>NW_026061947.1:3495140-4194168 GCF_023897955.1 Schistocerca gregaria | reverse complement strand
ACTACTTCGTACTGGTTATTGCTTCAACTTAGAAGCTTCTTCTGTGTTCTACTATGGTGCTTTTAGTGTCTCCGCATACCGCAGCACGCGACATAGCTTTGCAGACGATAAATGTAACCGTCTCAGAGAGAAAAGCGGCCAATGTGGCGATCTGGCTTTAAGTCGATTCGATAACAAATGACGAAAACTGAAAGATTTCTCAGGTTTTTGGTACATATGACCACTTTTCACATTCTCCCGTGCAACGCGGCTGCTAATCCTCCTTTCATGCAAAATCTTAAGGTACTAGGTCATGCCCAAGCCAATAAAGCCGGCTAAAAAGTGAATAATCGACAACTAATACTTGAATTGTACTACTCGTTACTTTTTATTGCTTCAACTTAGAAGCTTCTTCTGTGTTCTACTATGGTGCTTTTAGTGTCTCCGCATACCGCAGCACGTGACATAGCCTTGCAGACGATAAACGTAACCATTTCAGAGAGAAAAGCGGCCATAGTGACGATCTGGCTTTAAGTCGATTCGATAACAAATGACGAAAACGGACGGATTTCTCAGGTTTTTACTACATATGAACCCTTTTCACATTCTCCCGTGCAACGCAGCTGCTAGTCCTCCTTTCAAGCAAAATCTTAAGGTTCGACCTCATGTCCAAGGCACCAAAGCCGGCTAAAGATCAATAATCGATAGCCAAGACTTGAATTGTACTACTTCTTACTGGCCATTGCTTCAACTTAGATGCTTATTCTGTGTTCCACTATGGTGCTTTTAGTGTCTCATCATACCGCAGCACGCGACATAGCTTTGCAGACGATAAATGTAACCGTCTCAGAGAGAAAAGCGGCCAATGTGACGATCTGGCTTTAAGTCGATTTGATAACAAAAGTCGAAAACGAACGGATTTCTCAGGTTTTTACTACATATGAACTCTTTTCACATTCTCCCGTGCACCGCGGCTGCTAGTCCTCCTTTCATGCAAAATCTTAAGGTTCCACCTCATGTCCAAAGCACCAAAGCCGGCTAAAAATCAATAATCGATAGCCAAAACTTGAATTGTACTACTTCTTACTGACCATTGCTTCAACTTAGAAGCTTTTTCTGTGTTCTACTATGGTGCTTTTAGTGTCTCCGCATACCGCAGCACGCGACATAGCTTTGCAGACGATAAATGTAACCGTCTCAGAGAGAAAAGCGGAAAATGTGACGATCTGGCTTTAAGTCGATTCGATAACAAATGACGAAAACGGACGGATTTCTCAGGTTTTTAGTACATATGAACTCTTTTCACATTCTACCGTGTAACGCGGCTGCTAGTCCTCCTTTCATGCAAAATCTTAGGGTACTGGGTCATGTCCAAGCCAATAAAGCCGGCTAAAAAGTAAATAATCGACAACTAATACTTGAATTGTACTACTTGTTACTTTTTATTGCTTCAACTTAGAAGCTTCTTCTGTGTTCTACTATTGTGCTTTTAGTGTCTCCGCATACCGCAGCACGTGACATAGCTTTGCAGACGATAAACGTAACCGTTTCAGAGAGGAAAGCGGCAATAGTGACGATCTGGCTTTAAGTCGATTCGATAACAAATGACGAAAACGGACGGATTTCTCAGGTTTTTAGTACATATGAACACTTTTCACATTCTCCCGTGCACCGCGGCTGTTAGTCCTCCTTTCGTGCAAAATATTAAGGTCCTAGGTCATGTCCAAGCAATCAAACTGGCTAAAAAGTGAATAATCGACGCCTAAAACTTGAATTGTACTAATTCTTACTGGCTATTACTTCAACTTAGAAGCTTCTTCTGTGTTCTACTATGGTGCTTTTAGTGTCTCCGCATACCGCAGCACGCGACATAGCTTTGCAGACGATAAACGTAACCGTCTCAGAGAGAAAAGCGGCCAATGTGACGATCTGGCTATAAGTTGATTCGATAACAAATGACGAAAACGGGCGGATTTCTCAGGTTTTTACTACATATGAACCCTTTTCACATACTCCCGTGCAACGCGGCTTCTAGTCCTCCGTTCATGCAAAAACTTAAGGTTCCACCTCTTGTCCAAGGCAACAAAGCCGCTAAAAATCAATAATCGATAACCAAAACTTGAATTGTACTGCTTCTTATGGCTATTGCTTCAACTTAGAAGCTTCTTCTGTGTTCTACTATGGTGCTTTTAGTGTCTCCGCATACCGCAGCACGCGACATAGCTTTGCAGACGATAAATGTAACCGTCTCAGAGAGAAAAGCGGCCAATGTGACGATCTGGCTTTAAGTCGATTCGATAACAAATGACGAAAACGGACGGATTTCTCAGGTTTTTAGTACATATGAACACTTTTCACATTCTCCCGTGCAACGCGGCTGCAAGTCCTCCTTTCATGCAAAATCTTTAGGTACTAGGTCATGTCCAAGCCAATAAAGCCGGCTAAAAAGTGAATAATCGACAACTAATACTTGAATTGTACTACTTGTTACTTTTTATTGCTTCAACTTAGAAGCTTCTTCTGTGTTCTACTATGGTGCTTTTAGTGTCTCCGCATACCGCAGCACGTGACATAGCTTTGCAGACGAAAAACGTAACCACTTCAGAGAGAAAAGCGGCCATAGTGACGATCTGGCTTTAAGTCGATTCGATAACAAATGACGAAAACGGACGGATTTCTCAGGTTTTTACTACATATGAACCCTTTTCACATTCCCCCGTGCAACGCAGCTGCTAGTCCTTCTTTCAAGCAAAATCTTAAGGTTCGACCTCATGTGCAATGCACCAAAGCCGGCTAAAGATCAATAATCGATAGCCAAAACTTGAATTGTACTACTTCTTACGGGCCATTGCTTCAACTTAGAAGCTTATTCATTGTTCCACTATGGTGCTTTTAGTGTCTCCGCATACCGCAGCACGCGACATAGCTTTGCAGACGATAAATGTAACCGTCTCAGAGAGAAAAGCGGCCCATGTGACGATCTGGCTTTAAGTCGATTCGATAACAAATGACGAAAACGGACGGATATCTCAGGTTTTTACTACATATGAACACCTTTCACATTCTCCCGTGCAACGCGGCTACCAGTCCTCCTTTCATGCAAAATCTTAAGGTCCTAGGTCATGTCCAAGCCACCAAAACTGGCTAAAAAGTGAATAATCGACGCCTAAAACTAGAATTGTACTACTTCTTACTGGCTATTACTTCAACTTAGAAGCTTCTTCTGTGTTCTACTATGGTGCTTTTAGTATCTCCGCATACCGCAGCACGCGACATAGCTTTGCAGACGATAAATGTAACCGTCTCAGAGAGAAAAGCGGCCAATGTGACGATCTGGCTTTAAGTCGATTCGATAACAAATGACGAAAACGGACGGATTTCTCAGGTTTTTAGTACATATGAACACTTTTCACATTCTCCCGTGCAACGCGGCTGCAAGTCCTCCTTTCATGCAAAATCTTTAGGTACTAGGTCATGTCCAAGCCAATAAAGCCGGCTAAAAAGTGAATAATCGACAACTAATACTTGAATTGTACTACTTGTTACTTTTTATTGCTTCAACTTAGAAGCTTCTTCTGTGTTCTACTATGGTGCTTTTAGTGTCTCCGCATACCGCAGCACGTGACATAGCTTTGCAGACGATAAACGTAACCATTTCAGAGAGAAAAGCGGCCATAGTGACGATCTGGCTTTAAGTCGATTCGATAACAAATGACGAAAACGGACGGATTTCTCAGGTTTTTACTACATATGAACACTTTTCACATTCTCCCGTGCAACGCAGCTGCTAGTCCTTCTTTCAAGCAAAATCTTAAGGTTCGACCTCATGTGCAAGGCACCAAAGCCGGCTAAAGATCAATAATCGATAGCCAAAACTTGAATTGTACTACTTCTTACTGGCCATTGCTTCAACTTAGAAGCTTATTCATTGTTCCACTATGGTGCTTTTAGTGTCTCCGCATACCGCAGCACGCGACATAGCTTTGCAGACGATAAATGTAACCGTCTCAGAGAGAAAAGCGGCCCATGTGACGATCTGGCTTTAAGTCGATTCGATAACAAATGACGAAAACGGACGGATATCTCAGGTTTTTACTACATATGAACACCTTTCACATTCTCCCGTGCAACGCGGCTACCAGTCCTCCTTTCATGCAAAATCTTAAGGTCCTAGGTCATGTCCAAGCCACCAAAACTGGCTAAAAAGTGAATAATCGACGCCTAAAACTTGAATTGTACTACTTCTTACTGGCTATTACTTCAACTTAGAAGCTTCTTCTGTGTTCTACTATGGTGCTTTTAGTATCTCCGCATACCGCAGCACGCGACATAGCTTTGCAGACGATAAATGTAACCGTCTCAGAGAGAAAAGCGGCCAATGTGACGATCTGGCTTTAAGTCGATTCGATAACAAATGACGAAAACGGACGGATTTCTCAGGTTTTTAGTACCTATGAACACTTTTCACATTCTCCCGTGCAACGCGGCTGCTAGTCCTCCTTTCAAGCAAAATCTTAAGGTACTAGGTCATGTCCAAGTCAATAAAGCCGGCTAAAAAGTGAATAATCGACAACTAAAACTTGAATTGTACTACTTCGTACTGGTTATTGCTTCAACTTAGAAGCTTCTTCTGTGTCCTACTATGGTGCTTTTAGTGTCTTCGCATACCGCAGCACGCGACATAGCTTTGCAGACGATAAATGTAACCGTCTCAGAGAGAAAAGCGGCCAATGTGGCGATCTGGCTTTAAGTCGATTCGATAACAAATGACGAAAACGGACGGATTTCTCAGGTTTTTAGTACATATGAACACTTTTCACATTCTCCCGTGCAACGCGGCTGCTAATCCTCCTTTCATGCAAAATCTTAAGGTACTAGGTCATGTCCAAGCCAATAAAGCCGGCTAAAAAGTGAATAATCGACAACTAATACTTGAATTGTACTACTCGTTACTTTTTATTGCTTCAACTTAGAAGCCTCTTCTGTGTTCTACTATGGTGCTTCTAGTGTCTCCGCATACCGCAGCACGTGGCATAGCCTTGCAGACGATAAACGTAACCATTTCAGAGAGAAAAGCGGCCAAAGTGACGATCTGGCTTTAAGTCGATTCGAAAACAAATGACGAAAACGGACGGATTTCTCAGGTTTTTACTACATATGAACCCTTTTCACATTCTCCCGTGCAACGCAGCTTCTAGTCCTCCTTTCAAGCAAAATCTTAAGGATCGACCTCATGTCCAAGGCACCAAAGGCGGCTAAAGATCAATAATCGATAGCCAAGACTTGAATTGTACTACTTCTTACTGGCTATTGCTTCAACTTAGAAGCTTCTTCTGTGTTCTACTATGGTGCTTTTAGTGTCTCCGCATTCCGCAGCACGCGACATAGCTTTGCAGACGATAAATGTAACCGTCTCAGAGAGAAAAGCGGCCAATGTGACGATCTGGCTTTAAGTCAATTCGATAACAAATGACGAAAACGGATGGATTTCTCAGGTTTTTACTACATATGAACACTTTTCACATTTTCCCGTGCAACGCGGCTGCTAATCCTCCTTTCATGCAAAATCTAAAGGTTCCAACTCTTGTCCAAGGCACCAAAGCCGCTAAAAATCATTAATCGATAACCAAAACTTGAATTGTACTGCTTCTTATGGCTATTGCTTCAACTTAGAAGCTTCTTCTGTGTTCTACAATGGTGCTTTTAGTGTCTCCGCATACCGCAGCACGCGACATAGCTTTGCAGACGATAAATGTAACCGTCTCAGAGAGAAAAGCGGCCAATGTGACGATCTGGCTTTAAGTCAATTCGATAACAAATGACGAAAACGGATGGATTTCTCAGGTTTTTAGTACATATGAACACTTTTCACATTTTCCCGTGCAACGCGGCTGCTAATCCTCCTTTCATGCAAAATCTTAAGGTACTAGGTCATGTCCAAGCCAATAAAGCCAGCTAAAAAGTGAATAATCGACAACTCTTACATGAATTGTACTACTTGTTACTTTTTATTGCTTCAACTTAGAAGCTTCTTCTGTGTTCTACTATGGTGCTTTTAGTGTCTCCGCATACCGCAGCACGTGACATAGCTTTGCAGACGATAAACGTAACCATTTCAGAGAGAAAAGCGGCCATAGTGACGATCTGGCTTTAAGTCGATTCGATAACAAATGACGAAAACGGACGGATTTCTCAGGTTTTTACTACATATGAACCCTTTTCACATACTCCCGTGCAACGCAGCTGCTAGTCCTTCTTTCAAGCAAAATCTTAAGGTTCGACCTCATGTCCAAGTCACCAAAGCCGGCTAAAGATCAATAATCGATAGCCAAAACTTGAATTGTACTACTTCTTACTGGCCATTGCTTCAACTTAGAAGCTTATTCATTGTTCCACTACGGTGCTTTTAGTGTCTCCGCATACCGCAGCACGCGACATAGCTTTGCAGACGATAAATGTAACCGTCTCAGAGAGAAAAGCGGCCAATGTGACGATCTGGCTTTAAGTCGATTCGATAACAAATGACGAAAACGGACGGATATCTCAGGTTTTTACTACATATGAACACCTTTCACATTCTCCCGTGCAACGCGGCTACCAGTCCTCCTTTCATGCAAAATCTTAAGGTCCTAGGTCATGTCCAAGCCACCAAAACTGGCTAAAAAGTGAATAATCGACGCCTTAAACTTGAATTGTACTACTTCGTACTGGTTATTGCTTCAACTTAGAAGCTTCTTCTGTGTTCTACAATGGTGCTTTTAGTGTCTCCGCATACCGCAGCACGCGACATAGCTTTGCAGACGATAAATGTAACCGTCTCAGAGAGAAAAGCGGCCAATGTGACGATCTGGCTTTAAGTCGGTTCGATAACAAATGACGAAAACGGACGGATTTCTCAGGTTTTTAGTACATATGAACACTTTTCACATTCTCCCGTGCAACGCGGCTGTCAGTCCTCCTTTCATGCAAAATCTAAAGGTTCCAACTCTTGTCCAAGTCACCAAAGCCGCTAAAAATCAATAATCGATAACCAAAACTTGAATTGTACTGCTTCTTATGGCTATTGCTTCAACTTAGAATCTTCTTATGTGTTCTGCTATGGTGCTTTTAGTGTCTCCGCATACCGCAGCACGTGACATAGTTTTGCAGACGATAAACGTAACCGTCTCAGAGAGAAAAGCGGCAATAGTGATGATCTGGCTTTAAGTCGATTCGATAACAAATGACGAAAACGGGCGGATTTCTCAGGTTTTTACTACATATGAACCCTTTTCACATACTCCCGTGCAACGCAGCTGCTAGTCCTTCTTTCAAGCAAAATCTTAAGGTTCGACCTCATGTCCAAGGCACCAAAGCCGGCTAAAGATCAATAATCGATAGCCAAAACTTGAATTGTACTACTTCTTACTGGCCATTGCTTCAACTTAGAAGCTTCTTCTGTGTTCTACTATGCTGCTTTTAGTGTCTCCGCATACGGCAGCACGCGACATAGCTTTGCAGACGATAAATGTAACCGTCTCAGAGAGAAAAGCGGCCAATGTGACGATCTGGCTTTAAGTCGATTCGATAACAAATGACGAAAACGGACGGATTTCGCAGGTTTTTAGTACATATGAACACTTTTCACATTCTCCCGTGCAACGCGGCTGCTAGTCCTCCTTTCAAGCAAAATCTTAAGGTACTAGGTCATGTCCAAATCAATAAAGCCGGCTAAAAAGTGAATAATCGACAACTAAATCTTGAATTGTACTACTTCGTACTGGTTATTGCTTCAACTTAGAAGCTTCTTCTGTGTTCTACTATGGTGCTTTTAGTCTCTCCGCATACCGCAGCACGCGACATAGCTTTGCAGACGATAAATGTAACCGTCTCAGAGAGAAAAGCGGCCAATGTGGCGATCTGGCTTTAAGTCGATTCGATAACAAATGACGAAAACGGACGGATTTCCCAGGTTTTTAGTACATATGAACACTTTTCACATTCTCCCGTGCAACGCGGCTGCTAATCCTCCTTTCATGCAAAATCTTAAGGTACTAGGTCATGTCCAAGCCAATAAAGCCGGCTAAAAAGTGAATAATCGACAACTAATACTTGAATTGTACTACTCGTTACTTTTTATTGCTTCAACTTAGAAGCCTCTTCTGTGTTCTACTATGGTGCTTTTAGTGTCTCCGCATACCGCAGCACGTGACATAGCCTTGCAGACGATAAACGTAACCATTTCAGAGAGAAAAGCGGCCAATGTGACGATCTGGCTTTAAGTCGATTCGATAACAAATGACGAAAACGGACGGATTTCTCAGGTTTTTACTACATATGAACCCTTTTCACGTTCTCCCATGCAACGCAGCTTCTAGTCCTCCTTTCAAGCAAAATCTTAAGGATCGACCTCATGTCCAAGGCACCAAAGCCGGCTAAAGATCAATAATCGATAGCCAAGACTTGAATTGTACTACTTCTTACTGGCCATTGCTCCAACTTAGAAGCTTATTCTGTGTTCTACTATGGTGCTTTTAGTGTCTCCGCATACCGCAGCACGCGACATAGCTTTGCAGACGATAAATGTAACCGTCTCCGAGAGAAAAGCGGCCAATGTGACGATGTGGCTTTAAGTCGATTCGATAACAAATGACGAAAACGGATGGATTTCTCATGTTTTTAGTACATATGAACACTTTTTCATTTTCCCGTGCAACGCGGCTGCTAATCCTCCTTTCATGCAAAATCTTAAGGTACTAGGTCATGTCCAAGCCAATAAAGCCGGCTAAAAAGTGAATAATCGACAACTCTTACATGAATTGTACTACTTGTTACTTTTTATTGCTTCAACTTAGAATCTTCTTCTGTGTTCTACTATGGTGCTTTTAGGGTCTCCGCATACCGCAGCACGTGACATAGCTTTGCAGACGATAAACGTAACCATTTCAGAGAGAAAAGCGGCCATAGTGACGATCTGGCTTTAAGTCGATTCGATAACAAATGACGAAAACGGACGGATTTCTCAGGTTTTTACTACATATGAACCCTTTTCACATACTCCCGTGCAACGCAGCTGCTAGTCCTTCTTTCAAGCAAAATCTTAAGGTTCGACCTCATGTCCAAGGCACCAAAGCCGGCTAAAGATCAATAATCGATAGCCAAAACTTGAATTGTACTACTTCTTACTGGCCATTGCTTCAACTTAGAAGCTTATTCATTGTTCCACTATGGTGCTTTTAGTGTCTCCGCATACCGCAGCACGCGACATAGCTTTGCAGACGATAAATGTAACCGTCTCAGAGAGAAAAGCGGCCAATGTGACGATCTGGCATTAAGTCGATTCGATAACAAATGACGAAAACGGACGGATATCTCAGGTTTCTACAACATATGAACACCTTTCACATTCTCCCGTGCAACGCGGCTACCAGTCCTCCTTTCATGCAAAATCTTAAGGTCCTAGGTCATGTCCAAGCCACCAAAACTGGCTAAAAAGTGAATAATCGACGCCTAAAACTTGAATTGTACTACTTCGTACTGGTTATTGCTTCAACTTAGAAGCTTCTTCTGTGTTCTACTATGGTGCTTTTAGTGTCTCCGCATACCGCAGCACGCGACATAGCTTTGCAGACGATAAATGTAACCGTCTCAGAGAGAAAAGCGGCCAATGTGGCGATCTGGCTTTAAGTCGATTCGATAACAAATGACGAAAACGGACGGATTTCTCAGGTTTTTAGTACATATGAACACTTTTCACATTCTCCCGTGCAACGCGGCTGCTAATCCTCCTTTCATGCAAAATCTTAAGGTACTAGGTCATGTCCAAGCCAATAAAGCCGGCTAAAAAGTGAATAATCGACAACTAATACTTGAATTGTACTACTCGTTACTTTTTATTGCTTCAACTTAGAAGCCTCTTCTGTGTTCTACTATGGTGCTTTTAGTGTCTCCGCATACCGCAGCACGTGACATAGCCTTGCAGACGATAAACGTAACCATTTCAGAGAGAAAAGCGGCCAAAGTGACGATCTGGCTTTAAGTCGATTCGATAACAAATGACGAAAACGGACGGATTTCTCAGGTTTTTAGTACATATGAACACTTTTCACATTCTCCCGTGCAACGCGGCTGCTAATCCTCCTTTCATGCAAAATCTTAAGGTACTAGGTCATGTCCAAGCCAATAAAGCCGGCTAAAAAGTGAATAATCGACAACTAATACTTGAATTGTACTACTCGTTACTTTTTATTGCTTCAACTTAGAAGCCTCTTCTGTGTTCTACTATGGTGCTTTTAGTGTCTCCGCATACCGCAGCACGCGACATAGCTTTGCAGACGATAAATGTAACCGTCTCAGAGAGAAAAGCGGCCAATGTGGCGATCTGGCTTAAGTCGATTCGATAACAAATGACGAAAACGGACGGATTTCTCAGGTTTTTAGTACATATGAACACTTTTCACATTCTCCCGTGCAACGCGGCTGCTAATCCTCCTTTCATGCAAAATCTTAAGGTACTAGGTCATGTCCAAGCCAATAAAGCCGGCTAAAAAGTGAATAATCGACAACTAATACTTGAATTGTACTACTCGTTACTTTTTATTGCTTCAACTTAGAAGCCTCTTCTGTGTTCTACTATGGTGCTTTTAGTGTCTCCGCATACCGCAGCACGTGACATAGCCTTGCAGACGATAAACGTAACCATTTGAGAGAGAAAAGCGGCCAAAGTGACGAACTGGCTTTAAGTCGATTCGATAACAAATGACGAAAACGGACGGATTTCTCAGGTTTTTACTACATATGAACCCTTTTCACATTCTCCCGTGCAACGCAGCTTCTAGTCCTCCTTTCAAGCAAAATCTTAAGGATCGACCTCATGTCCAAGGCACCAAAGCCGGCTAAAGATCAATAATCGATAGCCAAGACTTGAATTGTACTACTTCTTACTGGCCATTGCTTCAACTTAGAAGCTTATTCTGTGTTGCACTATGGTGCTTTTAGTGTCTCCGCATACGGCAGCACGCGACATAGCTTTGCAGACGATAAATGTAACCGTCTCAGAGAGAAAAGCGGCCAATGTGACGATCTGGCTTTAAGTCGGTTCGATAACAAATGACGAAAACGGACGGATTTCTCAGGTTGTTAGTACATATGAACACTTTTCACATTCTCCCGTGCAACGCGGCTGTTAGTCCTCCTTTCATGCAAAATCTAAAGGTTCCAACTCTTGTCCAAGGCACCAAAGCCGCTAAAAATCAATAATCGATAACCAAAACTTGAATTGTACTGCTTCTTATGGCTATTGCTTCAACTTAGAAGCTTCTTCTGTGTTCTACTATGGTGCTTTTAGTGTCTCCGCATACCGCAGCACGCGACATAGCTTCGCAGACGACAAATGTAACCGTCTCAGAGAGAAAAGCGGCCAATGTGACTATCTAGCTTTAAGTCGATTCGATAACAAATGACGAAAACGGACGGATTTCTCAGGTTTTTAGTACATATGAACACTTTTCACATTCTCCCGTGCAACGCGGCTTCTAGTCCTCCTTTCAAGCAAAATCTTAAGGATCGACCTCATGTCCAAGGCACCAAAGCCGGCTAAAGATCAATAATCGATAGCCAAGACTTGAATTGTACTACTTCTTACTGGCCATTTCTTCAACTTAGAAGCTAATTCTGTGTTCCACTATGGTGCTTTTAGTGTCTCCGCATACCGCAGCACGCGACATAGCTTTGCAGACGATAAATGTAACCGTCTCAGAGAGAAAAGCGGCCAATGTGGCGATCTGGCTTTAAGTCGATTCGATAACAAATGACGAAAACGGACGGATTTCTCAGGTTTTTAGTACATATGAACACTTTTCACATTCTCCCGTGCAACGCGGCTGCTAATGCTCCTTTCATGCAAAATCTTAAGGTACTAGGTCATGTCCAAGCCAATAAAGCCGGCTAAAAAGTGAATAATCGACAATTAATACTTGAATTGTACTACTCGTTACTTTTTATTGCTTCAACTTAGAAGCCTCTTCTGTGTTCTACTATGGTGCTTTTAGTGTCTCCGCATACCGCAGCACGTGACATAGCCTTGCAGACGATAAACGTAACCATTTGAGAGAGAAAAGCGGCCAAAGTGACGATCTGGCTTTAAGTCGATTCGATAACAAATGACGAAAACGGACGGATTTCTCAGGTTTTTACTACATATGAACCCTTTTCACATTCTCCCGTGCAACGCAGCTTCTAGTCCTCCTTTCAAGCAAAATCTTAAGGATCGACCTCATGTCCAAGGCACCAAAGCCGGCTAAAGATCAATAATCGATAGCCAAGACTTGAATTGTACTACATCTTACTGGCCATTGCTTCAACTTAGAAGCTTATTCTGTGTTCCACTATGGTGCTTTTAGTGTCTCCGCATACGGCAGCACGCGACATAGCTTTGCAGACGATAAATGTAACCGTCTCAGAGAGAAAAGCGGCCAATGTGACGATCTGGCTTTAAGTCGGTTCGATAACAAATGACGAAAACGGACGGATTTCTCAGGTTTTTAGTACATATGAACACTTTTCACATTCTCCCGTGCAACGCGGCTGTTAGTCCTCCTTTCATGCAAAATCTAAAGGTTCCAACTCTTGTCCAAGGCACCAAAGCCGCTAAAAATCAATAATCGATAACCAAAACTTGAATTGTACTGCTTCTTATGGCTATTGCTTCAACTTAGAAGCTTCTTCTGTGTTCTACTATGGTGCTTTTAGTGTCTCCGCGTACCGCAGCACGCGACATAGCTTTGCAGACGATAAATGTAACCGTCTCAGAGAGAAAAGCGGCCAATGTGACGATCTGGCTTTAAGTCGATTCGATAACAAATGACGAAAACGGACGGATTTCTCAGGTTTTTAGTACATATGAACACTTTTCACATTCTCCCGTGCAACGCGGCTGCTAGTCCTCCTTTCAAGCAAAATCTTAAGGTACTAGGTCATGTCCAAGTCAATAAAGCCGGCTAAAAAGTGAATAATCGACAACTAAAACTTGAATTGTACTACTTCGTACTGGTTATTGCTTCAACTTAGAAGCTTCTTCTGTGTTCTACTATGGTGCTTTTAGTGTCTCCGCATACCGCAGCACGCGACATAGCTTTGCAGACGATAAATGTAACCGTCTCAGAGAGAAAAGCGGCCAATGTGGCGATCTGGCTTTAAGTCGATTCGATAACAAATGACGAAAACGGACGGATTTCTCAGGTTTTTAGTACATATGAACACTTTTCACATTCTCCCGTGCAACGCGGCTGCTAATCCTCCTTTCATGCAAAATCTTAAGGTACTAGGTCATGTCCAAGCCAATAAAGCCGGCTAAAAAGTGAATAATCGACAACTAATACTTGAATTGTACTACTCGTTACTTTTTATTGCTTCAACTTAGAAGCCTCTTCTGTGTTCTACTATGGTGCTTTTAGTGTCTCCGCATACCGCAGCACGTGACATAGCCTTGCAGACGATAAACGTAACCATTTCAGAGAGAAAAGCGGCCAATGTGACGATCTGGCTTTAAGTCGATTCGATAACTAATGACGAAAACGGACGGATTTCTCAGGTTTTTACTACATATGAACCCTTTTCACATTCTCCCATGCAACGCAGCTTCTAGTCCTCCTTTCAAGCAAAATCTTAAGGATCGACCTCATGTCCAAGGCACCAAAGCCGGCCAAAGATCAATAATCGATAGCCAAGACTTGAATTGTACTACTTCTTACTGGCCATTGCTTCAACTTAGAAGCTTATTCATTGTTCCACTATGGTGCTTTTAGTGTCTCCGCATACCGCAGCACGCGACATAGCTTTGCAGACGATAAATGTAACCGTCTCAGAGAGAAAAGCGGCCAATGTGACGATCTGGCATTAAGTCGACTCGATAACAAATGACGAAAACGGACGGATAACTCAGGTTTTTACTACATATGAACACCTTTCACATTCTCCCGTGCAACGCGGCTACCAGTCCTCCTTTCATGCAAAATCTTAAGGTCCTAGGTCATGTCCAAGCCACCAAAACTGGCTAAAAAGTGAATAATCGACGCCTAAAACTTGAATTGTACTACTTCGTACTGGTTATTGCTTCAACTTAGAAGCTTCTTCTGTGTTCTACTATGGTGCTTTTAGTGTCTCCGCATACCGCAGCACGCGACATAGCTTTGCAGACGATAAATGTAACCGTCTCAGAGAGAAAAGCGGCCAATGTGGCGATCTGGCTTTAAGTCGATTCGATAACAAATGACGAAAACGGACGGATTTCTCAGGTTTTTAGTACATATGAACACTTTTCACATTCTCCCGTGCAACGCGGCTGTTAGTCCTCCTTTCATGCAAAATCTAAAGGTTCCAAATCTTGTCCAAGGCACCAAAGCCGCTAAAAATCAATAATCGATAACCTAAACTTGAATTGTACTGCTTCTTATGGCTATTGCTTCAACTTAGAAGCTTCTTCTGTGTTCTACTATGGTGCCTTTAGTGTCTCCGCATACCGCAGCACGCGACATAGCTTCGCAGACGATAAATGTAACCGTCTCAGAGAAAAAAGCGGCCAATGTGACGATCTGGCTTTAAGTCGATTCGATAACAAATGACGAAAACGGACGGATTTCTCAGGTTTTTAGTACATATGAACTCTTTTCACATTCTCCCGTGCAACGCGGCTGCAAGTCCTCCTTTCATGCAAAATCTTTAGGTACTAGGTCATGTCCAAGCCAATAAAGCCGGCTAAAAAGTGAATAATCGACAACTAATACTTGAATTGTACTACTCGTTACTTTTTATTGCTTCAACTTAGAAGCCTCTTCTGTGTTCTACTATGGTGCTTTTAGTGTCTCCGCATACCGCAGCACGTGACATAGCTTTGCAGACGATAAACGTAACCATTTCAGAGAGAAAAGTGGCCATAGTGACGATCTGGCTCTAAGTCGATTCGATAACAAATGACGAAATCGGACGGATTTCTCAGGTTTTTACTACATATGAACCCTTTTCACATACTCCCGTGCAACGCAGCTGCTAGTCCTTCTTTCAAGCAAAATCTTAAGGTTCGACCTCATGTCCAAGGCACCAAAGCCGGCTAAAGATCAATAATCGATAGCCAAAACTTGAATTGTACTACTTCTTACTGGCCATTGCTTCAACTTAGAAGCTTCTTCTGTGTTCTACTATGCTGCTTTTAGTGTCTCCGCATACGGCAGCACGCGACATAGCTTTGCAGACGATAAATGTAACCGTCTCAGAGAGAAAAGCGGCCAATGTGACGATCTGGCTTTAAGTCGATTCGATAACAAATGACGAAAACGGACGGATTTCTCAGGTTTTTAGTACATATGAACACTTTTCACATTCTCCCGTGCAACGCGGCTGCTAGTCCTCCTTTCAAGCAAAATCTTAAGGTACTAGGTCATGTCCAAGTCAATAAAGCCGGCTAAAAAGTGAATAATCGACAACTAAAACTTGAATTTTACTACTTCGTACTGGTTATTGCTTCAACTTAGAAGCTTCTTCTGTGTTCTACTATGGTGCTTTTAGTGTCTCCGCATACCGCAGCACGCGACATAGCTTTGCAGACGATAAATGTAACCGTCTCAGAGAGAAAAGCGGCCAATGTGGCGATCTGGCTATAAGTCGATTCGAGAACAAATGACGAAAACGGACGGATTTCTCAGGTTTTTAGTACATATGAACACTTTTCACATTCTCCCGTGCAACGCGGCTTCTAGTCCTCCTTTCAAGCAAAATCTTAAGGATCGACCTCATGTCCAAGGCACCAAAGCCGGCTAAAGATCAATAATCGATAGCCAAGACTTGAATTGTACTACTTCTTACTGGCCATTGCTTCAACTTAGAAGCTTATTCTGTGTTCCACTATGGTGCTTTTAGTGTCTCCGCATACGGCAGCACGCGACATAGCTTTGCAGACGATAAATGTAACCGTCTCAGAGAGAAAAGCGGCCAATGTGACGATCTGGCTTTAAGTCGGTTCGATAACAAATGACGAAAACGGACGGATTTCTCAGGTTTTTAGTACATATGAACACTTTTCACATTCTCCCGTGCAACGCGGCTGTTAGTCCTCCTTTCATGCAAAATCTAAAGGTTCCAACTCTTGTCCAAGGCACCAAAGCCGCTAAAAATCAATAATCGATAACCAAAACTTGAATTGTACTGCTTCTTATGGCTATTGCTTCAACTTAGAAGCTTCTTCTGTGTTCTACTATGGTGCTTTTAGTGTCTCCGCGTACCGCAGCACGCGACATAGCTTTGCAGACGATAAATGTAACCGTCTCAGAGAGAAAAGCGGCCAATGTGACGATCTGGCTTTAAGTCGATTCGATAACAAATGACGAAAACGGACGGATTTCTCAGGTTTTTAGTACATATGAACACTTTTCATATTCTCCCGTGCAACGCGGCTGCAAGTCCTCCTTTCATGCAAAATCTTTAGGTTCTAGGTCATGTCCAAGCCAATAAAGCCGGCTAAAAAGTGAATAATCGACAACTAATACTTGAATTGTACTACTTGTTACTTTTTATTGCTTCAACTTAGAAGCTTCTTCTGTGTTGTACTATGGTGCTTTTAGTGTCTCCGCATACCGCAGCACGTGACATAGCTTTGCAGACGATAAACGTAACCATTTCAGAGAGAAAAGCGGCCATAGTGACGATCTGGCTCTAAGTCGATTCGATAACGAATGACGAAGACGGAGAGATTTCTCAGGTTTTTACTACATATGAACCCGTTTCACATACTCCCGTGCAACGCAGCTGCTATTCCTTCTTTCAAGCAAAATCTTAAGGTTCGACCTCATGTCCAAGGCACCAAAGCCGGCTAAAGATCAATAATCTATAGCCAAAACTTGAATTGTACTACTTCTTACTGGCCATTGCTTCAACTTAGAAGCTTATTCATTGTTCCACTATGGTGCTTTTAGTGTCTCCGCATACCGCAGCACGCGACATAGCTTTGCAGACGATAAATGTAACCGTCTCAGAGAGAAAAGCGGCCAGTGTGACGATCTGGCTTTAAGTCGATTCGATAACAAATGACGAAAACGGACGGATTTCTCAGCTTTTTACTACATATGAACACTTTTCACATTCTCCGTGCAACGCGGCTGCTAGTCCGACTTTCATGCAAAATCTTAAAGTCCTAGGTCATGTCCAAGCCACCTAAGCCGGCTACAAAGTGAATAATCGACGCCTAAAACTTGAATTGTACTACTTCTTACTGGCTATTACTTCATTTTAGAAGCTTCTTCTGTGTTCTACTATGGTGCTTTTAGTGTCTCCGCATACCACAGCACGCGACATAGCTTTGCAGACGATAAATGTAACCGTCTCAGAGAGAAAAGCGGCCAATGTGACGATCTGGCTTTAAGTCGATTCGATAACAAATGACGAAAACGGACGGATTTCTCAGGTTTTTACTACATATGAACACCTTTCACATTCTCCCGTGCAACGCGGCTACCAGTCCTCCTTTCATGCAAAATCTTAAGGTCCTAGGTCATGTCCAAGCCACCAAAACTGGCTAAAAAGTGAATAATCGACGCCTGAAACTTGAATTGTACTACTTCTTACTATCTATTACTTCAACTTAGAAGCTTCTTCTGTGTTCTACTATGCTGCTTTTAGTGTCTCCGCATACCGCAGCACGCGACATAGCTTTGCAGACGATAAATGTAACCGTCTCAGAGAGAAAAGCGGCTTATGTGACGATCTGGCTTTAAGTCGATTCGATAACAAATGACGAAAACGGACGGATTTCTCAGGTTTTTAGTACATCTGAACACTATTCACATTCTCCCGTGCAACGCGGCTGCTAGTCCTCCTTTCAAGCAAAATCTTAAGCTACTAGGTCATGTCCAAGTCAATAAAGCCGGCTAAAAAGTGAATAATCGACAACTAAAACTTGAATTGTACTACTTCGTACTGGTTATTGCTTCAACTTAGAAGCTTCTTCTGTGTTCTACTATGGTGCTTTTAGTGTCTCCGCATACCGCAGCACGCGACATAGCTTTGCAGACGATAAATGTAACCGTCTCAGAGAGAAAAGCGGCCAATGTGGCGATCTGGCTTTAAGTCGATTCGATAACAAATGACGAAAACGGACGGATTTCTCAGGTTTTTAGTACATATGAACACTTTTCACATTCTCCCGTGCAACGCGGCTGCTAATGCTCCTTTCATGCAAAATCTTAAGGTACTAGGTCATGTCCAAGCCAATAAAGCCGGTTAAAAAGTGAATAATCGACAACTAATACTTGAATTGTACTACTCGTTACTTTTTATTGCTTCAACTTAGAAGCCTCTTCTGTGTTCTACTATGGTGCTTTTAGTGTCTCCGCATACCGCAGCACGTGACATAGCCTTGCAGACGAAAAAACGTAACCATTTCAGAGAGAAAAGCGGCCAAAGTGACGATCTGGCTTTAAGTCGATTCGATAACAAATGACGAAAACGGACGGATTTCTCAGGTTTTTACTACAAATGAACCCTTTTTACATTCTCCCGTGCAACGCAGCTTCTAGTCCTCCTTTCAAGCAAAATCTTAAGGATCGACCTCATGTCCAAGGCACCAAAGCCGGGTAAAGATCAATAATCGATAGCCAAGACTTGAATTGTACTACTTCTTACTGGCCATTGCTTCAACTTAGAAGCTTATTCTGTGTTCCACTATGGTGCTTTTAGTGTCTCCGCATACGGCAGCACGCGACATAGCTTTGCAGACGATAAATGTAACCGTCTCAGAGAGAAAAGCGGCCAATGTGACGATCTGGCTTTAAGTCGGTTCGATAACAGATGACAAAAACGGACGGATTTCTCAGGTTTTTAGTACATATGAACACTTTTCACATTCTCCCGTGCAACGCGGCTGTTAGTCCTCCTTTCATGCAAAATCTAAAGGTTCCACCTCTTGTCCAAGGCACCAAAGCCGCTAAAAATCAATAATCGATAACCAAAACTTGAATTGTACTGCTTCTTATGGCTTTTGCTTTAACTTAGAAGCTTCTTCTGTGTTCTACTATGGTGCTTTTAGTGTCTCCGCATACCGCAGCACGCGACATAGCTTTGCAGACGATAAATGTAACCGTCTCAGAGAGAAAAGCGGCCAATGTGACGATCTGGCTTTAAGTCGATTCGATAACAAAAGACGAAAACGGACGGATTTCTCAGGTTTTTACTACATATGAACACTTTTCATATTCTCCCGTGCAACGCGGCTGCTAGTCCTCCTTTCATGCAAAATCTTAAGGTCCTAGGTCATGTCCAAGCCACCAAAGCCGGCTAAAAAGTGAATAATCGACGCCTAAAACTTGAATTGTACTACTTCGTACTGGTTATTGCTTCAACTTTGAAGCTTCTTCTGTGTTCTACTATGTTGCTTTTAGTGTCTCCGCATACCGCAGCACGTGACATTGCTTTGCAGACGATAAACGTAACCGTTTCAGAGAGAAAAGCGGCCAATGTGACGATCTGGCTTTAAGTCGATTCGATAACAAATGACGAAAACGGACGGATTTCTCAGGTTTTTACTACATATGAACCCTTTTCACATTCTCCCGTGCAACGCAGCTGCTAGTCCTCCTTTCATGCAAAATCTTAATGTTCCACCTCATGCCCAAGGCACCAAAGCCGGCTAAAACTCAATAATCGATAACCAAAACTAGAATTGTACTACTTCTTACTGGCCATTGCTTCAACTTAGAAGCTTATTCTGTGTTCTACTATGGTGCTTTTAGTGTCTCCGCATACCGCAGCACGCGACATAGCTTTGCAGACGATAAATGTAACCGTCTCAGAGAGAAAAGCGGCCAATGTGACGATCTGGCTTTAAGTCGATTCGATAACAAATGACGAAAACGGATTGATTTCTCAGGTTTTTACTACATATGAACACTTTTCACATTCTCCCGTGCACCGCGGCTGCTAGTCCTCCTTTCATGCAAAATATTAAGGTCCTAGGTCATGTCCAAGCCACCAAAGCTGGCTAAAATGTGAATAATCGACAACTAAAACTTGAATTGTACTACTTCTTACTGGCTATTGCTTCAACTTAGAAGCTTCTTCTGTGTTCTACTATGGTGCTTTTAGTGTCTAAGCATAGCGCAGCACGCGACATAGCTTTGCAGACGATAAATGTAACCAATTCAGAGAGAAGAGCGGCCAATGTGACGATCTGGCTTTAAGTCGATTCGATAACAAATGACGAAAACGGGCGGATTACTCAGGTTTTTACTACATATGAACCCTTTTCACATTCTCCCGTGCAACGCAGCTGCTAGTCCTCCTTTCATGCAAAATCTTAAGGTTCCACCTCTTGCCCAATTCACCAAAGCCGCTAAAAATCAATAAACGATAAACAAAACTTGAATTGTACTGCTTCTTATGGCTATTGCTTCAACTTAGAAGCTTCTTCTGTGTTCTACTATGGTGCTTTTAGTGTCTCCGCATACCGCAGCACGCGACATAGCTTTGCAGACGATAAATGAAAGCGTCTCAGAGAGAAAAGCGGCCAATGTGACGATCTGGCTTTAAGTCGATTCGATAATAAATGACGAAAATAGACGGATTTCTCAGGTTTTTACTACATATGAACACTTTTCACATTCTCCCGTGCAAAGCGGCTGCTAGTATTCCTTTCATGCAAAATCTTAAACTCCTAGGTCATGTCCAAGCCACCAAAGCCCTCTAAAAAGTGAATAATCGACGCCTAAAACTCTAATTGTACTACTTCTTACTGGCTATTACTTCATCTTAGAAGCTTCTTCCGTGTTCTACTATGGTGCTTTTAGTGTCTCCGCATACCGCAGCACGCGACATACCTTTGCAGACGATAAATGTAACCGTCTCAAAGAGAAAAGCGGCCAATGTGAAGATCTGGCTTTAAGTCGATTCGATAACAAATGACGAAAACGGACGGATTTCTCAGGTTTTTAGTACATATGAACACTTTTCACATTCTCCCGTGCAACGCGGCTGCTAGTCCTCCTTTCAAGCAAAATCTTAAGGTACTAGGTCATGTCCACGCCAATAAAGCCGGCTAAAAAGTGAATAATCGACAACTAAAACTTGATTTGTACTACTTCGTACTGGTTATTGCTTCAACTTAGAAGCTTCTTGTGTGTTCTACTATGGCGCTTTTAGTGTCTCCACATACCGCAGCACGTGACATAGCTTTGCAGACGATAAACGTAACCGTTTCAGAGAGAAAAGCGGCCAATGTGACGATCTGGCTTTAAGTAGATTCGATAACAAATGACGAAAACGGACGGATTTCTCAGGTTTTTACTACATATGAACCCTTTTCACCTACTCCCGTGAACGCAGCTGCTAGTCCTCCTTTCATGCAAAATCTTAAGGCTCCACCTCATGTCCAAGGCACCAAATCCGGCTAAAAATCAATAATCGATAACCAAAACTTGAATTGTACTGCTTGTTAAGGCTATTGCTTCAACTTAGAAGCTTCTTCTGTGTTCTACTATGGTGCTTTTAGTGTCTCCGCATACCGCAGCACGTGACATAGCTTTGCAGACGATAAACGTAACCGTTTCAGAGAGAAAAGCGGCCAATGTGACGATCTGGCTTTAAGTCGATTCGATAACAAATGACGAAAACCGACGGATTTCTCAGGTTTTTACTACATATGAACACTTTTCACATTCTCCCGTGCAACGCGGCTGCTAGTCCTCCTTTCATGCAAAATCTTAAGGTTCCACCTCTTGTCCAAGGCACCAAAGCTGCAAAAAATTAATAATCGATAACCAAAACTTGAATTGTACTGCTTCTTACGGCTATTGCTTCATCTTAGAAGCTTCTTCTGTGTTCTACTACGGTGCTTTTAGTGTCTCCGCATACCGCAGCACGCAACATACCTTTGCAGACGATAAATGTAACCGTCTCAGAGAGAAAAGCGGCCAATGTGACGATCTGGCTTTAAGTCGATTCGATAACAAATGACGAAAACGGACGGATTTCTCAGGTTTTTAGTACATATGAACACCTTTAACATTCTCCCGTGCAACGCGGCTGTTAGTCCTCCTTTCATGCAAAACCTAAAGGTTCCACCTCTTGTCCAAGGCACCAAAGCCGCTAAAAATCAATAATCGATAACCAAAACTTGAATTGTACTGCTTCTTATGGCTATTGCTTCAACTTAGAAGCTTCTTCTGTGTTCTACTATGGTGCTTTTAGTGTCTCCACATACCGCAGCACGCGACATAGCTTTGCAGACGATAAATGTAACCGTCTCAGAGAGAAAAGCGGCCAATGTGACGATCTGGCTTTAAGTCGATTCGATAAGAAATTACGAAAACGGACGGATTTCTCAGGTTTTTACTACATATGAACACTTTTCACATTCTCCCGTGCACCGCGGCTGCTATTCCTCCTTTCATGCAAAATATTATAGTCCTAGGTCATGTCCAAGCCACCAAAGCCGGCTAAAATGTGAATAATCCACAACTAAAACTTCAATTGTACTACTTCTTACTGGCTATTGCTTCAACTTAGAAGCTTCTTCTGTGTTCTACTATGGTGCTTTTAGTGTCTCCGCATACCGCAGCACGCGACATAGCTTTGCAGACGATAAATGTAACCGATTCAGAGAGAAGAGCGGCCAATGTGACGATATGGCTTTAAGTAGATTCGATAACAAATGACGAAAACGGGCGTATTTCTCAGGTTCTTGCTACATATGAACCCTTTTCACATTCTCCCGTGCAACGCAGCTGCTAGTCCTCCTTTCATGCAAAATCATAAGGTTCCACCTCATGTCCAAGGCACCAAAGCCGGCTAAAAATCAATAATCGATAACCAAAACTTGAATTGTACTGCTTCTTATGGCTATTGCTTCAACTTAGAAGCTTCTTCTGTGTTCTACTATGGTGCTTTTAGTGTCTCCGCATACCGCAGCACGCGACATAGCTTTGCAGACGATAAATGTAACCGTCTCAGAGAGAAAAGCGGCCAATGTGACGATCTGGCTTTAAGTCGATTTGAAAACATATGACGAAAACGGACGGATTTTTCAAGTTTTTAGTACATATGAACACTTTTCACATTCTCCCGTGCAACGCGGCTGCTAGTCCTCTTTTCAAGCAAAATCTTAAGGTACTAGGTCATGTGCAAGCCAATAAAGCCGGCTAAAAAGTGAATAATCGACAACTAAAACTTGAATTGTACTACTT
This sequence comes from Schistocerca gregaria, assembly GCF_023897955.1. NCBI lineage: Eukaryota > Metazoa > Arthropoda > Insecta > Orthoptera > Acrididae > Schistocerca > Schistocerca gregaria. The sequence goes on along the minus strand of NW_026061947.1, from coordinate 4,170,988 downwards.
CGTACTGGTTATTGGTTCAACTTAGAAGCTTCTTCTGTGTTCTACTATGGTGCTTTTAGTGTCTCCGCATACCGCAGCACGTGACATAGGTTTGCAGACAATAAACGTAACCGTTTCAGAGAGAAAAGCGGCCATTGTGACGATCTGGCTATAAGTCGATTCGATAACAAATGACGAAAACGGACGGATTTCTCAGGTTTTTACTACATATGAACACTTTTCACATTCTCCCGTGCAACGCGGCTTCTAGTCCTCCTTTCATGCAAAATCTTAAGGTCCGAGGTTATGTCCAAGCTACCAAAACTGGCTAAAAAGTGAATAATCGACGCCTAAAACTTGAATTGTACTACATCTTATTGGCTATTACTTCAACTTAGAAGCTTCTTCTGTGTTCTACTATGGTGCATTTAGTGTCTCCGCATACCGCAGCACGCGACATAGCTTTGCAGCCGATAAATGTAACCGTTTCAGAGAGAAAAGCGGCCAATGTGACGATCTGGCTTTAAGTCGATTCTATAACAAATGACGAAAACGAACGGATTTCTCAGGTTTGTACTACATATGAACACTTTTCACATTCTCCCGTGCAACGCAGCTGCTAGTCCTCCTTTCATGCAAAGTCTTAAGGTCCTAGGTCATGTCCAAGCCACCAAAGCCGGCTAAAAAGTGAATAATCGACAACTAAATCTTGTATTGTACTACATCTTACTCACTATTGCTTCAACTTAGAAGCTTCTTCTGTGTTCTACTTTGGTGCTTTTAGTGTCTCCGCATACCGAAGCACGCGACATAGGTTTGCAGACGATAAATGTAACCGTCTCAGAGAGAAAAGCGGCCAATGTGACGATCTGGCTTTAAGTCGATTCGATATCAAATGACGAAAACGGACGGATTTCTCAGGTTTTTAGTACATATGAACACTTTTCACATTCTCCGGTGCAACGCGGCTGCTAGTCCTCCTTTCAAGCAAAATCTTAAGGTACTAGGTCATGTCCAAGCCAATAAAGCCGGCTAAAAAGTGAATAATCGACAACTAAAACTTGATTTGTACTACTTCGTACTGGATATTGCTTCAACTTAGAAGCTTCTTCTGTGTTCTACTATGGTGCTTTTCGTGTCTCCACATACCGCAGGACGTGACATAGCTTTGCAGACGATAAACGTAACCGTTTCAGAGAGAAAAGCGGCCAATGTGACTATCTGGCTTTAAGTCGGTTCGATAACAAATGACGAAAACAGACGGATTTCTCAGGTTTTTACTACATATGAACACATTTCACATTCTCCCGTGCCACGCGGCTGCTAGTCCTCCTTTCATGCAAAATCTAAAGGTTCCACCTCTTGTCCAAGGCACCAAAGCCGCTAAAAATCAATAATCGATACCCAATCTTGAATTCTACTGCTTCTTATGGCTATTGCTTCAACTTAGAAGCTTCTTCTGTGTTCTACTATGGTGCTTTTAGTGTCTCCACATACCGCATCACGCGACATAGCTTTGCAGACGATAAATGTAACCGTCTCAGAGAGAAAAGCGGCCAATGTGACAATCTGGCTTTAAGTCGATTCGATAAGAAATTACGAAAACGGACGGATTTCTCAGGTTTTTACTACATATGAACACTTTTCACATTCTCCCGTGCACCGCGGCTGCTAGTCCTCCTTTCATGCAAAATATTAAGGTCCTAGGTCATGTCCAAGCCACCAAAGCCGGCTAAAATGTGAATAATCCACAACTAAAACTTGAATTGTACTACTTCTTACTGGCTATTGCTTCAACTTAGAAGCTTCTTCTGTGTTCTACTATGGTGCTTTTAGTGTCTCCGCATACCGCAGCACGTGACATAGCTTTGCAGACAATAAACGTAACCGTTGCAGAGAGAAAAGCGGCCAATGTGACGATCTGGCTTTAAGTCGATTCGATAACAAATGACGAAAACGGACGGATTTCTCAGCTTTTTACTACATATGAAACCTTTTCACATTCTCCCGTGCAACGCAGCTGCTAGTCCTCCTTTCATGCAAAATCTTAAGGTTCCACCTCATGTCCAAGGCAACAAAGCCGGCTAAAAATCAATAATCGATAACCAAAACTTGAATTGTACTACTTCTTACTGGCCATTGCTTCAACTTAGAAGCTTCTTCTGTGTTCTACTAAGGTGCTTTTAGAGTCTCCGCATACCGCAGCACGCGACATAGCTTTGCAGACGATAAATGTAACAGTCTCTGAGAGAAAAGCGGAGAATGTGACGATCTGGCTTTAAGTCGATTCTATAACAAATGACGAAAACGGAAGGATTCCTCAGGTTTTTACTAAATATGAACCCTTTTCACATTCTCCCGTGCAACGCAGCAGCTAGTCCTCCTTTCATGCAAAATCATAAGGTTCCACCTCATGTCCAAGGCACCAAAGCCGGCTAAAAATCAATAATCGATAACCAAAACTTGAATTGTACTGCTTCTTATGGCTATTGCTTCAACTTAGAAGCTTCTTCTGTGTTCTACTATGGTGCTTTTAGTGTCTCCGCATACCGCAGCACGCGACATAGCTTTGCAGACGATAAATGTAACCGTCTCAGAGAGAAAAGCGGCCAATGTGACGATCTGGCTTTAAGTCGATTCGATAACAAATGACGAAAACAGACGGATTTCTCAGGTTTTTACTACATATGAACACTTTTCACATTCTCCCGTGCAACGCGGCTGCTAGTCCTCCTTTCATGCAAGATCTTAAGGTCCTAGGTCATTTCCAAGCCACCAAAGCCGGCTAAAAAGGGAGTAATAGACGCCTAAAACTTGAATTGTACTACTTCTTACTGGCTATTACTTCAACATAGAAGCTTATTCTGTGTTCTACTATGGTGCTTTTAGTGTCTCCGTATACCGCAGCACGCGACATAGCTTTACAGGCGATAAATGTAACCGTCTCAGAGAGAAAAGCGGAGAATGTGACGATCTGGCTTTAAGTCGATTCTATAACAAATGACGAAAACGGAAGGATTCCTCAGGTTTTTACTAAATATGAACCCTTTTCACATTCTCCCGTGCAACGCGGCTGCTAGTCCTCTTTTCAAGCAAAATCTTAAGGTACTAGTTCATGTGCAAGCCAATAAAGCCGGCTAAAAAGTGAATAATCGACAACTAAAACTTGAATTGTACTATTTCGTACTGGTTATTGTTTCAACTTAGAAGCTTCTTCTGTGTTCTACTATGGTGCTTTTAGTGTCTCCGCATACCGCAGCACGTGACATAGCTTTGCAGACAATAAACGTAACCGTTTCAGAGAGAAAAGCGGCCAATGTGACGATCTGGCTTTAAGTCGATTCGATAACAAATGACGAAAACGGACGGATTTCTCAGGTTTTTACTACATATGAACACTTTTCACATTCTCCCGTGCACCGCGGCTGCTACTCATCCTTTCATGCAAAATATTAAGGTCCTAGGTCATGTCCAAGCCACCAAAGCCGGCCTAAATGTGAATAATCGACAACTAAAACTTGAATTGTACTACTTCTTACTGGCTATTGCTTCAACTTAGAAGCTTCTTCTGTGTTCTACTATGGTGCTTTTAGTGTCTCCGCATACCGCAGCACGCGACATAGCTTTGCAGACGATAAATGTAACCGATTCAGAGAGAAGAGCGGCCAATGTGACGATCTGGCTTTAAGTCGATTCGATAACAAATGACGAAAACGGACGGATTTCTCAGGTTTTTACTACATATGAACACATTTCACATTCTCCCGTACAACGCGGCTGTTAGTCCTCCTTTCATGCAAAGTCTTAAGGTCCTAGGTCATGTCCAAGCCACCAAAGCCGGCTAAAAAGTGAATAATCGACAACTAAATCTTGAATTGTACTACATTTTACTGACTATTGCTTCAACTTAGAAGCTTCTTCTGTGTTCTACTTTGGTGCTTTTAGTGTCTCCGCATACCGCAGCACGCGACATAGCTTTGCAGACGATAAATGTAACCGTCTCAGAGAGAAAAGCGGCCAATGTGACGATCTGGCTTTAAGTCGATTCGATAACAAATGACGAAAACGGACGGATTTCTCAGGTTTTTACTACATATGAACACTTTTCACATTCTCCCGTGCAACGGGGCTGCTAGTCCTCCTTTCATGCAAAATCTTAAGGTCCTAGGTCATTTCCAAGCCACCAAAGCCGTCTAAAAAGTGAATAATCGACAACCAAAACTTGAATTGTACTGCTTCTTACTGGCTATTGCTTCAACTTAGAAGCTTCTTCTGTGATCTACTATGGTGCTTTTAGTGTCTCTGCATACCGCAGCACGGGACATAGGTTTGCAGATGATAAATGTAACCGTCTCAGAGAGAAAAGCGGCCAATGTGACGATCTGGCTTTAAGTCGATTCGATAACAAATGACGAAAACGAACGGATTTCTCAGGTTTTTACTACATATGAACACTTTTCACATTCTCCCGTGCAACGCAGCTACTAGTCCTCCTTTCATGCAAAGTCTTAAGGTCCTAGGTCATGTCCAAGTCACCAAAGCCGGATAAAAAGCGAATAATCGACAACTAAAACTTGAATTGTACTACTTCTTACCGTCTATTACTTCAACTTAGAAGCTTCTTCTGTGTTGTACTATGGTGCTTTGTCTCTGCATACCGCAGAACGCGACATAGCTTTGCAGAAGATAAATGTAACCATCTCAGAGAGAAAAGCGGCCAATGTGACGATCTGGCTTTAAGTCGATTCGATAACAAATGACGAAAACGGACGGATTTCTCAGGTTTTTACTACATATGAACACATTTCACATTCTCCCGTACATCGCGGCTGTTAGTCCTCCTTTCATGCAAAATCTTAAGGTACTAGGTCATGTAGAAGCCAATAACGCTTCTAAAAAGTGATAATCGACAACTAAAACTTGAATTGTACTACTTCTTACTGGCTACTGCTTCAACTTAGATTCTTCTTCTGTGTTCTACTATGGTGCTTTTAGTATCTCCGCATACCGCAGCACGCGACATAGCATTGCACACCATAAATGTAACCGTTTCAGAGAGAAGAGCGGCTAATTTGACGATCTGGCTTTAAGTCGATTCGATAAAAAGTACGAAAACGGACGGATTTCTCAGGTTTTCACTACATATGAACCCTTTTCACATTCTTCCGTGCAACGGGGCTGCTAGTCCTCCTTTCATGCAAAATCTTAAGGTTCCACCTCATGTCCAAGGCACCAAAGCCGGCTAAAAATCAATTATCGATAACCAAAACTTGAATTGTACTGCTTCTTACTGACTATTGCTTCAACTTAGAAGCTTCTTCTGTGTTCTACTATGGTGCTTTTAGTGTTTCCGCATACCGCAGCACGCGACATAGCTTTGCAGACGATAAATGTAACCGTTTCAGAGAGAAGAGCGGCCAATTTGACGATCTGGCTTTAAGTCGATTCGATAACAAATGAAGAAAACGGACGGATTTCTCAGGTTTTTACTACATATGAACCCTTTTCATATTCTCCCGTGCAACGCGGCTTCTAGTCCTCCTTTCATGCAATATCTTAAGGTCCTAGGTTATGTCCAAGCCACCATAGCCGGCTAAAAAGTGAATAATCGACAACTAGAACTTGAATTGTACTACTTGTTACTGGTTATTGCTTCAACTTAGAAGCTTCTTCTGTGTTCTACTATGGTGCATTTAGTGTCTCCGCATACCGCAGCACGTGACATAGCTTTGCAGACGTAAATCTAACCGTTTCAGGGAGAAAAGCGGCCAATGTGACGATCTGGCTTTAAGTCGATTCGATAACACATGACGAAAACGGACGGATTTCTCAGGTTTTTACTACATATGAACACTTTTCACATTCTCCCGTGCAACGCGGCTGCAAGTCCTACTTTCATGCAAAATCTTAAGTTCCTACATCATGTCCGAGCCACCAAAGCCGGCTAAAAAGTGAATAATCGACAACTAAAACTTGAATTGTACTACTTCTTACTGACTATTACTTCAACTTAGAAGCTTCTTCTGTGTTCTACTATGGTGCTTTTAGTGTTTCCGCATACCGCAGCACACGACATATCTTTGCAGACGATAAATGTAACCGTCTCAGAGAGAAAAGCGGCCAATGTGACGATCTGGCTTTAAGTCGATTCGATAACAAATGACGATAACGGACGGATTTCTCAGGATTTTACTACATATGAACCCTTTTTACATTCTCCCGCCAATGCGGCTGCTAGTCCTCCTTTCATGCAAAATCTTAACGTTCCACCTCATGTCCAAGGCACCAAAGCCGGCTACAAATCAATTGTCGATAAACAAAACAAGAATTGTACTGCTTCTTACTGACTATTGCTTCAACTTAGAAGTTTCTTCTGTGTTCTACTATGGTGCTTTTAGTGTTTCCGCATACCGCAGCACGCGACATAGCTTTGCAGACGATAAATGTAACCGTCTCAGAGAGAAAAGCGGCCAATGTGACGATCTGGCATTAAGTCGATTCGATAACAAATGAGGAAAACGGACGGATTTCTCAGGTTTTTACTACATATGAAAACTTTTTACATTCTCCCGTGCAAAGGGGCTGCTAGTCCTCCTTTCATGCAAAATCTTGAGGTCCTAGGTCATGTCCAAGCCACCAAAGCCGGCTAAAAAGTGAATAATCGACAACTAAAACTTCAATTGTACTACTTCTTACTGGCTATTACTTCAACTTAGAAGCTTCTTCTGTGTTCTACTATGGTGCTTTTAGTGTCTGTGCATACCGCAGCACGCGACGTAGCTTTGCAGACGATAAATATAACCGTCTCAGAGAGAAGAGCGGCCAATGTGACGATCTGGCTTTAAGTCGATTCGATAACAAATAACGAAAACGGACGGATTTCTCAGGTGTTTACTATATATGAGCACTTTTCACATTCTCCCGTGCAACGCGGCTGCTAGTCCTCCTTTCATGCAAAGTCTTAAATTCCTACATCATGTCCAAGCCAGCAAAGCCGGCTAAAAAGTGAATAATCGAAAACTAAAACTTGAATTGTACTACTTCTTACTGGCTATTACTTCAACTTAGAAGCTTCTTCTGTGTTTTACTATGGTGCTTTTAGTGTCTCCGCATTCCGCAGCACGCGACATAGCTTTGCAGACGACAAATGTAACCGTTTCAGAAAGAAGAGTGGCCAAAGAGACGATCTGGCTTTAAGTCGATTCGATAACAAATGACGAAAACGGACGTATTTCTCAGGTTTATACTACATATGAACCCTTTTCTCATTCTCCCGTGCAACGCGGCTGCTAGTCCTCCTTTCATGCAAAATCTTAAGGTTCCACCTCATGTCCAAGGCACCAAAGCCGGCTAAAAATCGATACTCGATAACCAAAACTTAAATTGTACTGCTTCTTACTGGCTATTGCTTCAACTTAGAAGATTTTTCTGTGTTCTACTATGGTGCTTTTAGTGTCTCCGCATACCGCATCACGCGACATAGCTTTGCAAACGATAAATGTAACCGTCTCAGAGAGAAAAGCGGCCAATGTGACGATCTGGCTTTAAGTCGATTCGATAACACATGACGAAAACGGACGGATTTCTCAGGTTTTTACTACATATGAACCCTTTTTACATTCTCCCGTGCAACGCGGCTGCTAGTCCTCCTTTCATGCAAAATCTTAAGATTCCACCTTATGTCCAAGACACCAAAGCCGGCAAAAAATTAATAATCGATTACCAAAACTTGAATTGTACTGCTTCTTACTGGCTATTGCTTCAACTTAGAAGATTCTTCTGTGTTCTACTATGGTGCATTTGGGGTCTCCGCATACCGCAGCACGCGACGTAGCTTTGCAGACGATAAATGTAACCGTCTCAGAGAGAAAAGCGGCCAATGTGACGATCAGGCTTTAAGTCGATTCGATAGCAAATGACGAAAACGGACGGATTTCTCAGGTGTTTACTATATATGAACACATTTCACATTCTCCCGTGCAACGCGGCTGCTAGTCCTCCTTTCATGCAAAATCTTAAGTTCCTAGATCATGTCCAAGCCACCAAAGCCTGCTAAAAAGTGAATAATCGACAACTAAAACTTGAATTGTACTACTTCTTACTGGCTATTACTTCAACTTAGAAGCTTCTTCTGTGTTCTACTCTGGTGCTTTTAGTGTTTTCGCATACCGCAGCACGCGACATATCTTTGCAGACGAAAAATGTAACCGTCTCAGAGAGAAAAGCGGCCAATGTGACGATCTGACTTTAAGTCGATTCGATAACAAATGACGAAAACGGGCGCATTTCTCAGGATTTTACTACATGTGAACCCTTTTCACATTCTCCCGTGCAACGCGGCTGCTAGTCCTCCTTCCATGCAAAATCTTAAGGTCCTACGTCATGTCAAAGCCACCAAAGCCGGCTAAAAAATGAATAATCGACAACTAAATCTTGAATTGTACTACATTTTACTGACTATTGCTTCAACTTAGAAGCTTCTTCTGTGTTCTACTATGGTGCTTTTAGTGTTTCCGCATACCGCAGCACGCGACATAGCTTTGCAGACGATAAATGTAACCGTCTCAGAGAGAAAAGCGGCCAATGTGACGATCTGGCTTAAAGTCGATTCGATAACAAATGACGAAAACGGACGGATTTCTCAGGTTTTTACTACATATGAACCCTTTTCACATTCTCCCCTGCAACGCGGCTGCTAGTCCTTCTTTCATGCAAAATCTTAAGATACCACCTTATGTCCAAGACACCAAAGCCGGCAAAAAATTAATAATCGATAACCAAAACTTGAATTGTACTGCTTCTTACTGGCTATTGCTTCAACTTAGAAGCTTCTTCGGTATTCTACTATGGTGCTCTTAGTGTCTCCGCATACCGCAGCACGCGACATAGCTTTGCAGACGATAAATGTAACCGTCTCAGAGAGAAAAGCGGCCAAAGTGACGATCTGGCTTTAAGTCGATTCGATAACAAATGACGAAAACGGACGGATTTCTCAGGTTTTTACTACATATGAACCCTTTTCTCATTCTCCCGTGCAACGCGGCTGCTAGTCCTCCTTTCATGCAAAATCTTAATGTTCCACCTCATGTCCAAGGCACCAAAGCCGGCTAAAAATCGATAATGGATAACCAAAACTTAAATTGTAGTGCTTCTTACTGGCTATTGCTTCAACTTAGAAGATTTTTCTGTGTTCTACTATGGTGCTTTTAGTGTCTCCGCATACCGCAGCACGCGACATAGCTTTGCAGACGATAAATGTAACCGTCTCAGAGAGAAAAGCGGCCAATGTGACGATCTGGCTTTAAGTCGATTCGATAACAAATGACGAAAACGGACTGATTTCTCAGGTTTTTACTACATATGAACCCTTTTTACATTCTCCCGTGCAACGCGGCTGCTAGTCCTCCTTTCATGCAAAATCTTAAGATTCCACCTTATGTCCAAGACACCAAAGCCGGCAAAAAATTAATAATCGATTACCAAAACTTGAATTGTACCGCTTCTTACTGGCTATTGCTTCAACTTAGAAGATTCTTCTGTGTTCTACTATGGTGCATTTGGGGTCTCCGCATACCGCAGCACGCGACATAGCTTTGCAGACGAAAAATGTAACCGTCTCAGAGAGAAAAGCGGCCAATGTGACGATCTGGCTTTAAGTCGATTCGATAACAAATTACGAAAACGGACGGATTTCTCAGGTTTTTACTACATATGAACACTTTTCACATTCTCCCGTGCAACGCGGCTGCTAGTCCTCCTTTCATGCAATATCTTAATGTTCCACCTCATGTCCAAGGTACCAAAGCCGCCTAAAATCAATAATCGATAACCAAAACTTGAATTGTACTGCTTCTTACTGGCTATTGCTTCAACTTAAAAGCTTCATCTGTGTTCTAATATGGTGCTTTTAGTGTCTCCGCATACCGCAGCACGAGACATAGCTATGCAGACGATAAATGTAACCGTCTCAGAGAGAAAAGCGGCCAATGTGACGATCTGGCTTTAAGTCGATTCGATAACACATGACGAAAACGGACGGATTTCTCAGGTTTTTACTACATATGAACCCTTTTTACATTCTCCCGTGCAACGCGGCTGCTAGTCCTCCTTTCATGCAAAATCTTAAGATTCCACCTTATGTCCAAGACACCAAAGCCGGCAAAAAATTAATAATCGATTACCAAAACTTGAATTGTACTGCTTCTTACTGGCTATTGCTTCAACTTAGAAGATTCTTCTGTGTTCTACTATGGTGCATTTGGGGTTCTCGCATACCGCAGCACGCGACGGAGCTTTGCAGACGATAAATGTAACCGTCTCAGAGAGAAAAGCGGCCAATGTGACGATCAGGCTTTAAGTCGATTCGATAGCAAATGACGAAAACGGACGGATTTCTCAGGTGTTTACTATATATGAACACATTTCACATTCTCCCGTGCAACGCGGCTGCTAGTCCTCCTTTCATGCAAAATCTTAAGTTCCTAGATCATCCAAGCCACCAAAGCCTGCTAAAAAGTGAATAATCGACAACTAAAACTTGAATTGTACTACTTCTTACTGGCTATTACTTCAACTTAGAAGCTTCTTCTGTGTTCTACTCTGGTGCTTTTAGTGTTTTCGCATACCGCAGCACGCGACATATCTTTGCAGACGAAAAATGTAACCGTCTCAGAGAGAAAAGCGGCCAATGTGACGATCTGACTTTAAGTCGATTCGATAACAAATGACGAAAACGGTCGCATTTCTCAGGATTTTACTACATGTGAACCCTTTTCACATTCTCCCGTGCAACGCGGCTGCTAGTCCTCCTTCCATGCAAAATCTTAAGGTCCTACGTCATGTCAAAGCCACCAAAGCCGGCTAAAAAGTGAATAATCGACAACTAAATCTTGAATTGTACTACATTTTACTGACTATTGCTTCAACTTAGAAGCTTCTTCTGTGTTCTACTATGGTGCTTTTAGTGTTTCCGCATACCGCAGCACGCGACATAGCTTTGCAGACGATAAATGTAACCGTCTCAGAGAGAAAAGCGGCCAATGTGACGATCTGGCTTAAAGTCGATTCGATAACAAATGACGAAAACGGACGGATTTCTCAGGTTTTTACTACATATGAACCCTTTTCACATTCTCCCCTGCAACGCGGCTGCTAGTCCTTCTTTCATGCAAAATCTTAAGATACCACCTTATGTCCAAGACACCAAAGCCGGCAAAAAATTAATAATCGATAACCAAAACTTGAATTGTACTGCTTCTTACTGGCTATTGCTTCAACTTAGAAGCTTCTTCTGTATTCTACTATGGTGCTCTTAGTGTCTCCGCATACCGCAGCACGCGACATAGCTTTGCAGACGATAAATGTAACCGTCTCAGAGAGAAAAGCGGCCAAAGTGACGATCTGGCTTTAAGTCGATTCGATAACAAATGACGAAAACGGACGGATTTCTCAGGTTTTTACTACATATGAACCCTTTTCTCATTCTCCCGTGCAACGCGGCTGCTAGTCCTCCTTTCATGCAAAATCTTAATGTTCCACCTCATGTCCAAGGCACCAAAGCCGGCTAAAAATCGATAATGGATAACCAAAACTTAAATTGTAGTGCTTCTTACTGGCTATTGCTTCAACTTAGAAGATTTTTCTGTGTTCTACTATGGTGCTTTTAGTGTCTCCGCATACCGCAGCACGCGACATAGCTTTGCAGACGATAAATGTAACCGTCTCAGAGAGAAAAGCGGCCAATGTGACGATCTGGCTTTAAGTCGATTCGATAACAAATGACGAAAACGGACTGATTTCTCAGGTTTTTACTACATATGAACCCTTTTTACATTCTCCCGTGCAACGCGGCTGCTAGTCCTCCTTTCATGCAAAATCTTAAGATTCCACCTTATGTCCAAGACACCAAAGCCGGCAAAAAATTAATAATCGATTACCAAAACTTGAATTGTACCGCTTCTTACTGGCTATTGCTTCAACTTAGAAGATTCTTCTGTGTTCTACTATGGTGCATTTGGGGTCTCCGCATACCGCAGCACGCGACGTAGCTTTGCAGACGATAAATATAACCGTCTCAGAGAGAAGAGCGGCCAATGTGACGATCTGGCTTTAAGTCGATTCGATAACAAATAACGAAAACGGACGGATTTCTCAGGTGTTTACTATATATGAGCACTTTTCACATTCTCCCGTGCAACGCGGCTGCTAGTCCTCCTTTCATGCAAAGTCTTAAATTCCTACATCATGTCCAAGCCAGCAAAGCCGGCTAAAAAGTGAATAATCGAAAACTAAAACTTGAATTGTACTACTTCTTACTGGCTATTACTTCAACTTAGAAGCTTCTTCTGTGTTTTACTATGGTGCTTTTAGTGTCTCCGCATACCGCAGCACGCGACATAGCTTTGCAGACGACAAATGTAACCGTTTCAGAAAGAAGAGTGGCCAAAGTGACGATCTGGCTTTAAGTCGATTCGATAACAAATGACGAAAACGGATGTATTTCTCAGGTTTTTACTACATATGAACCCTTTTCTCATTCTCCCGTGCAACGCGGCTGCTAGTCCTCCTTTCATGCAAAATCTTAAGGTTCCACCTCATGTCCAAGGCACCAAAGCCGGCTAAAAATCGATACTCGATAACCAAAACTTAAATTGTACTGCTTCTTACTGGCTATTGCTTCAACTTAGAAGATTTTTCTGTGTTCTACTATGGTGCTTTTAGTGTCTCCGCATACCGCATCACGCGACATAGCTTTGCAGACGATAAATGTAACCGTCTCAGAGAGAAAAGCGGCCAATGTGACGATCTGGCTTTAAGTCGATTCGATAACACATGACGAAAACGGACGGATTTCTCAGGTTTTTACTACATATGAACCCTTTTTACATTCTCCCGTGCAACGCGGCTGCTAGTCCTCCTTTCATGCAAAATCTTAAGATTCCACCTTATGTCCAAGACACCAAAGCCGGCAAAAAATTAATAATCGATTACCAAAACTTGAATTGTACTGCTTCTTACTGGCTATTGCTTCAACTTAGAAGATTCTTCTGTGTTCTACTATGGTGCATTTGGGGTCTCCGCATACCGCAGCACGCGACGTAGCTTTGCAGACGATAAATGTAACCGTCTCAGAGAGAAAAGCGGCCAATGTGACGATCAGGCTTTAAGTCGATTCGATAGCAAATGACGAAAACGGACGGATTTCTCAGGTGTTTACTATATATGAACACATTTCACATTCTCCCGTGCAACGCGGCTGCTAGTCCTCCTTTCATGCAAAATCTTAAGTTCCTAGATCATGTGCAAGCCACCAAAGCCTGCTAAAAAGTGAATAATCGACAACTAAAACTTGAATTGTACTACTTCTTACTGGCTATTACTTCAACTTAGAAGCTTCTTCTGTGTTCTACTCTGGTGCTTTTAGTGTTTTCGCATACCGCAGCACGCGACATAGCTTTGCAGACGATAAATGTAACCGTCTCAGGGAGAAAAGCGGCCAAAGTGACGATCTGGCTTTAAGTCGATTCGATAACAAATGACGAAAACGGACGGATTTCTCAGGTTTTTACTACATATGAACCCTTTTTACATTCTCCCGTGCAACGCGGCTGCTAGTCCTCCTTTCATGCAAAATCTTAATGTTCCACCTCATGTCCAAGGCACCAAAGCCGGCTAAAAATCGATAATGGATAACCAAAACTTAAATTGTAGTGCTTCTTACTGGCTATTGCTTCAACTTAGAAGATTTTTCTGTGTTCTACTATGGTGCTTTTAGTGTCTCCGCATACCGCAGTACGCGACATAGCTTTGCAGACGATAAATGTAACCGTCTCAGAGAGAAAAGCGGCCAATGTGACGATCTGGCTTTAAGTCGATTCGATAACAAATGACGAAAACGGACTGATTTCTCAGGTTTTTACTACATATGAACCCTTTTTACATTCTCCCGTGCAACGCGGCTGCTAGTCCTCCTTCCATGCAAAATCTTAAGGTCCTACGTCATGTCAAAGCCACCATAGCCGGCTAAAAAGTGAATAATCGACAACTAGAACTTGAATTGTACTACTTGTTACTGGTTATTGCTTCAACTTAGAAGCTTCTTCTGTGTTCTACTATGGTGCATTTAGTGTCTCCGCATACCGCAGCACGTGACATAGCTTTGCAGACGTAAATCTAACCGTTTCAGGGAGAAAAGCGGCCAATGTGACGATCTGGCTTTAAGTCGATTCGATAACACATGACGAAAACGGACGGATTTCTCAGGTTTTTACTACATATGAACACTTTTCACATTCTCCCGAGCAACGCGGCTGCAAGTCCTACTTTCATGCAAAATCTTAAGTTCCTACATCATGTCCGAGCCACCAAAGCCGGCTAAAAAGTGAATAATCGACAACTAAAACTTGAATTGTACTACTTCTTACTGACTATTACTTCAACTTAGAAGCTTCTTCTGTGTTCTACTATGGTGCTTTTAGTGTTTCCGCATACCGCAGCACACGACATATCTTTGCAGACGATAAATGTAACCGTCTCAGAGAGAAAAGCGGCCAATGTGACGATCTGGCTTTAAGTCGATTCGATAACAAATGACGATAACGGACGGATTTCTCAGGATTTTACTACATATGAACCCTTTTTACATTCTCCCGCCAATGCGGCTGCTAGTCCTCCTTTCATGCAAAATCTTAACGTTCCACCTCATGTCCAAGGCACCAAAGCCGGCTACAAATCAATTGTCGATAAACAAAACAAGATTTGTACTGCTTCTTACTGACTATTGCTTCAACTTAGAAGTTTCTTCTGTGTTCTACTATGGTGCTTTTAGTGTTTCCGCATACCGCAGCACGCGACATAGCTTTGCAGACGATAAATGTAACCGTCTCAGAGAGAAAAGCGGCCAATGTGACGATCTGGCATTAAGTCGATTCGATAACAAATGACGAAAACGGACGGATTTCTCAGGTTTTTACTACATATGAAAACTTTTTACATTCTCCCGTGCAAAGGGGCTGCTAGTCCTCCTTTCATGCAAAATCTTGAGGTCCTAGGTCATGTCCAAACCACCAAAGCCGGCTAAAAAGTGAATAATCGACAACTAAAACTTCAATTGTACTACTTCTTACTGGCTATTACTTCAACTTAGAAGCTTCTTCTGTGTTCTACTATGGTGCTTTTAGTGTCTGTGCATACCGCAGCACGCGACGTAGCTTTGCAGACGATAAATATAACCGTCTCAGAGAGAAGAGCGGCCAATGTGACGATCTGGCTTTAAGTCGATTCGATAACAAATAACGAAAACGGACGGATTTCTCAGGTGTTTACTATATATGAGCACTTTTCACATTCTCCCGTGCAACGCGGCTGCTAGTCCTCCTTTCATGCAAAGTCTTAAATTCCTACATCATGTCCAAGCCAGCAAAGCCGGCTAAAAAGTGAATAATCGAAAACTAAAACTTGAATTGTACTACTTCTTACTGGCTATTACTTCAACTTAGAAGCTTCTTCTGTGTTTTACTATGGTGCTTTTAGTGTCTCCGCATTCCGCAGCACGCGACATAGCTTTGCAGACGACAAATGTAACCGTTTCAGAAAGAAGAGTGGCCAAAGAGACGATCTGGCTTTAAGTCGATTCGATAACAAATGACGAAAACGGACGTATTTCTCAGGTTTTTACTACATATGAACCCTTTTCTCATTCTCCCGTGCAACGCGGCTGCTAGTCCTCCTTTCATGCAAAATCTTAAGGTTCCACCTCATGTCCAAGGCACCAAAGCCGGCTAAAAATCGATACTCGATAACCAAAACTTAAATTGTACTGCTTCTTACTGGCTATTGCTTCAACTTAGAAGATTTTTCTGTGTTCTACTATGGTGCTTTTAGTGTCTCCGCATACCGCATCACGCGACATAGCTTTGCAAACGATAAATGTAACCGTCTCAGAGAGAAAAGCGGCCAATGTGACGATCTGGCTTTAAGTCGATTCGATAACACATGACGAAAACGGACGGATTTCTCAGGTTTTTACTACATATGAACCCTTTTTACATTCTCCCGTGCAACGCGGCTGCTAGTCCTCCTTTCATGCAAAATCTTAAGATTCCACCTTATGTCCAAGACACCAAAGCCGGCAAAAAATTAATAATCGATTACCAAAACTTGAATTGTACTGCTTCTTACTGGCTATTGCTTCAACTTAGAAGATTCTTCTGTGTTCTACTATGGTGCATTTGGGGTCTCCGCATACCGCAGCACGCGACGTAGCTTTGCAGACGATAAATGTAACCGTCTCAGAGAGAAAAGCGGCCAATGTGACGATCAGGCTTTAAGTCGATTCGATAGCAAATGACGAAAACGGACGGATTTCTCAGGTGTTTACTATATATGAACACATTTCACATTCTCCCGTGCAACGCGGCTGCTAGTCCTCCTTTCATGCAAAATCTTAAGTTCCTAGATCATGTCCAAGCCACCAAAGCCTGCTAAAAAGTGAATAATCGACAACTAAAACTTGAATTGTACTACTTCTTACTGGCTATTACTTCAACTTAGAAGCTTCTTCTGTGTTCTACTCTGGTGCTTTTAGTGTTTTCGCATACCGCAGCACGCGACATATCTTTGCAGACGAAAAATGTAACCGTCTCAGAGAGAAAAGCGGCCAATGTGACGATCTGACTTTAAGTCGATTCGATAACAAATGACGAAAACGGGCGCATTTCTCAGGATTTTACTACATGTGAACCCTTTTCACATTCTCCCGTGCAACGCGGCTGCTAGTCCTCCTTCCATGCAAAATCTTAAGGTCCTACGTCATGTCAAAGCCACCAAAGCCGGCTAAAAAGTGAATAATCGACAACTAAATCTTGAATTGTACTACATTTTACTGACTATTGCTTCAACTTAGAAGCTTCTTCTGTGTTCTACTATGGTGCTTTTAGTGTTTCCGCATACCGCAGCACGCGACATAGCTTTGCAGACGATAAATGTAACCGTCTCAGAGAGAAAAGCGGCCAATGTGACGATCTGGCTTAAAGTCGATTCGATAACAAATGACGAAAACGGACGGATTTCTCAGGTTTTTACTACATATGAACCCTTTTCACATTCTCCCCTGCAACGCGGCTGCTAGTCCTTCTTTCATGCAAAATCTTAAGATACCACCTTATGTCCAAGACACCAAAGCCGGCAAAAAATTAATAATCGATAACCAAAACTTGAATTGTACTGCTTCTTACTGGCTATTGCTTCAACTTAGAAGCTTCTTCGGTATTCTACTATGGTGCTCTTAGTGTCTCCGCATACCGCAGCACGCGACATAGCTTTGCAGACGATAAATGTAACCGTCTCAGAGAGAAAAGCGGCCAAAGTGACGATCTGGCTTTAAGTCGATTCGATAACAAATGACGAAAACGGACGGATTTCTCAGGTTTTTACTACATATGAACCCTTTTCTCATTCTCCCGTGCAACGCGGCTGCTAGTCCTCCTTTCATGCAAAATCTTAATGTTCCACCTCATGTCCAAGGCACCAAAGCCGGCTAAAAATCGATAATGGATAACCAAAACTTAAATTGTAGTGCTTCTTACTGGCTATTGCTTCAACTTAGAAGATTTTTCTGTGTTCTACTATGGTGCTTTTAGTGTCTCCGCATACCGCAGCACGCGACATAGCTTTGCAGACGATAAATGTAACCGTCTCAGAGAGAAAAGCGGCCAATGTGACGATCTGGCTTTAAGTCGATTCGATAACAAATGACGAAAACGGACTGATTTCTCAGGTTTTTACTACATATGAACCCTTTTTACATTCTCCCGTGCAACGCGGCTGCTAGTCCTCCTTTCATGCAAAATCTTAAGATTCCACCTTATGTCCAAGACACCAAAGCCGGCAAAAAATTAATAATCGATTACCAAAACTTGAATTGTACCGCTTCTTACTGGCTATTGCTTCAACTTAGAAGATTCTTCTGTGTTCTACTATGGTGCATTTGGGGTCTCCGCATACCGCAGCACGCGACATAGCTTTGCAGACGAAAAATGTAACCGTCTCAGAGAGAAAAGCGGCCAATGTGACGATCTGGCTTTAAGTCGATTCGATAACAAATTACGAAAACGGACGAATTTCTCAGGTTTTTACTACATATGAACACTTTTCACATTCTCCCGTGCAACGCGGCTGCTAGTCCTCCTTTCATGCAATATCTTAATGTTCCACCTCATGTCCAAGGCACCAAAGCCGCCTAAAATCAATAATCGATAACCAAAACTTGAATTGTACTGCTTCTTACTGGCTATTGCTTCAACTTAAAAGCTTCATCTGTGTTCTAATATGGTGCTTTTAGTGTCTCCGCATACCGCAGCACGAGACATAGCTATGCAGACGATAAATGTAACCGTCTCAGAGAGAAAAGCGGCCAATGTGACGATCTGGCTTTAAGTCGATTCGATAACACATGACGAAAACGGACGGATTTCTCAGGTTTTTACTACATATGAACCCTTTTTACATTCTCCCGTGCAACGCGGCTGCTAGTCCTCCTTTCATGCAAAATCTTAAGATTCCACCTTATGTCCAAGACACCAAAGCCGGCAAAAAATTAATAATCGATTACCAAAACTTGAATTGTACTGCTTCTTACTGGCTATTGCTTCAACTTAGAAGATTCTTCTGTGTTCTACTATGGTGCATTTGGGGTCTCCGCATACCGCAGCACGCGACGGAGCTTTGCAGACGATAAATGTAACCGTCTCAGAGAGAAAAGCGGCCAATGTGACGATCAGGCTTTAAGTCGATTCGATAGCAAATGACGAAAACGGACGGATTTCTCAGGTGTTTACTATATATGAACACATTTCACATTCTCCCGTGCAACGCGGCTGCTAGTCCTCCTTTCATGCAAAATCTTAAGTTCCTAGATCATCCAAGCCACCAAAGCCTGCTAAAAAGTGAATAATCGACAACTAAAACTTGAATTGTACTACTTCTTACTGGCTATTACTTCAACTTAGAAGCTTCTTCTGTGTTCTACTCTGGTGCTTTTAGTGTTTTCGCATACCGCAGCACGCGACATATCTTTGCAGACGAAAAATGTAACCGTCTCAGAGAGAAAAGCGGCCAATGTGACGATCTGACTTTAAGTCGATTCGATAACAAATGACGAAAACGGTCGCATTTCTCAGGATTTTACTACATGTGAACCCTTTTCACATTCTCCCGTGCAACGCGGCTGCTAGTCCTCCTTCCATGCAAAATCTTAAGGTCCTACGTCATGTCAAAGCCACCAAAGCCGGCTAAAAAGTGA
Organism: Schistocerca gregaria; assembly: GCF_023897955.1. NCBI lineage: Eukaryota > Metazoa > Arthropoda > Insecta > Orthoptera > Acrididae > Schistocerca > Schistocerca gregaria. The sequence goes on along the minus strand of NW_026061947.1, from coordinate 4,151,709 downwards.
ATAATCGACAACTAAATCTTGAATTGTACTACATTTTACTGACTATTGCTTCAACTTAGAAGCTTCTTCTGTGTTCTACTATGGTGCTTTTAGTGTTTCCGCATACCGCAGCACGCGACATAGCTTTGCAGACGATAAATGTAACCGTCTCAGAGAGAAAAGCGGCCAATGTGACGATCTGGCTTTAAGTCGATTCGATAACAAATGACGAAAACGGACGGATTTCTCAGGTTTTTACTACATATGAACCCTTTTCACATTCTCCCCTGCAACGCGGCTGCTAGTCCTTCTTTCATGCAAAATCTTAAGATACCACCTTATGTCCAAGACACCAAAGCCGGCAAAAAATTAATAATCGATAACCAAAACTTGAATTGTACTGCTTCTTACTGGCTATTGCTTCAACTTAGAAGCTTCTTCTGTATTCTACTATGGTGCTCTTAGTGTCTCCGCATACCGCAGCACGCGACATAGCTTTGCAGACGATAAATGTAACCGTCTCAGAGAGAAAAGCGGCCAAAGTGACGATCTGGCTTTAAGTCGATTCGATAACAAATGACGAAAACGGACGGATTTCTCAGGTTTTTACTACATATGAACCCTTTTCTCATTCTCCCGTGCAACGCGGCTGCTAGTCCTCCTTTCATGCAAAATCTTAATGTTCCACCTCATGTCCAAGGCACCAAAGCCGGCTAAAAATCGATAATGGATAACCAAAACTTAAATTGTAGTGCTTCTTACTGGCTATTGCTTCAACTTAGAAGATTTTTCTGTGTTCTACTATGGTGCTTTTAGTGTCTCCGCATACCGCAGCACGCGACATAGCTTTGCAGACGATAAATGTAACCGTCTCAGAGAGAAAAGCGGCCAATGTGACGATCTGGCTTTAAGTCGATTCGATAACAAATGACGAAAACGGACTGATTTCTCAGGTTTTTACTACATATGAACCCTTTTTACATTCTCCCGTGCAACGCGGCTGCTAGTCCTCCTTTCATGCAAAATCTTAAGATTCCACCTTATGTCCAAGACACCAAAGCCGGCAAAAAATTAATAATCGATTACCAAAACTTGAATTGTACCGCTTCTTACTGGCTATTGCTTCAACTTAGAAGATTCTTCTGTGTTCTACTATGGTGCATTTGGGGTCTCCGCATACCGCAGCACGCGACGTAGCTTTGCAGACGATAAATATAACCGTCTCAGAGAGAAGAGCGGCCAATGTGACGATCTGGCTTTAAGTCGATTCGATAACAAATAACGAAAACGGACGGATTTCTCAGGTGTTTACTATATATGAGCACTTTTCACATTCTCCCGTGCAACGCGGCTGCTAGTCCTCCTTTCATGCAAAGTCTTAAATTCCTACATCATGTCCAAGCCAGCAAAGCCGGCTAAAAAGTGAATAATCGAAAACTAAAACTTGAATTGTACTACTTCTTACTGGCTATTACTTCAACTTAGAAGCTTCTTCTGTGTTTTACTATGGTGCTTTTAGTGTCTCCGCATACCGCAGCACGCGACATAGCTTTGCAGACGACAAATGTAACCGTTTCAGAAAGAAGAGTGGCCAAAGTGACGATCTGGCTTTAAGTCGATTCGATAACAAATGACGAAAACGGATGTATTTCTCAGGTTTTTACTACATATGAACCCTTTTCTCATTCTCCCGTGCAACGCGGCTGCTAGTCCTCCTTTCATGCAAAATCTTAAGGTTCCACCTCATGTCCAAGGCACCAAAGCCGGCTAAAAATCGATACTCGATAACCAAAACTTAAATTGTACTGCTTCTTACTGGCTATTGCTTCAACTTAGAAGATTTTTCTGTGTTCTACTATGGTGCTTTTAGTGTCTCCGCATACCGCATCACGCGACATAGCTTTGCAGACGATAAATGTAACCGTCTCAGAGAGAAAAGCGGCCAATGTGACGATCTGGCTTTAAGTCGATTCGATAACACATGACGAAAACGGACGGATTTCTCAGGTTTTTACTACATATGAACCCTTTTTACATTCTCCCGTGCAACGCGGCTGCTAGTCCTCCTTTCATGCAAAATCTTAAGATTCCACCTTATGTCCAAGACACCAAAGCCGGCAAAAAATTAATAATCGATTACCAAAACTTGAATTGTACTGCTTCTTACTGGCTATTGCTTCAACTTAGAAGATTCTTCTGTGTTCTACTATGGTGCATTTGGGGTCTCCGCATACCGCAGCACGCGACGTAGCTTTGCAGACGATAAATGTAACCGTCTCAGAGAGAAAAGCGGCCAATGTGACGATCAGGCTTTAAGTCGATTCGATAGCAAATGACGAAAACGGACGGATTTCTCAGGTGTTTACTATATATGAACACATTTCACATTCTCCCGTGCAACGCGGCTGCTAGTCCTCCTTTCATGCAAAATCTTAAGTTCCTAGATCATGTCCAAGCCACCAAAGCCTGCTAAAAAGTGAATAATCGACAACTAAAACTTGAATTGTACTACTTCTTACTGGCTATTACTTCAACTTAGAAGCTTCTTCTGTGTTCTACTCTGGTGCTTTTAGTGTTTTCGCATACCGCAGCACGCGACATATCTTTGCAGACGAAAAATGTAACCGTCTCAGAGAGAAAAGCGGCCAATGTGACGATCTGACTTTAAGTCGATTCGATAACAAATGACGAAAACGGACGCATTTCTCAGGATTTTACTACATGTGAACCCTTTTCACATTCTCCCGTGCAACGCGGCTGCTAGTCCTCCTTCCATGCAAAATCTTAAGGTCCTACGTCATGTCAAAGCCACCAAAGCCGGCTAAAAAGTGAATAATCGACAACTAAATCTTGAATTGTACTACATTTTACTGACTATTGCTTCAACTTAGAAGCTTCTTCTGTGTTCTACTATGGTGCTTTTAGTGTTTCCGCATACCGCAGCACGCGACATAGCTTTGCAGACGATAAATGTAACCGTCTCAGGGAGAAAAGCGGCCAAAGTGACGATCTGGCTTTAAGTCGATTCGATAACAAATGACGAAAACGGACGGATTTCTCAGGTTTTTACTACATATGAACCCTTTTTACATTCTCCCGTGCAACGCGGCTGCTAGTCCTCCTTTCATGCAAAATCTTAATGTTCCACCTCATGTCCAAGGCACCAAAGCCGGCTAAAAATCGATAATGGATAACCAAAACTTAAATTGTAGTGCTTCTTACTGGCTATTGCTTCAACTTAGAAGATTTTTCTGTGTTCTACTATGGTGCTTTTAGTGTCTCCGCATACCGCAGTACGCGACATAGCTTTGCAGACGATAAATGTAACCGTCTCAGAGAGAAAAGCGGCCAATGTGACGATCTGGCTTTAAGTCGATTCGATAACAAATGACGAAAACGGACTGATTTCTCAGGTTTTTACTACATATGAACCCTTTTTACATTCTCCCGTGCAACGCGGCTGCTAGTCCTCCTTTCATGCAAAATCTTAAGATTCCACCTTATGTCCAAGACACCAAAGCCGGCAAAAAATTAATAATCGATTACCAAAACTTGAATTGTACCGCTTCTTACTGGCTATTGCTTCAACTTAGAAGATTCTTCTGTGTTCTACTATGGTGCATTTGGGGTCTCCGCATACCGCAGCACGCGACATAGCTTTGCAGACGAAAAATGTAACCGTCTCAGAGAGAAAAGCGGCCAATGTGACGATCTGGCTTTAAGTCGATTCGATAACAAATTACGAAAACGGACGGATTTCTCAGGTTTTTACTACATATGAACACTTTTCACATTCTCCCGTGCAAAGCGGCTGCTAGTCCTCCTTTCATGCGATATCTTAATGTTCCACCTCATGTCCAAGGCACCAAAGCCGCCTAAAATCAATAATCGATAACCAAAACTTGAATTGTACTGCTTCTTACTGGCTATTGCTTCAACTTAAAAGCTTCATCTGTGTTCTAATATGGTGCTTTTAGTGTCTCCGCATACCGCAGCACGAGACATAGCTATGCAGACGATAAATGTAACCGTCTCAGAGAGAAAAGCGGCCAATGTGACGATCTGGCTTTAAGTCGATTCGATAACAAATGACGAAAACGGACGGATTTCTCAGGTGTTTACTATATATGAACACTTTTCACATTCTCCCGTGCAACGCGGCTGCTAGTCCTCCTTTCATGCAAAATCTTGAGGTCCTAGGTCATGTCCAAACCACCAAAGCCGGCTAAAAAGTGAATAATCGACAACTAAAACTTCAATTGTACTACTTCTTACTGGCTATTACTTCAACTTAGAAGCTTCTTCTGTGTTCTACTATGGTGCTTTTAGTGTCTCCGCATACCGCAGCACGCGACGTAGCTTTGCAGACGATAAATATAACCGTCTCAGAGAGAAGAGCGGCCAATGTGACGATCTGGCTTTAAGTCGATTCGATAACAAATAACGAAAACGGACGGATTTCTCAGGTGTTTACTATATATGAGCACTTTTCACAATTTCCCGTGCAACGCGGCTGCTAGTCCTCCTTTCATGCAAAGTCTTAAATTCCTACATCATGTCCAAGCCAGCAAAGCCGGCTAAAAAGTGCATAATCGAAAACTAAAACTTGAATTGTACTACTTCTTACTGGCTATTACTTCAACTTAGAAGCTTCTTCTGTGTTTTACTATGGTGCTTTTAGTGTCTCCGCATACCGCAGCACGCGACATAGCTTTGCAGACGACAAATGTAACCGTTTCAGAAAGAAGAGTGGCCAAAGTGACGATCTGGCTTTAAGTCGATTCGATAACAAATGACGAAAACGGATGTATTTCTCAGGTTTTTACTACATATGAACCCTTTTCTCATTCTCCCGTGCAACGCGGCTGCTAGTCCTCCTTTCATGCAAAATCTTAAGGTTCCACCTCATGTCCAAGGCACCAAAGCCGGCTAAAAATCGATACTCGATAACCAAAACTTAAATTGTACTGCTTCTTACTGTCTATTGCTTCAACTTAGAAGATTTTTCTGTGTTCTACTATGGTGCTTTTAGTGTCTCCGCATACCGCATCACGCGACATAGCTTTGCAGACGATAAATGTAACCGTCTCAGAGAGAAAAGCGGCCAATGTGACGATCTGGCTTTAAGTCGATTCGATAACACATGACGAAAACGGACGGATTTCTCAGGTTTTTACTACATATGAACCCTTTTTACATTCTCCCGTGCAACGCGGCTGCTAGTCCTCCTTTCATGCAAAATCTTAAGATTCCACCTTATGTCCAAGACACCAAAGCCGGCAAAAAATTAATAATCGATTACCAAAACTTGAATTGTACTGCTTCTTACTGGCTATTGCTTCAACTTAGAAGATTCTTCTGTGTTCTACTATGGTGCATTTGGGGTCTCCGCATACCGCAGCACGCGACGTAGCTTTGCAGACGATAAATGTAACCGTCTCAGAGAGAAAAGCGGCCAATGTGACGATCAGGCTTTAAGTCGATTCGATAGCAAATGACGAAAACGGACGGATTTCTCAGGTGTTTACTATATATGAACACATTTCACATTCTCCCGTGCAACGCGGCTGCTAGTCCTCCTTTCATGCAAAATCTTAAGTTCCTAGATCATGTCCAAGCCACCAAAGCCTGCTAAAAAGTGAATAATCGACAACTAAAACTTGAATTGTACTACTTCTTACTGGCTATTACTTCAACTTAGAAGCTTCTTCTGTGTTCTACTCTGGTGCTTTTAGTGTTTTCGCATACCGCAGCACGCGACATATCTTTGCAGACGAAAAATGTAACCGTCTCAGAGAGAAAAGCGGCCAATGTGACGATCTGACTTTAAGTCGATTCGATAACAAATGACGAAAACGGACGCATTTCTCAGGATTTTACTACATGTGAACCCTTTTCACATTCTCCCGTGCAACGCGGCTGCTAGTCCTCCTTCCATGCAAAATCTTAAGGTCCTACGTCATGTCAAAGCCACCAAAGCCGGCTAAAAAGTGAATAATCGACAACTAAATCTTGAATTGTACTACATTTTACTGACTATTGCTTCAACTTAGAAGCTTCTTCTGTGTTCTACTATGGTGCTTTTAGTGTTTCCGCATACCGCAGCACGCGACATAGCTTTGCAGACGATAAATGTAACCGTCTCAGAGAGAAAAGCGGCCAATGTGACGATCTGGCTTTAAGTCAATTCGATAACAAATGACGAAAACGGACGGATTTCTCAGGTTTTTACTACATATGAACCCTTTTCACATTCTCCCCTGCAACGCGGCTGCTAGTCCTTCTTTCATGCAAAATCTTAAGATACCACCTTATGTCCAAGACACCAAAGCCGGCAAAAAATTAATAATCGATAACCAAAACTTGAATTGTACTGCTTCTTACTGGCTATTGCTTCAACTTAGAAGCTTCTTCTGTATTCTACTATGGTGCTCTTAGTGTCTCCGCCTACCGCAGCACGCGGCATAGCTTTGCAGACGATAAATGTAACCGTCTCAGAGAGAAAAGCGGCCAATGTGACGATCTGGCTTTAAGTCGATTCGATAACAAATGACGAAAACGGACGGATTTCTCAGGTTTTTACTACATATGAACCCTTTTCTCATTCTCCCGTGCAACGCGGCTGCTAGTCCTCCTTTCATGCAAAATCTTAATGTTCCACCTCATGTCCAAGACACCAAAGCCGGCTAAAAATCGATAATGGATAACCAAAACTTAAATTGTAGTGCTTCTTACTGGCTATTGCTTCAACTTAGAAGCTTCTTCTGTGTTCTACTATGGTGCTTTTAGAGTCTCCGCATACCGCAGCAGGCGACATAGCTTTGCAGACGATAAATGTAACCGTCTCAGAGAGAAAAGCGGCCAATGTGACGATCAGGCTTTAAGTCGATTCGATAACAAATGACGAAAACGGACTGATTTCTTAGGTTTTTCCTTTTCACATTCTCCCGTGAAACGGGGCTGCTAGTCCTCCTTTCATGCAAACTCTTAAGGTTCCACCTCATGTCCAAAGCACCAAGGCCGGCTAAAAATCAATAATCGACAACCAAAACTTGAATTGTACAACTTCTTACTGGCTATTGCTTCAACTTAGAAGCTTCTTTTGTGTTCTACTATGGTGCATTTAGTGTCTCCGCATACCGCAGCACGCGACATAGCTTTGCAGACTATAAATGTAACCGTCTCAGAGAGAAAAGCGGCCAATGTGACGATCTGGCTTTAAGTCGATTCGATAACAAATGACGAAAACGGACGGATTTCTCAGGTTTTTACTACATATGAACCCTTTTCACATTCTCCCCTGCAACGCGGCTGCTAGTCCTCCTTTCATGCAAAATCTTAATGTTCCACCTCATGTCCAAGGCACCAAAGCCGCCTAAAATTAATAATCGATAACCAAAACTTGAATTGTACTGCTTCATACTGGCTATTGCTTCAACTTAAAAGCTTCATCTGTGTTCTAATATGGTGCTTTTAGTGTCTCCGCATACCGCAGCACGAGACATAGCTATGCAGACGATAAATGTAACCGTCTCAGAGAGAAAAGCGGCCAATGTGACGATCTGGCTTTAAGTCGATTCGATGACAAATGACGAAACCGGACGGATTTCTCAGCTTTTTACTACATATGAACACTTTTCACATTCTCCCTTGCAACGCGGCTGCTAGTCCTCCTTTCATGCAAAATCTTAATGTTCCACCTCATGTCCAAGACACCAAAGGCGGCAAAAAATTAATAATCGATAACCAAAACTTGAATTGTACTGCTTCTTACTGGCTATTGCTTCAACTTAGAAGATTTTTCTGTGTTCTACTATGGTGCTTTTAGTGTCTCCGCATACCGCAGCACGCGACATAGCTTTGCAGACGATAAATGTAACCGTCTCAGAGAGAAAAGCGGCCAATGTGACGATCTGGCTTTAAGTCGATTCGATAACAAATGACGAAAACGGACGGATTTCTCAGGTTTTTATTACATATGAACCCTTTTTACATTCTCCCGTGCAACGCGGCTGCTAGTCCTCCTTTCATGCAAAATCTTAAGATTCCACCTTATGTCCAAGACACCAAAGCCGGCAAAAAATTAATAATCGATAACCAAAACTTGAATTGTACTGCTTCTTACTGGCTATTGCTTCAACTTAGAAGCTTCTTCTTTGTTCTACTATGGTGCTCTTAGTGTCTCCGCATACCGCAGCACGCGACATAGCTTTCCAGACGATAAATGTAACCGTCTCAGAGAGAAAAGTGGCCAATGTGACGATTTGGCTTTAAGTCGATTCGATAACAAATGACGAAAACGGACGGATTTCTCAGGTTTTTACTACATATGAACACTTTTCACATTCTGCCGTGCAACGCGGCTGCTAGTCCTCCTTTCATGCAAAATCTTAATGTTCCACCTCATGTCCAAGGCACCAAAGTCGGCTAAAAATCGATAATGGATAACCAAAACTTAAATTGTACTGCTTCATACTGGCTATTGCTTCAACTTAGAAGATTTTTCTGTGTTCTACTATGGTGCTTTTAGTGTCTCCGCATACCGCAGCATGCGACATAGCTTTGCAGACAATAAATGTAACCGTCTCAGAGAGAAAAGCGGCCAATGTGACGATCTGGCTTTAAGTCGATTCGATAACAAATGACGAAAACGGACTGATTTCTCAGGTTTTTACTACATATGAACCCTTTTTACATTCTCCCGTGCAACGTGGCTGCTAGTCCTCCTTTCATGCAAAATCTTAAGATTCCACCTTATGTCCAAGACACCAAAGCCGGCAAAAAATTAATAATCGATTACCAAAACTTGAATTGTACCGCTTCTTACTGGCTATTGCTTCAACTTAGAAGATTCTTCTGTGTTCTACTATGGTGCATTTGGGGTCTCCGCATACCGCAGCACGCGACATAGCTTTGCAGACGAAAAATGTAACCGTCTCAGAGAGAAAAGCGGCCAATGTGACGATCTGGCTTTAAGTCGATTCGATAACAAATTACGAAAACAGACGGATTTCTCAGGTTTTTACTACATATGAACACTTTTCACATTCTCCCGTGCAACGCGGCTGCTAGTCCTCCTTTCATGCAAAATCTTAAGGATTCTACCTCATGTCCAAGGCACCAAAGTCGGCTAAAAATCAATAATCGATAACCAAAACTTGAATTATACTGCTTCTTACTGGCGATTCCTTCAACTTAGGAGCTTCTTCTGTGTTCTACTATGATGCTTTTAGAGTCTCCGCATACCGCAGCACGGGACATAGCTTTGCAGACGATAAATGTAACCGTCTCAGAGAGAAAAGCGGCCAATGTGACGATCTGGCTTTAAGTCGATTCGATAACAAATGACGAAAACGGACGGATTTCTCAGGTGTTTACTATATATGAACACATTTCACATTCTCCCGTGCAACGCGGCTGCTAGTCCTCCTTTCATGCAAAATCTTATGTTCCTAGGTCATGTCCAAGCCACCAAAGCCGGCTAAAAAGTGAATACTTGACAACTAAAACTTGAATTGTACTACTTCTTACTGGCTATTACTTCAACTTAGAAGCTTCTTCTGTGTTCTACTATGGTGCTTTTAGTGTTTCCGCATACCGCAGCACGCGACATAGCTTTGCAGACGATAAATGTAACCGTCTCAGAGAGAAAAGCGGCCAATGTGACGATCTGGCTTTAAGTCGAGTCGATAACAAATGACGAAAACGGACGGATTTCTCAGGTTTTTACTACATCTGAACCCTTTTCACATTCTCCCGTGCAACGCGGCTGCTAGTCCTCCTTTCATGCAAAATCTTATGGTTCCACCTCATGCCCATGGCACCAAAGCCTGCTAAAAATCAATATTCGAAAACCAAAACTTGAATTGTACTGCTTCTTACTGGCTATTGCTTCAACTTAGAAGCTTCTTCTGTGTTCTACTATGGTGCTTTTAGAGTCTCCGCATACCGCAGCAGGCGACATAGCTTTGCAGACGATAAATGTAACCGTCTCAGAGAGAAAAGCGGCCAATGTGACGATCTGGCTTTAAGTCGATTCGATAACAAATGACGAAAACGGACTGATTTCTTAGGTTTTTACTTTTCACATTCTCCCGTGAAACGGGGCTGCTAGTCCTCCTGTCATGCAAAATCTTAAGGTTCCACCTCATGTCCAAAGCACCAAGGCCGGCTAAAAATCAATAATCGACAACCAAAACTTGAATTGTACAGCTTCTTACTGGCTATTGCTTCAACTTAGAAGCTTCATTTGTGTTCTACTATGGTGCTTTTAGTGTCTCCGCAAACCGCAGCACGCGACATAGCTTTGCAGACGATAAATGTAACCGTCTCAGAGAGAACAGCGGCCAATGTGACGATCTGGCTTTAAGTCGATTCGATAACACATTACGAAAACGGACGGATTTCTCATTTTTTTACTACATATGAACACTTTTCTTATTCTCCCGTGCAACGCGGCTGCTAGTCGTCCTTTCAGGCAAAATCTTAAGGTCCTAGGTCATGTCCAAGCCACCAAAGCCGGCTTAAAAGGGAATAATCGACAACTAAAACTTGAATTGTACTACTTCTTACTGGCTATTACGTCAACTTAGAAGCTTCTTCTGTGTTCTACTATGGTGCTTGTAGTGTCTCCGCATACCGCAGCACGCGACATAGCTTTGCAGACGATAAATGTAACCGTCTCAGAGAGAAAAGCGGCCAATGTGACGATCTGGCTTTAAGTCGATTCGATAACAAATGACGAAAACGGACGGATTTCTCAGGTTTTTACTACATATGAACACTTTTCACATTCTCCCGTGCAACGCGGCTGCCAGTCCTCCTTTCATGCAAAATCTTAAGGTTCCACCTCATGTCCAATACACCAAAGCCGGCTAAAAATCAATTATCGATAAACTAAACAAGAATTTTACTGCTTCTTACTGACTATTGCTTCAACTTAGAAGTTTCTTCTGTGTTCTACTATGATGCTTTTATTGTTTCCGCGTACCGCAGCACGCGACATATCTTTGCAGACGATAAATGTAACCGTCTCAGAGAGAAAAGCGGCCAACGTGACGATCTGGCTTTAAGTCGATTCGATAACAAATGACGAAAATGGACGGATTTATCAGGTTTTTACTACATATGAACACTTTTTACATTCTCCCGTGCAACGGGGCTACTAGTCCTCCTTTCATGCAAAATCTTAAGGTCCTAGGTCATGTCCAAGCCACCAAAGCCGGCTAAAAAAGTGAATAATTGACAACTAAAACTTCAATTGTACTACTTCTTACTGGCTATTGCTTCAACTTAGAAGCTTCTTCTGTGTTCTACTATGGTGCTTTTAGTGTCTCCGCATACCGGAGCACGCGACATAGCTTTGCAGACGATAAATGTAACCGATTAAGAAAGAAGAGTGGCCAATGTGACGATCTCACTTTAAATCGATTCGATAACAAATGAAGAAAACGGACGGATTTCTCAGGTTTGTACTACATTTGAACCCTTTTCTCATTCTCCCGTGCAACGCGGCTGCTAGTCCTCCTTTCATGCAAAATCTTAAGGTTCCACCTCATGTCCAAGGCACCAAAGCCGGCTAAAAATCAATAATCGATAACCAAAACTTGAATTGTACTGCTTCTTACTGGCTATTGCTTCAACTTAGAAGATTTTTCTGTGTTCTACTATGGTGCTTTTAGTGTCTCCGCATACCGCAGCACGCGACATAGCTTTGCAGACGATAAATGTAACCGTCTCAGAGAGAAAAGCGGCCAATGTGACGATCTGGCTTTAAGTCGATTCGATAACAAATAACGAAAATGGACGGATTTCTCAGGTTTTTACTACATATGAACACTTTTCACATTCTCCCGTGCAACTCGGCTGCTAATCCTCTTTTCATGCAGATTCTTAATGTTCCACCTCATGTTCAAGCCACCAAAGCCGGCTAAAAATCAATAATCGATAACCAAAACTTGAATTGTACTGCTTCTTACTGGCTATTGCTTCAACTTAGAAGCTTCTTCTGTATTCTACTATGGTGCTCTTAGTGTCTCCGCATACCGCAGCACGCGACATAGCTTTGCAGACGATAAATGTAACCGTCTCAGAGAGAAAAGCGGCCAAAGTGACGATCTGGCTTTAAGTCGATTCGATAACAAATGACGAAAACGGACGGATTTCTCAGGTTTTTACTACATATGAACCCTTTTCTCATTCTCCCGTGAAACGCGGCTGCTAGTCCTCCTTTCATGCAAAATCTTAATGTTCCACCTCATGTCCAAGGCACCAAAGCCGGCTAAAAATCGATAATGGATAACCAAAACTTAAATTGTACTGCTTCTTACTGGCTATTGCTTCAACTTAGAAGATTTTTCTGTGTTCTACTATGGTGCTTTTAGTGTCTCCGCATACCGCAGCACGCGACATAGCTTTGCAGACGATAAATGTAACCGTCTCAGAGAGAAAAGCGGCCAATGTGACGATCTGGCTTTAAGTCGATTCGATAACAAATGACGAAAACGGACTGATTTCTCAGGTTTTTACTACATATGAACCCTTTTTACATTCTCCCGTGCAACGCGGCTGCTAGTCCTCCTTTCATGCAAAATCTTAAGTTTCCACCTTATGTCCAAGACACCAAAGCCGGCAAAAAATTAATAATCGATTACCAAAACTTGAATTGTACTGCTTCTTACTGGCTATTGCTTCAACTTAGAAGATTCTTCTGTGTTCTACTATGGTGCATTTGGGGACTCCGCATACCGCAGCACGCGACATAGCTTTGCAGACGAAAAATGTAACCATCTCAGAGAGAAAAGCGGCCAATGTGACGATCTGGCTTTAAGTCGATTCGATAACAAATTACGAAAACGGACGGATTTCTCAGGTTTTTACTACATATGAACACTTTTCACATTCTCCCGTGCAACGCGGCTGCTAGTCCTCCTTTCATGCAAAATCTTAAGGATTCTACCTCATGTCCAAGGCACCAAAGTCGGCTAAAAATCAATAATCGATAACCAAAACTTGAATTGTACTGCTTCTTACTGGCGATTCCTTCAACTTAGGAGCTTCTTCTGTGTTCTACTATGATGCTTTTAGAGTCTCCTCATACCGCAGCACGGGACATAGCTTTGCAGACGATAAATGTAACCGTCTCAGAGAGAAAAGCGGCCAATGTGACGATCTGGCTTTAAGTCGATTCGATAACAAATGACGAAAACGGACTGATTTCTCAGGTTTTTACTTTTCACATTCTCCCGTGCAACGGGGCTGTTAGTCCTCCTTTCATGCAAAATCTTAAGGTCCCAGGTCATGTCCAAGCCACCAAAGCCGGCTAAAAAGTGAATAATCGACAACTAAAACTTGAATTGTACTACTTCTTACTGGCTATTGCTTCAACTTAGAAGCTTCTTCTGTGTTCTACTACGGTGCTTTTAGTGTCTCCGCATACCGCAGCACGCAACGTAGCTTTGCAGACGACAAATGTAACCGTCTCAGAGAGAAAAGCGGCCAATGTGACGATCTGGCTTTAAGTCGATTCGATAACAAATGACGAAAACGGACGGATTTCTCAGGTGTTTATTATATTTGAACACTTTTCACATTCTACCGTGGTACGCGGCTGCTAGTCCTCCTTTCATGCAAAATCTTAAGGTTCCACCTCATGTCCATGGCACTAAAGCCCCCTAAAAATCAATATTCGATAACCAAAACTTGAATTGTGCTGCTTCTTACTGGCTATTGCTTCAACTTAGAAGCTTCTTCTGTGCTCTACTATGGTGCTTTTTGAGTCTCCGCATACCGCAGCACGTGACATAGCTTTGCAGACGATAAATGTAACCGTCTCAGAGAGAAAAGCGGCCAATGTGACGATCTGGCTTTAAGTCGATTCAGTAACAAATGACGAAAACGGACGGATTTCTCAGGTTTTTACTACATATGAACCCTTTATCACATTCTCCCGTGCAACACGGCTGCTAGTCCTCCTTTCATGCAAAATCTTAAGGTCCTAGGCCATGTCCAAGCCACCAAAGCCGGCTTATAAGTGAATAATCGACAACTAAAACTTGTATTGTACTACTTCTTACTGGCTATTACTTCAACTTAGAAACTTCTTCTGTGTTCTACTATGGTGCTTTTAGTGTCTCCGCATACCGCAGCACGCGACGTAGCTTTGTAGACGATAAATGTAACCGTCTCAGAGAGAAAAGCGGCCAATGTGACGATCTGGCTTTAAGTCGATTCGATAACATATGACGAAAACGGACTGATTTCTCAGGTTTTTACTTTTCACATTCTCCCGTGCAACGGGGCTGCTAGTCCTCCTTTCATGCAAAATCTTAAGGTTCCACTTTATGTCCAAAGCACCAAGGCCGGCTAAAAATCAATAATCGATAAACAAAACTTGAATTGTACTGCTTCTTACTGGCTATTGCTTCAACTTAGAAGCTTCTTCTGTGATCTACTATCGTGCCTTTAGTGTCTCCGCATACCGCAGCACGCGACATAGCTTTGCAGACGATAAATGTAACCGTCTCAGAGAGGAAAGCGGCCAATGTGACGGTCTGGCTTTAAGTCGATTCGGTAACAAATGACGAAAACGGACGGATTTCTCAGGTTTTTACTACATATGAACACTTTTCACATTCTCCCGTGCAACACGGCTGCAAGTCCTCCTTTCATGTAAAATCTTAAGGTCCTAGGTCATGTCCAAGCCACCAAAGCCGCCTAAAAAGTGAGTAATCGACCATTAAAACTTGAATTGTACTACTTCTTACTGGCTATTACTTCAACTTAGAAGCTTCTTCTGTGTTCTACTATGGTGCATTTAGTGTCTCTGCATACCGCAGCACGCGACATAGCTTTGCAGACGATAAATGTAATGGTCTCAGAGAGAAAAGCGGCCAATGTGACGATCTGGCTTTAAGTCGATTCGATAACAAATGACGATAACGGACGGATTTATCAGGTTTTTACTACATATGAACCCTTTATCACATTCTCCCGTGCAACCCGGCTGCTAGTCCTCCTTTCATGCAAAAATCTTAAGGTCCTAGGTTATGTCCAAGCCACCAAAGCTGGCTAAAAAGTGAATAATCGACAACTAAAACTTGAATTGTACTACTTCTTACTGGCTATTGCTTCAACTTAGAAGCTTCTTCTGTGTTCTACTATGGTGCTTTTAGTGTCTCCGTATACCGCAGCACGCGACATAGCTTTGCAGACGATAAATGTAACCGATTCAGAGAGAAGAGCGGCCAATGCGACGATTTGGCTTTAAGTCGATTCCATAACAAATGACGAAAACGGACGGATTTCTCAGGTTTTTACTAGATATGAACCCTCTTCACATTCTCCCGTGCAACGCGGCTGCTAGTCCTCCTTTCATGCATAATCTTAAGGTTCCACCTCATGTCCATGGCACCATAGCCGGCTAAAAATCAATTTTCGATAAGCAAAACTTGAATTGTACGGCTTCTTACTGGCTATTGCTTCAAATTAGAAGCTTCTTCTGTGTTCTACTATGGTGCTTTTAGAATCTCCGCATACCGCAGCACGCGACATAGCTTTGCAGACGATAAATGTAACCGTCTCAGAGAGAAAAGCGGCCAATGTGACGATCTGGCTTTAAGTCGATTCGATAACAAATGACGAAAACGGACTGATTTCTCAGGTTTTTACTTTTCACATTCTCCCGTGCAACGGGGCTGCTAGTCCTCCTTTCATGCAAAATCTTAACTTTCCACCTCATGTCCAAGGCACCAAAACCCCCTAAAAATCAATAATCGATAACCAAAACTTGAATTGTACTGCTTCTTACTGGCTATTGCTTCAACTTAGAATCTTCTTCTGTGTTCTACTATGGTGCTTTTAGTGTCTCCGCATACCGCAGCACGCGACATAGCTTTGAAGACGAAAAATGTATCCGTCTCAGAGAGAAAAGCGGCCAATGTGACGATCTGGCTTTAAGTCGATTCGATAACAAATGACGAAAACGGACGGATTTCTCAGGCTTTTACTACATATGAACCCTTTTCATATTCTCCCGTGCAACGCGGCTTCTAGTCCTAAATTCAGGGATAATCCTAAGGTCCTAGGTCATGTCCAAGCCACCAAAGCCGGCTAAAATGTGAATACTCGTCAACTAAAACTTGAATTGTACTACTTCTGACTCGCTATTGCTTCAACTTAGTAGCGTCTTCTGTGTTCTACTATGGTTCTTTTAGTGTCTCCGCATACCGCACCGCGCGACATAGCTTTGCAGACGATAAATGTAACCGTCTCAGAGAGAAAAGCGGCCAATGTGACGATCTGGCTTTAAGTCGATTCGGTAACAAATGACGAAAACGGACGGATTTCTCAGGTTTTTACTACATATGAACACTTTTCACATTCTCCCGTGCAACACGGCTGCAAGTCCTCCTTTCACGTAAAATCTTAAGGTCCTAGGTCATGTCCAAGCCACCAAAGCCGGCTAAAAAGTGAGTTATCGACAACTAAAACTTGAATTGTACTACTTCTTACTGGCTATTACTTCAACTTAGAAGCTTCTTCTGTGTTCAACTATGGTGCTTTTAGAGTCTCCGCATACCGCCGCACGGGACATAGCTTTGCAGACGAATAATGTAACCGTCTCAGAGAGAAGAGCGGCCAATGTGACGATCTGGCTTTAAGTCGATTCGATAACAAATGACGAAAACGGACTGATTTCTCTGGTTTTTACTTTTCACATTCTCCCGTTCCACGCGGCTGCTAGTCCTCCTTTCATGCAAAATCTTTACGTTCTACCTCATGTCCAAGGCACCAAAGCCCCCTAAAAATCAATAATCGATAACAGAAACTTGAATTGTACTGACTCTTACTGGCTATTGCTTCAACTTAGAAGATTCTTCTGTGTTCTACTATGGTGCTTTTAGTGTCTCCGCATACCGCAGCACGCGACATAGCTTTGCAGACGAAAAATGTAACCGTCTCAGAGAGAAAAGCGGCCAATGTGACGATCTGGCTTTAAGTCGATTCGATAACAAATCACGAAAACGGACTGATTTCTCAGGTTTTTACTTTTCACATTCTCCCGTGCAACGGGGCTGCTAGTCCCCCTTTCATGCAAAATCTTAACGTTCCACCTCATGTCCAAGGTCGCAAAGCCCCCTAAAAATCAATAATCGATAACCAAACTTGAATTGTACTGCTTCTTACTGGCTATTGCTTCAACTTAGAAGATTCTTCTGTGTTCTACTATGGTGCTTTTAGTGTCTCCGCATACCGCAGCACGCGACATTGCTTTGCAGACGAAAAATGTAACCGTCTCAGAGAGAAAAGCGGCCAATGTGACGATCTGGCTTTATTTCGATTCGATAACAAATGACGAAAACGGACGGATTTCTCAGGTTGTTACTACATATGAACCCCTTTCATATTCTCCCGTGCAACGCGGCTTCTAGTCCTCCTATCAGGCAAAATCTTAACGTCCTAGGTCATGTCCAAGCCACCAAAGCCGGCTAAAAATCAATAATCGATAACCAAAACTTGAATTGTACGGCTTCTTACTGGCTATTGCTTCAAATTAGAAGCTTCTTCTGTGTTCTGCTATGGTGCTTTTAGAATCTCCGCATACCGCAGCACGCGACATAGCTTTGCAGACGATAAATGTAACCGTCTCAGAGAGAAAAGCGGCCAATGTAACGATCTGGCTTTAAGTCGATTCGATAACGAATGACGAAAACGGACTGATTTCTCAGGTTTTTACTTTTCACATTCTCCCGTGCAACCGGACTGCTAGTCCTCCTTTCATGCAAAATCTTAACGTTCCACCTCATGTCCAAGGCACCAAAGCCCCCTAAAAATCAATAATCGATAACCTAAACTTGAATTGTACTGCTTCTTACTTACTATTGCTTCAACTTAGAAGATTCTTCTGTGTTCTACTATGGTGCTTTTAGTGTCTCCGCATACCGCAGCTCGCGACATAGCTTTGCAGACGAAAAATGTATCCGTCTCAGAGAGAAAAGCGGCCAATGTGACGATCTGGCTTTAAGTCGATTCGATAACAAATGACGAAAACGGACGGATTTCTCAGGTTTTTACTACATATGAAACCTTTTCATATTCTCCCGTGCAACGCGGCTGCTAGTCCTCCTTTCATGTAAAATCTTAAGGTCCTAGGTCATGTCCAAGCCACCAAAGCCGGCTAAAAATCAATAATCGATAACCAAAACTTGTATTGTACTGCTTCTTACTGTCTATTGCTTGAACTTAGAAGCTTCTTATGTGTTCTACTATGGTTCTTTTAGAGTTTCCGCATACCGCAGCACGCGACATAGCTTTGCAGACTATAAATGTAACCGTCTCAGAGAGAAAAGCGGCCAATGTGACGATCTGGCTTTAAGTCGATTCGATAACAAATGACGAAAACGGACTGATTTCTCAGGTTTTTACTTTTCACATTCTCCCGTGCAACGGGGCTGCTAGTCCTCCTTTCATGCAAAATCTTAAGTTTCCACCTTATGTCCATAGTAACAAGGTCGGCTAAAAATCAATAATCGATAACCAAAACTTGAATTGTACTGCTTCTTACTGGCTATTGCTTCAACTTAGAAGCTTCTTCTGTGTTTTACTATGGTGCTTTTAGTGTCTCCGCATACCGCAGCACGCGACATAGCTTTGCAGACGATAAAAGTAACCGTCTCAGAGAGAAGAGCGGCCAATGTGACGATCTGGCTTTAAGTCGATTCGATAACAAATGACGAAAACGACGGATTTGTCAGGTTCTTACTACATATGAACGCTTTTCACATTCTCCCGTTCCACGCGGCTGCTAGTCCTCCTTTCATGCAAAATCTTAAGATTCCACCTTATGTCTAAGGCACCAAAGCCGGCCAAAAATCAATAATCGATAACCAAAACTAGAATTGTACTGCTTCTTACTGGCTATTGCTTCAACTTAGAAGCTCCTTCTGTGTTCTAATATTGTGCTTTTAGTGTCTCCGCATACCGCAGCACGCGACATAGCTTTACAGACGATAAATGTAACCGTCTCAGAGAGAAAAGCGGCCAATGTGACGATCTGACTTTAAGTCGATTCGATAACAAATGACGAAAACGGACGGAGTTCTCAGGTTTTTACTACATATGAACACTTTTCACATTCTCCCGTGCAACACGGCTGCAAGTCCTCCTTTCATGCAAAATTTTAAGGTCCTAGGTCATGTCCAAGCCACCAAAGCCGGCTAAAAAGTGAGTAATCGACAACTAAAACATGAATTGTAGTACTTCTTACTGGCTATTACTTCAACTTAGAAGCTTCTTCTGTGTTCTACTATGGTGCATTTAGTGTCTCTGCATACCGCAGCACGCGACATAGCTTTGCAGGCGATAAATGTAATGGCCTCAGAGAGAAAACCGGCCAATGTGACGATCTGGCTTTAAGTCGATTCGATAACAAATGACAATAACGGACGGATTTCTCAGGTTTTTACTACATATGAACCCTTTATCACATTCTCCCGTGCAACGCGGCTGCTAGTCCTCCTTTTATGCGAAATCTTAACGTTCCACCTCATGTCCAAGGCACCAAAGCCCCTTAAAAATCAATAATCGATAACCAAAACTTGAATTGTACTGCTTCTTACTGGCTATTTCTTCAACTTAGAAGAATCTTCTGTGTTCTACTATGGTGCTTTTAGTGTCTCCGCATACCGCAGCACGCGACATAGCTTTGCAGACGAAAAATGTAAACGTCTCAGAGAGAAAAGCGGCCAATATGACGATCTGGCTTTAAGTGGATTCAATAACAAATGACGAAAACGGACGGATTTCTCAGGTTTTTACTACATATGAAACCTTTTCATATTCTCCCGTGCAACGCGGCTTCTAGTCCTACTTTCAGGCATAATCATAAGGTCCTAGGTCATGTCCAAGCCACCAAAGCCGGCTAAAAATCAATAATCGATAACCAAAACTTGAACTGTACTGCTTCTTACTGACTATTGCTTCAACTTAGAAGATTCTTATGTGTTCTACTATGGTTCTTTTAGAGTTTCCGCATACCGCAGCACGCGACATAGCTTTGCAGACTATAAATGTAACCGTCTCAGAGAGAAAAGCGGCCAATGTGACGATCTGGCTTTAAGTCGATTCGATAACAAATGACGAAAACGGACGGATTTATCAGGTTTTTACTACATATGAAACCTTTTCTCATTCTCCCGTGCAACGCGGCTGCTAGTCCTCCTTTCATGCAAAATCTTAAGGTTCCACCTCATGTCCATGGCAACAAAGCCGGCAAAATATCAATAATCGATAACCAAAACTTGAATTTTACTGCTTCTTCCTGGCGATTCCTCCAACTTTGAAGCTTCTTCTGTGTTCTACTATGGTGCTTTTAGTGTCTCCGCATACCGCAGCACGCGACATAGCTTTGCAGACTATAAATGTAACCGTCTCAGAGAGAAAAGCGGCCAATGTGACGATCTGGCTTTATGTCGATTCGATAACAAATGACGAAAACGGACGGATTTCTCAGGTTTTTACTACATATGAACCCTTTTCATATTCTCCCGTGCAACGCGGCTTCTAGTCCTCGTTTCAGGCAAAATCTTAAGGTCCTAGGTCATGTCCAAGCCACCAAAGCCGGGTAAAAATCAATAATTGATAACCAAAAATTGAATTGTACTGCTTCTTACTGACTATTGCTTCAACTTAGAAGCTTCTTATGTGTTCTACTATGGTGCTTTTAGAGTTTCCGCATACCGCAGCACGCGACATAGCTTTGCAGACTATAAATGTAACCGTCTCAGAGAGAAAAGCGGCCAATGTGACGATCTGGCTTTAAGTCGATTCGATAACAAATGACGAAAACGGACGGATTTCTCAGGTTTTTACTACATATGAAACCTTTTCTCATTCTCCCGTGCAACGCGGCTGCTAGTCCTCCTTTCATGCAAAATCTTAAGGTTCCACCTCATGTCCAAGGCACCAAAGCCGACTAAAAATCAATAATCGATAACCAAAACTTAAATTGTACTGCTTCTTACTGGCGATTCCTTCAACTTAGAAGCTTCTTCTGTGTTCTACTATGGTGCTTTTAGAGTCTCCACATACCGCATAACGCGACATAGCTTTGCAGACGATATATGTAACCGTCTCAGAGAGAAAAGCGGCCAATGTGACGATCTGGCTTTAAGTCGATTCGATAACAAATGACGAAAACGGACGGATTTCTCAGGTTTTTACTACATATGAACCCTTTTCACATTCTCCCGTGCAACGCGGCTGCTAGTCCCCCTTTCATGCAAAATCTTAAGGTCCTAGGTCATGTGCAAGCCACCAAAGCCGGGTAAAAGTCAATAATCGATAACCAAAACTTGAATTGTACTGCTTCTTACTGACTATTGCTTCAACTTAGAAGCTTCTTATGTCTTCTACTATGGTGCTTTTAGTGTTTCCGCATACCGCAGCACGCGACATAGCTTTGCAGACTATAAATGTAACCGTCTCAGAGAGAAAAGCGGCCAGTGTGTCGATCTGGCTTTAAGTCGAATCGATAACAAATGACGATAACGGACGGATTTCTCAGGTGTTTTCTATATATGTACACTTTTCACATTCTCCCGTGCAACGCGGCTGCTAGTCCTCCTTTCATGCAAAATCTTAAGGTCCTAAGTCATATCCAAGCCACCAAAGCCGGCTAAAAGGTGAATAATCGACAACTAAAACTTGAATTGTACTACTTCTTACTGGCTATTGCTCCAACTTAGAAGCTTCTTCTGTGTTCTACTATGGTGCTTTTAGTGTCTCGGCATACCGCACCCAGCGACATAGCTTTGCAGACGATAAATGTAACCGTCTCAGAGAGAAAAGCGGCCAATGTGACGATCTGGCTTTAAGTCGATTCGATAACAAATGACGAAAACGGACGGATTTCTCAGGTTTTTACTACATATGAATACTTTTCACATTCTCCCGTGCCACGCTGCTGCTAGTTCTCCTTTCATGCAAAATCTTAAGGTCCTAGCTCATGCCCAAAGCACCAAAAAAGGCTAAAAAGTCAATAATCGATAAGTTAACGTGAATTGTACTACTTCTTACTGGGTATTACATCAACTTAGAAGCTTCATCTGTGTTCTACTATGGTGCTTCTAGTGACTCCGCATACAGCAGCACGCGACATAGCTTTGCAGACGATAAATGTAACCGTTTCAGAGAGAAGAGCGGCCAATGTGACGATCTGGCTTTACGTCGATTCGATAACAAATGCCGAAAACGGACGGATTTCTCAGGTTTTTACTACATATGAACCCTTTTCATATTCTCCCGTGCAACGCGACTGCTAGTCCTCCTTTCATGCAAAATCTTAAGGTTCCACCTCATGTCCAAGGCACCAAAGCTGGCTAAAAATCAATAATCGATAACCAAAACTTGAATTGTACTGCTTGTTAAGGCTATTGCTTCAACTTAGAAGCTTCTTCTGTGTTCTACTATGGTGCTTTTAGTGTCTCCGCTTACCGCAGCACGCGACATTGCTTGGCAGACGATAAAAGTAACCGTCTCAGAGAGAAAAGCGGCCAATGTGGCGATCTGGCTTTAAGTCGAATCGATAACAAATGACGAAAACGGACGGATTTCTCAGGTGTCTACTATTTATGAACACTTTTCACATTCTCCCTTGCAACGTGGCTGCTAGTCCTCCTTTCATGCAAAATCTTAAGGTCCTAGGTCATGTCCAAGCCACCAAAGCCGGCTAAAAAGTGAATAATCGACAACTAAAACTTCAATTGAACTACTTCTTACTGGCTATTAGTTCAACTTAGAAGTTCTTCTGTGTTGTACTGTGGTGCTTTTAGTGTCCCCGCATACCGGAGTACGCGACATAGCTTTGCACACGATAAATGTAACCGATTCAGAGAGAAGAGCGGCCAATAAGGCGATCTGGCTTGAAGTCGATTCGATAACAAATGACGAAAACGGACGGATTTCTGAGGTTTTTACTACATATGAACCCTTTTCATATTCTCCCGTGCAACGCGGCTTCTAGTCCTCCTTTCATGCAAAATCTTAAGGTCCTAGGTCATGTCCAAGCCACCAAATCCGGCTAAAAATCAATAATCGATAACCAAAACTTGAATTGTACTGCTTCTTACTGACTATTTCTTCGACTTAGAAGCTTCTTCTGTGTTCTACTATGGTGCTTTTAGAGTTTCCGCATACCGCAGCACGCGACATAGCTTTGCAGACGATAAATGTAACCGTCTCATAGAGTAAAGCGGCCAATGTGACGATCTGGCTTTAAGTCGATTCGATAACAAATGACGATAACGGACGGATTTCTCAGGTTTTTACTACATATGAACCCTTTTCACATTCTCCCGTGCAACGCGGCTGCTAGTCCTCCTTTTATGCAAAATCTTAAGGTCCTAGGTCATGTCCAAGCCACCAAAGCCGGCTAAAGAGTGAATAATCGACAACTAAAACTTGAATTCTACTACTTCTTACTGGCTATTGCTTCAACTTAGAAGCTTCTTCTGTGTTCTACTATGGTGCTTTTAGTGTCTCCGCATACCGCAGCACGCGACATAGCTTTGCAGACGATAAATGTAACCGACTCAGAGAGAAGAGCGGCCAATGTGACGATCTGGCTTTAAGTCGATTCGATAACAAATGACGAAAACGGACGGATATCTCAGGTTTTTACTACATATGAACCCTTTTCACATTCTCCCGTGCAACGCGGCTGCTAGTCCTCCTTTCATGCAAAATCTTAAGATTCCACCTTATGTCCAAGGCACCAAAGCCGGCCAAAAATCAATAATCGATAACCAAAACTTGAATTGTACTGCTTCTTACTGGCTATTGCTTCAACTTAGAAGCTTCTTCTGTGTTCTACTATGGTGCTTTTAGTGTCTCCGCATACCGCAGCACGCGACATAGCTTTGCAGACGATAAATGTAACCGACTCAGAGAGAAGAGCGGCCAATGTGACGATCTGGCTTTATGTCGATTCGATAACAAATGACGAAAACGGACGGATTTCTCAGGTTTTTACTACATATGAACCCTTTTCATATTCTCCCGTGCAACGCGGCTGCTAGTCCTCCTTTCATGCAAAATCTTAAGGTCCTATGTCGTGTACAAGCCACCAAAGCCGGGTAAAAGTCGATAATCGATAACCAAAACTTGAATTGTACTGCTTCTTACTGACTATTGCTTCAACTTAGAAGCTTCTTATGTCTTCTACTATGGTGCTATTAGTGTTTCCGCATACCGCAGCACGCGACATAGCTTTGCAGACTATAAATGTAACCGTCTCAGCGAGAAAAGCGGCCAATGTGACGATCTGGCTTTAAGTCGAATCGATAACAAATGACGAAAACGGACGGATTTCTCAGGTGTTTACTATATATGAACACTTTTCACATTCTCCCGTGCAACGGGGCTGCTAGTCCTCCTTTCATGCAAAATCCTAAGGTCCTAGGTCATGTCCAAGCCACCAAAGCCGGCTAAAAAGTGAATAATCGACAACTAAAACTTCAATTGTACTACTTCTTACTGGCTATTACTTCAACTTAGAAGCTTCTTCTGTGTTCTACTATGGTGCTTTTAGTGTCTCCGTATGGCGCAGCACGCGACATAGCTTTGCACACGATAAATGTAACCGTTTCAGAGAGAAGAGCGGCCAATGTGACGATCTGGCTTTACGTCGATTCGATAACAAATGCCGAAAACGGACGGATTTCTCAGGTTTTTACTACATATGAACCCTTTTCATATTCTCCCGTGCAACGCGGCTGCTAGTCCTCCTTTCATGCAAAATCTTAAGGTCCTAGGTCATGTCCAAGCCACCAAAGCCGGCTAAAAGTCAATAATCGATAACCAAAACTTTAATTGGACTGCTTCTTACTGGCTATTGCTTCAACTTAGAAGTTCTTCTGTGTTCTACTATGGTGCTTTTAGTGTCTCCGCATACCCCAGCACGCGACATAGCTTTGCAGACGATAAATGTAACCGTCTCAGAGATAAAAGCGGCCAATGTGACGATCTGGCTTTAAGTCGATTCGGTAACAAATGACGAAAACGGACGGATTTCTCAGGTTTTTGCTAAATATGAAAACTTTTCACATTCTCCCGTGCAACGCGGCTGCTAGTCCTCCTTTCATGCTAAATCTTAAGGTCCTAGGGCATGTCCTAGCCACCAAAGCCGGCTAAAAAGTGAACAATCTACAACTAAAACTTGAATTGTACTACCTCTTACTGGCTATTACTTCAACTTAGAAGCTTCTTCTGTGTTCTACTATGGTGCTTTTAGAGTCTCCGCATACCGCATCACGCGACATAGCTTTGCAGACGATATATGTAACCGTCTCAGAGAGAAAAACCGGCCAATGTGACGATCTGGCTTTAAGTCGATTCGATAACAAATGACGATAACGGACGGATTTCTCAGGTTTTTACTACATATGAACCCTTTTCACATACTCCCGTGCAACGCGGCTGCTAGTCCTCCTTTCATGCAAAATCTTAAGGTCCTAGGTCATGTCCAAGCCACCAAAGCCGGCTAAAAGTCAATAATCGATAACCAAAACTTGAATTGGACTGCTTCTTACTGGCTATTGCTTCAACTTAGAAGCTTCTTCTGTGTTCTACTATGGTGCTTTTAGTTGTCTCCGCATACCGCAGCACGCGACATAGCTTTGCAGACGATAAATGTAACCGTCTCGGAGAGAAAAGCGGCCAATGTGACGATCTGGCTTTAAGTCGATTCGATAAAAAATGACGGAAACGGACGGATTTCTCAGGTTATTACTACATATGAACCCTTTTCACATTCTCCCGTGCAACGCGGCTGCTAGTCCTCCTATAATGCAAAATCTTAAGATTCCACCTTATGTCCAAGGCATCAAAGACGGCCAAAGTTCAATAATCGATAACCAAAACTTGAATTGGACTGCTTCTTACTGGCTATTGGTTCAACTTAGAAGCTTCTTCTGTGTTCTACTATGGTGCTTTTAGTGTCTCCGAATACCGCAGCACGCGACATAGCTTTGCAGACGATAAATGTAACCGACTCAGAGAGAAGAGCGGCCAATGTGACGATCTGGCTTTAAGTCGTTTCGATAACAAATGACGAAAACGGACGGATATCTCAGGTTTTTACTACATATGAACCCTTTTCACATTCTCCCGTGCAACGCGGCTGCTAGTCATCCTTTCATGCAAAATCTTAAGATTCCACCTTATGTCCATGGCAACAAAGCCGGCAAAATATCAATAATCGATAACCAAAACTTGAATTTTACTGCTTCTTCCTGGCGATTCCTCCAACTTTGAAGCTTCTTCTGTGTTCTACTATGGTGCTTTTAGAGTCTCCGCATACCGCAGCACGCGACATAGCTTTGCAGACGATAAATGTAACCGTCTCAGAGAGAAAAGCGGCCAATGTAACGATCTGGCTTTAAGTCGATTCGATAACAAATGACGAAAACGGACGGATTTCTTAGGTTTTTACTTTTCACATTCTCCCGTGCAACGGGGCTGCTAGTCCTCCTTTCATGCAAAATCTTAAGGTTCCACCTTATGTCCAAAGTAACAAGGCCGGCTAAAAATCAATAATCGATAACCAAAACTTGAATTGTACTGCTTCTTACTGGCTATTGCTTCAACTTAGAATCTTCTTCTGTGTTCTACTATGGTGCTTTTAGTGTCTCCGCATACCGCAGCACGCGACATAGCTTTGCAGACGATAAATGTAACCGTCTCAGAGAGAAAAGCGGCCAATGTGAAGATCTGGCTTTAAGTCGATTCGATAACAAATGACGAAAACGGACGGATTTCTCAGGTTTTTACTACATATGAACCCTTTTCATATTCTCCCGTGCAACGCGGCTGCTAGTCCTCCTTTCATGCAAAATCTTAAGGTCCTATGTCGTGTACAAGCCACCAAAGCCGGGTAAAAGTCGATAATCGATAACCAAAACTTGAATTGTACTGCTTCTTACTGACTATTGCTTCAACTTAGAAGCTTCTTATGTCTTCTACTATGGTGCTTTTAGTGTTTCCGCATACCGCAGCACGCGACATAGCTTTGCAGACTATAAATGTAACCGTCTCAGCGAGAAAAGCGGCCAATGTGACGATCTGGCTTTAAGTCGAATCGATAACAAATGACGAAAACGGACGGATTTCTCAGGTGTTTACTATATATGAACACTTTTCACATTCTCCCGTGCAACGGGGCTGCTAGTCCTCCTTTCATGCAAAATCCTAAGGTCCTAGGTCATGTCCAAGCCACCAAAGCCGGCTAAAAAGTGAATAATCGACAACTAAATCTTCAATTGTACTACTTCTTACTGGCTATTACTTCAACTTAGAAGCTTCTTCTGTGTTCTACTATGGTGCTTTTAGTGTCTCCGTATGGCGCAGCACGCGACATAGCTTTGCACACGATAAATGTAACCGTTTCAGAGAGAAGAGCGGCCAATGTGACGATCTGGCTTTACGTCGATTCGATAACAAATGCCGAAAACTGACGGATTTCTCAGGTTTTTACTACATATGAACCCTTTTCATATTCTCCCGTGCAACGCGGCTGCTAGTCCTCCTTTCATGCAAAATCTTAAGGTCCTAGGTCATGTCCAAGCCACCAAAGCCGGCTAAAAGTCAATAATCGATAACCAAAACTTTAATTGGACTGCTTCTTACTGGCTATTGCTTCAACTTAGAAGTTCTTCTGTGTTCTACTATGGTGCTTTTAGAGTCTCCGCATACCGCAGCACGCGACATAGCTTTGCAGACGATAAATGTAACCGTCTCAGAGAGAAAAGCGGCCAATGTAACGATCTGGCTTTAAGTCGATTCGATAACAAATGACGAAAACGGACGGATTTCTTAGGTTTTTACTTTTCACATTCTCCCGTGCAACGGGGCTGCTAGTCCTCCTTTCATGCAAAATCTTAAGGTTCCACCTTATGTCCAAAGTAACAAGGCCGGCTAAAAATCAATAATCGATAACCAAAACTTGAATTGTACTGCTTCTTACTGGCTATTGCTTCAACTTAGAATCTTCTTCTGTGTTCTACTATGGTGCTTTTAGTGTCTCCGCATACCGCAGCACGCGACATAGCTTTGCAGACGATAAATGTAACCGTCTCAGAGAGAAAAGCGGCCAATGTGAAGATCTGGCTTTAAGTCGATTCGATAACAAATGACGAAAACGGACGGATTTCTCAGGTTTTTACTACATATGAAACCTTTTCATATTCTCCCGTGCAACGCGGCTTCTAGTCCTACTTTCAGGCATAATCATAAGGTCCTAGGTCATGTCCAAGCCACCAAAGCCGGCTAAAAATCAATAATCGATAACCAAAACTTGAACTGTACTGCTTCTTACTGACTATTGCTTCAACTTAGAAGATTCTTATGTGTTCTACTATGGTTCTTTTAGAGTTTCCGCATACCGCAGCACGCGACATAGCTTTGCAGACTATAAATGTAACCGTCTCAGAGAGAAAAGCGGCCAATGTGACGATCTGGCTTTAAGTCGATTCGATAACAAATGACGAAAACGGACGGATTTATCAGGTTTTTACTACATATGAAACCTTTTCTCATTCTCCCGTGCAACGCGGCTGCTAGTCCTCCTTTCATGCAAAATCTTAAGGTTCCACCTCATGTCCATGGCAACAAAGCCGGCAAAATATCAATAATCGATAACCAAAACTTGAATTTTACTGCTTCTTCCTGGCGATTCCTCCAACTTTGAAGCTTCTTCTGTGTTCTACTATGGTGCTTTTAGAGTCTCCGCATACCGCAGCACGCGACATAGCTTTGCAGACGATAAATGTAACCGTCTCAGAGAGAAAAGCGGCCAATGTAACGATCTGGCTTTAAGTCGATTCGATAACAAATGACGAAAACGGACGGATTTCTTAGGTTTTTACTTTTCACATTCTCCCGTGCAACGGGGCTGCTAGTCCTCCTTTCATGCAAAATCTTAAGGTTCCACCTTATGTCCAAAGTAACAAGGCCGGCTAAAAATCAATAATCGATAACCAAAACTTGAATTGTACTGCTTCTTACTGGCTATTGCTTCAACTTAGAATCTTCTTCTGTGTTCTACTATGGTGCTTTTAGTGTCTCCGCATACCGCAGCACGCGACATAGCTTTGCAGACGATAAATGTAACCGTCTCAGAGAGAAAAGCGGCCAATGTGAAGATCTGGCTTTAAGTCGATTCGATAACAAATGACGAAAACGGACGGATTTCTCAGGTTTTTACTACATATGAACACTTTTCACATTCTCCCGTGCAACTCGGCTGCTAATCCTCTTTTCATGCAGAATCTTAATGTGCCACCCCATATCCAAGGCACAAAAGCCGCCTAAAAATCAATAATCGATAACCAAAACTTGAATTGTACTGCTTATTACTGGCTATTTCTTCAACTTAGAAGCTTCTTTTGTGTTCTACTATGGTGCTTTTAGAGTCTCCGCATACCGCAGCACGCGACATAGCTTTGCAGACGATAAATGTAACCGATTCGGAGAGGAGAGCGGCCAATGTGACGATCTGGCTTTAAGTCGATTCGATAACAAATGACGAAAACGGACGGATTTGTCAGGTTTTTACTACATATGAACGCTTTTCACATTCTCCCGTTCCACGCGGCTGCTAGTCCTCCTTTCATGCAAAATCTTAAGATTCCACCTTATGGCTAAGGCACTAAAGCCGGCCAAAAATCAATAATCGATAACCAAAACTTGAATTGTACTGTTTCTTACTGGCTATTGCTTCAACTTAGAAGCTTCTTCTGTGTTCTACTATGGTGCTTTTAGTGTCTCCGCATACCGCAGCACGCGACATAGCTTTGCAGACGATAAATGTAACCGTCTCAGAGAGAAAAGCGGCCAATGTGACGATCTGGCTTTAAGTCGATTCGATAACAAATGACGAAAACGGACGGATTTCTCAGGTTTTTACTACATATGAACACTTTTCACATTCTCCCGTGCAACACGGCTGAAAGTCCTCATTTCATGCAAAATTTTAAGGTCCTAGGTCATGTCCAAGCCACCAAAGCCGGCTAAAAATCAATAATCGATAACCAAAACTTGAATTGTACTGCTTCTTACTGACTATTGCTTCAACATAGAAGCTTCTTATGTGTTCTACTATGGTGCTTTTAGTGTCTCCGCATACCGCAGCACGCGACATAGCTTTGCAGATGATAAATGTAACCGTCTCTGAGAGAAAAGCGGCCAATGGGACGATCTGGCTTTAAGTCGATTCGATAACAAATGACGAAAACGGACGGATTTCTCAGGTTTTTTTTACATATGAACACTTTTCACATTCTCCCGTGCAACACGGCTGCAAGTCCTAGTTTCAGGCAAAATCTTAAGGTCATAGGTCATGTCCAAGCCACCAAAGCCGGCTAAAAAGTGAGTAATCGACAACTAAAACTTGAATTGTACTACTTCTTACTGGCTATTACTTCAACTTAGAAGCTTCCTCTGTGTTCTACTATGGTGCATTTAGTGTCTCTGCATACCGCAGCACGCGACATAGCTTTGCAGACGATAAATGTAATGGCCTCAGAGAGAAAAGCGGCCAATGTGACGATCTGGCTTTATGTCGATTCGATAACAAATGACAATAACGGACTGATTTCTCAGGTTTTTACTACATATGAACCCTTTATCACATTCTCCCGTGCAACGCGGCTGCTAGTCCTCCTTTTATGCGAAATCTTAACGTTCCACCTCATGTCCAAGGCACCAAAGCCCCCTAAAAGTCAATAATCGATAACCAAAACTTGAACTGTACTGCTTCTTACTGGATATTGCTTCAACTTAGAAGAATCTTCTGTGTTCTACTATGGTGCTTTTAGTGTCTCCGCATACCGCAGCACGCGACATAGCTTTGCAGACGAAAAATGTAAACGTCTCAGAGAGAAAAGCGGCCAATGTGACGATCTGGCTTTAAGTCGATTCAATAACAAATGACGAAAACGGACGGATTTCTCAGGTTTTTACTACATATGAACCCTTTTCATATTCTCCCGTGCAACGCGGCTTCTAGTCCTACTTTCAGGCATAATCATAAGGTCCTAGGTCATGTCCAAGGCAACAAAGCCGGCAAAATATCTCTAATCGATAACCAAAACTTGAATTGTACTGCTTCTTACTGGCGATTCCTCCAACTTAGAAGCTTCTTCTGTGTTCTACTATGGTGCTTTTAGACTCCCCGCATACCGAGGCACGCGACATAGCTTTGCAGACGATAAATGTAACCGTCTCAGAGAGAATAGCGGCCAATGTAACGATCTGGCTTTCAGTCGATTCGATAACAAATGACGAAAACGGACGGATTTCTCAGGTTTTTACTTTTCACATTCTCCCGTGCAGCACGGCTGCAAGTCCTC
This sequence comes from Schistocerca gregaria, assembly GCF_023897955.1. Classification (NCBI taxonomy): domain Eukaryota; kingdom Metazoa; phylum Arthropoda; class Insecta; order Orthoptera; family Acrididae; genus Schistocerca; species Schistocerca gregaria. Next base: position 4,120,324 of record NW_026061947.1, on the reverse strand, counting down.
CTTTCATGCAAAATTTTAAGGTCCTAGGTCATGTCCAAGCCACCAAAGCCGCCTAAAAATCAATAATCGATTACCAAAACTTGAATGGTACTGCTTCTTACTGACTATTGCTTCAACATAGAAGCTTCTTATGTGTTCTACTATGGTGCTTTTAGTGTCTCCGCATACCGCAGCACGCGACATAGCTTTGCAGATGATAAATGTAACCGTCTCTGAGAGAAAAGCGGCCAATGGGACGATCTGGCTTTAAGTCGATTCGATAACAAATGACGAAAACGGACGGATTTCTCAGGTTTTTTTTACATATGAACACTTTTCACATTCTCCCGTGCAACACGGCTGCAAGTCCTCCTTTCAGGCAAAATCTTAAGGTCATAGGTCATGTCCAAGCCACCAAAGCCGGCTAAAAAGTGAATAATCGACGCCTAAAACTTGAATTGTACTACTTCTTACTGGCTATTACTTCAACTTAGAAGCTTCTTCTGTGTTCTACTATGGTGCTTTTAGTGTCTCCGCATACCGCAGCACGCGACATAGCTTTGCAGACGATAAATGTAACCGTCTCAGAGAGAAAAGCGGCCAATGTGACGATCTGGCTTTAAGTCGATTCGATAACAAATGACGAAAACGGACGGATTTCTCAGGTTTTTACTACATATGAACCCTTTTCACATACTCCCGTGCAACGCAGCTGCTAGTCCTCCTTTCATGCAATATCTTAAGGTTCCACCTCATGTCCAAGGCACCAAAGCTGGCTAAAAATCAATAATCGATAACCAAAACTTGAATTGTACTGCTTGTTAAGGCTATTGCTTCAACTTAGAAGCTTCTTCTGTGTTCTACTATGGTGCTTTTAGTGTCTCCGCATACCGCAGCACGCGACATTGCTTTGCAGACGATAAAAGTAAACGTCTCAGAGAGAAAAGCGGCCAATGTGACGATCTGGCTTTAAGTCGAATCGATAACAAATGACGAAAACGGACTCATTTCTCAGGTGTTTACTATATATGATCACTTTTCACATTCTCCCTTGCAACGCGGCTGCTAGTCCTCCTTTCATGCAAAATCTTAAGGTCTTAGGTCATGTCCAAGCCACCAAAGCCGGCTAAAAAGTGAATAATCGACAACTAAAACTACAATTGTACTACTTCTTACTGGCTATTAGTTCAACTTAGAAGTTCTTCTGTGTTCTACTATGGTGCTTTTAGTGCCTCCGCATACCGCAGCACCCGACATAGCTTTGCACACGATAAATGTAACCGATTCAGAGAGAAGAGCGCCCAATGTGACGATCTGGCTTGAAGTCGATTCCATAACAAATGACGAAAACGGACGGATTTCTCAGGTTTTTACTACATATGAACCCTTTTCACATTCTCCCGTGCAACGCGGCTGCTAGTCCTCCTTTCATGCAAAACCTTAAGATTCCACCTTATGTCCAAGGCACCAAAGCCGGCCAAAAGTCAATAATCGATAACCAAAACTTGAATTGTTCTGCTTCTTACTGCCTATTGCTTCAACTTAGAAGCTTCTTCTGTGTTCTACTATGGTGCTTTTAGTGTCTCCGCATACCGCAGCACGCGACATAGCTTTGCAGACTATAAATGTAACCGTCTCAGAGAGAAAAGCGGCCAATGTGACGATCTGGCTTTATGTCGATTCGATAACAAATGACGAAAACGGACGGATTTCTCAGGTTTTTACTACATATGAACCCTTTTCATATTCTCCCGTGCAACGCGGCTTCTAGTCCTCGTTTCAGGCAAAATCTTAAGGTCCTAGGTCATGTCCAAGCCACCAAAGCCGGGTAAAAATCAATAATTGATAACCAAAAATTGAATTGTACTGCTTCTTACTGACTATTGCTTCAACTTAGAAGCTTCTTATGTGTTCTACTATGGTGCTTTTAGAGTTTCCGCATACCGCAGCACGCGACATAGCTTTGCAGACTATAAATGTAACCGTCTCAGAGAGAAAAGCGGCCAATGTGACGATCTGGCTTTAAGTCGATTCGATAACAAATGACGAAAACGGACGGATTTCTCAGGTTTTTACTACATATGAAACCTTTTCTCATTCTCCCGTGCAACGCGGCTGCTAGTCCTCCTTTCATGCAAAATCTTAAGGTTCCACCTCATGTCCAAGGCACCAAAGCCGACTAAAAATCAATAATCGATAACCAAAACTTAAATTGTACTGCTTCTTACTGGCGATTCCTTCAACTTAGAAGCTTCTTCTGTGTTCTACTATGGTGCTTTTAGAGTCTCCACATACCGCATAACGCGACATAGCTTTGCAGACGATATATGTAACCGTCTCAGAGAGAAAAGCGGCCAATGTGACGATCTGCCTTTAAGTCGATTCGATAACAAATGACGAAAACGGACGGATTTCTCAGGTTTTTACTACATATGAACCCATTTCACATTCTCCCGTGCAACGCGGCTGCTAGTCCTCCTTTCATGCAAAATCTTAAGGTCCTAGGTCATGTGCAAGCCACCAAAGCCGGGTAAAAGTCAATAATCGATAACCAAAACTTGAATTGTACTGCTTCTTACTGACTATTGCTTCAACTTAGAAGCTTCTTATGTCTTCTACTATGGTGCTTTTAGTGTTTCCGCATACCGCAGCACGCGACATAGCTTTGCAGACTATAAATGTAACCGTCTCAGAGAGAAAAGCGGCCAGTGTGTCGATCTGGCTTTAAGTCGAATCGATAACAAATGACGATAACGGACGGATTTCTCAGGTGTTTTCTATATATGTACACTTTTCACATTCTCCCGTGCAACGCGGCTGCTAGTCCTCCTTTCATGCAAAATCTTAAGGTCCTAAGTCATATCCAAGCCACCAAAGCCGGCTAAAAGGTGAATAATCGACAACTAAAACTTGAATTGTACTACTTCTTACTGGCTATTGCTCCAACTTAGAAGCTTCTTCTGTGTTCTACTATGGTGCTTTTAGTGTCTCGGCATACCGCACCCAGCGGCATAGCTTTGCAGACGATAAATGTAACCGTCTCAGAGAGAAAAGCGGCCAATGTGACGATCTGGCTTTAAGTCGATTCGATAACAAATGACGAAAACGGACGGATTTCTCAGGTTTTTACTACATATGAATACTTTTCACATTCTCCCGTGCCACGCTGCTGCTAGTTCTCCTTTCATGCAAAATCTTAAGGTCCTAGCTCATGCCCAAAGCACCAAAAAAGGCTAAAAAGTCAATAATCGATAAATTAACGTGAATTGTACTACTTCTTACTGGGTATTACATCAACTTAGAAGCTTCATCTGTGTTCTACTATGGTGCTTCTAGTGACTCCGCATACAGCAGCACGCGACATAGCTTTGCAGACGATAAATGTAACCGTTTCAGAGAGAAGAGCGGCCAATGTGACGATCTGGCTTTACGTCGATTCGATAACAAATGCCGAAAACGGACGGATTTCTCAGGTTTTTACTACATATGAACCCTTTTCATATTCTCCCGTGCAACGCGACTGCTAGTCCTCCTTTCATGCAAAATCTTAAGGTTCCACCTCATGTCCAAGGCACCAAAGCTGGCTAAAAATCAATAATCGATAACCAAAACTTGAATTGTACTGCTTGTTAAGGCTATTGCTTCAACTTAGAAGCTTCTTCTGTGTTCTACTATGGTGCTTTTAGTGTCTCCGCTTACCGCAGCACGCGACATTGCTTGGCAGACGATAAAAGTAACCGTCTCAGAGAGAAAAGCGGCCAATGTGGCGATCTGGCTTTAAGTCGAATCGATAACAAATGACGAAAACGGACGGATTTCTCAGGTGTCTACTATTTATGAACACTTTTCACATTCTCCCTTGCAACGTGGCTGCTAGTCCTCCTTTCATGCAAAATCTTAAGGTCCTAGGTCATGTCCAAGCCACCAAATCCGGCTAAAAATCAATAATCGATAACCAAAACTTGAATTGTACTGCTTCTTACTGACTATTTCTTCGACTTAGAAGCTTCTTCTGTGTTCTACTATGGTGCTTTTAGAGTTTCCGCATACCGCAGCACGCGACATAGCTTTGCAGACGATAAATGTAACCGTCTCATAGAGTAAAGCGGCCAATGTGACGATCTGGCTTTAAGTCGATTCGATAACAAATGACGATAACGGACGGATTTCTCAGGTTTTTACTACATATGAACCCTTTTCACATTCTCCCGTGCAACGCGGCTGCTAGTCCTCCTTTTATGCAAAATCTTAAGGTCCTAGGTCATGTCCAAGCCACCAAAGCCGGCTAAAGAGTGAATAATCGACAACTAAAACTTGAATTCTACTACTTCTTACTGGCTATTGCTTCAACTTAGAAGCTTCTTCTGTGTTCTACTATGGTGCTTTTAGTGTCTCCGCATACCGCAGCACGCGACATAGCTTTGCAGACGATAAATGTAACCGACTCAGAGAGAAGAGCGGCCAATGTGACGATCTGGCTTTAAGTCGATTCGATAACAAATGACGAAAACGGACGGATATCTCAGGTTTTTACTACATATGAACCCTTTTCACATTCTCCCGTGCAACGCGGCTGCTAGTCCTCCTTTCATGCAAAATCTTAAGATTCCACCTTATGTCCAAGGCACCAAAGCCGGCCAAAAATCAATAATCGATAACCAAAACTTGAATTGTACTGCTTCTTACTGGCTATTGCTTCAACTTAGAAGCTTCTTCTGTGTTCTACTATGGTGCTTTTAGTGTCTCCGCATACCGCAGCACGCGACATAGCTTTGCAGACGATAAATGTAACCGACTCAGAGAGAAGAGCGGCCAATGTGACGATCTGGCTTTATGTCGATTCGATAACAAATGACGAAAACGGACGGATTTCTCAGGTTTTTACTACATATGAACCCTTTTCATATTCTCCCGTGCAACGCGGCTGCTAGTCCTCCTTTCATGCAAAATCTTAAGGTCCTATGTCGTGTACAAGCCACCAAAGCCGGGTAAAAGTCGATAATCGATAACCAAAACTTGAATTGTACTGCTTCTTACTGACTATTGCTTCAACTTAGAAGCTTCTTATGTCTTCTACTATGGTGCGTTTAGTGTTTCCGCATACCGCAGCACGCGACATAGCTTTGCAGACTATAAATGTAACCGTCTCAGCGAGAAAAGCGGCCAATGTGACGATCTGGCTTTAAGTCGAATCGATAACAAATGACGAAAACGGACGGATTTCTCAGGTGTTTACTATATATGAACACTTTTCACATTCTCCCGTGCAACGGGGCTGCTAGTCCTCCTTTCATGCAAAATCCTAAGGTCCTAGGTCATGTCCAAGCCACCAAAGCCGGCTAAAAAGTGAATAATCGACAACTAAAACTTCAATTGTACTACTTCTTACTGGCTATTACTTCAACTTAGAAGCTTCTTCTGTGTTCTACTATGGTGCTTTTAGTGTCTCCGTATGGCGCAGCACGCGACATAGCTTTGCACACGATAAATGTAACCGTTTCAGAGAGAAGAGCGGCCAATGTGACGATCTGGCTTTACGTCGATTCGATAACAAATGCCGAAAACGGACGTATTTCTCAGGTTTTTACTACATATGAACCCTTTTCATATTCTCCCGTGCAACGCGGCTGCTAGTCCTCCTTTCATGCAAAATCTTAAGGTCCTAGGTCATGTCCAAGCCACCAAAGCCGGCTAAAAGTCAATAATCGATAACCAAAACTTTAATTGGACTGCTTCTTACTGGCTATTGCTTCAACTTAGAAGTTCTTCTGTGTTCTACTATGGTGCTTTTAGTGTCTCCGCATACCCCAGCACGCGACATAGCTTTGCAGACGATAAATGTAACCGTCTCAGAGATAAAAGCGGCCAATGTGACGATCTGGCTTTAAGTCGATTCGGTAACAAATGACGAAAACGGACGGATTTCTCAGGTTTTTGCTAAATATGAAAACTTTTCACATTCTCCCGTGCAACGCGGCTGCTAGTCCTCCTTTCATGCTAAATCTTAAGGTCCTAGGGCATGTCCTAGCCACCAAAGCCGGCTAAAAAGTGAACAATCTACAACTAAAACTTGAATTGTACTACCTCTTACTGGCTATTACTTCAACTTAGAAGCTTCTTCTGTGTTCTACTATGGTGCTTTTAGAGTCTCCGCATACCGCATCACGCGACATAGCTTTGCAGACGATATATGTAACCGTCTCAGAGACAAAAACCGGCCAATGTGACGATCTGGCTTTAAGTCGATTCGATAACAAATGACGATAACGGACGGATTTCTCAGGTTTTTACTACATATGAACCCTTTTCACATACTCCCGTGCAACGCGGCTGCTAGTCCTCCTTTCATGCAAAATCTTAAGGTCCTAGGTCATGTCCAAGCCACCAAAGCCGGCTAAAAGTCAATAATCGATAACCAAAACTTGAATTGGACTGCTTCTTACTGGCTATTGCTTCAACTTAGAAGCTTCTTCTGTGTTCTACTATGGTGCTTTTAGTTGTCTCCGCATACCGCAGCACGCGACATAGCTTTGCAGACGATAAATGTAACCGTCTCGGAGAGAAAAGCGGCCAATGTGACGATCTGGCTTTAAGTCGATTCGATAAAAAATGACGGAAACGGACGGATTTCTCAGGTTATTACTACATATGAACCCTTTTCACATTCTCCCGTGCAACGCGGCTGCTAGTCCTCCTATAATGCAAAATCTTAAGATTCCACCTTATGTCCAAGGCATCAAAGACGGCCAAAGTTCAATAATCGATAACCAAAACTTGAATTGGACTGCTTCTTACTGGCTATTGGTTCAACTTAGAAGCTTCTTCTGTGTTCTACTATGGTGCTTTTAGTGTCTCCGAATACCGCAGAACGCGACATAGCTTTGCAGACGATAAATGTAACCGACTCAGAGAGAAGAGCGGCCAATGTGACGATCTGGCTTTAAGTCGTTTCGATAACAAATGACGAAAACGGACGGATATCTCAGGTTTTTACTACATATGAACCCTTTTCACATTCTCCCGTGCAACGCGGCTGCTAGTCATCCTTTCATGCAAAATCTTAAGATTCCACCTGATGTCCAAGGCACCAAAGCCGGCCAAAAATCAATAATCGATAACCAAAACTTGAATTGTACTGCTTCTTACTGGCTATTGCTTCAACTTAGAAGCTTCTTCTGTGTTCCACTATGGTGCTTTTAGTGTCTCCGCATACCGCAGCACGCGACATAGCTTTGCAGACGAAAAATGTAACCGTCTCAGAGAGAAAAGCGGCCAATGTGACGATCTGGCTTTATTTCGATTCGATAACAAATGACGAAAACGGACGGATTTCTCAGGTTGTTACTACATATGAACCCCTTTCATATTCTCCCGTGCAACGCGGCTTCTAGTCCTCCTTTAAGGCAAAATCTTAAGGACCTTGGTCATGTCCAAGCCACCAAAGCCGGCTAAAAATCAATAATCGATAACCAAAACTTGAATTGTACTGCTTCTTACTGACTATTGCTTCAACTTAGAAGCTTCTTATATGTTCTACTATGGTGCTTTTAGAGTTTCCGCATACCGCAGCAGGTGACATAGCTTTGCAGACTATAAATGTAACCGTCTCAGAGAGAAAAGCGGCCAATGTGACGATCTGGCTTTAAGTCGATTCGATAACAAATGACGAAAACGGACGGATTTCTCAGGTTTTTACTACATATGAAACCTTTTCTCATTCTCCCGTGCAACGCGGCTGCTAGTCCTCCTTTCATGCAAAATCTTAAGGTTCCACCTCATGTCCAAAGCACCAAAGCCGACTAAAAATCAATAATCGATGACCAAAACTTGAATTGTACTGCTTCTTACTGGCGATTCCTTCAACTTAGAAGCTTCTTCTGTGTTCTACTATGGTGCTTTTAAAGTCTCCGCATACCGCAGCACGCGACATAGCTTTGCAGACGATAAATGTAACCGTCTCAGAGAGAAAAGCGGCCAATGTGACGATCTGGCTTTAAGTCGATTCGATAACAAATGACGAAAACGGACGGATTTCTCAGGTTTTTACTACATATGAACCCTTTTCACATTCTGCCGTGCAACGCGGCTGCTAGTCCTCCTTTCATGCAAAATCTTAAGGTCCTAGGTCATGTGCAAGCCAGCAAAGCCGGGTAAAAGTCAATAATCGATAACCAAAACTTGAATTGTACTGCTTCTTACTGAGTATTGCTTCAACTTAGAAGCTTCTTATGTGTTCTACTATGGTGCTTTTAGTGTTTCCGCATACCGCGGCACGCGACATAGCTTTGCAGACGATAAATGTAACCGTCTCATAGAGAAAAGCGGCCAATGTGACGATCTGGCTTTAAGTTGTTTCGATATTAAATGACGATAACGGACGGATTTCTCAGGTGTTTACTACATATGAACCCTTTTCACATTCTCCCGTGCAACGCGGCTGCTAGTCCTCCTTTCATGCAAAATCTTAAGGTCCTAGGTCATGTCCAAGCCACCAAAGCCGGCTAACGAGTGAATAATCGACAACTAAAACTTGAATTCTACTACTTCTTACTGGCTATTGCTTCAACTTAGAAGCATCTTCTGTGTTCTACTATGGTGCTTTTAGTGTCTTCGCATACCGCAGCACGCGACATAGCTTTGCACACGATAAATGTAACCGTCTCAGAGAGAAAAGCGGCCAATGTGACGATCTGGCTTTAAGTCGATTCGATAACAAATGACGAAAACGGACGGATTTCTCAGGTTTTTACTACATATGAACACTTTTCACATTCTCCCGTGCAACGCGGCTGCTAGTCCTCCTTTCAAGCAATATCTTAAGATTCCACCTTATGTCCAAGACACCAAAGCCCCCTAAAAATCAATAATCGATAACCAAAACTTGAATTGTACTGCTTCTTACTGGCTATTGCTTCAACTTAGAAGTTCTTCTGTGTTCTACTATGGTGCTTTTAGTGTCTCCGCATACCGCAGCACGCGACATAGCTTTGCAGACGAAAAATGTAACCGTCTCAGAGAGAAAAGCGGCCAATGTGACGATCTGGCTTTAAGTCGATTCGATAACAAATGACGAAAACGGACGGATTTCTCAGGTGTTTACTATATATGAACACTTTTCACATTCTGCCGTGCAACGGGGCTGCTAGTCCTCCTTTCATGCAAAATCCTAAGGTCCTAGGTCATGTCCAAGCCACCAAAGCCGGCTAAAAAGTGAATAATCGACAACTAAAACTTCAATTGTACTACTTCTTACTGGCTATTACTTCAACTTAGAAGCTTCTTCTGTGTTCTACTATGGTGCTTTTAGTGTCTCCGCATGCCGCAGCACGCGACATAGCTTTGCACACGATAAATGTAACCGTTTTAGAGAGAAGAGCGGCCAATTTGACGATCTGGCTTTACGTCGATTCGATAACAAATGCCGAAAACGGACGGATTTCTCAGGTTTTTACTACATATGAACCCTTTTCATATTCTCCCGTGCAACGCGGCTGCTAGTCCTCCTTTCATGCAAAATCTTAAGGTCCTAGGTCATGTCCAAGCCACCAAAGCCGGCTAAAAAGTGAACAATCTACAACCAAAACGTGAATTGGACTGCTTCTTACTGGCTATTGCTTCAACTTAGAAGCTTCTTCTGTGTTCTACTATGGTGCTTTTAGTGTCTCCGCAGCACGCGACATAGCTATGCAGACGATAAATGTAACCGTCTCAGAGAGAAAAGCGGCCAATGTGACGATCTGGCTTTAAGTCGATTCGATAACAAATGACGAAAACGGACGGATTTCTCAGGTTTTTACTACATATGAACTTTTTTCTCATTCTCCCGTGCAACGCGGCTGCTAGTCGTCCTTTCATGCAAAATCTTAAGGTTCCACCTCATGTCCAAGGCACCAAAGCCGTCTAAAAATCAATAATCGATAACCAAAACTTGAATTGTACTGCTTCTTACTGGCAATTGCTTCAACTTAGAAGCTTCTTCTGTGTTCTACTATGATGCTTTTAGAATCTCCGCATACCGCAGCACGCGACATAGCTTTGCAGACGATAAATGTTACCGTCTCAGAGAGGAAAGCGACCAATGTGACGATCTGGCTGTATGTCGATTCGATAACAAATGACGAAAACGGACTGAGTTCTCAGGTTTTTCTACATATGAACACTTTTCACATTCTCCCGTGCAACGGGGCTGCTTGTCCTCTTTTCAGGCAAAATCTCAAGGTACTAGGTCATGTCCAAGCCTCCAAAGCCGGCTAAAAAGTGAACACTCGACAACTAAAACTTGAATTGTACTACTTCTTACTGGCTATTACTTCAACTTAGAAGCTTCTTCTGTGTTCCACTATGGTGCTTTTAGTGTCTCTGCATACCGCAGCATTCGACATAGCTTTGCAGACGATAAATGTAACCGATTCAGAAAGAAGAGTGGCCAATGTGACGATCTGGCTTTAAGTCGATTCGATAACAAATGACGAAAACGGACGGATTTCTCAGGTTTTTACTACATATGAACACTTTTCACATTCTCCCATGCAACGCGGCTTCTAGTCCTCCTTTCAGGCAAAATCTTAAGGTCCTAGGTCATGTCCAAGCCTTCAAAGCCGGCTAAAAATCAATAATCGATAACCAAAACTTGAATTGTACTGCTTCTTACTGACTATTGCTTCAACTTAGAAGCTTCTTATATGTTCTACTATGGTGCTTTTAGAGTTTCCGCATACCGCAGCAGGCGACATAGCTTTGCAGACTATAAATGTAACCGTCTCAGAGAGAAAAGCGGCCAATGTGACGATCTGGCTTTAAGTCGATTCGATAACAAATGACGAAAACGGACGGAATTCTCAGGTTTTTACTACATATGAAACCTTTTCTCATTCTCCCGTGCAACGCGGCTGCTAGTCCTCCTTTCATGCAAAATCTTAAGGTTCCACCTCAGGTCCAAAGCACCAAAGCCGACTAAAAATCAATAATCGATGACCAAAACTTGAATTGTACTGCTTCTTACTGGCGATTCCTTCAACTTAGAAGCTTCTTCTGTGTTCTACTATGGTGCTTTTAAAGTCTCCGCATACCGCAGCACGCGACATAGCTTTGCAGACGATAAATGTAACCGTCTCAGAGAGAAAAGCGGCCAATGTGACGATCTGGCTTTAAGTCGATTCGATAACAAATGACGAAAACGGACGGATTTCTCAGGTTTTTACTACATATGAACCCTTTTCACATTCTCCCGTGCAACGCGGCTGCTAGTCCTCCTTTCATGCAAAATCTTAAGGTCCTAGGTCATGTGCAAGCCAGCAAAGACGGGTAAAAGTCAATAATCGATAACCAAAACTTGAATTGTACTGCTTCTTACTGAGTATTGCTTCAACTTAGAAGCTTCTTATGTGTTCTACTATGGTGCTTTTAGTGTTTCCGCATACCGCGGCACGCGACATAGCTTTGCAGACGATAAATGTAACCGTCTCATAGAGAAAAGCGGCCAATGTGACGATCTGCCTTTAAGTTGTTTCGATATTAAATGACGATAACGGACGGATTTCTCAGGTTTTTACTACATATGAACCCTTTTCACATTCTCCCGTGCAACGCGGCTGCTAGTCCTCCTTTCATGCAAAATCTTAAGGTCCTAGGTCATGTCCAAGCCACCAAAGCCGGCTAACGAGTGAATAATCGACAACTAAAACTTGAATTCTACTACTTCTTACTGGCTATTGCTTCAACTTAGAAGCATCTTCTGTGTTCTACTATGGTGCTTTTAGTGTCTTCGCATACCGCAGCACGCGACATAGCTTTGCACACGATAAATGTAACCGTCTCAGAGAGAAAAGCGGCCAATGTGACGATCTGGCTTTAAGTCGATTCGATAACAAATGACGAAAACGGACGGATTTCTCAGGTTTTTACTACATATGAACTTTTTTCTCATTCTCCCGTGCAACGCGGCTGCTAGTCCTCCTTTCATGCAAAATCCTAAGGTCCTAGGTCATGTCCAAGCCACCAAAGCCGGCTACAAAGTGAATAATCGACAACTAAAACTTCAATTGTGCTACTTCTTACTGGCTATTACTTCAACTTAGAAGCTTCTTCTGTGTTCTACTATGGTGCTTTTAGTGTCTCCGCATGCCGCAGCACGCGACATAGCTTTGCACACGATAAATGTAACCGTTTTAGAGAGAAGAGCGGCCAATTTGACGATCTGGCTTTACGTCGATTCGATAACAAATGCCGAAAACGGACGGATTTCTCAGGTTTTTACTACATATGAACCCTTTTCATATTCTCCCGTGCAACGCGGCTGCTAGTCCTCCTTTCATGCAAAATCTTAAGGTCCTAGGTCATGTCCAAGCCACCAAAGCCGGCTAAAAAGTGAACAATCTACAACCAAAACGTGAATTGGACTGCTTCTTACTGGCTATTGCTTCAACTTAGAAGCTTCTTCTGTGTTCTACTATGGTGCTTTTAGTGTCTCCGCAGCACGCGACATAGCTATGCAGACGATAAATGTAACCGTCTCAGAGAGAAAAGCGGCCAATGTGACGATCTGGCTTTAAGTCGATTCGATAACAAATGACGAAAACGGACGGATTTCTCAGGTTTTTACTACATATGAACTTTTTTCTCATTCTCCCGTGCAACGCGGCTGCTAGTCGTCCTTTCATGCAAAATCTTAAGGTTCCACCTCATGTCCAAGGCACCAAAGCCGTCTAAAAATCAATAATCGATAACCAAAACTTGAATTGTACTGCTTCTTACTGGCAATTGCTTCAACTTAGAAGCTTCTTCTGTGTTCTACTATGATGCTTTTAGAATCTCCGCATACCGCAGCACGCGACATAGCTTTGCAGACGATAAATGTTACCGTCTCAGAGAGGAAAGCGACCAATGTGACGATCTGGCTGTATGTCGATTCGATAACAAATGACGAAAACGGACTGAGTTCTCAGGTTTTTCTACATATGAACACTTTTCACATTCTCCCGTGCAACGGGGCTGCTTGTCCTCTTTTCAGGCAAAATCTCAAGGTACTAGGTCATGTCCAAGCCTCCAAAGCCGGCTAAAAAGTGAACACTCGACAACTAAAACTTGAATTGTACTACTTCTTACTGGCTATTACTTCAACTTAGAAGCTTCTTCTGTGTTCCACTATGGTGCTTTTAGTGTCTCTGCATACCGCAGCATTCGACATAGCTTTGCAGACGATAAATGTAACCGTCTCATAGAGATAAGCGGCCAATGTGACGATCTGGCTTTAAACCGATTCGATAACAAATGACGAAAACGGACGGATTTCTCAGGTTTTTACTACATATAAACCCTTTTCACATACTCCCGTGCAACGCGGCTGCTAGTCCTCCTTTCATGCAAAATCTTAAGGTCCTAGGTCATGTCCAAGCCACCAAAGCCGGCTAAAGAGTGAATAATCGAACACTAAAACTTGAATTGTACTACTTCTTACTGGCTATTGCTTGAACTTAGAAGCTTCTTCTGTGTTCTACTATTGTGCTTTTAGTGTCTCCGCATACCGCAGCACGCGACATAGCTTTGCAGACGATAAATGTAACCGATTCAGAGAGAAGAGCGGCCAATGTGACGATCTGGCTGTAAGTCGATTCGATAACAAATGTCGAACACGGACGGATTTCTCAGGTTTTTACTACATATGAACCCTTTTTACATTCTCCCGTGCAACGCGGCTGCTAGACCTCCTTTCATGCAAAATCTTAAGGTCCTATGTCATGTGCAAGCCACCAAAGCCGGGTAAAAGTCAATAATCGATAACCAAAACTTGAAATGTACTGCTTATTACTGGCTATTGCTTCAACTTAGAAGCTTCTTCTGTGTTCTACTATGGTGCTTTTAGAGTCTCCGCATACCGCAGCACGCGACATAGCTTTGCAGACGATAAATGTAACCGTCTCAGAGAGAAAAGCGGCCAATGTGACGATCTGGCTTTGATTCGATAACATATGACGAAAACGGACGGATTTCTCAGGTTTTTACTACATATGAACACATTTCACATTCTCCCGTGCAACGCGGCTGCTAGTCATCCTTTCATGCAAAATCTTAAGGTCCTAGGGCATGTCCAAGCCACCAAAGCCGGCTAAAAAGTGAATAATCGACAACTAAAAATTGAATTGTACTACTTCTTACTGGCTATTACATCAACTTAGAAGCTTCTTCTGTGTTCTACTATGGTGCTTTTAGTGTCTCTGCATACCGCAGCCGGCGACATAGCTTTGCAGACGATAAATGTAACCGTCTCATAGAGAAAAGCGGCCAAAGTGACGATCTGGCTTTAAGTTGATTCGATAACAAATTACGGTAACGGACGGATTTCTCAGGTTTTTACTACATATGAACCCTTTACACATTCTCCCGGGCAACGCGGCTGCTAGTCCTCCTTTCATGCAAAATGTTAAGGTCCTAGGTCATGTCCAAGCCACCAAAGCCGGCTAAAGAGTGAATAATCGACAACTAAAACTTGAATTCTACTACATCTTACTGGCTATTGCTTCAACTTAGAAGCTTCTTCTGTGTTATACTATGGTGCTTTTAGTGTCTCAGCATACCGCAGCACGCGACATAGCTTTGCAGACGATAAATGTAACCGATTCAGAGAGAAGAGCGGCCAATGTTACGATCTGGCTTTAAGTCGATTCGATAACAAATGACGAAAACGGACGGATTTCTCAGGTTTTTACTACATATGAACCCTTTTTACATTCTCCCGTGCAACGCGGCTGCTAGTCCTCCTGTCATGCAAAATCTTAAGATTCCACCTTATGTCTAAGGCACCAAAGACGGCCAAAAATCAATAATCGATAACCAAAACTTGAATTGGACTGCTTCTTACTGGCTATTGCTTCAACTTAGAAGCTTCTTCTGTGTTCTACTAAGGTGCTTTTAGTTGTCTCCGCATACCGCAGCACGCGACATAGCTTTGCAGACGATAAATGTAACCGTCTCGGAGAGAAAAGCGGCCAATGTGACGATCTGGCTTTAAGTCGATTCGATAACAAATGACGAAAACGGACGGATTTCTCAGGTTTTTACTACATATGAACACTTTTCACATTCTCCCGTGCAACGCGGCTGCTAGTCCTCCTTTCATGCAAAATCTTAAGGTTCCACCTCATGTCCAAGGCACCAAAGCCGGCTACATATCAATAATCGATAACCAAAACTTGAATTGTACTTCTTCTTACTGGCTATTGCTTCAACTTAGAAGCTCTTCTGTGTTCTACTATGGTGCTTTTAGTGTTTCCGCATACCGCAGCACGCGACATATCTTTGCAGACGATAAATGTAACCGTCTCAGAGAGAAAAGCGGCCAATGTCACGATCTGGCTTTGAGTCGATTCGATAACAAGTGACGAAAACGGACGGATTTCTCAGGTTTTTACTACATATGAACACTTTTCACATTCTCCCGTGCAACGCGGCTGCTAGTCCTCCTTTCATGCAAAATCTTAAGGTCCTAGGTCATGTGCAAGCCACCAAAGCCGTGTAAAAGTCAATAATCGATAACCAAAACTTGAATTGTACTGCTTCTTACTGAATATTGCTTCAACTTAGAAGCTTCTTATGTCTTCTACTATGGTGCTTTTAGTGTTTCCGCATACCGCAGCACGCGACATAGCTTTGCAGACTATAAACGTAACCGTCTCAGAGAGAAAAGCGGCCAATGTGACGATCTGGCTTTAAGTCGAATCGATAACAAATGACGAAAACGGACGGATTTCTCAGGTGTTTACTATATATGAACACTTTTCACATTCTCCCGTGCAACGCGGCTGCTAGTCCTCCTTCCATGCAAAATCTTAAGGTCCTAGGTCATGTCCAAGCCACCAAAGCCGGCTAAAAAGTGAATAATCGACAACTAAAAATTGAATTGTACTACTTCTTACTGGCTATCACATCAACTTAGAAGCTTCTTCTGTGTTCTACTATGGTGCTTTTAGTGTCTCTGCATACCGCAGCAGGCGACATAGCTCTGCAGACGATAAATGTAACCGTCTCATAGAGAAAAGCGGCCAAAGTGACGATCTGGCTTTAAGTTGATTCGATAACAAATGACGATAACGGACGGATTTCTCAGGTTTTTACTACATATGAACCCTTTACACATTCTCCCGTGCAACGCGGCTGCTAGTCCTCCTTTCATGCAAAATGTTAAGGTCCTAGGTCATGTCCAAGCCACCAAAGCCGGCTAAAGAGTGAATATTCGACAACTAAAACTTGAATTGTACTACTTCTTACTGGCTATTGCTTCAACTTAGAAGCTTCTTCTGTGTTCTACTATGGTGCTTTTAGTGTCTCCGCATACCGCAGCACGCGACATAGCTTTGCAGACGATAAATGCAACCGATTCAGAGAGAAGAGCGGCCAATGTGACGATCTGGCTTTAAGTCGATTCGATAACAAATGACAAAAACGGCGGATTTCTCAGGTTTTTACTACATATGAACCCTTTTCACATTCTCCCGTGCAACGCGGCTGCTAGTCCTCCTTTCATGAGAAATCTTAAGATTCCACCTTATGTCCAAGGCACCAAAGCCGGCCAAAAATCAATAATCGATAACCAAAACTTGAATTGGACTGCTTCTTACTGGCTATTGCTTCAACTTCGAAGCTTCTTCTGTGTTCTACTATGGTGCTTTTAGTGTCTCCGCATACCGCAGCACGCGACATAGCTTTGCAGACGATAAATGTAACCGATTCAGAAAGAAGCGTGCCCAATGTGACGACCTGGCTTTAAGTCGATTCGGTAACAAATGACGAAAACGGACGGATTTCTCAGGTTTTTACAACATATGAACACTTTTCACATTCTCGCGTGCAACGTGGCTGCTAGTTTTCTTTCATGCAAAATCAAAATGTTCCACCTCATGTCCACGTCACCAAAGCCGTCTAAAAATCAATAATCGATAACCAAAACTAGAATTGTACTGCTTCTTACTGACTATTGCTTCAACTTAGAAGTGTCTTCTGTGTTCTACTATGGTGCTTTTAGTGTTTCCGCATACCGCAGCACGGGACATAGCTTTGCAGACGATAAATGTAACCGTCTCAGAGAGAAAAGCGGCCAATGTGACGATCTGGCTTTAAGTCGATTCGATAACAAATGACGAAAACGGACGGATTTCTCCGGTTTTTACTACATATGAACCCTTTACACATTCTCCCGTGCAACGCGGCTGCTAGTCCTCCTTTCATGCAAAATGTTAAGGTCCTAGGTCATGTCCAAGCCACCAAAGCCGGCTAAAAAGTGAATAATCGACAACTAAAACTTCAATTGTACTATTTCTTACTGGCTATTACTTCAACTTAGACGCTTCTTCTGTGTTCTACTATGGTGCTTTTAGTGTCTCCGCATACCGCAGCACGCGACATAGCTTTGCAGACGATAAATGTAACCGATTCAGAAAGAAGCGTGCCCAATGTGACGACCTGGCTTTAAGTCGATTCGGTAACAAATGACGAAAACGGACGGATTTCTCAGGTTTTTACTTCTCTCATTCTCCCGTGCAACGGGACTGCTAGTCCTCCTTTCATGCAAAATCTTAAGGTTCCACCTCATGTCCAAGGCACCAAAGCCGTCTAAAAATCAGTAATCGATAACCAAAACGTGAATTGTACTGCTTCTTACTGGCTATTGCTTCAACTTAGAAGAATCTTCTGGGTTCTACTATGGTGCCTTTAGTGTCTCCGCATACTGCAGCACGCGACATAGCTTTGCTGACGATAAATGTAACCGTCTCAGAGAGAAAAGCGGCCAATGTGACGATCTGGCTTTAAGTCGATTCGATAACAAATGACGAAAACGGACGGATTTCTCAGGTTTTTACTTCTCTCATTCTCCCGTGCAACGGGACGGCTAGTCCTCCTTTCATGCAAAATCTTAAGGTTCCACCTCATGTCCAAGGCACCAAAGCCGTCTAAAAATCAGTAATCGATAACCAAAACGTGAATTGTACTGCTTCTTACTGGCTATTGCTTCAACTTAGAAGATTCTTCTGGGTTCTACTGTGGTGCCTTTAGTGTCTCCGCATACTGCAGCACGCGACATACCTTTGCAGACGAAAAATGTAACCGTCTCAGAGAGAAAAGCGGCCAATGTGACGATCTGGCTCTAAGTCGATTCGATAACAAATGACGAAAACGGACGGATTTCTCAGCTTTTTACTACATATGAACACTTTTCACATTCTCCCGTGCAACGCGGCTGCTAGTCCTCCTTTCATGCAAAATCTTAATGTTCCACCTCATGTCCAAGGCACCAAAGCCGCCTAAAAATCAATAATCGATAACCAAAACTTGAATTGTACTCCTCCTTACTGGGTATTGCTTCAACTTCGAAGCTTCTTCTGTGTTCTACTATGGTGCTTTTGATGTCTCCGCATTCCGCAGCACGAGACATAGCTGTCCACACAATAAAAGTAACCGTTTCAGAGAGAAGAGCGGCCAATGAGACGATCTGGCTTTAAATCGATTCGATAACAAATGACGAAAACGGACGGATTTCTCAGGTTTTTACTACATATGAACACTTTTCACATTCTCGCGTGCAGCGCGGCTGCTAGTTTTCCTTTCATGCAAAATCTTAATGTTCCACCTCATGTCGAAGGCACCAAAGCCGTCTAAAAATCAATAATCGATAACCAAAACGTGAATTGTACTGCTTCTTACTGGCTATTGCTTCAACTTAGAAGCTTCCTCTGTGTTCTACTATGGTGCTTTTAGTGTCTCCGCATACCGCAGCACGCGACATAGCTTTGCAGACGATAAATGTAACCGTCTCAGAGAGAAAAGCGGCCAATGTGACGATCTGGCTTTAAGTCGATTCGATAACAAATGACGAAAACGGACGGATTTCACAGGTTTTTACTACATATGAACACTTTTCACATTCTCCCGTGCAACGCGGCTGCTAGTCCTCCTTTCATGCAAAATCGCGAGGTCTTAGGTCATGTCCAAGCCACCAAAGCCGGCTAAAAAGTGAATAATCGACAACTATAACTTCAATTGTACTACTTCTTACTGGCTATTACTTCAACTTAGAAGCTTCTTATGTCTTCTACTATGGTGCTTTTAGTGTCTCCGCATACCGCAGCACGCGACGTAGCTTTGCAGACGATAAATGTAACCGTCTCAGAGAGAAAAGCGGCCAATGTGACGATCTTGCTTTAAGTCGATTCGATAACAAATGACGAAAACGGACGGATTTCTCAGGTTTTTACTACATATGAACCCTTTTTACATTCTCCCGTGCAACGCGGCTGCTAGTCCTCCCTTCATGCAAAATCTTAAGGTTCCACCTCATGTCCAAGGCACCAAGGCCGGCGAAAAATCAATAATAGATAACCAAAACTTGAATTGTACTGCTTCTTACTGGCTATTGCTTCAACTTAGAAGATTCTTCTGTGTTCTACTATGGTGCTTTTAGTGTCTCCGCATACCGCAGCACGCGACATAGCTTTGCAGACGAAAAATGTAACCGTCTCAGAGAGAAAAGCGGCCAATGTGACGATCTGGCTTTAAGTCGATTCGATAACAAATTACGAAAACGGACGGATTTCTCAGGCTTTTACTACATATGAACCCTTTTCACATTCTCCCGTGCAACGCGGCTGCTAGTCCTCCTTTCATGCAAAATCTTAAGGTCCTAGGTCATATCCAAGCCACAAAAGCCGGCTAAAAAGTGAATAATCCACAACTAAAACTTGAATTGTACTACTTCTTACTGGCTATTGCTTCAACTTAGAAGCTTCTTCTGTGTTCCAGTATGGTGCTTTTAGTGTCCCCGCATACTGCAGCACGCGACATAGCTTTGCAGACGATAAATGTTACCGTTTCAGAGAGAAGAGCGGCCAATGTAACGGTCTGGCTTTAAATCGATTCGATAGCAAATGACGAAAATGTGCGGATTTATCAGGTTTTTACTACATATGAACACTTTTCACATTCTCCCGTGCAACGCCGCTGCTAGTCGTCCTTTCATGCAAAATCTTAAGGTCCTAGCCAATGTCCAAGGCACCACAGTCTTCTAAAAAGTCAATAATCGATAACTAAGACGTGAATTGTACTACTTCTTACTGGCTATTACATCAACATAGAAGCTTCTTCTGGGTTCTACTATGGTGCTTTTAGTGTCTCCGCATACCGCAGCACGCGACATAGCTTTGCAGACGATAAATGTAACCGTTTCAGACCGAAGAGCGGCCAATGTGACGATCTGGCTCTAAGTCGATTTGATAACAAATGACGAAAACAGACGGATATCTCAGGTTTTTACTACATATGAACACATTTCACATTCTCCAGTGCAACGCGGGTGCTAGTCCTCCTTTCATGCAAAATCTTAAGGTCCTAGGTCATATCCAAGCCACCAAAGCCGGCTAAAAAGTGAATAATCCACAACTGAAACTTGAATTTTACTACTTCTTACTGGCTATTGCTTCAACTTAGAAGCTTCTTCTGTGTTCCAGTATGGTGCTTTTAGTGTCTCCGCATACCGCAAAACGCGACATAGCTTTCCAGACGATAAATGTAACCGTCTCAGAGAGAAAAGCGGCCAATGTGACGATCTGGCTTTAAGTCGATTCGATAACAAGTGACGAAAACGGACGGATTTATCAGGTTTGTACTACATATGAACACTTTTCACATTCTCCCGTGCAACGCGGCTGCTAGTCGCCCTTTCATGCAAAATCTTAAGGTCCTAGCTCATGGCCAAGGCACAAAAGCTGGCAAAAAGGTCAATAATCGATAACTAAAACTTGAATAGTACTACTTCTAACTTACTATTACATTCTCTTAGAAGCTTCTTCTGTGTTCTACTATGGTGCTTTTAGTGTCTCCGCATACCGCAGCACGCGACATAGCTTTACAGACGATAAATGTTACCGTTTCAGAGAGAAGAGCGGCCAATGTAACGGTCTGGCTTTAAATCGATTCGATAGCAAATGACGAAAACGTGGGGATTTATCAGGTTTTTACTATATATGAACACTTTTCACATACGCCCGTGCAACGCGGCTGCTAGTCGCCCTTTCATGCAAAATCTTAAGGTCCTAGCTCATGGCCAAGGCACCAAAGCCGGCAAAAGAGTCAATAATCGATAACTAAAACTTGAATAGTACTACTTCTATCTTACTATTACATTCTCTTAGAAACTTCTTCTGTGTTCTACTATGGTGCTTTTAGTGTCTCCGCATACCGCAGCACGCGACATAGCTTTGCAGACGATAAATGTTACCGTTTCAGAGAGAAGAGCGGCCAATGTAACGGTCTGGCTTTAAATCGATTCGATAGCAAATGACGAAAACGTGCGGATTTATCAGGTTTTCTACTACATATGAACACTTTTCACATTCTCCCGTGGAACGCGGCTGCTAGTCGCCGTTTCATGCAAAATCGTAAAGTCATAGGTCATGTCCAAGCCACCAAGGCCGGCTAAAAAGTGTATAATCGACAACTAAAACTTAAATTGTACTACTTCTTACTGGCTATTGCTTCGCCTTAGGAGCATCTTCTGTGTTCTACTATTGTGCTTTTAGTGTCTCCGCATACCACAGCACACGACATAGCTTTGCAGACGATAAATGTAACCGTTTCAGAGAGAAGAGCGGCCAATGTAACGGTCTGGCTTTAAATCGATTCGATAGCAAATGACGAAAACGTGCGAATTTATCAGGTTTTTACTACATATGAACACTTTTCACATTCTCCCGGGCAACGCTGCTGCTAGTCGCCCTTTCATGCAAAATCTTAAGGTCCTAGCCAATGTCCAAGGCACCAAAGCCTTCTATAAAGTCAACAATCGATAACTAAGACGTGAATTGTACTACTTCTTACTGGCTATTACATCAACATAGAAGCTTCTTCTGTGTTCTACTATGGTGCTTTTAGTGTCTCCGCATACTGCAGCACGCGACATAGCTTTGCAGACGATAAATGTAACGGTTTCAGAGCGAAGAGCGGCCAATGTGACGATCTGGCTCGAAGTCGATATGATAACAAATGACGAAAACAGACGGATTTCTCAGGTTTTTACTACATATGAACACTTTTTACATTCTCCCGTGCAACGCGGCTGCTAGTCCTCCTTTCATGCAAAATCTTAAGGTCCTAGGTCATATCCAAGCCACCAAAGCCGGCTAAAAAGTGAATAATCGACAACTAAAACTTGATTTGTACTACATCTTACTGGATATTACTTCAACTTAGAAGCTTCCTCTGTGTTCTACTATGGTGCTTTTAGTGTCTCCGCATACCGCAGCACGCGACATAGCTTTGCAGACGATAAATGTAACCGTCTCAGAGAGAAAAGCGGCCAATGTGACGATCTGGCTTTAAGTCGATTCGATAACAAATGACGAAAACGGACGGATTTCACAGGTTTTTACTACATATGAACACTTTTCACATTCTCCCGTGCAACGCGGCTGCTAGTCCTCCTTTCATGCAAAATCGCGAGGTCTTAGGTCATGTCCAAGCCACCAAAGCCGGCTAAAAAGTGAATAATCGACAACTATAACTTCAATTGTATTACTTCTTACTGGCTATTACTTCAACTTAGAAGCTTCTTATGTCTTCTACTATGGTGCTTTTAGTGTCTCCGCATACCGCAGCACGCGACGTAGCTTTGCAGACGATAAATGTAACCGTCTCAGAGAGAAAAGCGGCCAATGTGACGATCTTGCTTTAAGTCGATTCGATAACAAATGACGAAAACGGACGGATTTCTGAGGTTTTTACTACATATGAACCCTTTTTACATTCTCCCGTGCAACGCGGCTGCTAGTCCTCCCTTCATGCAAAATCTTAAGGTTCCACCTCATGTCCAAGGCACCAAGGCCGGCGAAAAATCAATAATAGATAACCAAAACTTGAATTGTACTGCTTCTTACTGGCTATTGCTTCAACTTAGAAGATTCTTCTGTGTTCTACTATGGTGCTTTTAGTGTCTCCGCATACCGCAGCACGCGACATAGCTTTGCCGACGAAAAATGTAACCGTCTCAGAGAGAAAAGCGGCCAATGTGACGATCTGGCTTTAAGTCGATTCGATAACAAATTACGAAAACGGACGGATTTCTCAGGCTTTTACTACATATGAACCCTTTTCACATTCTCCCGTGCAACGCGGCTGCTAGTCCTCCTTTCATGCAAAATCTTAAGGTCCTAGGTCATATCCAAGCCACAAAAGCCGGCTAAAAAGTGAATAATCCACAACTAAAACTTGAATTGTACTACTTCTTACTGGCTATTGCTTCAACTTAGAAGCTTCTTCTGTGTTCCAGTATGGTGCTTTTAGTGTCCCCGCATACTGCAGCACGCGACATAGCTTTGCAGACGATAAATGTTACCGTTTCAGAGAGAAGAGCGGCCAATGTAACGGTCTGGCTTTAAATCGATTCGATAGCAAATGACGAAAATGTGCGGATTTATCAGGTTTTTACTACATATGAACACTTTTCACATTCTCCCGTGCAACGCCGCTGCTAGTCGTCCTTTCATGCAAAATCTTAAGGTCCTAGCCAATGTCCAAGGCACCACAGTCTTCTAAAAAGTCAATAATCGATAACTAAGACGTGAATTGTACTACTTCTTACTGGCTATTACATCAACATAGAAGCTTCTTCTGGGTTCTACTATGGTGCTTTTAGTGTCTCCGCATACCGCAGCACGCGACATAGCTTTGCAGACGATAAATGTAACGGTTTCAGAGCGACGAGCGGCCAATGTGACGATCTGGCTCTAAGTCGATTTGATAACAAATGACGAAAACAGACGGATATCTCAGGTTTTTACTACATATGAACACATTTCACATTCTCCAGTGCAACGCGGGTGCTAGTCCTCCTTTCATGCAAAATCTTAAGGTCCTAGGTCATATCCAAGCCACCAAAGCCGGCTAAAAAGTGAATAATCCACAACTGAAACTTGAATTTTACTACTTCTTACTGGCTATTGCTTCAACTTAGAAGCTTCTTCTGTGTTCCAGTATGGTGCTTTTAGTGTCTCCGCATACCGCAAAACGCGACATAGCTTTGCAGACGATAAATGTAACCGTCTCAGAGAGAAAAGCGGCCAATGTGACGATCTGGCTTTAAGTCGATTCGATAACAAGTGACGAAAACGGACGGATTTATCAGGTTTGTACTACATATGAACACTTTTCACATTCTCCCGTGCAACGCGGCTGCTAGTCGCCCTTTCATGCAAAATCTTAAGGTCCTAGCTCATGGCCAATTCACAAAAGCTGGCAAAAAGGTCAATAATCTATAACTAAAACTTGAATAGTACTACTTCTAACTTACTATTACATTCTCTTAGAAGCTTCTTCTGTGTTCTACTATGGTGCTTTTAGTGTCTCCGCATACCGCAGCACGCGACATAGCTTTACTGACGATAAATGTTACCGTTTCAGAGAGAAGAGCGGCCAATGTAACGGTCTGGCTTTAAATCGATTCGATAGCAAATGACGAAAACGTGGGGATTTATCAGGTTTTTACTATATATGAACACTTTTCACATACTCCCGTGCAACGCGGCTGCTAGTCGCCCTTTCATGCAAAATCTTAAGGTCCTAGCTCATGGCCAAGGCACCAAAGCCGGCAAAAAAGTCAATAATCGATAACTAAAACTTGAATAGTACTACTTCTATCTTACTATTACATTCTCTTAGAAACTTCTTCTGTGTTCTACTATGGTGCTTTTAGTGTCTCCGCATACCGCAGCACGCGACATAGCTTTGCAGACGATAAATGTTACCGTTTCAGAGAGAAGAGCGGCCAATATAACGGTCTGGCTTTAAATCGATTCGATAGCAAATGACGAAAACGTGCGGATTTATCAGGTTTTCTACTACATATGAACACTTTTCACATTCTCCCGTGGAACGCGGCTGCTAGTCGCCGTTTCATGCAAAATCGTAAAGTCATAGGTCATGTCCAAGCCACCAAGGCCGGCTAAAAAGTGTATAATCGACAACTAAAACTTAAATTGTACTACTTCTTACTGGCTATTGCTTCGCCTTAGGAGCATCTTCTGTGTTCTACTATTGTGCTTTTAGTGTCTCCGCATACCACAGCACACGACATAGCTTTGCAGACGATAAATGTAACCGTTTCAGAGAGAAGAGCGGCCAATGTAACGGTCTGGCTTTAAATCGATTCGATAGCAAATGACGAAAACGTGCGAATTTATCAGGTTTTTACTACATATGAACACTTTTCACATTCTCCCGGGCAACGCTGCTGCTAGTCGCCCTTTCATGCAAAATCTTAAGGTCCTAGCCAATGTCCAAGGCACCAAAGCCTTCTAAAAAGTCAACAATCGATAACTAAGACGTGAATTGTACTACTTCTTACTGGCTATTACATCAACATAGAAGCTTCTTCTGTGTTCTACTATGGTGCTTTTAGTGTCTCCGCATACTGCAGCACGCGACATAGCTTTGCAGACGATAAATGTAACGGTTTCAGAGCGAAGAGCGGCCAATGTGACGATCTGGCTCGAAGTCGATATGATAACAAATGACGAAAACAGACGGATTTCTCAGGTTTTTACTACATATGAACACTTTTTACATTCTCCCGTGCAACGCGGCTGCTAGTCCTCCTTTCATGCAAAATCTTAAGGTCCTAGGTCATATCCAAGCCACCAAAGCCGGCTAAAAAGTGAATAATCGACAACTAAAACTTGATTTGTACTACATCTTACTGGATATTACTTCAACTTAGAAGCTTCCTCTGTGTTCTACTATGGTGCTTTTAGTGTCTCCGCATACCGCAGCACGCGACATAGCTTTGCAGACGATAAATGTAACCGTCTCAGAGAGAAAAGCGGCCAATGTGACGATCTGGCTTTAAGTCGATTCGATAACAAATGACGAAAACGGACGGATTTCACAGGTTTTTACTACATATGAACACTTTTCACATTCTCCCGTGCAACGCGGCTGCTAGTCCTCCTTTCATGCAAAATCGCGAGGTCTTAGGTCATGTCCAAGCCACCAAAGCCGGCTAAAAAGTGAATAATCGACAACTATAACTTCAATTGTATTACTTCTTACTGGCTATTACTTCAACTTAGAAGCTTCTTATGTCTTCTACTATGGTGCTTTTAGTGTCTCCGCATACCGCAGCACGCGACGTAGCTTTGCAGACGATAAATGTAACCGTCTCAGAGAGAAAAGCGGCCAATGTGACGATCTTGCTTTAAGTCGATTCGATAACAAATGACGAAAACGGACGGATTTCTGAGGTTTTTACTACATATGAACCCTTTTTACATTCTCCCGTGCAACGCGGCTGCTAGTCCTCCCTTCATGCAAAATCTTAAGGTTCCACCTCATGTCCAAGGCACCACAGTCTTCTAAAAAGTCAATAATCGATAACTAAGACGTGAATTGTACTACTTCTTACTGGCTATTACATCAACATAGAAGCTTCTTCTGGGTTCTACTATGGTGCTTTTAGTGTCTCCGCATACCGCAGCACGCGACATAGCTTTGCAGACGATAAATGTAACGGTTTCAGAGCGAAGAGCGGCCAATGTGACGATCTGGCTCTAAGTCGATTTGATAACAAATGACGAAAACAGACGGATATCTCAGGTTTTTACTACATATGAACACATTTCACATTCTCCAGTGCAACGCGGGTGCTAGTCCTCCTTTCATGCAAAATCTTAAGGTCCTAGGTCATATCCAAGCCACCAAAGCCGGCTAAAAAGTGAATAATCCACAACTGAAACTTGAATTTTACTACTTCTTACTGGCTATTGCTTCAACTTAGAAGCTTCTTCTGTGTTCCAGTATGGTGCTTTTAGTGTCTCCGCATACCGCAAAACGCGACATAGCTTTGCAGACGATAAATGTAACCGTCTCAGAGAGAAAAGCGGCCAATGTGACGATCTGGCTTTAAGTCGATTCGATAACAAGTGACGAAAACGGACGGATTTATCAGGTTTGTACTACATATGAACACTTTTCACATTCTCCCGTGCAACGCGGCTGCTAGTTGCCCTTTCATGCAAAATCTTAAGGTCCTAGCTCATGGCCAAGGCACAAAAGCTGGCAAAAAGGTCAATAATCGATAACTAAAACTTGAATAGTACTACTTCTAACTTACTATTACATTCTCTTAGAAGCTTCTTCTGTGTTCTACTATGGTGCTTTTAGTGTCTCCGCATACCGCAGCACGCGACATAGCTTTACAGACGATAAATGTTACCGTTTCAGAGAGAAGAGCGGCCAATGTAACGGTCTGGCTTTAAATCGATTCGATAGCAAATGACGAAAACGTGGGGATTTATCAGGGTTTTACTATATATGAACACTTTTCACATACTCCCGTGCAACGCGGCTGCTAGTCGCCCTTTCATGCAAAATCTTAAGGTCCTAGCTCATGGCCAAGGCACCAAAGCCGGCAAAAAAGTCAATAATCGATAACTAAAACTTGAATAGTACTACTTCTATCTTACTATTACATTCTCTTAGAAACTTCTTCTGTGTTCTACTATGGTGCTTTTAGTGTCTCCGCATACCGCAGCACGCGACATAGCTTTGCAGACGATAAATGTTACCGTTTCAGAGAGAAGAGCGGCCAATGTAACGGTCTGGCTTTAAATCGATTCGATAACAAATGACGAAAACGTGCGGATTTATCAGGTTTTCTACTACATATGAACACTTTTCACATTCTCCCGTGGAACGCGGCTGCTAGTCGCCGTTTCATGCAAAATCGTAAAGTCATAGGTCATGTCCAAGCCACCAAGGCCGGCTAAAAAGTGTATAATCGACAACTAAAACTTAAATTGTACTACTTCTTACTGGCTATTGCTTCGCCTTAGGAGCATCTTCTGTGTTCTACTATTGTGCTTTTAGTGTCTCCGCATACCACAGCACACGACATAGCTTTGCAGACGATAAATGTAACCGTTTCAGAGAGAAGAGCGGCCAATGTAACGGTCTGCCTTTAAATCGATTCGATAGCAAATGACGAAAACGTGCGAATTTATCAGGTTTTTACTACATATGAACACTTTTCACATTCTCCCGGGCAACGCTGCTGCTAGTCGCCCTTTCATGCAAAATCTTAAGGTCCTAGCCAATGTCCAAGGCACCAAAGCCTTCTAAAAAGTCAACAATCGATAACTAAGACGTGAATTGTACTACTTCTTACTGGCTATTACATCAACATAGAAGCTTCTTCTGTGTTCTACTATGGTGCTTTTAGTGTCTCCGCATACTGCAGCACGCGACATAGCTTTGCAGACGATAAATGTAACGGTTTCAGAGCGAAGAGCGGCCAATGTGACGATCTGGCTCGAAGTCGATATGATAACAAATGACGAAAACAGACGGATTTCTCAGGTTTTTACTACATATGAACACTTTTTACATTCTCCCGTGCAACGCGGCTGCTAGTCCTCCTTTCATGCAAAATCTTAAGGTCCTAGGTCATATCCAAGCCACCAAAGCCGGCTAAAAAGTGAATAATCGACAACTAAAACTTGATTTGTACTACATCTTACTGGATATTACTTCAACTTAGAAGCTTCCTCTGTGTTCTACTATGGTGCTTTTAGTGTCTCCGCATACCGCAGCACGCGACATAGCTTTGCAGACGATAAATGTAACCGTCTCAGAGAGAAAAGCGGCCAATGTGACGATCTGGCTTTAAGTCGATTCGATAACAAATGACGAAAACGGACGGATTTCACAGGTTTTTACTACATATGAACACTTTTCACATTCTCCCGTGCAACGCGGCTGCTAGTCCTCCTTTCAAGCAAAATCGCGAGGTCTTAGGTCATGTCCAAGCCACCAAAGCCGGCTAAAAAGTGAATAATCGACAACTATAACTTCAATTGTACTACTTCTTACTGGCTATTACTTCAACTTAGAAGCTTCTTATGTCTTCTACTATGGTGCTTTTAGTGTCTCCGCATACCGCAGCACGCGACGTAGCTTTGCAGACGATAAATGTAACCGTCTCAGAGAGAAAAGCGGCCAATGTGACGATCTTGCTTTAAGTCGATTCGATAACAAATGACGAAAACGGACGGATTTCTCAGGTTTTTACTACATATGAACCCTTTTTACATTCTCCCGTGCAACGCGGCTGCTAGTCCTCCCTTCATGCAAAATCTTAAGGTTCCACCTCATGTCCAAGGCACCAAGGCCGGCGAAAAATCAATAATAGATAACCAAAACTTGAATTGTACTGCTTCTTACTGGCTATTGCTTCAACTTAGAAGATTCTTCTGTGTTCTACTATGGTGCTTTTAGTGTCTCCGCATACCGCAGCACGCGACATAGCTTTGCAGACGAAAAATGTAACCGTCTCAGAGAGAAAAGCGGCCAATGTGACGATCTGGCTTTAAGTCGATTCGATAACAAATTACGAAAACGGACGGATTTCTCAGGCTTTTACTACATATGAACCCTTTTCACATTCTCCCGTGCAACGCGGCTGCTAGTCCTCCTTTCATGCAAAATCTTAAGGTCCTAGGTCATATCCAAGCCACAAAAGCCGGCTAAAAAGTGAATAATCCACAACTAAAACTTGAATTGTACTACTTCTTACTGGCTATTGCTTCAACTTAGAAGCTTCTTCTGTGTTCCAGTATGGTGCTTTTAGTGTCCCCGCATACTGCAGCACGCGAGATAGCTTTGCAGACGATAAATGTTACCGTTTCAGAGAGAAGAGCGGCCAATGTAACGGTCTGGCTTTAAATCGATTCGATAGCAAATGACGAAAATGTGCGGATTTATCAGTTTTTTACTACATATGAACACTTTTCACATTCTCCCGTGCAACGCCGCTGCTAGTCGTCCTTTCATGCAAAATCTTAAGGTCCTAGCCAATGTCCAAGGCACCACAGTCTTCTAAAAAGTCAATAATCGATAACTAAAACTTGAATAGTACTTCTTCTAACTTACTATTACATTCTCTTAGAAGCTTCTTCTGTGTTCTACTATGGTGCTTTTAGTGTCTCCGCATACCGCAGCACGCGACATAGCTTTGCAGACGATAAATGTTACCGTTTCAGAGAGAAGAGCGGCCAATGTAACGGTCTGGCTTTAAATCGATTCGATAGCAAATGACGAAAACGTGCGGACTTATCAGCTTTTCTACTACATATGAACACTTTCCCCATTCTCCCGTGGAACGCGGCTGCTAGTCGCCGTTTCATGCAAAATCGTAAAGTCCTAGGTCATGTCCAAGCCACCAAAGCCGGCTAAAAAGTGTATAATCGACAACTAAAACTTAAATTGTACTACTTCTTACTGGCTATTGCTTCGCCTTAGGAGCATCGTCTGTGTTCTACTATTGTGCTGTTAGTGTCTCCGCATACCACAGCACACGACATAGCTTTGCAGACGATAAATGTAACCGTTTCAGAGAGAAGAGCGGCCAATGTAACGGTCTGGCTTTAAATCGATTCGATAGCAAATGACGAAAACGTGCGAATTTATCAGGTTTTTACTACATATGAACACTTTTCACATTCTCCCGGGCAACGCTGCTGCTAGTCGCCCTTTCATGCAAAATCTTAAGGTCCTAGCCAATGTCCAAGGCACCAAAGCCTTCTAAAAAGTCAACAATCGATAACTAAGACGTGAATTGTACTACTTCTTACTGGCTATTACATCAACATAGAAGCTTCTTCTGTGTTCTACTATGGTGCTTTTAGTGTCTCCGCATACTGCAGCACGCGACATAGCTTTGCAGACGATAAATGTAACGGTTTCAGAGCGAAGAGCGGCCAATGTGACGATCTGGCTCGAAGTCGATATGATAACAAATGACGAAAACAGACGGATTTCTCAGGTTTTTACTGCATATGAACACTTTTTACATTCTCCCGTGCAACGCGGCTGCTAGTCCTCCTATCATGCAAAATCTTAAGGTCCTAGGTCATATCCAAGCCACCAAAGCCGGCTAAAAAGTGAATAATCGACAACTAAAACTTGATTTGTACTACATCTTACTGGATATTACTTCAACTTAGAAGCTTCTTCTGCGTTCTACTATGGTGCTTTTAGTGTCTCCGCATACCGCAGCACGCGACATAGCTTTGCAGACGATAAATGTAACTGTCTCAGAGAGAAGAGCGGCCTTTGTGACGATCTGGCTCTAAGTCGATATGATAACAAATGACGAAAACAGACGGTTTTCTCAGGTTTTTACTACATATGAACACTTTTCACATTCTCCCGTGCAACGCGGCTGCTAGTCGCCCTTTCATGCACAATCTTAAGGTCCTAGCCAATGTCCAAGGCACCAAAGCCTTCTAAAAAGTCAATAATCGATAAATAAGACGTGAATTGTACTACTTCTTACTGGCTATTACATCAACATAGAAGCTTCTTCTGTGTTCTACTATGGTGCTTTTAGTGTCTCCGCATACCGCAGCCCGCGACATAGCTTTGCAGACGATAAATGTAACCGTTTCAGAGCGAAGAGCGGCCAATGTGACGATCTGGCTCTAAGTCGATATGATAACAAATGACGAAAACAGACGCATTTCTCAAGTTTTTACTACATATGAAC
This sequence comes from Schistocerca gregaria, assembly GCF_023897955.1. Taxonomy (NCBI): domain Eukaryota; kingdom Metazoa; phylum Arthropoda; class Insecta; order Orthoptera; family Acrididae; genus Schistocerca; species Schistocerca gregaria. The sequence goes on along the minus strand of NW_026061947.1, from coordinate 4,088,769 downwards.
ACTTTTCACATTCTCCCGTGCAACGCGGCAGCTAGTCCTACTTTCATGCAAAATCTTAAGGTCCTAGGTCATGTCCAAGCCACCAAAGCCGGCTAAAAAGTGAATAATCGACAACTAAAACTTGAATTGTACTACTTCTTACTGGATATTGCTTCAACTTACAAGCTTCTTCTATGTTCTACTATGGTGCTTTTAGTGTCTCCGCATACCGCAGCACGCGACATAGCTTTGCAGACGATAAATGTAACCGTCTCAGAGAGAAAAGTGTATAATTTGACGATCTGGCTTTAAGTCGATTCGATAACAAATGACGGAAACGGACGTATTTCTCAGGTTTTTACTACATATCAACACTTTTCACATTCTCCCGTGCAACGCGGCTGCTAGTCCTCCTTTCATGCAAAATCTTAAGGTCCTAGGTCATGTCCAAGCCACCAAAGCCGGCTAAAAGTGAATAATCGACAACTAAAACTTGAATTGTACTACTTCTTACTGGCTATTGCTTCAGCTTAGAAGCTTCTTCTGTTTTCTACTATGGTGCTTTTAGTGTCTCCGCATACCGCAGCACGCGACATAGCTTTGCAGACGATAAAAGTAACCGTTTCAGAGAGAAGAGCGGCCATTGTGGCGATCTGGTTCTAAGTCGATATGATAACAAATGTCGAAAACAGACGGATTTCTCAGGTTTTTACTACATATGAACACTTTTCACATTCTCCCGTGCAACGCGGCTGCTAGTCCTCCTTCCATGCAAAATCTTAAGGTCCTAGGTCATGTGGAAGCCACTAAACCCGGCTACAAAGTGTATAATCGACAACTAAAACTTAAATTGTACTACTTCTTACTGGCTATTGCTTCAACTTAGAAGCTTCTTCTGTGTTCTACTATGGTGCTTTTAGTGTCTCAGCATACCGCAGCACGCGACATAGCTTTGCAGACGATAAATGTAACCGTTTCGGAGAGAAGAGCGGCCAATGTGACGATCTGGCTCTAAGTCGATATGATAACAAATGACGAAAACAGACGGATTTCTCAGGTTTTTACTACATGTGAACACTTTTCACATTCTTCCGTGCAACGCGGCTGCTAGTCCTCCTTTCATGCAAAATCTTAAGGTCCTAGGTCATGTCCAAGGCACCAAAGCCGGCTAAAAAGTGTATAATCGACAACTAAAACTTAAATTGTACTACTTCTTACTGCCTATTGCTTCAACTTAGAAGCTTCTTCTGTGTTCTACTATGGTGCTTTTAGTGTCTCCGCATACCGCAGCACGCGACATTGCTTTGCAGACGATAAATGTAACCGTTTCAAAGAGAAGAGCGGCCAATGTGACGATCTGGCTCTAAGTCGATTCGATGACAAATGACGAAAACAGACGCATTTCTCAGGTTTTTACTACATATGAACACTTTTCACATTATCCCGTGCAACGCACCCTCTAGTCCTCCTTTCATGCAAAATCTTAAGGTCCTAGCTCACGTCCAATGCCCCATAGCCCCCTAAAAGTCAAAAATCGATAACTTAAACGTGAACTGTACTACTTCTTACTGGCTATTACATAAACTTAGAAGCTTTTTCTGTGTTCTACTATGGTGCTTTTAGTGTCTCGCACATTCCGCAGCACGCGACATAGCTTTGCAGACGATAAATGTAACCGTTTCAGAGAGAAGAGCGGCCAATTTGACGATCTGGCTCTAAGTCGATTCAATAACATATGACGACAAGAGACGGATTTCTCAGGTTTTTACTACATATGAACACTTTTCACATTCTCCCTTGCAACGTAGCTGCTAAACCTCCTTTCATGCAAAACCTTAAGGTCCTAGGTCATGTCCAGGCCACCAAAGCCGGCTAAAAAGTAAATAATCGACAACTAAAACATGAATTGTACTACTTCTTACTGGCTATTGCTTCAACTTAGAAGCTTCTTCTGTGTTCTACTATGGTGCTTTTAGTGTCTCCACATACCGCAGCACGCGTCATAGCTTTGCAGACGATAAATGTAACCGTTTCAGAGAGAAGAGCGTCCAATGTGACGTTCTGGCTTTAAGTCGATATGATAACAAATGACGAAAACAGACGGATTTCTCAGGTTTTACTACATATGAACACTTTTCACATTCTCCCGTGCAACGCGGCTGCTAGTCCTCCTTTCATGCTAAATCTTAAGGTCCTAGGTCATGTCCAAGCCACCAAAGCCGGCTAAACAGGGTATAATCGACAACTAAAACTTAAATTGTACTACTTCTTACTGGCTATTGCTTCAAATTAGAAGCTTCTTCTGTGTTCTACTATGGTGCTTTTAGTGTCTCCGCATACCGCAGCAAGCGACATAGCTTTGCAGACACTTCTCACATTCTCCCGTGCAACGCGGCTGCTAGTCCTCCTTCCATGCAAAAACTTAAGTACCTAGGTCGTGTCCAAGCCACCAAAGCCGGCTAAAGAGTGAATAATCGACAACTAAAACTTGAATTGTACTACTTCTTACTGGCTATTGCTTCAACTTAGAAGCTTCTTCTGTGTTCCAGTATGGTGCTTTTAGTGTCCCCGCATACTGCAGCACGCGAGATAGCTTTGCAGACGATAAATGTTACCGTTTCAGAGAGAAGAGCGGCCAATGTAACGGTCTGGCTTTAAATCGATTCGATAGCAAATGACGAAAATGTGCGGATTTATCAGTTTTTTACTACATATGAACACTTTTCACATTCTCCCGTGCAACGCCGCTGCTAGTCGTCCTTTCATGCAAAATCTTAAGGTCCTAGCCAATGTCCAAGGCACCACAGTCTTCTAAAAAGTCAATAATCGATAACTAAAACTTGAATAGTACTTCTTCTAACTTACTATTACATTCTCTTAGAAGCTTCTTCTGTGTTCTACTATGGTGCTTTTAGTGTCTCCGCATACCGCAGCACGCGACATAGCTTTGCAGACGATAAATGTTACCGTTTCAGAGAGAAGAGCGGCCAATGTAACGGTCTGGCTTTAAATCGATTCGATAGCAAATGACGAAAACGTGCGGACTTATCAGCTTTTCTACTACATATGAACACTTTCCCCATTCTCCCGTGGAACGCGGCTGCTAGTCGCCGTTTCATGCAAAATCGTAAAGTCCTAGGTCATGTCCAAGCCACCAAAGCCGGCTAAAAAGTGTATAATCGACAACTAAAACTTAAATTGTACTACTTCTTACTGGCTATTGCTTCGCCTTAGGAGCATCGTCTGTGTTCTACTATTGTGCTGTTAGTGTCTCCGCATACCACAGCACACGACATAGCTTTGCAGACGATAAATGTAACCGTTTCAGAGAGAAGAGCGGCCAATGTAACGGTCTGGCTTTAAATCGATTCGATAGCAAATGACGAAAACGTGCGAATTTATCAGGTTTTTACTACATATGAACACTTTTCACATTCTCCCGGGCAACGCTGCTGCTAGTCGCCCTTTCATGCAAAATCTTAAGGTCCTAGCCAATGTCCAAGGCACCAAAGCCTTCTAAAAAGTCAACAATCGATAACTAAGACGTGAATTGTACTACTTCTTACTGGCTATTACATCAACATAGAAGCTTCTTCTGTGTTCTACTATGGTGCTTTTAGTGTCTCCGCATACTGCAGCACGCGACATAGCTTTGCAGACGATAAATGTAACGGTTTCAGAGCGAAGAGCGGCCAATGTGACGATCTGGCTCGAAGTCGATATGATAACAAATGACGAAAACAGACGGATTTCTCAGGTTTTTACTGCATATGAACACTTTTTACATTCTCCCGTGCAACGCGGCTGCTAGTCCTCCTATCATGCAAAATCTTAAGGTCCTAGGTCATATCCAAGCCACCAAAGCCGGCTAAAAAGTGAATAATCGACAACTAAAACTTGATTTGTACTACATCTTACTGGATATTACTTCAACTTAGAAGCTTCTTCTGCGTTCTACTATGGTGCTTTTAGTGTCTCCGCATACCGCAGCACGCGACATAGCTTTGCAGACGATAAATGTAACTGTCTCAGAGAGAAGAGCGGCCTTTGTGACGATCTGGCTCTAAGTCGATATGATAACAAATGACGAAAACAGACGGTTTTCTCAGGTTTTTACTACATATGAACACTTTTCACATTCTCCCGTGCAACGCGGCTGCTAGTCGCCCTTTCATGCACAATCTTAAGGTCCTAGCCAATGTCCAAGGCACCAAAGCCTTCTAAAAAGTCAATAATCGATAAATAAGACGTGAATTGTACTACTTCTTACTGGCTATTACATCAACATAGAAGCTTCTTCTGTGTTCTACTATGGTGCTTTTAGTGTCTCCGCATACCGCAGCCCGCGACATAGCTTTGCAGACGATAAATGTAACCGTTTCAGAGCGAAGAGCGGCCAATGTGACGATCTGGCTCTAAGTCGATATGATAACAAATGACGAAAACAGACGCATTTCTCAAGTTTTTACTACATATGAACACTTTTCACATTCTCCCGTGCAACGCGGCAGCTAGTCCTACTTTCATGCAAAATCTTAAGGTCCTAGGTCATGTCCAAGCCACCAAAGCCGGCTAAAAAGTGAATAATCGACAACTAAAACTTGAATTGTACTACTTCTTACTGGATATTGCTTCAACTTACAAGCTTCTTCTATGTTCTACTATGGTGCTTTTAGTGTCTCCGCATACCGCAGCACGCGACATAGCTTTGCAGACGATAAATGTAACCGTCTCAGAGAGAAAAGTGTATAATTTGACGATCTGGCTTTAAGTCGATTCGATAACAAATGACGGAAACGGACGTATTTCTCAGGTTTTTACTACATATCAACACTTTTCACATTCTCCCGTGCAACGCGGCTGCTAGTCCTCCTTTCATGCAAAATCTTAAGGTCCTAGGTCATGTCCAAGCCACCAAAGCCGGCTAAAAGTGAATAATCGACAACTAAAACTTGAATTGTACTACTTCTTACTGGCTATTGCTTCAGCTTAGAAGCTTCTTCTGTTTTCTACTATGGTGCTTTTAGTGTCTCCGCATACCGCAGCACGCGACATAGCTTTGCAGACGATAAAAGTAACCGTTTCAGAGAGAAGAGCGGCCATTGTGGCGATCTGGTTCTAAGTCGATATGATAACAAATGTCGAAAACAGACGGATTTCTCAGGTTTTTACTACATATGAACACTTTTCACATTCTCCCGTGCAACGCGGCTGCTAGTCCTCCTTCCATGCAAAATCTTAAGGTCCTAGGTCATGTGGAAGCCACTAAACCCGGCTACAAAGTGTATAATCGACAACTAAAACTTAAATTGTACTACTTCTTACTGGCTATTGCTTCAACTTAGAAGCTTCTTCTGTGTTCTACTATGGTGCTTTTAGTGTCTCAGCATACCGCAGCACGCGACATAGCTTTGCAGACGATAAATGTAACCGTTTCGGAGAGAAGAGCGGCCAATGTGACGATCTGGCTCTAAGTCGATATGATAACAAATGACGAAAACAGACGGATTTCTCAGGTTTTTACTACATGTGAACACTTTTCACATTCTTCCGTGCAACGCGGCTGCTAGTCCTCCTTTCATGCAAAATCTTAAGGTCCTAGGTCATGTCCAAGGCACCAAAGCCGGCTAAAAAGTGTATAATCGACAACTAAAACTTAAATTGTACTACTTCTTACTGCCTATTGCTTCAACTTAGAAGCTTCTTCTGTGTTCTACTATGGTGCTTTTAGTGTCTCCGCATACCGCAGCACGCGACATTGCTTTGCAGACGATAAATGTAACCGTTTCAAAGAGAAGAGCGGCCAATGTGACGATCTGGCTCTAAGTCGATTCGATGACAAATGACGAAAACAGACGCATTTCTCAGGTTTTTACTACATATGAACACTTTTCACATTATCCCGTGCAACGCACCCTCTAGTCCTCCTTTCATGCAAAATCTTAAGGTCCTAGCTCACGTCCAATGCCCCATAGCCCCCTAAAAGTCAAAAATCGATAACTTAAACGTGAACTGTACTACTTCTTACTGGCTATTACATAAACTTAGAAGCTTTTTCTGTGTTCTACTATGGTGCTTTTAGTGTCTCGCACATTCCGCAGCACGCGACATAGCTTTGCAGACGATAAATGTAACCGTTTCAGAGAGAAGAGCGGCCAATTTGACGATCTGGCTCTAAGTCGATTCAATAACATATGACGACAAGAGACGGATTTCTCAGGTTTTTACTACATATGAACACTTTTCACATTCTCCCTTGCAACGTAGCTGCTAAACCTCCTTTCATGCAAAACCTTAAGGTCCTAGGTCATGTCCAGGCCACCAAAGCCGGCTAAAAAGTAAATAATCGACAACTAAAACATGAATTGTACTACTTCTTACTGGCTATTGCTTCAACTTAGAAGCTTCTTCTGTGTTCTACTATGGTGCTTTTAGTGTCTCCACATACCGCAGCACGCGTCATAGCTTTGCAGACGATAAATGTAACCGTTTCAGAGAGAAGAGCGTCCAATGTGACGTTCTGGCTTTAAGTCGATATGATAACAAATGACGAAAACAGACGGATTTCTCAGGTTTTACTACATATGAACACTTTTCACATTCTCCCGTGCAACGCGGCTGCTAGTCCTCCTTTCATGCTAAATCTTAAGGTCCTAGGTCATGTCCAAGCCACCAAAGCCGGCTAAACAGGGTATAATCGACAACTAAAACTTAAATTGTACTACTTCTTACTGGCTATTGCTTCAAATTAGAAGCTTCTTCTGTGTTCTACTATGGTGCTTTTAGTGTCTCCGCATACCGCAGCAAGCGACATAGCTTTGCAGACACTTCTCACATTCTCCCGTGCAACGCGGCTGCTAGTCCTCCTTCCATGCAAAAACTTAAGTACCTAGGTCGTGTCCAAGCCACCAAAGCCGGCTAAAGAGTGAATAATCGACAACTAAAACTTGAATTGTACTACTTCTTACTGGCTATTGCTTCAACTTAGAAGCTTCTTCTGTGTTCTACTATGGTGCTTTTAGTGTCTCCACATACCGCAGCACGCGACATAGCTTTGCAGACGATAAATGTAACCGTTTCAGAGAGAAGAGCGCCAAATGTGACGAAATGGCTTTAAGTCAATTCGATAACAAATGACGAAAACGGAGTGATTTCTCAGGTTTTTATTACATATGAACATTTTTCACATTCTCCCGTGCAACGCGGCTAATAGTCCTCCTTTCATGCAAAATCTTAAGGTCCTAGCTCATGTAAAGGGCACCAAAGCCGGCTTAAAAGTGAATAATCGATAACTAGAATGTGAATTGTACTACTTATTACTGGCTATTACATCAACTTAGAAGCTTCTTCTGTGTTGTAGTATGGTGCTTTAAGTGTCTCCGCATACTGCACCCAGCGACATAGCTTTGCAGACGATAAATAACACCGTTTCAGAGGGAAGGGCGGCCAATGTGACGATCTGGCTTTAAGTCGATTCGATAACAAATGACGAAAACGGCCGGATATCTCATGTTTTTACTACATATGAACACTTTTCACATTCGCCCGTGCAATGCGGCTAATATTCCGCCTTTCATGCAAAATCTTATGGTCCTAGCTGCTGTACAAAGCACCAAACTCGGCTAAAAATCAATAATCGATAAACAATACTTGAATTGTACTGCTTCTTACTGGCTATTGCTTCAACTTAGAAGATTTTTCTGTGTTCTACTATGGTGCTTTTAGTGTCTCCGCGTACCGCAGCACGCGTCATAGCTTTGCAGACGATAAATGTAACCGTCTCAGAGAGAAGAGCGGCCAATGTGGCGATCTGGCTTTAAGTCGATTCGATAACAAATGACGAAAACGGCCGGATATCTCAGGTTTTTACTACATATGAACACTTTTCACATTCTCCCGTGGAACGCGGCTGCTAGTCGCCGTTTCATGCAAAATCGTAAAGTCATAGGTCATGTCCAAGCCACCAAGGCCGGCTAAAAAGTGTATAATCGACAACTAAAACTTAAATTGTACTACTTCTTACTGGCTATTGCTTCGCCTTAGGAGCATCTTCTGTGTTCTACTATTGTGCTTTTAGTGTCTCCGCATACCACAGCACACGACATAGCTTTGCAGACGATAAATGTAACCGTTTCAGAGAGAAGAGCGGCCAATGTAACGGTCTGCCTTTAAATCGATTCGATAGCAAATGACGAAAACGTGCGAATTTATCAGGTTTTTACTACATATGAACACTTTTCACATTCTCCCGGGCAACGCTGCTGCTAGTCGCCCTTTCATGCAAAATCTTAAGGTCCTAGCCAATGTCCAAGGCACCAAAGCCTTCTAAAAAGTCAACAATCGATAACTAAGACGTGAATTGTACTACTTCTTACTGGCTATTACATCAACATAGAAGCTTCTTCTGTGTTCTACTATGGTGCTTTTAGTGTCTCCGCATACTGCAGCACGCGACATAGCTTTGCAGACGATAAATGTAACGGTTTCAGAGCGAAGAGCGGCCAATGTGACGATCTGGCTCGAAGTCGATATGATAACAAATGACGAAAACAGACGGATTTCTCAGGTTTTTACTACATATGAACACTTTTTACATTCTCCCGTGCAACGCGGCTGCTAGTCCTCCTTTCATGCAAAATCTTAAGGTCCTAGGTCATATCCAAGCCACCAAAGCCGGCTAAAAAGTGAATAATCGACAACTAAAACTTGATTTGTACTACATCTTACTGGATATTACTTCAACTTAGAAGCTTCCTCTGTGTTCTACTATGGTGCTTTTAGTGTCTCCGCATACCGCAGCACGCGACATAGCTTTGCAGACGATAAATGTAACCGTCTCAGAGAGAAAAGCGGCCAATGTGACGATCTGGCTTTAAGTCGATTCGATAACAAATGACGAAAACGGACGGATTTCACAGGTTTTTACTACATATGAACACTTTTCACATTCTCCCGTGCAACGCGGCTGCTAGTCCTCCTTTCAAGCAAAATCGCGAGGTCTTAGGTCATGTCCAAGCCACCAAAGCCGGCTAAAAAGTGAATAATCGACAACTATAACTTCAATTGTACTACTTCTTACTGGCTATTACTTCAACTTAGAAGCTTCTTATGTCTTCTACTATGGTGCTTTTAGTGTCTCCGCATACCGCAGCACGCGACGTAGCTTTGCAGACGATAAATGTAACCGTCTCAGAGAGAAAAGCGGCCAATGTGACGATCTTGCTTTAAGTCGATTCGATAACAAATGACGAAAACGGACGGATTTCTCAGGTTTTTACTACATATGAACCCTTTTTACATTCTCCCGTGCAACGCGGCTGCTAGTCCTCCCTTCATGCAAAATCTTAAGGTTCCACCTCATGTCCAAGGCACCAAGGCCGGCGAAAAATCAATAATAGATAACCAAAACTTGAATTGTACTGCTTCTTACTGGCTATTGCTTCAACTTAGAAGATTCTTCTGTGTTCTACTATGGTGCTTTTAGTGTCTCCGCATACCGCAGCACGCGACATAGCTTTGCAGACGAAAAATGTAACCGTCTCAGAGAGAAAAGCGGCCAATGTGACGATCTGGCTTTAAGTCGATTCGATAACAAATTACGAAAACGGACGGATTTCTCAGGCTTTTACTACATATGAACCCTTTTCACATTCTCCCGTGCAACGCGGCTGCTAGTCCTCCTTTCATGCAAAATCTTAAGGTCCTAGGTCATATCCAAGCCACAAAAGCCGGCTAAAAAGTGAATAATCCACAACTAAAACTTGAATTGTACTACTTCTTACTGGCTATTGCTTCAACTTAGAAGCTTCTTCTGTGTTCCAGTATGGTGCTTTTAGTGTCCCCGCATACTGCAGCACGCGAGATAGCTTTGCAGACGATAAATGTTACCGTTTCAGAGAGAAGAGCGGCCAATGTAACGGTCTGGCTTTAAATCGATTCGATAGCAAATGACGAAAATGTGCGGATTTATCAGTTTTTTACTACATATGAACACTTTTCACATTCTCCCGTGCAACGCCGCTGCTAGTCGTCCTTTCATGCAAAATCTTAAGGTCCTAGGTCATATCCAAGCCACAAAAGCCGGCTAAAAAGTGAATAATCCACAACTAAAACTTGAATTGTACTACTTCTTACTGGCTATTGCTTCAACTTAGAAGCTTCTTCTGTGTTCCAGTATGGTGCTTTTAGTGTCCCCGCATACTGCAGCACGCGAGATAGCTTTGCAGACGATAAATGTTACCGTTTCAGAGAGAAGAGCGGCCAATGTAACGGTCTGGCTTTAAATCGATTCGATAGCAAATGACGAAAATGTGCGGATTTATCAGTTTTTTACTACATATGAACACTTTCCCCATTCTCCCGTGGAACGCGGCTGCTAGTCGCCGTTTCATGCAAAATCGTAAAGTCCTAGGTCATGTCCAAGCCACCAAAGCCGGCTAAAAAGTGTATAATCGACAACTAAAACTTAAATTGTACTACTTCTTACTGGCTATTGCTTCGCCTTAGGAGCATCGTCTGTGTTCTACTATTGTGCTTTTAGTGTCTCCGCATACCACAGCACACGACATAGCTTTGCAGACGATAAATGTAACCGTTTCAGAGAGAAGAGCGGCCAATGTAACGGTCTGGCTTTAAATCGATTCGATAGCAAATGACGAAAACGTGCGAATTTATCAGGTTTTTACTACATATGAACACTTTTCACATTCTCCCGGGCAACGCTGCTGCTAGTCGCCCTTTCATGCAAAATCTTAAGGTCCTAGCCAATGTCCAAGGCACCAAAGCCTTCTAAAAAGTCAACAATCGATAACTAAGACGTGAATTGTACTACTTCTTACTGGCTATTACATCAACATAGAAGCTTCTTCTGTGTTCTACTATGGTGCTTTTAGTGTCTCCGCATACTGCAGCACGCGACATAGCTTTGCAGACGATAAATGTAACGGTTTCAGAGCGAAGAGCGGCCAATGTGACGATCTGGCTCGAAGTCGATATGATAACAAATGACGAAAACAGACGGATTTCTCAGGTTTTTACTGCATATGAACACTTTTTACATTCTCCCGTGCAACGCGGCTGCTAGTCCTCCTATCATGCAAAATCTTAAGGTCCTAGGTCATATCCAAGCCACCAAAGCCGGCTAAAAAGTGAATAATCGACAACTAAAACTTGATTTGTACTACATCTTACTGGATATTACTTCAACTTAGAAGCTTCTTCTGCGTTCTACTATGGTGCTTTTAGTGTCTCCGCATACCGCAGCACGCGACATAGCTTTGCAGACGATAAATGTAACTGTCTCAGAGAGAAGAGCGGCCTTTGTGACGATCTGGCTCTAAGTCGATATGATAACAAATGACGAAAACAGACGGTTTTCTCAGGTTTTTACTACATATGAACACTTTTCACATTCTCCCGTGCAACGCGGCTGCTAGTCGCCCTTTCATGCACAATCTTAAGGTCCTAGCCAATGTCCAAGGCACCAAAGCCTTCTAAAAAGTCAATAATCGATAAATAAGACGTGAATTGTACTACTTCTTACTGGCTATTACATCAACATAGAAGCTTCTTCTGTGTTCTACTATGGTGCTTTTAGTGTCTCCGCATACCGCAGCCCGCGACATAGCTTTGCAGACGATAAATGTAACCGTTTCAGAGCGAAGAGCGGCCAATGTGACGATCTGGCTCTAAGTCGATATGATAACAAATGACGAAAACAGACGCATTTCTCAAGTTTTTACTACATATGAACACTTTTCACATTCTCCCGTGCAACGCGGCAGCTAGTCCTACTTTCATGCAAAATCTTAAGGTCCTAGGTCATGTCCAAGCCACCAAAGCCGGCTAAAAAGTGAATAATCGACAACTAAAACTTGAATTGTACTACTTCTTACTGGATATTGCTTCAACTTAGAAGCTTCTTCTATGTTCTACTATGGTGCTTTTAGTGTCTCCGCATACCGCAGCACGCGACATAGCTTTGCAGACGATAAATGTAACCGTCTCAGAGAGAAAAGTGTATAATTTGACGATCTGGCTTTAAGTCGATTCGATAACAAATGACGGAAACGGATGTATTTCTCAGGTTTTTACTACATATCAACACTTTTCACATTCTCCCGTGCAACGCGGCTGCTAGTCCTCCTTTCATGCAAAATCTTAAGGTCCTAGGTCATGTCCAAGCCACCAAAGCCGGCTAAAAGTGAATAATCGACAACTAAAACTTGAATTGTACTACTTCTTACTGGCTATTGCTTCAGCTTAGAAGCTTCTTCTGTTTTCTACTATGGTGCTTTTAGTGTCTCCGCATACCGCAGCACGCGACATAGCTTTGCAGACGATAAAAGTAACCGTTTCAGAGAGAAGAGCGGCCATTGTGGCGATCTGGTTCTAAGTCGATATGATAACAAATGTCGAAAACAGACGGATTTCTCAGGTTTTTACTACATATGAACACTTTTCACATTCTCCCGTGCAACGCGGCTGCTAGTCCTCCTTCCATGCAAAATCTTAAGGTCCTAGGTCATGTGGAAGCCACTAAACCCGGCTACAAAGTGTATAATCGACAACTAAAACTTAAATTGTACTACATCTTACTGGCTATTGCTTCAACTTAGAAGCTTCTTCTGTGTTCTACTATGGTGCTTTTAGTGTCTCAGCATACCGCAGCACGCGACATAGCTTTGCAGACGATAAATGTAACCGTTTCGGAGAGAAGAGCGGCCAATGTGACGATCTGGCTCTAAGTCGATATGATAACAAATGACGAAAACAGACGGATTTCTCAGGTTTTTACTACATGTGAACACTTTTCACATTCTTCCGTGCAACGCGGCTGCTAGTCCTCCTTTCATGCAAAATCTTAAGGTCCTAGGTCATGTCCAAGGCACCAAAGCCGGCTAAAAAGTGTATAATCGACAACTAAAACTTAAATTGTACTACTTCTTACTGCCTATTGCTTCAACTTAGAAGCTTCTTCTGTGTTCTACTATGGTGCTTTTAGTGTCTCCGCATACCGCAGCACGCGACATTGCTTTGCAGACGATAAATGTAACCGTTTCAAAGAGAAGAGCGGCCAATGTGACGATCTGGCTCTAAGTCGATTCGATGACAAATGACGAAAACAGACGCATTTCTCAGGTTTTTACTACATATGAACACTTTTCACATTATCCCGTGCAACGCACCCTCTAGTCCTCCTTTCATGCAAAATCTTAAGGTCCTAGCTCATGTAAAGGGCACCAAAGCCGGCTAAAAAGTGAATAATCGATAACTAGAATGTGAATTGTACTACTTATTACTGGCTATTACATCAACTTAGAAGCTTCTTCTGTGTTGTAGTATGGTGCTTTAAGTGTCTCCGCATACTGCACCCAGCGACATAGCTTTGCAGACGATAAATAACACCGTTTCAGAGGGAAGGGCGGCCAATGTGACGATCTGGCTTTAAGTCGATTCGATAACAAATGACGAAAACGGCCGGATATCTCATGTTTTTACTACATATGAACACTTTTCACATTCGCCCGTGCAATGCGGCTAATATTCCGCCTTTCATGCAAAATCTTATGGTCCTAGCTGCTGTACAAAGCACCAAACTCGGCTAAAAATCAATAATCGATAAACAATACTTGAATTGTACTGCTTCTTACTGGCTATTGCTTCAACTTAGAAGATTTTTCTGTGTTCTACTATGGTGCTTTTAGTGTCTCCGCGTACCGCAGCACGCGTCATAGCTTTGCAGACGATAAATGTAACCGTCTCAGAGAGAAGAGCGGCCAATGTGGCGATCTGGCTTTAAGTCGATTCGATAACAAATGACGAAAACGGCCGGATATCTCAGGTTTTTACTACATATGAACACTTTTTACATTCTCCCGTGCAACGCGGCTAATATTCCGCCTTTCATGCGAAATCTTAAGGTCCTAGCTCATGCCCTAGGCCCCAAAAAATTATAAAAAGTCAATAATCGATAACTAAAACATGAATTGTACTGCATCTTACTGGGTATTACATCAACTTATAACCTGCTTTTGTGTTCTACTATGGTGCTTTTAGTGTCTCCGCATACCGCAACACGCGACATAGTTCTGCAGACGATAAATGTTACCGTTTCAGAGAGAAGAGCGGCAAAAGTGACGATCTGGCTTAAAGTCGGTTTGATAACAAATGAGGAAAACGGGCGAATATCTTAGGTTTTTACTACATATCAACACTTTTAACATTCTCCCGTGCAACGCAGCTCCTAGTTATCCTTTCATGCAAAATCGTAAGGTCATAGCTCATGTCCAAGGTACCAAAGCCGGCTAAAAAGTCTATAATCGATAACTAAAACTTGAATTGTAATACTTCTTACTGGCTATTACATCAACTAAGAAGTTCTTCTGTGTTCTACTATGGTGCTTTTAGTGACTCCGAATACTGCAGCACGCGTCATAGCTTCGCTGACGATAAATGTAATCGTTTCAGAGAGAAGAGCGGCCAATGTGACCATGTGGCTTTAAGTCGATTCGATAACAAATGACGAAAACGGACGGATTTTTCAGGTTTTTACTACATATGAAACACTTTTCCCATTTTCCCGTGCAACGCGGCTGCTAGTCCTCCTTTCATGCAAAATCTTAAGGTCCTAAGTCATATCCAAGCCACCAAAGCCGGCTAAAATGTGAATAATCGACAACTAAAACTTGAATTGTACTACTTCTTACTGGCTATTGCTTCAACTTAGAAGCTTCTTCTGTGTTCTACTATGGTGCTTTTAGTGTCTCGGCATACCGCACCCAGCGACATAGCTTTGCAGACGATAAATGTAACCGTTTCAGAGAGAAGAGCGGCCAATGTGCGATCTGGCTTTAAGTCGATTCGATAACAAATGACGAAAACGGACGGATTTCTAAGAGTTTTTACTACATATAAATACTTTTCACATTCTCCCGTGCCACGCTGCTGCTAGTTCTCCTTTCATGCAAAATCTTAAGGTCCTAGCTCATGCCCAAAGCACCAAAAAAGGCTAAAAAGTCAATAATCGATAAATTAACGTGAATTGTACTACTTCTTACTGGGTATTACATCAACTTAGAAGCTTCATCTGTGTTCTACTATGGTGCTTCTAGTGACTCCACATACAGCAGCACGCGACATAGCTTTGCAGACGATAAATGTAACCGTTTCAGAGAGAAGAGCGGGCAATGTGACGAACTGGCTTTAAGTCGATTTGACAACAAATGACGGAAACGGGAGGATTTCTTAGGTTTTTACTACAAATGAGCACTTTTTACAGTCTCCCGTGCAACGCGGCTGCTAGTCCTGCTTTCATGCAAAATCTTAACGTCCTAGCCTATGCCCAAGGCACGAAAGCCGAATAAAAAGTCAATGATCGATAACTAAAACTGGAATTGTACTACTTCTTACTGTCTATTACAACAACTTAGAAGCTTCTTCTGTGTTCTACTATGCTGCCTGTAGTGTCTCCGCATACCGCAGCACGCGACATAGCGTTGCAGACGATAAATGTAACTGTTTCAGAGAGAAGAGCCACCAAAGAGTCGATCTGGCTTTAAGTCGATTCGATAACAAATGACGGAAACGGAGGGAATTCTCAGGTTTTTACTATATATGAACATTTTTCACATTCTCCCGTGCAAAGCGGCTGCTACAGTTCCCTTCATGCAAAATCGTAACGTCCTAGCTCATGTCCAAGGTACCAAAGCCGGCTAAAAAGTCAGTAATCGATAACTAAAACTTGCATTGTACTACTTACTGGCTATTACTTCAACTTAGAAGCTTCCTCTGTGTTCTACTATGGTGCTTTTTGTGTCTCCGCATACCGCATCACGCGACATAGCTATACAGACGATAAATGTAACCGTTTCAGAGACAAGAGCTGCCAATGTAACGATCTGGCTTTAAGTCGATTTGATAACAAATGAGATAAAGGGACGGATGTCTCAGGTGTTTACTACATAAGAAAAATATTCAAATTCTCCCATGCAACGCAGCTGCTAGTCGTCCATTTTTGCAATATCGTAAGGTACTAGCTCCTGTCCAAGGTACCAAGCTGGGCTAAAAAGTCAATAATCGATAACTAAAACTTGCATTGTACTACTTATTACTGGCTATTACTTCAACTTAGAAGCTTCTTCTGTGTTCTGCTATGGTGCTTTTAGTGTCTACGCATACCGCAACACGCGACATAGCTTTCCAGACTATAAATGTAACCGTTTCAGTGAGAAGAGCGACCAATGTGACGATCTGGCTTTAAGTCGATTTGATAACAAATGACGAAACCGAACGGATTTCTAAGGTTTTTACTACAAATGAACACTTAACACATTCTCCCGTGCAACGCGGCTGCTAGTGGTCCTTTCATGCAAAGTCTTAAGGTCCTAGATCACGTCCAACGCACCCAGGAAGGGTAAAAGGTCAATAATCGATAACTAAAACTTTAATTGTAATGTTTCTTACTGACTATTACATGAACTTAGAAGCTTCTTCTGTGTTCAACTGCGGTGCTTTTAGTGTCTTGCGCATACGGCAGCACGCGACGTAGCTTTGCAGACGATAACTGTAACCGTTTCAGACAGAAGAGTGGCCAATGTAACGATTTGGCTTTAAATCGATTTGTTAACAAATGACGAAAATGGACGGATATCTCAGGTTTTACTACACATGAACACTTTTCACATTCTCCCGTGCAACGCAGCTACTAGTCCTCCATTCATGCAAAATCGTAACGTCCTAGCTCATGTCCAAGGTACCAAAGCCGGCTAAAAAGTCAGTAATCGATAACTAAAACTTGCATTGTACTACTTCTTACTGGCTATTATTTCAACTTAGAAGGTTCTTTGTGCTCTACTATGGTGCTTGTAGTGTCTCCGCATACTGCAGCACTCGACACAGCTTTGCAGATGATAAATGTAACTGTTTCAGAGAGAAGAGCGACCAATGTGACGATATGGCTTTAAGTCGATTCGATAACAAATGAAGAAAACTGACGGATTTCTAAGGTTGTTACTACATATGAACACTTTTCACATTGTCTCGAGCAACGCGGCTGCTAATCCTCCTTTCATACAAAATCGTAAGGTCCTAGCTCATGTCCAAGGCACCAAAGAAGGCTAGAAATTCAATAATCGATAGTTAAAACTTGAATTGTACTAAATCTTACTGGCTATTACAAAACCGAATAAAAAGTCAAAAACAGATAACTAAAACTTGAATTGTACCACTTCTTACTGGCTATTACATCAACTTAGAAGCTTCTACTGTGGTGCCTTTAGTGTCTCCGCATACCGCACCCAGCGACATAGCTTTGCAGGCGAAAAATGTAACCGTTTCAGAGGGAAGTGCGGCCAATGTGACGATCTGGGTTTAAGTCGACTCGATAACAAATGACGAAAACGGCCGGAATTCTCAGGTTTTTACTACATATTAACACTTTTCACGTTCCCTCGCGCAACGCGGCTGCTAGTCCTCCTTTCATGCAAAATCTTAAGGTCCTAGATCATGTACAAGGCACCTAAGCCGGCTGACAAGTGAATAATCGATAACGAAAACTTGAATTATACTACTTCTTACTGGCTATAACATAAACTTAGAAGCTTCCTCTGTGTTCCACTATGGTGCTTTTAGTGTCTCCGCATACCGCACCCAGCGACATAGCTTTGCAGACGATAAATCTAACCAGTTCAGAGAGAAGAGCGGCCAATGTAACGTCCTTGCCTTAAGTCGATTCGATAACAAATGACGAAAACGGACGGACTTCTCAGTTTGTTACTACATATGAACACTTTTCACATTGTCCCGAGCAACGCGTATGCTACTCCTCCTTTCATACAAAATCGTAAGGTCCTAGCTCATGTCCAAGGCACCAAAAAAGGTTAAAAATTCAATAATCGATAATTAAAACTTGAATTTTACTACATCTTACTGGCTATTACATAGCAGAATAAAAAGTCAAAAACCAATAACTAAAACTTGATTGTACTACTGCTTACTGGCTGTTACATCAACTTAGAAGGTTCTTCTGTGTTCCACTATGGTGCTTTTAGTGTCTCCGCATACTTTAACACGCGACATAGCTATGCAGACGATAAATGTAACCGTTTCAGAGACAAGTGCTGCCAATGTAACGATCTGGCTTTAAGTCGATTCGATAACAAATGACGAAAACGGAAGGATTTCTCAGGTTTTTACCACGTATGAACACTTTTCACATTCTCCCGTGCAATTCGGCTGCTAGTCCTCCTTTCATGCAAAATCTTAAGGTCCTAGCTCATGACCAAAGCACCAAAGCCGGCTAAAAAGTCAATAAACGACAACTAGAACTTTAGTTGTACTACTTCTTACTGGGTATTACATCAACTTAGAAGCTTCTTCTGTGTTCTACTATGGTGCTTTTAGTGTCTCCGCATACCGCACCCAGCGACATAGCTTAGCAGCCGATAAATGTAACCGTTTCAGAGGGAAGTGCGTCCAATAAGACGATCTGGCTTTAAGTCGATACGATAACAAATGACGAAAACGGACGAATTTCTCAGGTTTTTAATACATATGAACACTTTTCACATTCTCCCGTGCAAAGCGGCTGCTACAGTTCCCTTCATGCAAAATCGTAACGTCCTAGCTCATGTCCAAGGTACCAAAGCCGGCTAAAAAGTCAGTAATCGATAACTAAAACTTGCATTGTACTACTTACTGGCTATTACTTCAACTTAGAAGCTTCCTCTGTGTTCTACTATGGTGCTTTTTGTGTCTCCGCATACCGCAGCACGAGACATAGCTTTGCAGACGATAAATGTAACCGTTTCAGAGAGAAGAGCGGCCTACGTGATCATCTTGGTTTAAGTCTATTCGATAACAAATGACGATAACGGACGGATTTCTCAGGTTTTTACTATATATGAACACTTTTCACATTCTCCCGCGCAAAGCGGCTGGTACACTTCGATTCATGCAATATCTTAAGGTAATAGCTCATGTCCAAGGCAACAAAGAAGGGTAAAAGATCAATAATCGATAACGAAAACTTGAATTGTACTGTTTCTTACTGGCAATTACATCAACTTGGAAGTTTCTTCTGTGTTCTACTATGGTGCTTTTAGTGTCTCCGCATACTGGAGCACGCGACATTGCTTTGCAGATGATAAGTGTAACCGTTTCAGAGAGAAGAGCGGCCAATGTAATGTCCTTGCCTTAAGTCGATTCGATAACGAATGACGAAAACGGACGGACTTCTCAGTTTGTTACTACATATGAATTCTTTTCACATTGTCCCGAGCAACACGGCTGCTAATCCTCCTTTCATACAAAATCGTAAGGTCCTAGCTCATGTCCAAGGCACCAAAAAAGGCTAAAAATTCAATAATCGATAATTAAAACTTGAATTGTAATACATCTTACTGGCTATTACATAGCAAAATAAAAAGTCAAAAACCAACAACTAAAACTTGATTGTACTACTGCTTACTGGCTGTTACATCAACTTAGAAGGTTCTTCTGTGTTCTACTATGGTGCTTTTAGTGTCTCCGCATACCTTAGCACGCGACATAGCTATACAGACGATAAATGTAACCGTTTCAGAGACAAGAGCTGCCAATGTAACGATCTGGCTTTAAGTCGATTTGATAACAAATGAGGAAAAGGGACGGATATCTCAGGTGTTTACTACATAAGAAAAATATTCAAATTCTCCCATGCAACGCAGCTGCTAGTCGTCCATTTTTGCAATATCGTAAGGTCCTAGCTCCTGTCCAAGGTACCAAAGCAGGCTAAAAAGTCAATAATCGATAACTAAAACTTGCATTGTACTACTTATTACTGGCTATTACTTCAACTTAGAATCTTCTTCTGTGTTCTGCTATGGTGCTTTTAGTGTCTCTGCATACCGCATCACGCGACATAGCTTTCCAGACGATAAATGTAACCGTTTCAGAGACAAGTGCTGCCAATGTAACGATCTGGCTTTAAGTCGATTTGATAACAAATCTCAGGTGTTTCCTACATAAGAACAATTTTCACATTCTCCCATGCAATGCGGCTGCTAGTCCTACTTTCATGCAAAATCTAAAGGTCCTAGAGCATGTACAAGGCACCTAAGCCGGCTGAAAAGTGAATAATCGTTAACGAAAACTTGAATTGTACTACTTCTTACTGGCTATTACATCAACTTAGAAGCTTCTTCTGTGTTCTACTATGGTGCTTTTAGTGTCTCCGCATACCGCACCCTGCGACATAGCTTAGCAGCCGATAAATGTAACCGTTTCAGAGGGAGGACCGGTCAATAAGGCGATCTGGCTGTAAGTCGATTCGATAACAAATGACGAAAACGGAAGGATTTCTCAGGTTTTTACCACGTATGAACACTTTTCACATTCTCCCGTGCAATTCGGCTGCTAGTCCTCCTTTCATGCAAAATCTTAAGGTCCTAGCTCATGACCAAAGCACCAAAGCCGGCTAAAAAGTTAATAATCGACAACTAGAACTTTAGTTGTACTACTTCTTACTGGGTATTACATCAACTTAGAAGCTTCATCTGTGTTCTACTATGGTGCTTTTAGTGTCTCCGAATACCGCACCCAGCGACATAGCTTAGCAGCCTATAAATGTAACCGTTTCAGTGGGAAGTGCGTCCAATAAGACGATCTGGCTTTAAGTCGATTCGATAACAAATGACGAAAACGGCCGGATTTCTCAGGTTTTTAATACATATGAACACTTTTCACATTCTCCCGTGCAACGCGGCTAATAGTCCTCCTTTCATGCAAGATCTTAAGGTCCTAGCTCATGTCCAATGCACCAAAGCCGGCTAAATAGTCAATAATAGATAACTAAAACGTGAATTGTACTACTTCTTAATGCCTATTACATAAACGTAGAAGCTTTATCAGTGTTCTACTATGGTGCTTTTACTGTCTCCGCATACGGCATCACGCGACACAGCTTTGCAGACGATAAATGTAACCGTTTCAGAGAGAAGAGCGGCCAACGTGACGATCTGGGTTTAAGTCCATTCGATAACAAATGACGAAAACTGACGGATTTCTCAGGTTTTCACTATATATGAACACTTTTCACATTCTCCCGTGCCCGCAGATTCTAGTCCTCCTTTCATGCAAAATCATAAAGTCCTAGCTCATGTCTAAGGTATGAAAGCCGGCTAAAAAGTCAATAATCGATAACTAAAACTTGAATTGCACTGTTTCTTACTGGCTAATACATGAACTTAGAAACTTCTGCTGTGTTGTACTATGGTGCTTTTAGAGTCTCCGCATACCGCAACACTCGACATAGCTTTGCAGACGATAAATGTAACCGTTTCAGAGAGAAGAGCGGGCAATGTGACGAACTGGCTTTAAGTCGATTTGACAACAAATGACGAAAACGGGCGGTTTTCTTAGGTTTTTACTACATATGAGCACTTTTCACAGTCTCCCGTGCAACGCGGCTGCTAGTCCTCCTTTCATGCAAAATCTTAAGGTCCTAGCTTATGCCCAAGGCACGAAAGCCGAATAAAAAGTCAATAATCGATAACTAAAACTTGAATTGTACTACTTCTTACTGTCTATTACAACAACTTAGAAGCTTCTTCTGTGTTCTACTATGCTGCTTTTAGTGTCTCGCCCATACCGCAGCACGCGACATAGCTTTGCAGACGATAAATGTAACTGTTTCAGAGAGAAGAGCCACCAATGAGACGATCTGGCTTTAAGTCAATTCGTTAACAAATGACGGAAACGGAGGGAATTCTCAGGTTTTTACTATATATGAACATTTTTCACATTCTTCCGTGCAAAGCGGCTGCTACAGTTCCCTTCATGCAAAATCGTAACGTCCTAGCTCATGTCCAAGGTACCAAAGCCGGCTAAAAAGTCAGTAATCGATAACTGAAACTTGCATTGTACTACTTACTGGCTATTACTTCAACTTAGAAGCTTCCTCTGTGTTCTACTATGGTGCTTTTTGTGTCTGCGCATACCGCAGCATGAGACATAGCTTTGCAGACGATAAATGTAACCGTTTCAGAGACAAGAGCTGCCAATGTAACGATCTGGCTTTAAGTCGGTTTGATAACAAATGAGGAAAAGGGACGGATATCTCAGGTGTTTACTACATAAGAAAAATATTCAAATTCTCCCATGCAACGCAGCTGCTAGTCGTCCATTTTTGCAATATCGTAAGGTCCTAGCTCCTGTCTAAGGTACCAAAGCGGGCTAAAAAGTCAATAATCGATAACTAAAACTTGCATTGTACTACTTATTACTGGCTATTACTTCAACTTAGAAGCTTCTTCTGTGTTCTGCTATGGTGCTTTTAGTGTCTCTGCATACCGCATCACGCGACATAGCTTTCCAGACTATAAATGTAACCGTTTCAGTGAGAAGAGCGACCAATGTGACGATCTGGCTTTAATTCGATTTGATAACAAATGACGAAACCGAACGGATTTCTAAGGTTTTTACTACAAATGAACACTTAACACATTCTCCCTTGCAACGCGGCTGCTAGTGGTCCTTTCATGCAAAGTCTTAAGGTCCTAGATCAAGTCCAACGCAAACAGGAAGGGTAAAAGATCAATAATCGATAACTAAAACTTGAATTGTAATGTTTCTTACTGACTATTACATGAACTTAGAAGCTTCTTCTGAGTTCAACTGTGGTGCTTTTAGTGTCTTGCGCGTACGGCAGCACGCGACATAGCTTTGCAGACGATAAATGTAACCGTTTCAGACAGAAGAGTGGCCAATGTAACGATCTGGCTTTAAGTCTATTTGATAACAAATGAGGAAAAGGGACGGATATCTCAGGTGTTTACTACATAAGAAAAATATTCAAATTCTCCCATGCAACGCAGCTGCTAGTCGTCCATTTTTGCAATATCGTAAGGTCCTAGCTCCTGTCCAAGATACCAAAGCGGGCTAAAAAGTCAATAATCGATAACTAAAACTTGCATTGTACTACTTATTACTGGCTATTACTTCAACTTAGAAGCTTCTTCTGTGTTCTGCTATGGTGCTTTTAGTGTCTCTGCATACCGCATCACGCGACATAGCTTTCCAGACTATAAATGTAACCGTTTCAGTGAGAAGAGCGACCAATGTGACGATCCGGCTTTAAGTCGATTTGATAACAAATGACGAAACCGAACGGATTTCTAAGGTTTTTACTACAAATGAAGACTTAACATATTCTCCCGTGCAACGCGGCTGCTAGTGCTCCTTTCATGCAAAGTCTTATGGTCTTAGCTTATGTCCAAGGCACCCAGGAAGGGTAAAAGGTCAATAATCGATAACTAAAACTTGAATTGTAATGTTTCTTACTGGCTATTACATGAACTCAGAAGCTCCTTCTGTGTTCAACTATGGTACTTTTAGTGTCTTGCGCATACCGCAGCACGCGACATAGCCTTTCAGACTATAAATGTAACCGTTTCAGAGGGAAGAGCGGATAATGTGACGATCTAACTTTAAGTCGACTCCATAACAAATGACGAAAACGGCAGGATTTCTCAGGTTTTATCTAGATATGAACACTTTCCTCCCGTGCAACGCGGCTGCTAGTCCTCCTTTCATGCAGAATCGTAAGCTCCTAGCTCATGTACAAGGCACCAAAGCCGGCTGAAAAGTGAATAATCGATAACGAAAACTTGATTTGTACTACTTCTTACTGGCTATTACATGAACTTAGAAGCATCTTCTGTGCTCTACTATGGTGCTTTTAGTGTCTCCGCATACCGCAGCACGCGACATAGCTTTCCAGACGATAAATGTAACCGTTTCAGAGACAAGAGCGGCCAATGTGACGAACTGGCTTAAAGTCGATTTGATAACAAATGACGAAAACGGACGGATTTCTCAGGTTTTTACTACAAATGAACACTTTTCACATTGTCCCGAGCATCGCGGCTGCTAATCCTCCTTTCATACAAAATCGTAAGGTATTACCTCATGTCCAAGGCACCAAAAAGCTAAAAATTCAATAATCGATAATTGAAACTTGAATTGTACAACATCTTACTGGCTATTACATAGCAGAATAAAAAGTCAAAAACCAATAACTAAAACTTGATTGTACTACTGCTTACTGGCTGTTACATCAACTTAGAAGGTTCTTTTGTGTTCTACTATGGTGTTTTTAGTGTCTCCGCATACTTTAGCACGCGACATAGCCATGCAGACGATAAATGTAACCGTTTCAGAGACAAGTGCTGCCAATGTAACGATCTGGCTTTAAGTCGATTTGGTAACAAATGACGAAAAGGGACGGATATCTCAGGTGTTTACTACATAAGAACAATTTTCACATTCTCCCATGCACGCAGCTGCTAGTCGTCCATTCTTGCAATATCGTAAGGTCCTAGCTCATGTCCAAGGTACCAAAGCGGGCTAAAAAGTCAATAATCGATAACTAAAACTTGGATTGTACTACTTCTTACTGGCTATTACTTCAACTTAGAAGCTTCTTCTGTGTTCTGCTATGGTGCTTTTAGTGTCTCCGCATACCGCATCACGCGACATAGCTTTCCAGACAATAAATGTAACCGTTTTAAGAGAAGAGCGACCAATGTGACGATCTGGCTTTAAGTCGATTTGATAACAAATGACGAAAACAAACGGATTTCTAAGGTTTTTACTACAAATGAACACTTAACACATACTCCCGTGCAACGCGGCTGCTAGTGCTCCTTTCATGCAAAATCGTAAGGTCCTAGCTCATGTACAAGGCACCAATGCCGGCTAAAAAGTGAATAATCGATAACAAAAAACTTGATTTGTACTACTTCTTACTGGCTATTACATGAACTTAGAAGCATCTTCTGTGTTCTACTATGGTGCTTTTAGTGTCTCCGTATACCGCAGCACGCGACATAGCTTTGCAGACGATAAATGTAACCGCTTCAGAGAGAAGAGCGGCCAATGTAACGTCCTTGCTTTAAGTCGATTCAATAACAAATGACGAAAACGGACGGATTTCTCAGGTTGTTACTACATATGAGCACTTTTCACATTGTCCCGAGCAACGCGACTGCTAATCCTCTTTTCATGCAAAATCGTAAGGTCCTAGCTCATATCCAAGGCACCAAGGAAGGCTAAAAATTCAATAATCGATAATTAAAACTTGAATTGTACTACATCTTACTGGCTATTACATAGCCGAATAAAGAGTCAAAAACCAATAACTAAAACTTCAATTGTACTACCTCTTACTGGCTATTACATCAACTTAGAAGCTTCTTCTGTGTTCTAGTGTAATGCTTCTAGTGTCTCCGCATACCGCAGCGCGCGACATAGCTTTGCAGACGATAAATGTAACCGTTTCAGAGAGCAGAGCGCCCAATGTATCGATATGGCTTTACGTCGATTCAATAACAAATGGCGAAATGGACGGATTTCTCAGGTTTTTACTACATATGAACACTTTTCACATTCTCCCGTGCAAGGCGGCTGCTAGACTTAGCTTCATGTAAAATCTTCAGGTCCTAGCTCATGTGCAAGGCACCAAAGAAGGGTAAAAGGTCAATAATCGATAACTAAAACTTGAATTGCACCGTTTGTTACTGGCTATTACATCAACTTAGAAGCTTCTTCTGTGTTCTACTATGGTGCTTTTAGTGTCTCGCGCATACCGCAGCACGCGACATAGCTTTCCAGACGATAAATGTAACCGTTTCAAAGAGAAGAGCGGCCAATGTGACTATCTGGCTATATGTCGGTTCGATAACAAATGACGAAAACGGACGGATTTCTCAGGTTTTTACTACATATGAACACTTTTCACATTCTCTCGTGCAATGCGGCTTCTAGACTTCCCTTCATGCAAAATCCTAAGGTCGTAGCCCATGTCCAAGGCACCAAAGCCGGCTAAAAATCAATAATCGATAACCAAAACTTGAGTTGTACTGCTCCTTAGTGGCTGTTACATCAAATTAAAAGCTTCTTCTGTGTTCTACTATGGTGCTTCCAGTGTCTCCGCATACCGCAGCACGCGACAAAGCTTTGCACATGATATATGTAACCGTTTCAGGTTGAAAACGGCCAATGTGATGATCTGGCATTACGTCGATTCGAAAGCAGATGACAAAAACGGGCGGGTTTCTTAGGTTTTTACTGCACATGAAAACTTTTCACATTCTCCCGTGCAACGTGGTTGCTAGACGTCCCCTCATGCCAAATCTTGAGGTCCTAGCCCATGTCCAAGGCACCAAAGCTGGCTAAAAATTCAATAATCGATAAATAAAACTTGATTTGTACTGCTTCTTACTGGCTATTACACCAAATTAAAAGCTTCTTCTGTGTTCTACTATGGTGGTTTTAGTGTCTCCGCAATCGCAGCACGCTACATAGCATTGCAAACGATAAATGTAACCGTTTCAGAGAGAAAACGGCCAATGTGACGATCTCGCATTACGTGGATTCAAAAGCAGATGTGAAAACGGGCGGATTTGTTAGGTTTTTAGTTCATATGAACACTTTTCACATTCTCTCGTGTAACGTGGCTGCCAGACCTTGTTTAATGCCAAATCTTAAGGTAGTAGGTCATTTTACTGGCATGCCGGCTAATAAATCAATAATCGATAACTAAAACCTGAATTGTACTGTTTCCTACGGGCTACTTACATAAACCTAGAAGCTTCTTCTATGTTCTACTGTGTTGCTATTAGTGCCTCCGCATACCGCAGCACACAACATAAGTTTGCAGACGATGAAGGTAACCGCTTCACAGAGAAATTTCAAATTCTGTGTCTGTGTCTATTGCCTGCTCATATTGTTTAAAGCAGGTTGCTCTAAATGCCCAGTGGATCTGATTCCCGTGATACCCATTCTAAACAATCTCGGATTGGGAAAGACCAAGCTCAGCTTATACTTATAGTCTGGGAAGTTGACATATCTTAGACAGTAAAATATGATGGTTAAAGATGTCCACTGAGTATTCCCATATACACTGAAGTTAGCTTTGAACAACAAATTATTAATTGGCCACCTACTCTTGACTCAATAGCTACTAAGATCTTTCACTGGTGAAGGAGTTGACGACGTTGTTACGTCCATTAGAGGCTTCTGTAGTTTTCTGAGAATGATGTGATATAATTGTGCCTTGTGATTTTCTGTGGAGTTCCAGAATAAGTTCTACACTGGTGCAGGACATTCATTCCTGCTGTTCTTATTCGAGGCAATCCTGGATTCTGAATCTCAAGCACCAGTGGATTAGAAACAGCAATGCAACCTCTGTCTTCCTGGCTGTCCACTATTTCAAAGTGCTGTGGTTGACAGTCTCTTCTCATTGTGCAGTGCTTGTAGATTATTGTAAATGGATAAACTGCAATATTTAGAACATCTCATTCTAAACTTTCTAAAGAACGAGACTTTTCTGTCGCGACCACTTTTTGTGTGAGGTGATAAATACCAGGAATTTTGTTGCATTTTGAGAACCTAATGGTGACATACATTAGTGTCTGTGTAAATTAATGGAACTGGATTTTTTCTGAGGTCGGCAGTTTTCCGAAGGTCGGCGTTTTCCCACGATATCGTCGTTTTTCCCCGAGGCTGGCGGTTTACCCCGAGGTCGGCGTTTTTCCCCCGAGGTCGGCGTTTTACCCCGACGTCGGCGTTTTTCCCTCGACGTCTGCGTTTTTCCCCGAGGTCGGCGTTTTTTCCCTAGGTCTGCGTTTTTGCACCGAGGTCGGATCGGCGATTTTTTCCCCGAGGTCCAGAAATCTACGAATATATTGAAAATCCAAAGTATTTTCATGTATATCGAACTATACTGATATGTCATGTCATCTTGAAACATATATCCGACCACTAGATATCGGTATTTATCGAGATAGTGATATATTTCGATATATCTATTTATTTCGAGAATCGTTTTCTTAGGGGTACAGATTTATTTCGAGACGTCCAGTTTTTTCCCATTATCGATTTATTTCGGTATATTGACTTATTTCGAGGCACACATTATATCGAGATGTCGATTTATTTCGAGATATCTATCTATACTGAGGAGTCCATTTATTTCGAGGTATCGATTGGTTTCGAAGTACACGTTTACGTCGAGTTATCGATTTATTTTGATATACCGACGCAATCGGGTTGTCTATATATTTCGAGGTATCGATATATTTCAATGTATCGGTGTACTTCAGATATCAATTAATATCGAGACATCGATATATTTCAAGGAACCTCTATATCTCAAGTGATCCATAAATTTCTAGATATCGTATTTTTAGAGATATCTTTATATTACCAGGTACCATTATATTTCAAGATATCGATATGTTTCTATACCTCGATTTATCTCGAGAGCTCCTTGAGTTTCGAGATATCGTTCTATATGGTAAGCTGAATGCATCTAGATGTCGATATATTTCGGGATATCGAATCATTTCGATGTAGCAGTCTTTTGGAGGTGTCGATTTATTTCGAAGTTTCGATTTTTCTCATTGTGTCGATTTATTTCGAGGTTGCGATTTATTTCGGGGTGGCCTTTTATTTCTAGGTGTTGATTTATTTCGAGGTGTCGATATATTTCGATGTGACGATATATTTCGACGTTACTTGTCGACTGCATCAGCTTAGAACCTATTTCGTACAGAGTGGTGCGACTGCATACCTCAGAAGGCGACATTGATATCCAGACGATGAATGTAAACGTTTCCGAGAGAAAAGCGTCCAATGTGACGAATTGGCACTACGTCATTATGAAAACAAATGACGGAAACGTGAGGTTTCTGCCACTCAAAGTGCTGCCAACTTTCACCCCAACCCCTCCTCACTCTCCCCAGTCGTGGCGATCAGCTGGTGTGATAGAAATGGACACAGGAAAGTAATAACGTTCCATGAAATCCCATTCTAGGGAGGTTCAAGGGTAAATGTTCCAGACGGTTTATTTGCATTAAGACACGCATACTGGACATCTACAATGTCACATCTGCCAGATCGTTTCTATTGTCAGCAGTGGAAAACAAAACAGCGTACTGAAAAAGCCATAGTGAAACGCGGTTTTTGGTAGACGAAATAATAGGAATACTCTAGCCACTGATAATGATGATCTAATGAGAATTCTGGTATTGTTTTGAAAGATGCATTTAAATATGCATTGAACGTAGCTCCAAATTATTTTGAGAATTATAATTGCGGTATGATGAATCTACACTGGAGATTTGGTAATGCAAAACATTTCGATCTGAGAATACTTTACGTGATAGAACGGCATTGACCTTGTGTGTCATTAGGGTAAAGTTAATTTGCCGCCATTAACAAAAAATTTATCCGCCATTAACATAAAATCTATTTTTCAGCGCACTTCAATAAGGACTCACTTCAGATGATTGGACAATTAAAGAGAACTCAAACCGTTATTTTAATAGTATTCGTAGGTCCAATGCAGCATTTACCGTGGACAGTCCCTGAGCCAAGACTGTCAATTTTATGTAGGGAGCACTACTTTAAGAAAGCACTCCGTGTTCAGGCCACAAGTGGCCAATCAGGACCATCCGACCGCCACGTCATTCGCACTGAGGGTGGAGGAGGAGCTGGCTCTCCCACTCGTTGTGGTAGTTTCCTTTGACTTGAGCCGCTACTATTCGGTCGAGTAGTTCCTCAATTGGCATCGCAAGGCTGAGTGCAACCCGAAAAATGGAAACAGCGCATAGCGGATCGGATGGTCACCCATCCAAGTGCCGACCACGCCCGAAAGTGCTAAACTTCAGTGATCTGACGGGAACCGGTGTATCCACTGCGGCAAGGCCGTTGCCCCTCCAACTTTTACATGATATTTTTTATCGTAGATCAGGTCTGATGGCTGGAAAGAATGGACGTTTACCATGTTATGCACATTTATATTTTCACTACGTCGACACAGCTGGTCCAATTTCGACCACAGGTGATGGTAGCCATAATGATGGAGCCAAGCATCCTGTGTACATTAGTTGCACCCATGTGTGTGGGGATCACAGCATTCGTGACATTTAAATTTGTTACTTCTTTGGTACTATATTCGCAATAAATTTTGCAGACAGTATCCGCATATGACGCTGAATGTACCTACAAAATTATATCATTGTACGACACATGTTTCAGGAGATACGTCATAAAAACTCAGGACAAGGCCAGACGCTGCATAGTACGGACGTGGACGCACAGCTGTAAATAAATGCCTGGTCAACACCAAGCTTTTCCGCTAGTCATCTATACAGATAAAAAAATCCCCAATATTGCCCACCAGCGTATTTTTGAAAAACCTTTATTTTGTCATCCATTTTTTTCCTGTAAAAATCGTAAAAGCCGAGCATCATTGTGTTTTTAAAAATCGTTTCCTATTGTCATCTCTTTTTATGTATTTTAAACCATCTATCGCTTGTGTAACCTGTGGCTACAAGTCCATTCCCTTTATGGGGTAATCGAAATAATGAACAACGGAAAAAAGTGTGGGTCAATTTCTTCCTCATTTTTCGGAACTTCTGATAATAGTAAATCGTTGGCCCTTTGAGGGCGTGGTAGGTACATACAAGAGATTAGTGTAAGATTAGAATTTGGGTTAGATACAGTGCCAGGAGGTTTTGTTTCTATCTGGCTAGCTTCAGAGTACTTCACCATCTACTAAGTGATGCGTTTCATTGGGAATGGTGTGTTCTGTGCTAGGTCTACCCTTACTCCACAATGCTGTTCCCTCGATGCTATTAAAACCAGGATTTTATCAAAATATATGCACAGTGGCAGACTGGAGTCTGCAGAAATATTTCCAGTGGTGGGGAGGGGGGAAGGCGCGTCGGGGCTGGAATGCATGATTCTGAAACTGGCACTCTGTGTACAAATCAGCTGGTCAGTTACGAGGTGCATCAAGCTACAAGACCCTAACTGTATAAGCGCTACAACTGGTCAAAGCTAAGGTTTAGCAGTATTGTGGAGAATTCTTATCTGGAAGAGTATGAGTATACTGTAACGAATAAAAACTCTTTACTCCAGATTCCAAGGATGGTTAGGGGCGACGGGTGAAAGTGCCCTTTTGCCAATCCTCCCCTCCCCACCTCCTCCCCTCCCCCTCCCCTTCCCCCTCGCGGACGCCAATGGCTGGCCCGTTCATTTTGAGAACATCAGAGTTGCAGTAACCTTTCTGAGAAACTGTTCTAGATGTCCTTGCGCGTCAATCTTACCACTCAGAGCAGCAGTGGGAATGTCGGTTATCGCTGAAACAACTGGTTTTCGGCTCTTATCAGTTTCCCAGCCTCACTTTAACCTAATTGTTAAAGCCCGTCACAATACCAGTTCTTGTAATAACCGATTTTCAGTCTTTTATTTACATTATTTCCTCTAGTAAACGTAGAAATCAAACAAAGATTAAAAAAATTTTACTTTCTCAGTTTATTGATAAATGGAATCAAAACGTCAAATACATTTATGACGACCTGCAGCCGTCCAGAACGAAATTCGAATTATATTAATACCGTCAGCTGCTCACGGGTGTCGATAAATATCAACGGGGACAGGTGACAATGTGTGCACGTCTGGGACTCGAACCGGGATATCCTGCTTACGTGGCAGGCGCTCTGCCCATCTGAGCCACCGAGGGCACAGACGATAGTGTGACTGCAGGTACTATCTCGCGCACGCCTCCCGCGAGACTCACATTCTCACCTTGCATATGCACACACTACATTCGTAGTGTCCCACACCAACACACTCATTACTCGTGGAACACATTCTTACCAAGTCCCGTAGCAGTTCGGGGAATACTTGTGCATCTTCACGGAAGAAGGTCATGGCTGGTATTGCCAGAACCATATACTTATATGGATATGGACATGTCTTCCACGAGGAATGAGTGTGTTGGAGTGGGACTCTACGACTGTAGTGTATGGACATTCAAGGTGAGAATGTGAGTCTCGCAGGAGGCGTGCGCGAGATAGTCCCTGCAGTCGAACCATACACTGTGCCCTCGGTGGCCTAGATGGATAGAGCGTCTGTCATTTTAGCAAGAGATCCCGGGTTCGAGTCCCGATCGCGGCACACATTTTCACTTGTCCACGTTGATATTTATCAACGCCCTTGAGCAACTGACGGTATTAATATAATTCTAATTTCTTTCAATTAAGTAGTCCAATAAAACTTTGTCCGATGTTCGCTGCTTCTCTCAAAATATAGCGAGTGCTTCTATACTACAGAAAACTGCCAGTATTATCCTACTGATTTTAGTTTTTAGAACTCTGATCAAAAATTATATTGAAATCGGTTATCACAGCACTATGCGGGCATTACGTATAGTCCAGCGGTAAAGAGTGAAAACTGCGGCAGGAGAACTCTCTTTTTCGTTTTAATTTCTCTGTTAAAGGCTAAAAGCAGATAACGGCATACTACGTAGACACAGGCAGCAGATCACGCACTTTCTATTTTTATCCCGAACTATGAATGATTTGTAAAATTTTAACTTTTTTCCTTGTATGATGTCGCAAGTGACCAAATCGAACATTGTGCTTCACTCGTACTGCATATCGTAAAATACTTCCAGGCTTTCAGATGGTGCCATTCTGTGTTACAACTGACGTTCGACAACAGCGAGAAACTGCGTCCATTCTCGCGAACTGCTTGTATAACAGGCACGCACAGTATTGTCTCGGCAATGTTGGACCAATTCATTTGTTGCTCGTTTCTATCAGCAGTGTTATTAAAGCGGCGTACATCACTTTACCCATTTTTTCTGTAATAACGCAGTATTTTAGAACTATGGAAATCTTACGAATAAAAATTACTCGTCTTTTTTAAAAAAGGTTTATTTGAAAACTAAAAATTTTACTACGACAGCTGTGGCTAATTGGTATATCTGTTTTTACGTGGTTATCAGGAAAAAATAAAAAGATACTTGTTATAACCGAGAGCAAACAAATACCGAAAGACATCGGTT
Organism: Schistocerca gregaria; assembly: GCF_023897955.1. NCBI lineage: Eukaryota > Metazoa > Arthropoda > Insecta > Orthoptera > Acrididae > Schistocerca > Schistocerca gregaria. The sequence goes on along the minus strand of NW_026061947.1, from coordinate 4,055,891 downwards.
ATTCAGAACTAAAATACCCATGTCGTTATAACTGATCGGTTTTTCTATCTCTAAACTGCAATGTCGCCACAGAAAAGTGTGTCGTTCCATCAATGTCCATAGCAACTTTGAGATATGTAAGTGTTTATGCGCAATATCGGCAAATGGAAACACGAAGTGGTAATAAGCACCTGAGCGATAGAATTTATTTCACAGTCAGAAAAGTCGAGTGAGAGACAAGACTGAATCACTGTAATAGAAATTATATGGAAAGCTGTGTAAAGGAAAATTTCCAGTTCTTTCGTGGATTCCAAAATTGAAGCCAAGTCCGGGACATCAAGGTGACATAGTCTTATACGGATAGTATTCCATGACTAACGTAATTGGCCCACATACTGTACTGGTATACTGATAATATTACACTACTAAGGTAATTTACCTGAAGTAATTTACAAACATGTAACTATAACATTCGCTACTACTCATTACGCTAATTGACCTTCAGCCATTAAGCGCAAGCGCAGATCTCAGTTATGATACGTGCGCCATCCAAAAATTTATCAAGGTGGTAACTCAACACAACTACAAACGATCATTGTGTGCAAAATAAATAGAACACCTCATAAGAAGAACATGACGGGTTTGAATCATTCCCACCGCAAAGGATGAAATATTCAGGCTTGCACATAAGACCACTTGATAACTAACCAGAAATTCAGATTAGTTGTAGCTTCGGTGACAATCGCCTTTTTTACATTTTCCCCGTAAACTAGATAATTATGAAACGTAACAACTACTCTAAAATATCTGCAGCAACGGACTTGCCGCGGAGGTTACATCGGTTCACGTGAGATCACCGAAGTTAAGTGCGTTGTCGGGCGTTGAAGGCAATTGGATGGGTGATCATCCAGTCCGCCATGCGCTCTTGCCATTTTTCGGGGTGCACTAAGCCTCATGATGCCAATCGAGGAGTTACTCGACCCAATAGTAGCGGCTCCGGTCAAAGAAAACCATCATAACGACTGGGAGAACAGTGTGCTGACCCCCGCCCCTCCTGTTCGCATCCTCCACGGATGATGACACGGCGGTCGGATGGTCCCGTCCCAGCAGGCCACTCGTGGCCTGAAGACGGAGTGCTTACAAAGCAAACTACTCTCCAGTGGATGGTCGTACTACTGAGACCTTGATTCCTGGCATCAATAATAGATGGCAGCACAAGAGGTTGCCTTACGCCTACTGCCGAATTTTGCGATCTGTCGTAAGCCTGCGTAAGCACGTGGGGCCTTCCGTCTTAAGTGCAAGCATATCCATTGCGTTTTCTGCCGCGCGACTTGAGTGGAATGTTTCATTATTTCTGAAATATTATAGAAATGTTTTTCGTTGTATATCCTCACAATCGGTACTGAATTCACTGTAAAATTACTTGCTCACTTTTCGGAACTTCCGTTCATAGTAAATCGATACTATTTGAAGCCGTGGTAGACACGAGTCTAGTGTGCTTCACCTACAGCACCTTCTGTGTCAGTCTCGGTTCCTATGTCGCTGATTTCACAACTAACAGTTCGTTATCTACTGAGTATACTGTCTGTTGCACGACACTATCCCTCCCACGCTGCTAAATGTAGGTCGTCGGCAAAATATGACTGCAGTGGAACAAGGGCGTCTGCAGAAATTTCCCCAGGAGGTGGTGGTGGCATTGTTAGTGGTGTGTGTGTGTGTGTGTGTGTGCGTGTGTGTGTGGAGGCCATTACTATGAAATTCACGCAGTCCAGACCGCCAAGGAAAATAAACCTTGAGATTTGGAAAGGGTGTTGATCTTATACCGCTTATGCTGCATATTTCGAAATTCCACCTCTAAGGGGGATACACAGGAAATGAAAGGATTTTTGAAACATGTAGCTATTAAGGTAATTTTGAAGCTTGGCAGACGAAAACTTGTATCTGGTTTCTAGGTCAGAAATAAAGAAATATGTGTTCCAGTATTATTGGGAATTTAACCTCTATGAGGTGAAATAGTGGATGAACATTTTATTTTGAGATAAAAAATTATGGAAGAACTATGGAAGTATTTTTAAGGCTACATCTACGAAAATTGGTATTTGACTTCAAGGTTACAAATAAGAAAATACGTATTTTCGTGTTTTTGGAAGTTCAACCTCTAAGGGGATGAAATAGAGTGAGCTGGTGCGTTTCTGGCACCAGTTTCCGTCGATCGTTGTTTCGATCTTTGAGTCGCGGTCCAGAAGACACTGCTCCCTAAGCGACTGTAGTAGTTCCCTGTGCGGCCCAACATCGGGCTTACCGCGCTTGCACTGGACACAGTTGCCAACAAATCGCCTGCCATCACCATATAGGTTGGGCCAAAACATGTGTTCCCGAACTCGGTTCAAGGACTTGTAGAACCCCAAATGATCCCCTACCGCCGAATAGTGGAAATATCTGAGTGCCATGCTAACTCGTTCCTGTGGAATACAGACCTTCCCTTCACCACGGTTGTCTTCCCCTTTACACAAGACCCCCCCCCACCCCCCGAAGACCTCGCCATCCGCCAACTGCTGCCGAATCGGTCCCCACCCGGGGTCCTCAACCTGTTTGCCGGCTAAGTCGCAGAAGAAGCCGGGTGTCTCGGAGAGAAGGAAATTCTCCCCAAGATCCGGCTCCACGTGGCCCTTGCCTTCCCTAGACTCTACCGCGAACATACGGCTGAGAGCGTCGCCAATTCATTGTCTCTTCCACTAATATGCCGAACCTGGAGATAAGTCTTGTCATCTTAACTTCGGTATGATTTTTAGCGATCTTATTAATCAAAGTTTAAGGGCTGGCACTGGCCAAGTAACTCAAGGAGGCTCATTGGTTTCAGTCCAGTTGTATTGCTCACCTGTTCTCCAGATAAGGTTGTGTAGTTTATGTCTCAGAGAAGTGTCTGCCCTTGATGTGTGTTTTGTTAGAGATAATTGGCAGCGGTCGACGCTAACATACTGCGAGCAGAGCACCACGGCGGCAGAGAGATATTTAAGGCCATGTCCTCTCCTTTACATCCTGGGTTATGTTGTCACTTTTGCGTGATTCCATCTTTCCGGTGCTGAACTATAGCATCCAAAGTTCAATTGCATTGCCAAGTTGAGTATATTTCTATGTAATTCTCTGCCTCGTGGATCTCTTGTATTGATTAGAATCCTTAGTCTGCTCGCGTCTATCGCCAATTCACGCGAAATATTGAAGCAACCTTATTTTAAGGGTATTGTCATATAGTCATGTTCTAGTTGTAATCATTCTAAGAATATTGTTGATTAATCAACTGAGTAAGTAAATTTGAAGGTCCGTTTGGTCAAAATTAAAGGAACCCCTTAATTGTTTTACTCATTTTTATACAGTTTTGTTTAGGAAAGTTGGCTAGCCGAACGTTAAATATCTGTATTCTTACGCTTAATCTGTTTCTCCCCTGATTGCAAGTAGTGAGAGTTCTGCTATGAATTTTATGGACATTTGTGCTATTTTAGTAAAGCTTTACCTAAGTATATTTACATAGTCATATTCAAATTTCAAGTTTTACGGGTCTCGTTCCACTTATTTATTATTTGTCCAACTGATCTGGCCTTGTAAGGCAGTCTCCTCTATTATTGTGATTGTGATTTTATAATGCTTTTGATTGTAATAAAATATGTAGCAACTACAACGGATTACTATTGTGATTTTGGTGTGTCACTACCATACCCCATTTCATAGAGGATGAAATGTTTCATGAAATATATGAAAACCTGTTTTTGATACATTCAACCATTAAGAGGGGTGGAATATAGGATGTAATGTTTTATGAAAGTATTTCAGTGCGAAAGAATTTTTAAAGCGAAATCTATGAAAATTGTGTTATTGAAAAATACGTGTTTCACGGTTTTTGGAACTACAACCTCCAAGAAGGTGCAATAGGAGCACAGGTTTCACTGACCCATAGCCTTCCAGCCCAACCTGCAAAGTATATGGACTTGAAATTTGATGAAGGTGTAAATCTTACGCTGAAAGCATCATTTAAGAAGAGATTGTTCGAAATTTCACTCCTAAGGGGGTGAAATATGGGTTGAAAGTTTTTTTTAATATATGTCCCTATGTCCCTATTGAAGCTATAACTACAAAACTACGAAAATTGATATTTGGTGTCTCAGTCAGAAACAAAAAAGAAACAAGTTTTTAGCATTTTCCGAAATTCTTCCATTGGGGGATAAAATAATTAGTGAAGGTTTTTTGAAAATAAATAATTATTAAAGAACTACTGAAGCATTTCTATAGCTACATCTATGAAAATAGGTATTTGACATCTCGGTTGGATGTAAAATAAATGTGTTTCGTTGCTTTTGGAAATTTAACTCACTAACAGAGTGAAATAGGGGATGAAATGTTTTATGAAATATTTCACTATGAAAGAATTTTTAGAATTAAATGGATGAAGATTTGAATTTGGCTCCTCGGCTCTAAATAGAAGAATATGTGTTTAATTGTTTTTGAAAACCCAACCCCTAAAGGGTGTGAGATGTTTCAGAAAATGGTTCATTATGAAAGGATTGCTAAATATATCTGACAATTCGTATTCGGCTAATGTGTTACAATTTTTAAAAACTACGTGTTTTTCTGGTTTTGGAACTTCCAGCATAAGGGGATGAAAATTTTAATGAAATATTTATTGCGTTATATTAAAATATTTTAAATCTGCATCTATGAAAACCGGTATTTCACTTCTCAATTAGATATAAAGAAATATGCGTTAGGGAATGAAAGACTCTACGGAGATATCACCACAAGAATACAAACGGCTTGATTAACAAAAACCTTGGACTCCAGCTGTCAGCATTGCTTTTTGATCATTCAGTAAAAGACCATGCTTCAACGGTGCTAAGTTTAGAAAGTTTAGAAAGTGTTGCAGTTTATAAAAGACATAAAAAAACGATTAAAGAAAAAAATTCGTTGCAGACCATGAACGGTCTACGCAAGTAGAGAAGCGGATGATAAGCTAGCTCTTTATGCAAATGAGTTGGTCAGTGTACGTTCCGAGACATGTCATGCAGCAGGAACGGAATCCTATAGTTGCTACGATTGGCTAAAGGAAAAGTTTTGCAGAATCACTCGAAATCACTTCTGCAAGTGGCTAAGAATCTCGTAATGAATAAAAATTCTGTACTGAGAATTCCAAGGTGGGAGATGCAAGATTCCTCCCTCCCCCTTCCCCCTCCTCACAATGCTATCCTTCTTTACCTACAGCAAAAAATAAATAAATTAATTAATAAACAAAACTAGAGAAATTTCTACTGTGAAACTATTTGCATACAAGAGAACGGCCCTTGAAATTTAACTCTTCAAAGTTTTAAGCCCTGCTCATTCCGGATATTGATTAGAAAGTGTTAATCCACAGGTGAAACCTGAGTATATAATCCCTGTGACATTTGATCAACGGTGTTCCATAAGGACAGGTTCTCATTCAAAACGTTCGAAAATTCAATTTCTTTGTAGTTGCATTTTTTAAAGGTGTACTTGTCTAGACTCTTGGAACGGAAAGGTTTTTTTTTTAATCCGTGCTTTACACAAGTTTCTACAGTCCATTGTTTGAAGCAGTGTCACGGCTGCCATGAGCCGCGCGGGGTACCCGCCATGTCTCCAACGCCTTGTCACGGTTCGCGCGGCTCCCCCCGTTGGAGGTTCGAGTCCTCCCTCGGGCATGGTTGTGTGTGTGTGTTGTCCTTAGCATAAGTTACTGTAAGTAGTGTGTAAACATAGGGACTGATGGTTCAAATGGTTCTGAGCACTTTGGGACTTAACATCTGAGGTCATCAGTTTCCTAGAACTTAGAACGACTTAAACCTAACTAAATTAAGGACATCACACACATCCATGCTCGAGGCAGGATTTGAACCTGCGACCGTAGCGGGCGCGTGGCTCCCGACTGAAGCTTCTACAACCGCTCGGCCACATCGGCCGGTCTGTCATGTATTCTAGAAGAGCTGCACGGTCGTCGGTGGCGCCTGTTCTTTCGAGAAGAGTTACTATCTTCATATCTATGGTTAAACGTTACCCAGCCATTGACCTTCGTCTGTGCGAATGCGCACAGGTTGCCGGAACTCACCTTAGTGTGAGCCAGTAATGAGTGGATAGACAAATACCTATTAAGTACATTACGTAATCGGATTGTGGACGTTTGAGGATGTGAGTCTCACGGGAAGCGTGCGAGGGATAAATTCCTGCAGTCCTGATGTTCATTTGTGCCCTCGATGGCTCAGATGGATTGGGCGTCTGCCATGTAAGCAGGAGATCTTGGGTTCGAGTCCCAGTAGGGGCACACTTTTCAGCTGTCCCCATCGAAGTATATCAACAACACCTGTTGGCAGCTGAGGGTTTCAATTAATTATCAGTTGTGAAGGTGATTCGATGAACCCTTTGCCAGGAACTTTAATGTGTTTTGCAGGGTATCCATATAGATGTAGATGATAACTCGTCCCGTGTCGCACGTGCTCAAAATGATTCATACTGCAGAATGCATGCAAACATACTCACCGAAAATACGGACGAATATCAAGTGCAGGCTGCCGAGTGCTGCATATCCAGCTTAGACAGATCGGCTTTTCATCTACATCTACATGACTACATCTACATGACTACTCTGCAATTCACATTTAAGTGCTTGGCAGAGGGTTCATCGAACCACAATCATACTATCCCTCTACTATTCCACTCCCGAACAGCGAGCGGGAAAAACGAACACCTAAACCTTTCTGTTCGAGCTCTGATTTCTCTTATTTTATTTTGATGATCATTCCTACCTATGTAGGTTGGGCTCAACAAAATATTTTCGCATTCGGAACAGAAAGTTGGTGACTGAAATTTCGTAAAAAGGTCTCGCCGCGACGAAAAACGTCTATGCTGTAATGACTTCCATCCCAACTCGTGTATCATATCTGCCACACTCTCTCCCCTATAACGAGATAATACAAAACGAGCTGCCCTTCTTTGCACCCTCTCGATGTCCTCCGTCAATCCCACCTGGTAAGGATCCCACACCGCGCAGCAATATTCTAACAGAGGACGAACGAGTGTAGTGTAAGCTGTCTCTTTAGTGGACTTGTTGCATCTTCTAAGTGTCCTGCCAATGAAACGCAACCTTTGGCTCGCCTTCCCGACAATATTATCTATGTGGTCCTTCCAACTGAAGTTGTTTGTAATTTTAACACCCAGGTACTTAGTTGAATTGACTGCCTTGAGAATTGTACTATTTATCGAGTAATCGAATTCCAACGGATTTATTTTGGAACTCATGTGGATCATCTCACACTTTTCGTTATTTAGCGTCAACTGCCACCTGACACACCATACAGCAATCTTTTCTAAATCGCTTTGCAGCTGATACTGGTCTTCGGATGACCTTACTAGACGGTAAATTACAGCATCATCTGCGAACAACCTAAGAGAACTGCTCAGATTGTCACCCAGGTCATTTATATAGATCAGGAACAGTAGAGGTCCCAGGACGCTTCCCTGGGGAACACCTGATATCACTTCAGTTTTACTCGATGATTTGCCGTCTATTACTGCGAACTGCGACCTTCCTGCCAAGAAGAACAGGAAGTTGCTGTCTAGGAACAATCAGAGGTAGAGGAAGGGTTGATAAATACTCCTTGAATTGCAGACTAAACGTAAATAACGAAAATACATTTTTGGTAAAAATTTGTCAAAAATAATCGTTTGCCCTCCGTATTGGATTAGCTGTTTTGAATATTGAAAATCTGACTTCAGATTCGTTTTCAGCGACATTAAGAATATATATGTAACACTCAGTTCATGCAAATCGAAGTAATAATATAACTAAATGTTTTCCCTAAACTTTGAACACTTTTTTTTCGAGTAACTATTTTCTCAGAACGGCATGCAGTATAAATTAAAAGTGGTTCGATCTCTTAACTTCTACCTCTGACCCCTAAAAGTAAACACTTTTCTTAGGAACTTATAGCTATAATATGACATTTGTTAATATTAACTAATTTTTGTGTAGGCATAAGGAGTGAAACAAACCCCCCAAAATCGAACTCAAAGTTCGAATTAGCACTGTATCGTTAAATTTAAGGTTGTTTCATTGCGGTTAGGTATGCGCTCCCATAAATTTTATGTATTATCGACTGATGTTATCCATTTTCAATTTCAAAGAAATAATGTAGTATCAACTGATGTTACCCATTTTTGAATTCAGGTAACATCTCAGGTGCCACACTGCACGCACTCTACGTACTCCAGTCTCGCAGGCCCTTGATCAAATCATAATTACGGGCGCCATTTTTTATTGAAAATCTAAAATTAAGCTCATAGTATTATCACTCGTAATTCCCAAACAGATCCTTCGAATGTATTTTCATTGTCTCAAAAAAAATTTCAAATGTACCCTTTTTTGCTCATTTGTATGAGAACCTGGCCGTAACGCCGGAATATAGTCACGAGATTTTTTTTCAGAGATGCTGTACGTTCGCGAGAAGACTTTCGTTCTGCGCGTGTCGAAGGACATTCCTCAGATATTACTGTGTGTGTGCTACTCAGTCGTGCCATTTAAGTGTACATCTTTGCATAGTTTTCCTTTCACGATGTAAACAGTGTTCCGCTCAGTTGCTAACTGGCCAGTGAGTGGTTCCGAAGGTATCGGATGTGCGGTGCGTTCGGTCTGCTAGGACAACAGCAGACTAGCGTGGTGCGATGGCAGAAGCAGACACTGAGGGAGCTAGCTGCTGGGACGCCAGCGAACAATTTATGCCAAGTAAGACGAAGAGGACTATTCTAAAATTACGAGCCGTCTCAAAAGTGTTTACCATTGGTAAATCTTGCAGTTGAGTCTGACAAAACTGGCAGTTTTGCCTACAGATACATTACAGAGAGAGATACAGGAAATCCCCCCACCCCCCTCAATGAATTTTTGGTTGTGATGACAGGCCGATTGGTAGTGTAGCCCGAGATCTAAGTTAGGTTGGAAGGTGGTAATTTGATTGAGAGTTGTTTACGCCAACGATTATGAATGCCGACTAAACGTTGTGCGAGCAGATTGCCCTGTAGCGTAGCCTAGTGTTTCCGCCCGCGCCACATTTAACACACATTCTCTAACTGTGTACAAAAGTCTCACAACAGCAACGATAACTACGTTTCTTGTGGGGGGAGGGTAGAGTCCACTATGTAACTTTCACTGCAAATTTTAGTAACCGCCGAAACTAACCGAAATAGAAGCGTAATTTTAACTATATTTCCTTTTGTGGGAAAATAATGGTTCTCCTCTTTCGGCAGCAACTGTAATATGTAGGCGACTTATTAGTTTTTTTTAAAACTATGAATCATGATTTCAATAGACGCAGTGCTTTTTTTACGTTACTTGATTTGTGGTCTATAGTAAACAATGCAACGAACTGGTAAATTCTTTAAAGTTTGACGTGTGTTACATAGACGACGTCTGCAATGTTCGTAAAGCCAAGTTTGCATATATTCTGTGTCTGTTTTTTTGGCCATGTACTGTATAATTAAGGGGAGGAGGATTATGTTCAAGGAGCAGTGTATTAGCAGTCTATGGAGAAATTGAGAATTTGGATCTAACGAACGGCATGCTCGGGCAGTTCGTGCTATTCTGTTGACCACTGTGTAATTGGGACACAGTGATTATGGCCTCTCCCTAGTAACCAGGGGACTCGGGTGCTAATCCTGGTCTGGCACAAATTTTCAAGTGCCCATTGACTAAAGTCTGTGCCCATTGTCAGCTAATGTCATTGTTTCGGTGTTAAATTGTATTTTGTTTACGATACGTAGTTTAGCTTTTTCATGGATAACAGCTTTGAAAAGCGTATAGGTTATATTGATATTCTCTCGTCGTTAGTCCAAGGCAACTATAGCGATTTATAAACACAGCTGTAGTTCGTATTAAGCCTACATACGTAATTGTGTCCTGTTTTTCTTTACCAAGAATTACTTCGTAAGTAATTCCCCTGTAGTGGTATTTTGTTTTAGTATTTTGTTTAAATATTTATAGACTGCAGACTTGGATGAAATATGAAACACATGTCCGAAGTTCTTGTTGATTCTGCAGATACTGTTTCATCCGTACTAGGGGCCAAAACATTTCATCTAATACAGAAGGACACAATTTGTCTCGAGATTTAGCAATTTTTCGTAATAGTTGCCTTGCTTCGATATATTTTTCTCTAATTCTTGTTTGGATTTAATCTTAAAACACACTAACTCTTCCACCAGTTATTCGATATGTGGTTTCATACCTTTCGTAGCCTAGAGTTCCTAAACGGTCGATAATATTAATAATTTCCTTTCTCAATTTTATTTTCTGTAAAATCTCCTGTTTATGGTTATTGCTAACGTGTTTCACGTTCTCACTTTTATTATTTTTATTTTTCTAGTTTTGTGACTGGTAGCCAAATGTTTTTTTGAATCTGGTTTTTAATTCTGAAATAGTAACAGATGAAGGTCAAGAGAAGATTGCGATATATTTGAGGAGAGTGGCTTGGAGATTTTCTATAATAGACGTACACAGGTCATGGGGATCCTTACCTATATAAATTTACTTCGAGTGTGATGTAGCCCATTCTCTTGTCATGATCTCGGCCGTATCGTAGCACATTGTCTCGGTTAGGTTGGAGATTTCTGTTGAGAGTTGCCGAAGTCAACGAAAGTGATTACAAAGTAAAGACTGTGCTAACAGAACGATCTGTAGCGTAGTCCAACACGTTCTTTCTGTCCTTTTAAAGCCTCTTTTAATTAAAAATAACTAAAGCTGCAAGATACAATCACAAAAACTGTGTTACGTAATAGAGTAATCCCAGACTATTGTTGTGTAAGTTGTGTGCGTACAGTATTTTTTTTTTGTCAGTGAATATACATTTTTTTACTCATTTGCTGGGTTTCAGTTTTCCCCTTTAACGGCAAAAAACCTTTTCCTGTGAAGGGCCCATTAGCTTGTCGGTTATATTTGTGACTTTCTCGACGGTCAGTAATTTCGTGATAGTCCATCCACCGGCGTCATTGTTAACATCGAATATAGATTTAAGTATTAGGAAGGCTAATATGAAGCTAATGCATGAGTAGGTCTAACAATTAATAAAAATAGAAATGTGGGTAAGATACTACAAACATCATAGTGAACGCATTGTTGTGGCCAAGATAGCCACGAATCCCACGCCTACCAAAGTCGTAAAAGTAGTCCGCAGATGATTATGAAACTGATGGAATGTGTGATGAGATAAAAGAAATCATTCAGATAGTGATGGGAGATGAAAATTTAATATTAATGGGTGACTGGAATTCGACAGTAGGAAATGGAAGAAAAGGAAACGTAGTAGGTGAATATGGAATGGGGGTAAAAAATGAAAGAGGAAGCCGCCTGGTAGGTTTTTTCCCAGAGCATAACTTAATCATAGCTAACACTTGGTTCAAAAATCATAAAAGACCTGGAGATACTGCAATATTTCATATAGATTATATAATGGTAAGACAGAGATTTAGGAACCAGATTTTAAATTGTATGACATTTCCAGGGGCAAATGTGGTCTCTGATCACAGTATATTGATTATGAACTGTAGATAAAAACTGAAGAAACTGGAAAAAGGTGGGAATTTAAGGAGATGGGACCCGAAAGAACTGACAGAATCAGAAGTTGTACAGTGTTTCAGGAAGAGCATTAGGGAACGATCTACAGGAATGGGGGAAAGTAATACAGTGTGATGGGGGATCTGAGTGGTGTACTGTCAAGGGGGAGGGGGTTCCTCAGGGATCAGTGTTGGGGCCGCTCCTGTTCCTTATTTATATAAATGATATGCCCTCAAGTATTACGGGTAACTCAAAAATATTTCTGTTTGCTGATGACACTAGCTTGGTAGTAAAGGATGTTGTGTGCAACATTGACTCCGTTTCAAGTAGTGCAGTACATGACCTCAGTCAATGGCTTATAGAAAATAAACTAACGTTAAATCACAGTAAGATTCAGTTTTTACAGTTTCTAACACACTATTCAACAAAACCTGACGTTTTAATCTCACAGCATGGGCATATGATTAGTGATACTAAACGGTTCAAATTCCTAGGTGTTCAAATAAATAGTAAGGTGTTGTGGAAAGCCCACGTTCAGGATCTTGCTCAAAGACTTAATACTGCCATTTTCACTATTCGAACGGTACCGAAAGTGAGTGATACTTCGACAAGTAAATTAGTCTACTTTGCCTATTTCCATTCACTTATGTCATATGGTATTATGTTTTTGGGTAACTCTTCCCATTCTAGAAGGATATTTTTGGCTCAGAAACTGGAGGTTCGGGCAAAAAGTGGTGTGAGTTCACGAACCACTTGTCGACCTCTGTTCAGGGAGTCTGGGTATTTTGACCTTGGCCTCTCAATATGTATATTCCTTATTGTCGTTTCTTGTTACCAATATTAGTTTATTTCCAACAATAAGCAGCTTTCACTCGGTTAATACTCGGCAGAAGTCAAACTCCCATTTGGTTCGGACTTCCTTAATTCTTGTGCAAAAATGTGTGCAGTATACTGCTGCATCCATTTTCAATAAGCTGCCACTCGAATTCAAAAATCTTTGCAGTAATCCACGCGCTTTCAAATCGAAACTGGAGTGTTTCCTCATGGGTCACTCCTTTTATCCTGTCAAGGAGTTAATTGAAAAATTAAGCTGATTCTCATTGTACTGCTGATAGCGTTTTGCTTAAACTTATGGACTGATTTTCTCTCAGGTTCATGAACATGTATTTTTATCTGTTATTACTTTTATGTTGTAAGTTCATGTGTCGCCCTAACCGCCGTCTGCTTCACGTCTGCTGTTCAGCGAGCTACCTTAATTTAAGTATTAACTGTATTTTTCTTACTTGTCACTTCTTCTTCCGTGTGTTTTTGCTTTTAGGAAGCCTTAATTGTCGAGTGCTAGTAATAGAGTTACATAGATTTCATGTTTGTTTTGAATACAGTCAGAGAGAGTCCTTGTAGTCAGCCATAGTGCCAGTAATGCTAGTGTTTGTTTTGAATACAGTCCAGAGACAGGTAGTACTATTTTCATTGTTTTCTACAAGAAGTCGTTAGCAATCACAGTTTAGTCAGTAATCAGCCACCTTTAGTGAATTAGCAGTCTACTTAAAAGTTGAAACATCCTGGCAGATTAAAACTGTGTGCCCGACCGAGACTCGAACTCGGGACCTTTGCCTTTCGCGGGCAAGTGCTCTACCAACTGAGCTACCGAAGCACGACTCACGTCCGGTACTCACAGCTTTACTTCTGCCAGTATCCGTCTCCTACCTTCCAAACTTTACAGAAGCTCTTCTGCGAAACGTGCAGAACTAGCACTCCTGAAAGAAAGGATACTGCGGAGACATGGCTTAGCCACAGCCTGGGGGATGTTTCGAGAATGAGATTTTCACTCTGCAGCGGAGTGTGCGCTGATATGAAACTTCCTGGCAGATTAAAACTGTGTGCCCGACCGAGACTCGAACTCGGGACCTTTGCCTTTCGCGGGCAAGTGCTCTACCAACTGAGCTACCGAAGCACGACTCACGTCCGGTACTCACAGCTTTACTTCTGCCAGTATCCGTCTCCTACCTTCCAAACTTTACAGAAGCTCTTCTGCGAAACGTGCAGAACTAGCACTCCTGAAAGAAAGGATACTGCGGAGACATGGCTTAGTCACAGCCTGGGGGATGTTTCCAGAATGAGATTTTCACTCTGCAGCGGAGTGTGCGCTGATATGAAACTTCCTGGCAGATTAAAACTGTGTGCCCGACCGAGACTCGAACTCGGGACCTTTGCCTTTCGCGGGCAAGTGCTCTACCAACTGAGCTACCGAAGCACGACTCACGTCCGGTACTCACAGCTTTACTTCTGCCAGTATCCGTCTCCTACCTTCCAAACTCTACAGAAGCTCTTCTGCGAAACGTGCAGAACTAGCACTCCTGAAAGAAAGGATACTGCGGAGACATGGCTTAGCCACAGCCTGGGGGATGTTTCGAGAATGAGATTTTCACTCTGCAGCGGAGTGTGCGCTGATATGAAACTTCCTGGCAGATTAAAACTGTGTGCCCGACCGAGACTCGAACTCGGGACCTTTGCCTTTCGCGGGCAAGTGCTCTACCAACTGAGCTACCGAAGCACGACTCACGTCCGGTACTCACAGCTTTACTTCTGCCAGTATCCGTCTCCTACCTTCCAAACTTTACAGAAGCTCTTCTGCGAAACGTGCAGAACTAGCACTCCTGAAAGAAAGGATACTGCGGAGACATGGCTTAGCCACAGCCTGGGGGATGTTTCCAGAATGAGATTTTCACTCTGCAGCGGAGTGTGCGCTGATATGAAACTTCCTGGCAGATTAAAACTGTGTGCCCGACCGAGACTCGAACTCGGGACCTTTGCCTTTCGCGGGCAAGTGCTCTACCAACTGAGCTACCGAAGCACGACTCACGTCCGGTACTCACAGCTTTACTTCTGCCAGTATCCGTCTCCTACCTTCCAAACTTTACAGAAGCTCTTCTGCGAAACGTGCAGAACTAGCACTCCTGAAAGAAAGGATACTGCGGAGACATGGCTTAGCCACAGCCTGGGGGATGTTTCGAGAATGAGATTTTCACTCTGCAGCGGAGTGTGCGCTGATATGAAACTTCCTGGCAGATTAAAACTGTGTGCCCGACCGAGACTCGAACTCGGGACCTTTGCCTTTCGCGGGCAAGTGCTCTACCAACTGAGCTACCGAAGCACGACTCACGTCCGGTACTCACAGCTTTACTTCTGCCAGTATCCGTCTCCTACCTTCCAAACTTTACAGAAGCTCTTCTGCGAAACGTGCAGAACTAGCACTCCTGAAAGAAAGGATACTGCGGAGACATGGCTTAGCCACAGCCTGGGGGATGTTTCCAGAATGAGATTTTCACTCTGCAGCGGAGTGTGCGCTGATATGAAACTTCCTGGCAGATTAAAACTGTGTGCCCGACCGAGACTCGAACTCGGGACCTTTGCCTTTCGCGGGCAAGTGCTCTACCAACTGAGCTACCGAAGCACGACTCACGTCCGGTACTCACAGCTTTACTTCTGCCAGTATCCGTCTCCTACCTTCCAAACTTTACAGAAGCTCTTCTGCGAAACGTGCAGAACTAGCACTCCTGAAAGAAAGGATACTGCGGAGACATGGCTTAGCCACAGCCTGGGGGATGTTTCCAGAATGAGATTTTCACTCTGCAGCGGAGTGTGCGCTGATATGAAACTTCCTGGCAGATTAAAACTGTGTGCCCGACCGAGACTCGAACTCGGGACCTTTGCCTTTCGCGGGCAAGTGCTCTACCAACTGAGCTACCGAAGCACGACTCACGTCCGGTACTCACAGCTTTACTTCTGCCAGTATCCGTCTCCTACCTTCCAAACTTTACAGAAGCTCTTCTGCGAAACGTGCAGAACTAGCACTCCTGAAAGAAAGGATACTGCGGAGACATGGCTTAGCCACAGCCTGGGGGATGTTTCGAGAATGAGATTTTCACTCTGCAGCGGAGTGTGCGCTGATATGAAACTTCCTGGCAGATTAAAACTGTGTGCCCGACCGAGACTCGAACTCGGGACCTTTGCCTTTCGCGGGCAAGTGCTCTACCAACTGAGCTACCGAAGCACGACTCACGTCCGGTACTCACAGCTTTACTTCTGCCAGTATCCGTCTCCTACCTTCCAAACTTTACAGAAGCTCTTCTGCGAAACGTGCAGAACTAGCACTCCTGAAAGAAAGGATACTGCGGAGACATGGCTTAGCCACAGCCTGGGGGATGTTTCCAGAATGAGATTTTCACTCTGCAGCGGAGTGTGCGCTGATATGAAACTTCCTGGCAGATTAAAACTGTGTGGGAGCTCCAACGTTAGGCTGGTGATGGAGCCCCTTAAGGAAATAGCGGAAAGGTCGGGGAAGAAGGCCAGTGTTCACTCTGTCTGCTTGCCGGGGGGTCTCATTCGAGATGTGGAGGGGGCCCTACTGGCGGCGATAGAGAGCACTGGGTGCTCCCGACTGCAAATTGTTGCTGATGTCGGCACCAATGACTCCTGCCGTCTGGGTTCAGAGGTCATCCTCACTTCGTACAGGCGGTTGGCGGATTTTATGAAGGCAGAAAGCCTCGCTCGCGGGGTGGAATCAGAGCTAACTATTTGTAGTGTCGTTCCCAGAACCGATCGCGGTCCTCTGGTTTGGAGCCGAGTGGAAGGCTTAAACCAGAGGCTCAGAAGATTCTTCGGAGAGCTGGGGTGCAAATTTCTCGACCTCCGCAATAGGGTGCAGAAATGTAGGGTCCCCCTGAATAGGTCAGGCATGCACTACACGCCGGAAGCGGCTACGAGGGTAGCGGAGTACGTGTGGAGTGCACATGGGGTATTTTTTAGGTTAGAGAATTCCCTCCCTAGACCCGACAAGACGCCTCCTGAGACGCGGCAAGGCAGGAGTAGGCAAAATGCAACAGGGAATAACAATATTAATGTGCTAATAGTAAACTGACTACGAGACAAGAAAAAATGTATTCATAGGTGAAAGCTCAAAGCTACGGGTAAAATGTCCCTAGGCTTATCGTCTCAAAGAAGAGATGGCACAGAGAAACAAGTGGGCATGTCTTACATAGCAAGCAGCCATTTAAACCGACATTTAGGACCTTCAAATAAGGATTTGGACTAAAATACTTTCATATTCGCACTAAGTGTAAATAAAACTGGTACAATCACCAATAAACAAAATTATTTTCATTGTTTTCGGGGTTCCTTTTGCCTTTCGGAATAAATATATTGCGAATCAGTAGTTAACATGCCTGGTTCCCCAAACAGGAGACGACTAGAAACTTCCGAAATGTGGTGGTGTAGAAGAATGCTAAAAAAGCTTTGATCGAATAGCTGAAGGGGAGATACGAAATCAGATTAGGGAGCAGAGAAATTAATGGCACAAATTGACAAAAAGAAGCGATCGTGGGTAAATGTCATATTTCGATTCCACCCATCCACTGTGACCCATGACGTTCTGCATGACGTTGATTAGTTGCATTTCGAAGGATACCAGTGGCCTTATTAAATGTTAACTGTGATTGCCTTCGTTTCTAGAACAATTTATAATGTTCGTTAACTATGATTTTTTTTTCGGAATATATCGTGATGAACTCTGGGAGGAACCACTGAACACAGCTTAAATTGTCGTTGAAGAAACGAGTAGTGATTGTATTTTTATCTTTCTTATCCGACACGTTGGGGTATCCAAGGTATAATGGGGTACACAGTTGAAAACTTTGATTAAATGTACAAAATTGATAAATAAGAGAGCTACAAATTTTTATATGAACACATTATGATGTATTAATCAGAAAAATACAAGAACATTGCCATAAAATAAAACAACAATATTTTCTGACTCAAAAACAGAAATTTATATCATTTGCACGCGGTAGAATGGGGTGGTAAATACAAGTGATTACAAAAACGTATAAAATTATCGGAAATGCAGAAAATATTGGCTTGCTCGGAATTTTTTTTAGTTCAAAGTGAGTATTAATGTCAAACTACAGTTTTCATGTATCGTATCCTTTTCTTGAGGCTGTTTACAAAATTCACACACGGGGAGACACTCATCATCTTCGCTATCTATTCCTGCACAAGAATCGTGTGTCCATTTTTTGCACGTGGAACAAGCTACCCAACCTCCAACTGATTTTGAATATAACCCACCACAATATACACATTGACAGTCAGAACTTTCCTCGTAATCACTCTCGTTAGTATTGTATTCTCTCTCCTTTTTTCCATTTACCTTCAGATTCTTTCTCTCTTTTTTGAGTTCTTAACTTTATTCTCTTTCGCAAAAAGTTTTCTGTTTGCTCTTTCTTCTTTGTCAAAGTTCTTTTTTCTGTTTCTCCCATTAATGACTTTTAACTCTTTTTTTGTACGGCGAATCAGTTAAAACAACGTTCTTCCCCATTTTCAGTCTCGCTCTTTTCTTGCTTTCGTTAACTTTTGACAAGAAAATCAGAATCTCAGGTGAAATATGAAATGAGGAGGTTGTGTTGTCAGTTGTCATCCAAGAGCACCCAAGATTAGAACAATTAGCCCCAATAACTTTGTTATTCTTAGGCGGCAGTTCATTGTAACAAATAGCTGAAACCTCGTCCGCTTGATTATCCAGCCCGTTTGAGTCGTCTTTTTCAGCTGGTGTGCTAGGTGGAGGCAATTACAATTGTTCAGATATAATAACCCCTTTATCTGACGGCCTATCACGTCCGCTGTCAGTTGTGTGTGCCGGGAGGAAGTGTGCGTCGTGAATATGGATGGGTCCGTGGGCCATATTGCAGTAGCTTCAAACCTTTAATAGCGGTTTTCATTTTTGCGCTTTAGACGAAAGCTGAACCAAAAAGCGTTGAAATTTGAAAGACAGTTACGACTTTCCCTGCGTGGCTTCGCAGCCATTTTCGAAGCTGATCACTATAACGAGGATTTATAAAACAAACATCAAGCGTCTGAAGTCTGTGAGAGCAATGTGGTGGTGAAGAAACGCCACTCTCCCTCGCGTTGTCCATAACGTCATTGTTCGTGGTATGAGCTGAGTGGCCATCTGATATAAGGAGAACTGGGACGTGCTTTGATGCCTTAGAAAATACCACAAATTGTGGAAACCATACAAAGAATGACTCTGTGGCCATCAATGCGGTGCTGTGGACCTCAGCGCAACCTCCTGCTGCCAGTCCTAACTCAAATTCTTTCTGCTTCTTCTTTCGTGGAAAAATAATCGTAGGAGGAATGTCAGCTCCGCTTGCTGAAGTACTAATGAGGCTGGTTGCAGTTTCGCCCCTTTTTGCAGAGGTTAACGATCGCACTGGACGGTTCCCTTTGCAAGCTGCGATGTTCGATTGGTTTTTAGCATTAACCGAGACGCCTGTTCCATCACAATTAGTTATTTGAGAAGTCATTAGTTTGTGATTGTCAGTTACATTTGTTAGCAACGAAAAAAACCTATCGACAGCTACTTTGTTAAAATCAATGATTCTTGTACTAGATTTTGCTTCGGGCTTGCGAACAAATCCGAATTTGCTTCTTCATTGTTTCATGATGTAATAAAGATTTCTATTTGTTTTGCTCGAAATTTTCGAAAAGGTATCTGGGGAACGTGCAAAAATTGAAATGGCAAAACTGTGCACCTGCCGAAACACGAGTGCGTATACTCATTTGAAAAAATGTTCCTAAACTGCTTCTGATACGCTAGAGGTTACCGCACAGTAAACAGCAATTGTAGTTGACCGTTTGCCTGCACCGTATAGAGTACGGCCAATAAAATATTTTTGTAGGGAGGACACATCATCTCATCCTGAATGAAGAGTTCATCTATACGTGTAAATGTAACCACTTGTGCCAGAGGGAGTGTGTTGGTAGCCTTACTGTTCATGTTGTATATTAACATTACAGATAATATAAGTAAGCTCACATATTTCGAAAATGATGCAGATATCGACATAGAGGTAACAAAGTCCGTGTGAAGCGATATGCACATACAGGGGATAATAAAAATGTGACCACCTATACTTGCATCTACATGGATACTCTGCAAATCACATTTAAGTGCCTGGCAGATTGTTCATCGAACCACCTTCACAAGTCTCTATTATTCCAATCTCGCATAGCACCCGGAAAGAATGATCACCTGTGTCTTTCCATACGAGCTCTGACTTCCCTTATTTTATCGTTGTGGTCGTTTCTCCCTACGTAGGTCGGTGTCAACAAAATATTTTCGCATTCGGAGGAAAAAGTTGGTGATTGGAATTTCGTGAGAAGATTCCGTCGCAAAGAAAAACGCTTTTCTTTTAATGATGTCCAGCCAAAATCCTGTATCATTTGTGTGACACACTCTCTCATATTTCGCGATAATAGGAGGACGTGCTGCCTTTCATTGGACTTTTTAGATCTACTCCGTCAGTCCTATCTTGTAAGGATCCCACATTTCCCAGCAGTATTCTAAAAGAGGACGGACAAGCGTAGTGTAGGCAGTGTCCTTTCTAGGTCTGTTACGTTTTCTAAGTGTTGTGCCAATAAAACGCAGTCTTTGGTTAGCCTTAACCGCAACATTTTCTATGTGTTTTTTCCAATTTAAGTTGTTCGTTATTGTATAATAATAATGGCGTGTGACGAGGGCCTCCCATCGGGTAGACCGTTCGCCTGGTGCAAGTCTTTCGATTTGACGCCACTTCGGCGACTTGCGCGTCGATGGGGATGAAATGATGATTAGTACAACACAACACCCAGTCCCTGGGCGGAGAAAATCTCCGACCCAGCCGGGAATCGAAGGAATCTTAGGATTGACAGTCTGTCGTGCTGACCACTCAGCTACCGGGGGCGGACGTTAGTTATTGTAATACCTTGTTATTTAGTTGACTTTACGGCTTTTAGATTAGACTGCAACTTCTCTCATAGTGATTAGTCCATTCTGCTTCACCAGCAATATTGCGGGATCAGTAACGACCTGATTTGTTGATATTGCGGGCGTACCTTAACTGGCTTCTGTCTTCATTGATTAGCGGCTACCTTTGAAATGGTTGTACCACTCCTTTAGCCCTGCAGTACCCATTACTTTGTCCACAAACACACGATGGTTTCAACTTGAGAATCGCCAAGCTTGGAGCACAATGTGATGTAAAGACGTCATTTTGCTCAGAATACTAAATCCAACGTGTACGACTTGCAAGTGTTCCGAAGTAGTGGAGAAAATCAGGTATGTGTGCTAAATATGCCTGAAAACATGAGCCCATGCGCGCCCTGATACCATTGTTGATTTCAACAATTAAAAAAGGTCGGATATTTTTTGAACAGCTCATGTATATAAGCCATCGCCAGTGATGTCGAAAGAGCAAGATACCCCTAACTACGCCAGTTGATTAGGTAGTTCGAATGGAGCGGTCTATTGTCTGACGTATCTCCATAACAGCTCCGAACCGAATACCCCAAAGTTCGACAAATGGTTCAAATGGCTCTGAGCACTATGGGTCTTAACATCTATGGTCATCAGTCTCCTAGAACTTAGAACTACGTAAACCTAACTAACCTAAGGACATCACACAACACCCAGCCATCACGAGGCAGACAAAATCCCTGACCCCGCCGTGAATCGAACCCGGGAACCCAGACGCGGAAGGCGAGAACGCTACCTTCACGTCAGGAATCAAGCTGAGCTCAGAAGGGCGCAAGTCCGGGTCTGTCTCAGGCCGATACTGATCTTCGGCCTGACGTGGCTGCTTGTCCTGTTCCAGGTGTTGCCCCTCAGTCTGCAAGATCCAAGCAGTCGCAGAGGGTGGTCTTACTGGTAGTTGGGAGCTCCAACGTCAGGCGCGTAATGGGGCAGAGAGGGGAAGAGAGGGGAAGAAAACCAATGTGCAATCCGTGTGCATACCGGGGTGAGTTATTCCAGATGTGAAAAAGGGTCCTTCCGGATGCCATGAAGGGTACAGGTTGCACCCATTTGCAGGTGGTCGCTCATGTCGGCACCAATGATGTGTGTCGCTATGGATCGGAGGAAACCCTCCCTGGCTATCTGATTTGGTGAAGACTGCCAGTCTCGCTAGCCGGATGAAAGCAGAGCTCACCGCTCACCATCTGTAGCATCGTCGACAGGACTGACTGCGGGCCTTTGGTAAAGAGCTGAGTAAAGGGTCTGAATCAGAGGCTGAGATTGTTCTGCGACCGTGTGGGCTGCAGATTCCTCGACTTGAGCCATAGGGTGGTGGGGTTTCGGGTTCCGCTGGATAGGTCAGGAGTCCACTACACGCAACAAGCGGCTACACGGGTAGCAGGGGTTGTGTGGCGTGAGCTGGGCGGTTTTTTAGGTTAGATGGCATTGGGCAAGTACAGAAAGGGCGGCAGCTTCAACGAGTTCGGGGCAAAGCAGGACATGCGGGGACCAAGCAGCAATCGGTATTGTAATGGTAAACTGTCGAAGCAGCGTTGGTAAAGTACCGGAACTTCAAGCGCTGATAGAAAGTACCGAAGCTGAAATCGTTATAGGTACAGAAAGCTGGCTGAAACCAGAGAGAAATTCTGCCGAAATTTTTACAAAGGTACAGACAGATAGAAATGATAGATTGCATGCAACCGGTGGTGGAGAGTTAGTCGCTGTTAGTAGAAGTTTATCCTGTAGTTAAGTAGAAGTGGATAGTTCCTGTGAATTATTATGGGTGGAGGTTACACGCAACAGCCGAGCTAGGTTAATAATTGGCTCCTTTTACTGACCTCCCGACCCAGCTGCATTAGTGGCAGAACAACTGAGAGAAAATTTGGAATACATTTCAAATCAATTTTCTCAGCATGTTATAGTCTTAGGTAGAGATTTCAATTTACCAGATATAGACTGGGACACTCAGATGTTTAGGATGGGTCGTAGGGACAGAGCGTCGAATGACAATATACTGAGTGCGCTATCCGAAAATTACCTCAGGCAATTAAACAGAGAACCGACTCGTGGAGATAACATCTTGGACCTACTGATAACAAACAGACCCGAACTTTTCGACTCTGTATGTGCAGAACAGGGATTAGTGATCATAAGGCTGTTGCAACATCCCTGAATATGGAAGTTAATAGGAATATAAAAAGAGGGAGGAAGGCTTACGTGTTTAGCAAGGGTAATAGAAGGCAGATTTCAGTCTACCTAACAGATCAAAACGAAAATTTCTGTTCTGACACTGACAATGTTCAGTATTTATGGAAAAAGTTCAAGGCAATCGTAAAATGCGTTTTATACAGGTACGTGTAGAGTAAAACTGTGAGGGACGGGATAAACCCACCGTGGTTCAACAACAAAGTTAGGAAACTACTGCGAAAGCAAAGACAGCTTCACTCCAAGTATAAACGCAGCCAAAACCTCTCAGACAAACAGAAGCTAAACGATGTCAAACTTAGCGTAAGGAGGGCTATGCGTGAAGCGTTCAGTGAATTCGAAAGTAAAATTCTATGTACCGACTTGACAGAATATCCTAGAAAGTTCTGGTCTCACGTTAAATCAGTTAGTGGTTGGAAACAGCATGTCCAGACACTCCGGGGTGATGATGGCATTGAAACAGAGGATGACAGGCGTAAAGCTGAAATACTAAACACATTTTTCCAAAGATGTTTCATAGAGGAAGACCGCACTGCAGTTCCTTCTCTAAATCCTAGCACAAACGAGAAAATGGCTGACATCGAAATAAGTGTCCAAGGAGTAGAAAAGCAACTGGAATCACTCAACAGAGGAAAGTCCACTGAACCTGACGGGGTACCAATTCGATTCTACACAGTACGCAAAAGAACTTGCCCTCCCTTTTAACAGCCGTGTACCGCAAGTCTCTAGGGGAACGGAAGGCTCCAAATGATTGGAAAAGAGCACAGGTAGTCCGAGTCTTCAAGAAGGGTCGTAGAGCAGATGCGCAAAACTATAGACCTATATCTCTGACGTCGATCTGTTGTAGAATTTTAGAACATGTTTTTTGCTCACGTATCATGTCGTTTTTGGAAACCCAGAATCTACTCTGTAGGAATCAACATGGATTCCGGAAACATCCATCGTGTGAGACCCAACTCACTTTATTTGTTCATGAGACCCAGAAAATATTAGATACAGGCTCCCAGGTAGATGCTATTTTTCTCGACTTCCGGAAGGCGTTCGATACAGTTCCGCACTGTCGCCTGATAAATAAAGTAAGAGCCCACGGAATATCAGATCAGCTCTCTGGTTGGATTGAAAAGTTTTAACAAACAGAACACAGCATGTTGTTATCACTGGAGAGACGTCTACAGACGTTAAAATAATCTCTGGCGTGCCACAGGGGAGTGTTATGGGACCATTACTTTTCACAATATATATAAATGAGGTAGTAGATAGTGTCGGAAGTTCCATGCGGTTTTTCGCGGATGATTCTGTAGCATACACAGAAGTTGCAGCATTAGAAAATTGTAGCGAAATGCCGGAAGATCTGCAGCGGATAGGCCATTGGTGCAGGGAGTGGAAACTGACCCTTAACATATACAAATGTAATGTATTGCGAATACATAGAAAGAAGGATCCTTTATTGTATGATTGTACGATAGCGGATCAAACACTGGTAGCAGTTACTTCTGTAAAATATCTCGGAGTATGCGTGCGGAACGATTTGAAGTGGAATGATCATATAAAATTAACTGTTGGTAAGGCGCGTACCACGTTGAGATCCATTGGGAGAGTCCTTAGAAACTGTAGTTCATCAACAAAGGAGGTGGCTTAAAAAACACTCGTTCGACCTATACTTGAGTATTGCTCATCAGTGTGGGATCCGTACCAGATCGGGTTTGCGGAGGAGATAGAGAAGATTCAAAGAAGAGCGGCGCGTTTCGTCACAGGGTTATTTGGTAACCGTGATAGCGTTACGGAGATGTTTGACAAACTCAAGTGCCAGACTCTGCAAGAGAGCCGCTCTTCATCGCGGTGTAGCTTGCTCGCCAGATTTCGAGAGGGTGCGTTTCTGGATGAGGTATCGAATATATTGCTTCCCCCTACTTATACCTCCCGAGGAGTTCACGAATGTAAAATTAGAGAGATTAGAGAGCGCACGGAGGCTTTCAGACAGTCTTTCCTCCCGCGAACCATACGCGACTGGAACAGGAAAGGGAGGTAATGACAGTGACACGTAAAGTGCCTTCCGCCACACACCTTTGGGTGGCTTGCGGAGTATAAATATAGATGTAGATGAGTGTGGTGCGTGATGCGGCGCTCCCCATCCCTATATACCGATCAAACCAGTCACGACTTGAACCGAGCGTGCCCGAACATTGTCCTACAAAATGATGGCCGCCTCCTGCAGAAACCGACGCCGCTTCTTTCTCTCAGTTGCTTTTCTACTTTGTAACACAGTCTGTTTCGTTTTAGAGTCCAAACAGCTTAACAGATATTGTTCAAATTTGTCATGGAGACAGTTTGAACCCTTAGAAAGAACATAGCCCACTTTAACAAGCAAGAAATTTTTTTTTGCATCAGTGAACGTAAACTACATTAAAACTTACTTATTTTGGTTGTATAACTTAAGAATTCTATAATGTATAAGTACTTCAGTAGTCGCCGCGCGGGATAGTCTCTCAAACGAAATTGCTCCCACGTCCGAGGCCTTTGAATATCACGTCTTCCATTCCGCTTGTAGTTCAGAATATTTTGGGGAAGTCTGGGACGTAGCATTCTCACCAGTCTTCACGATATTTTTGAATTTTTTAGTTTCTTTTGAAAATACTTAATTTTTCTCTAGTAACTTCATTCCTAATCATTTCTTGTTGTGCAGCTCTTCGAATTTCGTAGGAACCTCATCTCTGCCGTGTGATTTTTTTTGCTTTTTTTTTAACCATGTTTTCGCTTTCATACATAATACAGGAACCGCGACCACGTTATAGAATTTCGGGACAATCTTTTTGTACTTTATTGCCCAATATTCAGATAATAGTATCACAGACAGCTTAGAATTTGTGTAATTTATTTTAAGTATCAGAGTAAAAATCAGATCTTACAGCGTAGCCTAAATGAAAGATTAAGAGACCAGTTCTAAAGCAGGATTATCCAAAACTAGTTTTAAACTGACTGAGTATTTTCCTCGGAGTGCACTTATTTTCGTTTTATTACTAGAAATTTTAAAGTTGTATTCATTGCATATTTCGTTCAGGTGGTACATAGATCTTTGGAGGTCATTTCGTGAACTTGAATCATGTCATCTACAAACAGAAGCACAATCAGGTATTTCTCATTCGTTATCCCAATTCCTTTGTCTTGTCGTAGTTCCTGCTTTCATTTATGAAGAACGAAGTCAATGTATATACTAAAAATGCTGACTTAATCTGCTCATTTAAATGTATTCCGAACGAGCTGCCGCAGTGGTTATTCCATGGTATGATGATGATGATGATGATGTTTGGTTTTTGGGGCGCTTAACTGCACGGTTATCAGCGCCTGTACAAAGCCCCAACCTTTACACAGTCCAGTTTCGCCACCTTCACGGATGATGATGAAATGATGACACCACAGACACCTACTTCCCGGGCGGAGAAAGCAACCCAGCCGTGAATCGAACCCGGAATCCCACCACCAGCAACGACGAGCTTCTACACGACGAGCTGTCAACTAGTACACTAGACTCGCATTCGGGAGGATGACGTTTAAATCCGCATCCGGCCATCCTGATACGTTTTCCGTAACTTTCCTGAATCGCTCCAAGCAAATGCTGGGATGGTTCCTTTTAAAGGGAACGGCGTACTTCTTTTACCCTTCCCTGACGCAGTGCCAACTCCTGCTCCGTTTCTAATGACCTCAACATCGATGGCCCCCTGTGGGTTCGGGGGTAAGAATAGGCCCACGGTATTCCTGCCTGTCGTAAGAGGCGACTAAAAGGAGTCTCAAACGTTTCGGCCTTATGTGATGGTCCCCTACCGGGTTTGACCTCCATCTTCTAAATTCTTCCGAAGAGCGAGCTGATTGGGGAAGGGCGCCTTACAAGGTGCAATGTGTCCATCGCTCATTACCATCTCTAGCTTGGTTGGTCGTCGTCGCATAGCTGTCCCGCCCACTCACCATCTCTAGGGCGTGGCTTTGTTCTTGGGTGCGGTTTTTGCAGTCTGCTCTGCTGTGTCGCTTTATGCGCCAATGACGATCATGGGCTACATTTCGCCTGAAATCCAGCATGGTAGCCAGTCCGTTGTGGTGGGGCCGCCATGTACCCTGTCGGTTGTAGCCCCCTGACAACACAGGGATCGCTCTACTGATGCCTGCGCCGTTAACTCCCCGCGTATGCCAAGGAGTAGATGCCTGTCTCCTTGGGGCATCGGGACTCCCGGCAATGGCCATCCCGCCAGGTGGTCGTTGCTGAGGCTGGGTGGCGCCCGTGGGGAGGGCCCTTGGTCGGAGTAGGTGGCATCAGGGCGGATGACCCGCGATGAAGCGTGGTACATCATCTCTTGCTGGCGGCCAGCCGCCAGCAGTCTCTAAGCGTTCTCGGCCTCAATACAACGCTCAAGCATATGATCCACAATCGTTCCCCTCCCTGGCCACACCATGGGAGGAACGAAAGGCTACGGTTGGCAGCGAACCTTATTCACCTCGCTATTTAGTCTGTACACGAGTCGATGGGGAATCGTTTATGGCGACCAAGCCTCAGTTTTTTGTCGAGCACTTGGAGGACAAGTTTGGGGAGGTGGAGGGCTTGTCCAAAATGCGCTCTGGGGCAGTATTGATCAAAACGGCATCCTCTGCATAGTCACGGCGGTTACTCGCTTGTGACAAGTTGGGGGATGTTTCCGTCACGATCACACCCCATAAGAGTCTCAACATGGTCCAGGGCATTATATTCCATAGGGACCTACTCTTGCAGTCAGACGACGAGCTACGCGCCAATTTAGAACGGCGGGGTGTTCACTTCGTCCGGCGCGTCCATCGGGGTCCGAGGGATAATCAGGTAGCCACCGGTGCCTTCATCTTGGCCTTCGAGGGTGACGTCCTACCCGAAAAGGTCAAGGTGATGGTCTACCGATGTGATGTGAAGCCCTATATCCCTCCCCCGATGAGGTGTTTCAAATGCTGGAAGTTCGGCCACATGTCATCTCGGTGTACTTCCAGCATGACATGCAGAGATTGTGGACGCCCTTCACATCCTAATACTGCATGTGCGCCGCCTCCCATATGTGTGAACTGCGGCGAACACCATTCCCCTTGCTCGCCAGACTGCAAGGTCCTACTGAAAGAACGAAGGATCATGGAATATAAGGCCCTGGACCGCATGACCTATACTGAGGCTAAGCGGAAATACGAGAGGCTACATCCTGTGGCTCTGACCAGCTCCTATGCCACCGCTGCCAAAACAGTAGTTTTGTCATCTGCTGCACCGATTCCACTGAACACTCTGAGCCGGAATACTACACCTGCCCCCTTGATGGTGGGGGGCACTTCCCCATCTGTTGCTCCTGCACCATCTACCTCAGGAGCAACGACCCCCCAACCATCGGGGACACAAGTCCCCAACTCTAAGCCGGAGAAGCGTCCGACTTCTTCGGCGACTCTCTCTCGCAAGGGATCCCTCGGGTCCCTCCCTTCCCAGGTTTCCACCTCTGGGAAGGGTGACGTCAGCCAATGGCTGAAAAGCAGGCCAGCGGCTGGTCGCAGGGCTTCCCGCTCCTCCTCCGTCCCGGAGACTGACTCGGTGGAGCCCTCCCAGCTAGTAAAGCCCAAGGAGCAGAGAGAGAAGACGAAGAAGAAGAAGGCCTCTAAGGCCAAGGAACGCGCGGTGGCATCCACCCCACCGCTCCATACAGACTCTGCGTCTGGGGATGAGGTGGAGATCCTGGCGTCCGCTGAGGACCTGGATCTCGCCATACCCTCAGACGCCAAGGACGCCGATTGTACTGGTCCTCGATCGGTGACAGCAGGTGACCCAGTGACGTGATCTGCCTCCTCGGTCCCTTCACGCCTATTTCGCCCATGGACAAAGTGATTCTCCAGTGGAACTGCAGCGGTTTTTTCCACCACCTTGCTGAGCTCCGCCAACTCGTCAGCAGTCACCCTTTCTTCTGCATTGCCCTCCAGGAAACGTGGTTTCCGGCAATGCGGACCCCTGCCCTACGAGGGTATCGGGGTTATTATAAGAACCGGGCAGCTTATGAGAGTGGTGGAGTCTGCGTCTACGTCCTTAACTCTATCTACAGCGAGTGTGTGCCTCTTCATACACCCTTAGAGGCTGTCGCTGTAAGGATGTGGACGCCTCAGCCTATTACTGTCTGCAGTTTGTACCTTCCGCCGGATGGTGATGTCTCTCGTCATGTGTTGGCTGCATTGATAGGACAACTGCCGCCTCCCTTTGTGTTGCTGGGCGACTTTAACGCCCATAACCCCTTGTGGGGTAGCGCCGCGATTACTGGCCGGGGCAGAGATGTCGAGACTCTTCTGTCACAGCTTGACCTCTGCCTTTTAAACACGGGAGAGGCGACCCACTTTAGTGCGGTCCATGGCTCGTTTTCGGCCATTGACCTTTCTATTTGCAGCCCCGGACTTTCACCACCCATCCACTGGAGGGTCCATGACGACTTATGTGACCATTTCCCCATCTTTCTGTCACTGCCACAGCGTCACTCTTCTGAACGCCCCTCCAGATGGGCTCTGAATAAGGCTGATTGGGACTTATTTACATCTGTCGCAGTGATCGCACCTCCTTCCACTGATCCGATTGATGCGGTGGTTCAGTCGGTCACCACCAGCATCGTTTCTGCGGCGGCATCTGCGATTCCCTGTACATCCGGGTCACCTCGGCGGAGGACTGTGCCGTGGTGGTCGCCCGAGATCGCAGAGGCGATTCGAGATCGCAGGCGGGCTCTTCAGCGCCATAAGCGGCACCCGTCGTTGGAGACCCTCATTGCTTTTAAACAGTTCCGCGCCCGAGCCCGACGCCTTATTCGCCAACGGAAGCAGGAGTGTTGGGAACGTTATGTTTCCACCATTGGCGTCCGTACCTCTGCATCGCAGGTTTGGGCCCAGATTCGGCGACTCCAAGGCTATCGGCCACCTGTCTCTGTCCCTGGGCTTTCGCTGAATGGAGCAGTGTGCACCGACTCCGACACGATTGCGGACCGGTTAGCAGAGCATTTTGCTCAGTGTTCCGCGTCAACGAACTACCCGTTGGCCTTCCGCTCCCGGAAAGAGCGGTTGGAAAGTCGGAGGCTTTCCTTTCACACGCGCCACGCGGAGTCGTACAATGCTCCTTTCAGCGAATGGGAATTCCAGAGCGCACTTTCTGCTTGCCCTGATACGGCTCCTGGACCAGACCGCATTCACAGCCAGATGCTGAAACACCTCTCAGTGCCTTGCCAGCGACGCCTCCTAGATCTTTTCAATCGCGTCTGGGTTGAGGGTGTTTTCCCGTCTCAATGGCGGGAAAGCATAGTCCTCCCCGTATTGAAACCTGGCAAGAACCCGCTGGAGGTGGACAGCTATCGCCCCATAAGCCTCACCAACGTTCCTTGCAAGTTGCTGGAACGTATGGTGAGCCGGAGGTTGAGTTGGCTCCTCGAGTCTCGGGGCCTTCTGGCTCCATCTCAGGGTGGGTTCCGTAAAGGCCGCTCTGCCGTCGATAATCTGGTCTCCCTGGAGTCTGCCATCCGTACAGCCTTTGCACGCCGCCAACATCTGGTTGCCGTCTTCTTCGACATG
The DNA here is from genome assembly GCF_023897955.1 of Schistocerca gregaria. Lineage (NCBI taxonomy): Eukaryota > Metazoa > Arthropoda > Insecta > Orthoptera > Acrididae > Schistocerca > Schistocerca gregaria. Next base: position 4,025,697 of record NW_026061947.1, on the reverse strand, counting down.
CGGAAGGCATACGATACGACTTGGCGCCATCACATCCTGGCCACACTTCATGGGTGGGGCCTTAGGGGCCCGCTCCCGATTTTTATTCAGAATTTTCTTTCGTATCGTTCCTTCCGCGTGCAAGTAGCTGCGTCGCATAGTTCCTCCCGGGTCCAGGAGAACGGGGTCCCACAGGGGTCTGTCCTCAGTGTGTCCCTGTTTTTAATTGCCATCAATGGGCTCCTTGAGGCGGTGGGGTCGTCCGTCGAGGCTTCTTTATATGCGGACGACTTCTGCCTATATTACAGCTCCAGTGGCATCGCCGCTGCTGAACGGCAGCTGCAAGGTGCCATCCGCAAGGCGCAGTCATGGGCTGTAGCGCACGGCTTCCAGTTTTCGGCCGCGAAGACCTGCGTTATGCATTTCTGCCGGCGTCGCACGGTTCACCCTGAGCCGCGCCTTTACCTTGATGGTGAACCTCTTGCTGTGGTCGCGACGCATCGGTTCTTGGGACTGGTGTTCGATACCCGGTTGACTTGGCTGCCCCATATTAGGCAGCTGAAGCTAACATGCTGGCGGCACTTAAACGCTCTCCGTTGCTTAAGCCACACCAGGTGGGGTGCCGACCGGTCCACCCTCCTCCACCTATATCAAGCGCTGATCCAGTCCCGCCTTGATTATGGGTGTGTGGCGTACGGTTCTGCCTCGCCTTCAGCATTGCGATTGCTGGATCCCATACACCACTGCAGGATCCGCCTCGCCACGGGGCGTTCCGGACAAGCCCCGTCGACAGCATACTTGTGGAGGCTGGTGTCCCTCCATTGCGGTTCCGGCGTGACCGCCTTCTGGCCGCCTATGCCGCGCACGTTTATAGCATGCCAGGGCATCCAAACTACCGTCTCCTGTTCCCGCGCTCGATCGTCCATGTTCCAGACAGGCGGCCCCGGTCAGGGTGTCCCATTGCGGTTCGCCTCCGGGACCTTCTCCGTGGCCTTGACTTTTTTCCTCTGCCGCCTGTTTTCCGGGCCAATCTCCGTCTGCCCCCGTGGAGTGTGCCCCGACCGTGCCTTCGGCTCGACTTGGCACAGGGTCCGAAGGTCTCAGTGCCTCCGGAGGCCCTCCGCCGCCGCTTTCTTTCCATCCTGGCCGAGTTTCCGAACGCGGCGGTGGCCTACACCGACGGTTCGGTGGTCTCTGGTCACACTGGTTACGCTCTCACTCTACGGGATTATTGTGAGCAACGGTCATTGGCAGCTGGTTCCAGTGTATACACTGCCGAGTTGGTTGCCATCTATCGTGCCCTAGAGTTTCTCCGCTCCCGCTCAGGTGAGTCCTTTGTCATCTGTAGTGACTCCCTGAGCGGTTTACGAGCTCTTGACCAGTGTTTCCCTCGTTCCCGTCTGGTGATGGCCATCCAGGAGTCCCTCCATACTCTCGTCCGTTGCGGCCGCTCTGTCACCTTTGTTTGGTCCCCGGGTCACGTCGGCATCCCGGGTAACGAGCGGGTTGACGAACTGGCGAAACAGGCGGTCAGTTCCCCGGCCATGGAGATCGGTCTTTTAGAGAGTGACGTCCGATCCGTATTGCGGCAGAAGGTCCTTGCTGCTTGGCGTGATGAGTGGCGCACCCTGCCCTCTCCCAACAAACTTCGGGCAGTCAAGGAGACAACCAGTGTGTGGCGCTCCTCCATGCGGGGGTCTCGCAAGGACGCTGTCGTCCTCTGCCGGCTCCGCATAGGACATACCCGGCTCACGCACGCGTATCTCTTGTGCCGTGACGACCCGCCTCTCTGTCGCTGCGGATTGGCCCTGACCGTGGTACACATGTTACTAGACTGCCCACTTTTAACTGCCCTCAGGCAGACGTTCGCGCTGCCTGATACACTCCCTGCTCTTTTAACCGATGACTCTACTATGGCTGACTTAGTTCTCCGTTTTATTCGAGCAGGGGGTTTTTATCATTCAATATGAGAGTCCCTTTTCATTTTTTTTTTAGTGTCGACTGTGGCTTTTGGCCTGGGGTTTTAGTTTGTGGTGTTTTAATGTGTCCCTTGGTTGTTGGCCTTTCCAGTTTTATTTTCATGGTCGGCCAATGACCGTCGCACTCTGTGTGTCTTTTAATCTCTTTTCTCTGGTCTTCGTCTATGTCTTTCTTGTACTGTGTCGTCCCTTGTCGTCTCCGTTATGTGTTTATTGCTTGTTGGACTTTTCTTCGTGTATTATTATGGTCGTGGAACAAGGGACCGATGACCTAAGTAGTCTGGTCCCTTTAACCCCCCACAAACCAACCTCAACATCGATGGCACATTAAATGCAATCCTCCTTCCGTCCTTCATTTAAAGGCATAGGTTTACGCAATAAGTCGGGCGTTAAAAGTTAAAAACTGCGTACTCGTCTAAGGCAGCACAATTTCATGGCGCGCAAATTATCGAGAATATATTCACCGAGCATTTGTGAAAGGCAGCACGTGGCGACTTCCAACAAACTTCACACATAATTTCGAAACTTGGCGAAACTTTTTTTCCCCTCTGACATCCCTGACATAATGATGAAAGGAAAAAGACTTTGATCACTTCTACATTTTCGCTGTTCGTGTAGTAAGGTGTCAGCATCAGGCTTGATGTTTCACTTTATTACTTCTTTACTACTCACTTTATTCGCAACACATTTGTCACAGTATCCACATACGTCGCCGAATGTACCTGAAAATTATAGAATTGTACAACACCTAGTTCAGTAAATAAATATTGAGACGTTTTCGAAAAACTAGCTTCTCTTACAACAGAGCGTCTTCAACTGCAAAGGGTTATGTTTCTTCAGGTCAAGTTTTTAACACATTAACTGATACGGAATGTGAACGAACTTCTGAAGGTGTTTTACAAGTGGGACTTCCAGTTTTCAGACAGCAATTTGGAGGGGAGAAGGGGGCGGTGGTTACGCGGTCTATTTGGAACTTCAGTGTTTTCGCAAATGATGCTGTTGCCTGTAATAAAGTTCTGTTTGAAAGAAGTCACGCCCTCATCAGATTTCAGTGTAGTGCAAAGCATGACAACTTAGTTTAAATGTTCCCGAAATGTAAAATTGTTCGGTTCACAAAACGATATAACCTTATCCTACGAGTATAGTGCAGCGAGTCAAATTCGCTATCGCTCAACCCACATGAATACCTGGGTGTAAAAATTTCTAGAGATTTGAAATGGAACCGTCACATAGTCGCAGTCTTAGGGAAATACGGTGGCTGGCTGCAATTCGTTGGTAGAATTCTAGGAAAATACAATCAGTGTACAAAAGAAATTGCTTACAAATCACGCTTGTGACCCATCCCCCAATATTGCTCGAGATTCTTGGATCCTAATCAGATACAACTGCCAGGCGATACTGAATGTATACAGAGAAGGGCGGCACGAATGGTCACAGGTTTTTTGACGCGTTGGAGAATGTCACACAGTTTCTGATCAAATTGAACAGGCAGGCGCTTGGAAAGAAACGTAAAATATCCAGAGAAAGTCTACTTGGAATATTTCCGGAGGAATCCTTAACTGTTGAATATAGGCGAATGGTAGTCAATGGAGGGAATGACTGCGAATGCTCGTTCGATTTTCGTTCTCTTCCGTAGGCTGCGATGCAAACCAATCCTGATAATATTCCCGGTGTGAGATGTAGTTGGCAGCTCTGTAAATGCTGACCGGTGAGTCGCTTAAAGCCCAGGTGAAATTAATCTCGGAGGGACACATCACGCTCTCAACCGACTAAGCATATCCCCTAAGGATCGCCTAGAGCCTGTGACTAGTGCATTGAATGTAAATACGGAAAACCGCAAAAACTCACTTTTTGAACTATTTGTAATTCCATTAACTAGTTTTGTAACCTTTACAGACTCATCTTCAAATGTGGCACACAGAATTTCCGTCTCTCTGACGTGGAGACAGAGCGACAGTTACATGGCGACATGTGTCGGAAAACCAGTTATTCTACTTACTGACTAACGGACAGTTCATGGTAGACACAGACTATCCCGTGGAAGAGCAAAGTATCGCGAGGAGACCTAATTAAAAAGTTTCTAGAACTGACGTTACATGATGAAAGTAGGAATGGAATATACTGAAACCACCTACGTATTGTAACTGTAGGAAGCGTGAAGACCGGAAGAGACTAAGCACAGCACGCACAGAGGCTTTTAAGCAGCCACAGTTCGCACGCTCCATACGTCAGTGGAGTGGGAATAAGTCCTAATAACTGGTATACTGGCAAGTTCCATCTGTCACGCAATTCACGGTCGTTTATAGACTACAAATTATAAGCTGCCTATGTTTTGTTTAAATTTGGATTACAAGAAAATGGGCGTTTTGCAAAATGTCCTACATAAGTCTCCTCTTCATCAACACCACCACCATGAGTGTTCTGCCCTAGGGCAGGTCTTCACATGTAGCTCTCCATGCAGTCCCATCATTTGTTACCCTCTTGTTTTCTCACAACTATTTTCTGTTCTTACGCTGTCCACCACCTGGTATGTTCTGCGTCTTCTTCTTCTTCTTCTTCTTCTTCTTCTTCTTGCATTCACCATTTCCTTCATACCATCAATAAACAATCTCTTCTCATTCAGTGTCCATGCCAATTGTGTTTGCTCATCTTGCTACCTTTAAAATTTCTCTCTGTTCTCCCACTCAACACCACCTCATTTCTCACTGTGCTTGCCTATTTTATCACCTATCAACGCACCCACATAAAAGCCTCCTGTTATGAAACGTCTCGTTGGCAATTGCTATACGTATTTTCACCTCCTTATTACTTCCAATGTCGTCCATAATAGCACGTCGCAGTTATCTAAAAACACTAAATTGTTGTGTATCTTCCTGCCTAACGTTATAGTTGTTCTTGCTTTTCTTGCACCTATCACCGGACATTTTGCGATTTTCTTATTATTTCTCATTCCAATTTACTCACGCCTCTTGTTCAATTCTTTTAACATTTCAGTCATACTTCTTTCGCTCTCTGCCAATAACACCACATGATCCGCGAGTCTAATACATTCTGCTCTCCTAACAACAACCCGCTCCCGTCTATGTCGTTTCAAACGTTTTTGAATGACATGCTCCAAATATATTTACACTCTAAGGAGAATAAACGTATCCATGAGGACTTACCCCAGCGCGATGGAAATCGATACACGTGATGTTCATTCATGCCCAATAGTATCCGAACGACCTGAATTGAATTTCACCTGATTCACATGCAACCCACATAGCGCAACTGTCTAGCAGGTCTCCTTATCGCTCCTTGGTACAGTCGTTTGACTATTGAAAGTGGTTCCAACAAGTCACCACGAGAAAAAACTGTTCTGTATCGCAATAACTCAAGATGCAAAGTAATACCACGATACTACAAATATCACGGAACACCTTCTCACAGATAAGACTGCCCTTAAGGCTTGTAGCTCACATTTATTACAATAAATGACATACCTGACATTTTACCACTCTCATTATTACGTCAGATAGGTAATACACGTAGTAAATTCGTCGTATTCATGATTTCCTCTTCAAAGTAACATACCGTACTTATCATTGAACACAAAATGAGTTTAAAAATTGAAGTTATTCACGGGCAACCAGTTGAGAATATGTATGAACTTCAAATGACACGACGAACCGTCTCGTTTTGCATATGGATTCAAACCCAGGTCATGCAGACTAAGCAAAGATTTCGTGCCTGACGGAAACTAACAGTCACTCCTGATTAGGCATACAGAGAGTGATATACCTCGATTTTAGAGAGAGCCAGTTTGCAAATACCAACTTTAAATTACATAGCGCAAGCATTTTTGCCGGACGCGAATTCCTACCAAGCACCTATTGCTCCTGTTAACGAACGACGAGAGATGTTGAATCTTGGTTCTTAACAAGTAATTTACTTGAATTGCCGTGAGGTAAGGCTTTGTACTGGGCAGGGATTCGAACTCAGAACTTAATCGGATAGATATCGACGCACAATCGACTGTGACATTTCGGATTTTCTCGGCAGTAGCTAGATGTTTTAACTGAAATGACGAGACGAAACATAATTTTTTTTCCTTCGAAAGACTCCAACCCGGCATCTATCGCTGTTATATTCTGCAGAAAACGAACGTTAAATATGGGTTTGTTGCACCAGCAGCGACATGTGAGCGTGTTTGAACTAGAAATAATATGACGAAGAGTTCAGTGCTCACTGGGAATACAGCTCCACACATCATATCGCTTTTGACTACACACAAAGATACGTCAGCTTCCGAATTTTTGTCCAGCTCGGACTAACATCTTGAACTTACAGTGATCTCGCAAGTAGTCCTGTGTCTCACTGGGTGTCAAAACGTCACATATCGTTAGTGTTGACAACGAATGAAAATACATTAAACATTAAAATAATTATCCACCAGCAGATAGGTGTTCTCATGCTAGAGCTTGATAATACATAATGAAATCTATAGTGCCGGGCCAGGATTCGAACCCATTCACGCGCAGTATGTGGAGATGTTGAGGAATCTGCAGTTCTGAACAAACAACAAATTGTAGCCGTGCTGTATTCTCACGAAGGGATCAAATTCAGCCTTAAGTACGGTCTATGTTGCATTCCCAGTTCAGAACCGATTTTATCGACATACAGAAGCTCAGATAAAATATGGACTAAATGTCCTGTGAGCCTACATAGCGTTTGTTTCGTCACTAGAAATAAATAACAAGTATAAGAAAGGTTTCTACGTGTCGCCGCTCCAGTCTTTATTGTGATTCATCCTAACGTCTACTTTGTAGAAAAGGAATATCATTTTTCATGTTAATTTCAGACCACAATGTCATTATATCTTCTTCACTTGGTGTAGCCAGAAGAGAATGGAATCTGTCTCTCCCTATCTAAAATCATTGACAGAAGTTGGAATCGAACCCAGTCCATAGATATACAAGCATATTATAAGTATGTGGCTCATTTTTCTATCGTAACGCCGTTGCACCTCTCCGGATGAGAATTGACACACAGGCTTCCTGTAGTAATTTGCAGCAGGTTCAGTAAATTCATGTACTTGGTTGACCGAATCACAATGAACTAGCTGCCTCGACTACCCAGTGCATACATTCGACTTTATTTTGTAATCACCGAAATAAAATCACGTACCTGCCACCTACACAGAACAGCCAACAGTGTAGGATGCACAAATTTGAAAAGGAAGTGTTTCTTTCCACTTGAGCTACTGTATTGCGCCATCTCTTTGTTGAAAACGTCGTGCAGTGCAAATGTCGCATTTCATAAGTAAAGTTTTGTATTCCTAGAAACCCAAAATTTGCTTGTGAGCGGCGGGAAGAGGAGTTACCTGTTGTGCAGCATTGTAAGTTTTCACCATTGCACTATGAGCCGAAAGTATTTTTTTGCGATTTCCTTATCGATGTTTTATCTGACTGCTTGTAGCTCTTTCACAGAAGGGATAAAAACGTTACAGTCAGTGAGACTGGAAGTGCGAACCATAACAGATGCTATTTCTCAGGCCAGCGCATTACCATAGAGCTGGCGTAGAAGTACGTGTCTTAGCTTACTCTTACGAGTTCGATAATGTCTAGCACTCGTAAACCGCTATTTAAAGGACGAGATTAGTTGCGATTTCCACGTGCAACGACTTTCCTGGGCTGAAAACCGTAAATTTACAAACTTTTGTTACACCTAACGTGATAATAAATCAGATTATTTAATGGAAATGACAGGTAAAATCAAGTGAACTTTGAGGATAAATTCCGTGCGCACCAGGAAGGAACTCGTCGATCACATAGTTGCCAAACATACGTTGCCTTGTTGTAAAATCTCAGTTACAGTACCAGCAGAAAGAAGACGAACCGATGTGATCGTACAGCGGTCTGGGAAGTGACCATAGCTGGTGTCTCCAAGTCGCGGTTGCTACGGCCTGGAATACGTAATGCGTCTGATTCGCATTTCTGTAACTAGGTTTAGGGACTGGAGCGTGGATACTAATAATACTCCGAACTGACTGAAAACTAAGCATCATATATCAGTAACTCTCACAGTTGCTTTTATATTTATTTCGTAAGTGTACTAAAAACTAAGAAGCTCATTCAGAGACGTTTTGATGCCTCGCCGATAGTCGAGCAAAACAAACAAATAGAGAAAAAAAGAATGTGTGTGTGTATGATAGAGAGAGAGAGAGAGAGAGAGAGAGAGAGAGAGAGAGAGAGAGAGAGAGAGAGAGAGAGAGAGAGATCAAAAAGAATGAGAGAGAGTAAGAAATTGTTGTAAAGAAATTGAATCATGGTATGTAAAGAAACCTTTCATTAAAATGACATGTTACACATCATTACGAAATATCGTATTCATGATCTATGAAACAAGAATTGATCTAATGTAATCTAATCATATCATATTGATGGCTATCCATGAAGAGTCATAAATTACCGAAATTTTTGCCAATACCAGTAATGAAATCTAAACTTGAAAATAAAAGACGACAATTTTTGTAATAAACCGGGACTCCTAACAAGACCCTTTCGTCCCTCTTAACTAACCACGAAAGATGTCTGATATACCTCCATGCTCAAGTAACAAAGTGCGCATGCATTTAAAGATTAAGTGCATGATGTGAAGTTATATGACGGAGATACGAACCCAACACGTAATCGTATTGTTAGTTAAGTAAAATCAAATGTTACGTATCGGTTTTTCTTACCAGCTGCTAGGTGTTTGGATCTAAACTAAAGATACATACTTTAGTACCTAAGCGACAATCTAACTGCACGCCTACCGTGCATCCACAAATATAGCTTAAATATCAGTTGCTTACTCACCAACGGTAAGGTGTGTGCGTGTTTGACAAGAAATAATGACACCTATTGCGATTGTTGGCAACACATGAATAGACATTAAAAGCGCACGTTGGTTTTCACTAGCGGGACGGTGTGCACGTTATAGGGCTTGAACTGAAACTATGAATATTTTTGTATTGGATCAGGATTCGGACCCACATACTTACCTTTGGAGGAGACCTAGAGAAGGTTGCAGTCTTGCGAAAAGGAACGAAATGGTTGAACTATAATGTTCCGAGAGATTCAGATCCTCGAAAGAGGAGAAACGAATTCGAATCACAGTCCAGCACCAAATTTTACAACGTCTCTAGTTCAATCAATTACAAGTAAAATAAGAGCCCCATCCTTTAAATGGCTATCGGTTCATAAAATAAAATAAAATTTTCTAATGTAAGTAAGTTTACTGGCGACTGTATTTCTGTTTACGATGACTTCCGCTATGTCATTTCCCAACGTAACCTGGCTCTGCCCAGTTGGTAATGATGGAACGTGATTTGTATTGCGAATTCTGGATTATAACGTCTTTCTTTTGAGGTTACCAGACGCAAAGTAAATCTGTTTGTACTTCTTAAAAGTAAATGTCTGACCCACGCATTGCTCCTGTGATAGTTCCACCAGGCCATTGTGCCCACATTTCCCAGCCCCAGGAGTGAGCTGCAACGGATGATGTGCTGAGCTTACAAAAGTAGTCACGGTGGATAAAACGCGAGTCTATTAAATGTTTAAGTAGAAACAAGCTTCTGACGCGGAGATTATGCTATTCTCATGTCAGCAGGATGTAAAGACCCTTGTAGGCATCATAGGCTCGATGTGAAGCCATTTTGAAATGTTCACAAATTCAGATATTTTCTTATTTCGTGAAGATCCACTGGGAAGTGTGAAGTTACCGGATAATTGGATTATTACCGTCATTATTACTATCATTTTCTTCATGCCGCTGCTGGAACACTGTACTTGAATATCAGTTCGTGCCTTTTGGTCACTATACAAGTAGTTTCACAAGAAGAGGTTCTTTCTCTGTCTACAGAATTCTTTTCATGTTAATATCAAACATCAGCAATTACTCATAGATTTCATTAAAACTAAAGTAATCGATGAAGACGTTACTTGATAACAAAAACGCTCTGCCTTTCTTCTATTACTTGCGCCTAGAAATGGCTGTCGAGTACTGCCAAACCAAAAGCCAAGAGATCTTACTGCCTGCCGATGTACGTCGCTGTCAATTTTTCCATATGATTTGGTTGACGTGACCTGTTTCAAGTTGTGTATGACAGAGAATGTTTTAGAAAATCAATTGTTTTCCTTTGCAATAAAGAAAAAGATTTTCATTCTAAGCTATCCAAGTTCAAAATTTTGGGAATATTAGTTCCAGTTTAATATTCGCTTCTATAATGTAGGAAAGTATTTCGCACTTGCAAAACTCGGATCCGGCCCATTGACCTTACACTCAGCCGCCGGCCATAAATTCTGTCTCAGAGTGACACCAGATTAAGTAACCTAATATAGCGAAGATTATTTGCCAGTGCTCTCTCTCACCAGAAAATACGCAGTTCACTCACTAATTGGGCTCCATTAGTACACTGTAACAGTAATTTCTGTGTGTCGGCAATGCATTCGGATTGTAGAATTTAGCGGTGCTCTCTCTCCCACTTCTGTATACAATATGACTGACCTAAACGGGCCCTTTATCGTTACAGGCCCTGAGCAGTGCTACATCATACTGACAACAGTAATGTTCTTATACTGACAATCTGACTGGTCGTTTTACCTGATTTTGTAATCATTTAAATAAGACAACATGACCTTCCAGTGGGAGACATTTCGTTCTCCCTTTTCCTTCTGTGACATTTTTCCGTAATCTATTTGCCTTCCAGTCAGCGAAATGCGGTAGAGTACGGCCGGTAAACGATTTACAAATCACGATTTAGTCCCGTTAAGACGATTTCTTCAAACATTGTCGTTGCTAAAGGAATTTACTTTCGTCTTAAATCGTCTCAAGCAGCAACGTTCACAGACATCCCAAATACGTAAAAGCTCATTATCCTGGTACGAAGTTTGTAAAACAAACTTACCACAGTTTGTGTCAGGTTGATCTTTTCGTCTGATAGCTCAGCCTAAGTATCACAAGTAGTGTCCCTGTAGCTTTGGGAATCATTGGTTAATAACGAGTTTAACACCAGTGGGTATAGTATTGCTAAATATTCAAATTAATTATCAACCTAAGTCTGAGTTCATCCGCAGACTGTAGCGAATTTATAATACTGAAGCTAGACTTTGCATCCTTGTCCTCCTTGAGTGGGCATTGGAAGGCGTTTGCACACACGAACACAACACTATGAATACTTCGAACGCCATAGTTAACGTTGCTCTCATAAACTACTTTTGTTTTCTTAATTCTTCTAGGTGTTCAGGGTGCAATATGTGTTGTAGATACAGCCTTAGAGCAAAACATTGACCGCCGAGCCGTCCACATAAGGTGGACAACACAGTCGTGCTCCTCTCAGGATCCTGTGTCCGGCAGTATGCTCGATCAGCAACATTGTAGACTGCGGCACTTCCCAGAGGAAGTCTTGAGTTCAGTCTTAGTACATTATTCTTGACTAAGGCCGTAGTCTTGAGGTAAAACGCGAGACTAGCTAATATGACGTCTGGCGACCGGAAGCAGACAACGACAAAATTTTTATCGCCCCTTTGCTCTCGGTGCTGAAGCTATGCTTGTAATTCAAGCGAATCTACAATATATTTCGCTTTGTGTCACACTGGTAATAATAGTTTGGTTCAACAATGTCTTAGCGAAAGATTTCTTTACCGAGCATCTGCCTCTGAACACCGCATGCGTCTGAGTTCTCTGGGACCCGTTTGCTGCCTACCGGCGGGGGCTGAGGCACTGCGCTGCCTTCTGCCGACAACATCTGCTCCACTCCACACTCTCAACCATGTAAAATGCTTTAATGTTGTTGAGTAGTGACCCATAAAATCTGCCTACGATTTGTGTTTCACTCTTCATAGCAAAGGAGGCACAAAACCGTTTTTATTTGATGATTACTTTATTACATTAGAATGCAGTACATCAATGTGACGCAGAATTAATTTCATTGTTTCTGATCCAGTGCGCTATAATTAAAGCGTCACATTCTGTTCCTTTCCTTGCACAGGAGATTCTTCAAATAATTTATTATTGTCATGGATTCATATGTGTTACTCAAGGCACAGGGAGTAAATGCAATGTAATGTGTTTTGTTTCTTTCTTAGATTTTCTATGGTAAATGGATGCAAAAGATTGCGTCAATACCTATGAGAACCTGCTCTATAGCTACTAAGGCAAACTGCTTGTTTTGAGGTCCATAAATTAATTAATGGAGAAGTGAACGCTGTTCACAAATGATATTTAGAATATTCAATTGGATTTAAGGCGAAAAAATTGCCCATATTTGAAGCTACCCAGAGAAAAAGTAAGTTGCTAGAGACACTGTCAGCACATGTCTGCAGGGAAGTTTAGCATAGAGTAATCAAGAGGCTCATTTCCTTCATACTTATCACCCTGGCATGTGAGTCTTAAGTGAAGAACAATATTGAAATTCGTATCGTTGATGGTCGATTCGAATTTCTTCAGAGACGCTGGTATTGCGAAGCAGCTTGGAAGTCAGAACGCCATGATCTATGACGATTAACACAACTTACTGAGTCGAGCTACCAAGAAGATTTGATGTGTAAAGGTTTTCTTCCGATTTCGATACAGAATTTTTTCTGGAAATTCGCAGCTCCTTAAAAAAAAAGTTCGCACACGATGGTCCCTACCTCAGTTGGAACTGACGACTGATTGAGCCGTTCTGACACGAGACATGGGCGGTACCACCGGGTTACAGACACATTGCTACCTTTGCACCACTCTCATCATGGTATTGGTCGCTCAGCCTCATAACGCATCGTGAAAGATAATAAAAGTTGCCACTTATGTGAAGAATAGCATTTCTTTAGCCAAAAAATTGAATTTTCTGCCTCAGTATCTTAGTTTACGTAAGGATTATACAGCATGAGCCATTCAAATGGAAAGGTAATATCAAGTAAATTTAGTGAGCCAATTCAGTACCATAGGCGGAAGTGATTGCACTGTCACAGTGTTGCCTAATGTTTGTGACGATGTTGCCAAATCTCAGGTGTGCTAGGAACAGCTGTGTAGCGGTATGCGTGGAGAATCCCCTGCTCGTGTCTTACGGGGATATGGAGAGGAACTGCAGGGTTTGGTTAGGATGCAGCGTTTTCTCCTAGCAGTTGTGTCAAACATTAAGGTGTATAATCTTCCCTCACGATTACAGTTTCCTACAAAATATATACAAATAAAACACTTACCTTGTTTCTTTCCGACAAAAGATTATTTCAGTACGATAAAAAGTTTTTGGAAATCTCTTATGCCCACCTGTCACCAAAGTAAGATAAACACTTTGCACCTCGAAATCGATTGCATGTATGTGCAGTCTTGTGATGCTTAAATAACGCTCAAAGGACATTTAGTCCATATTTTATCTGAGCTTCTGTATGTCGATAAAATCGGTTCTGATCTGGGAATGCAACTTAGACCGTACTTAACGCTCAATTTGATCCCTTCGTGAGAATACAGCACGGCTACAATTTGTTGTTTGTTCAGAACTGCAGATTCCTCAACATCTCCACATACTGCGCGTGAATGGGTTCGAATCCTGGCCCGGCACTATAGATTTCATTATGTATTATCAAGCTCTAGCATGAGAACACCTATCTGCTGGTGGATAATTATTTTAATGTTTAATGTATTTTCATTCGTTGTCAACACTAACGATATGTGACGTTTTTGACACCCAGTGAGACACAGGACTATTTGCGAGATCACTGTAAGTTCAAGATGTTAGTCCGAGCTGGACAAAAATTCGGAAGCTGACGTATTTTTGTGTGTAGTCAAAAGCGATATGATGTGTGGAGCTGTATTCCCAGTGAGCACTGAACTCTTCGTCATTTCATTTCTAGGTCAAACACGCTCACATGTAGCTGCTGGTGCAACAAACCCATATTTAACGTTCGTTTTCTGTAGAATATAACAGCGATAGATGCCGGGTTGGAGTCTTTCGAAGGAAAAAAAAAATATGTTTCGTCTCGTCATTTCAGTTAAAACATCTAGCTACTGCCGAGAAAATCCGAAATGTCACAGTCGATTGTGCGTCGATATCTATCCGATTAAGTTCTGAGTTCGAATCCCTGCCCAGTACAAAGCCTTACCTCACGGCAATTCAAGTAAGTTACTTGTCAAGAACCAAGATTCAACATCTCTCGTCGTTCGTTAACAGGAGCAATAGGTGCTTGGTAGGAATTCGCGTCCGGCAAAAATGCTTGCGCTATGTAATTTAAAGTTGGTATTTGCAAACTGGCTCTCTCTAAAATCGAGGTATATCACTCTCTGTATGCCTAATCAGGAGTGACTGTTAGTTTCCGTCAGGCACGAAATCTTTGCTTAGTCTGCATGACCTGGGTTTGAATCCATATGCAAAACGAGACGGTTCGTCGTGTCATTTGAAGTTCATACATATTCTCAACTGGTTGCCCGTGAATAACTTTAATTTTTAATCTCATTTTGTGTTCAATGATAAGTACGGTATGTTACATTGAAGAGGAAATCATGAATACGACGAATTTACTACGTGTATTACCTATCTGACGTAATAATGAGAGTGGTAAAATGTCAGGTATGTCATTTATTGTAATAAATGTGAGCTACAAGCCTTAAGGGCAGTCTTATCTGTGATAAGGTGTTCCGTGATATTTGTAGTATCGTGGTATTACTTTACATCTTGAGTTATTGCGATACAGAACAGTGTTTTCTTGTGGTGATTTGTTGGAACCATTTTCAATAGTCAAACGACTGTACCAAGGAGCGATAAGGGGACCTGCTAGACAGTTGCGTTATGTGGGTTGCATGTGAATCAGGCGAAATTCAATTCGGGCGTTAGGATAGTTTTGAGCATGACTGTACGTGTAGGGGCAAATGAATGATTAGAGTTGAAGAAAAACTGGATGATTAATTCAAGACAAAGAGCTTCACAAATTGATAAGTCGATAACGTGTTGGGCCACCTCTGGTCTTTCCGCGGGCAGTTACTAGGCTTGGCATTCACTGATAAAGTTAGTGGATACCCTTCTGACGGATATCGTACCAAATTCAGTTCAGTTGGTTCGTTACATCCTCAAAATCGCTACCTGCTTTAAAGAACCTGCCCATTGTGCTCCAGATGTTTAAAATTGGTGAGAGATATGGCGATCTTGCTGTGCAATGTATTGCCTTGCGTGTACAAACACGTAGATACGATATCCGTGTGTGGTGCGTAAATTGTCGGTAGGCACCTCACTTAGTGTCCCGAGCAGAGTTCAAGCCGCCATTAAGACAAAGGGTGGACGCACTGCATATTAATGTCCACTAACAGGTGTCTGTACACTCACTGATAGGATAGTGTATTTCGAAATGTTAGCAGAGGCCAGAAGTTGGAGCATTTGGTCTTCCTCTTAAAGCTTAAGTGGGGAGAGTCGTAGAATCTCTATAAAGAGACACCTCTGGCAACACTAGTTGAAAGTGGCCTTCAAACTAGCCGTCAGAGCTGCCGTAGCCGAGACGCCCCCTGGGTAAACGCTACGGACTTCTGCAGTCGCGCCTCGCGATCTGTCACGAATTATGGAATGTATTCGCAGATACCAATTGTAATACGACAACGGCTATACAGTTTGCAGGAAACGTACAGGATGTTCTGAAATTCCCATCACTACCTGCTACAACTTGTAGAGGGGACTGAGTACATAATACTCATATTTTAAATTGTAACCTGTCTCCCGAGACGTACCGTATACTAGAACCACTTGAAAACATGTTGGTAACGATGTCACTTTGACAAGTAATTTGTTACATTGAGGAGCCAAAGAAATATCGTTTATGGTCCCCGCGAGCACGCAGAAGTGCCTCAACACGCCGTGGCATGGACTCTGCTGATGGCTGAAGTCGCGCTGCAGGGAACTGACACCATGAAACCTGCAGAGCTGCCCATAAATCCGTAACAGTAAGAGGGAGCAGAGATCTCTTCTGATCAACACGTTGCAAGGCATTCCAGATATGCTAGTTAATGCTATAAAATTTACTAGAAACGTACAGTATGTTTGGGGAGTTTGGTGGCCAGCGAAAGTGTTTAGGCTCGGAAGAGTGTTTCTGCAGCGACCATGTAGCAATTGTGGTTGTGTGGGCCGCTCCTTTGTCCTGCTGGAATTACCCACTTCCGTCGGAATCCACAATGGACACGAATGGATGCATGTGATCAGACAGGATGTATCTAGACGTATCAGGGATCCCACATCACTCCGAATGCGCACGCTCTACAACGTCACAGAGCCTTCACCAGATTGAACAGTCCGCAGTTGACATGCGGGGTCCATGGAGTCATGATGTTGTCTTCATACCCATACACGTCCATACTGTATATACATTTTGAAATGAGACACGTCCAACCAGGGATTATGTTTCGAGTCATCAACAGTCCAATGTTCGTACCGATGGGCCCAAATGAGGCGTAAAGCTTTGTGCTGTGCAGTCAGCAAGGGTACACGAGTGGGCCTTCGGCTCTGAAAGCCCATGTAGATGATGTTTCCATGAATGGTTCGCATGCTGATACTTGTTGATGGTCAAGCATTGAAATTTTCAGTTATTTTCGGAAGGGTTGCACTTTCGCCACTCTGAACGATTCTCTTCAGATTCCATTCTTGCAGGATTTTTTTTTCTGGCCGCAGAGATGTTGGAGATTTTTTGTTTTACTGGATTGCTGATATTCACGGTGCCCTCGTGAAATGGTCGTACAGGAAAATCCCCACTTCATCGCTACCTCGTAGATGCTATGTCCCATCGGCCTTGCGCCAAGTATAAAACCACGTTCAAAGTCATTTAAATCTTGATAACCTGCCATTGTAGCAGCAGTAACCGATCTAACAACTACGGTAGACACACGTCTTACATAGGCGTTGCCGGCGGCAGCACCATATTAAGCCTGTTTACATATCTCTCTGTTTGAATACGCATTATTATAATAATTTCTTTGGCATTTCAGTGTAGATGTGACCGAGTACATCTATTGTTCTACAGTTTCACTCTTTAATAACCAAAGAATCAAAAAAATCGGTCTTCAGAGACGCTGGTTTTACAGGAGGGCGTTTTCCAATTTGAGATTACAATGATATTATTTCCTTCAGCTGCTGAGAGGCGTTGATAGATATCAACGAAGACAGGTGAAAATGTGTGCCCCGACCGGAACTTGAACCAGGGATCTCCTGATTACATGGCAGTCGCTCTATCCATCTGAGCCACCGACGGCACAGAGGATAGTGAGACTACAGGGACTGTCTCTCGCACGCCTCCCGCAAGACCCACATTCTCACCTTTGTATGTCCACACACTACATTCGTAGCGTCCTTTCGCACATGTCCGGAAGAACAGACACAATATCCATATAAATATATTTTCCAATTCGCATGCGCTGCGTCTCCACGGAGCACCACAGACGCACCTGCTGACGGTGAAGGCACCCTTACTCGAAGACGTTGTGCAATGGTAACGAAAAGCGTGTGGGGAGGAGTCAGACGTTGTGGACAACGATCTTGATAAAGGCGACCAGCAGCTCTTCCAGTACTGAGCGCTTTGGCCACACAGAATACTTGTGTCGGTGTATTCGGCAAAAGTTTGCTCAGAAATGTTGCTCTAACACTCACAGACACATGAACGAGACTCGATCCAGGTCAGAGAGGAGACAGCCGTCAAATGACATCATAGGATCAGACGTAAGTAACCCCCCCCCCCTCCAGTGATTATAACCCTGTTGCATACCACATTAGCGAAGGTGTATTTATACGGCTGTATCACGGATATACCTTTCCATACATGGGCTCCTCTTCAAAATATCGTCACTCAGTTCCCTAGAAGTTTTTAACGGGAATTTTGCAACATCCTGTATCTCTCCACTAACTATACAGTTCTTTCCAGAATTAGATCCCTCTGCAGTGGAGTGTGCGCCGATATGAAACTTCCCGGCAGATTAAAACTCTGTGCGGGACCGAGACTCGAACTCGGGACCTTTGCCTTTCGTGGGCGAGTGCTCTACCATCTGAGCTACCCAAACACGACTCACGCCCCGTCTAAACAGCTTTACTTCTGCAGTACCCCGTCTCCTACCTACAGCTGTTGTACGACATTCGAAATATACGGATGTATTTCAGAATTTCGGCGTAATGCAACTTCGCAGAAACATGGCTGAATTTTCCTGTATATTGTTATCATTAAAACCAAGCACCGTCTCAGTACCTAATACTTTTTGATATGGAGACAATTTTCATCATTTCAAGCACTATTAAAGTTGGTAGGTGTAGGAAAAAAATACCAGTACCATACTGAAAATATCGGTGAGAAGCGATAGAATTCCTACAAACAACTTGGAGAAAATCATTTTGGGTTCTAAGCCATGTCATTATAAAACAGTGAAACAACTAAAATAACTACATTCCGACCATCGTTTGAACGATCCTCTTCAGAGCGAATAAATGCCACGAAATTTCAAATCAGCAGCAGCGAAATGAAAGGTCGATTTGGAAACAGTTTCTATTTCTTCTTTCTTATCTTCGATTAATTTCCCAAATATCTCGTTCGTTTCGTATGTTGCTTTCATTATACAAGGTGTTTCACATTTCTAGAGCTTGCAATTTTTCCTAGTAACTCATGCATGCAAACGTCATCTAACGAGGCTACAGAGCATCAAAATACAAGCGCCAGCTCCGGCAAATGTATGTAAGTAGAGTGTGATGCCGTGATCATGTATCAATTTGATCATGTATCATGATCCAGAAACGAATGAGTCGAAAGTTACATACCTCTGACGGCGGAATACAAGTACTGGTACTGTTGTTGCTAACTTTCAAAGCTGGTAGTATGGATCAAAGTAAGAAAAAATGTCCGGTAAACATGGGCTACAAAATGCATACCTGAGGAGCCATGAGCACTTGTTCAGCAGTGGAGATATGTTTTATGCTAGCGAAGATGAACAAGTCCTCACAGCTCTTAAGGTATGCATTTTACAGCCCATGTGTACTGGACATTCGGTCCATACTACCACCTCTGAAAGTTTCCTGCCCTACATCTCAGCTACAACACTACCGGTAGATCCTGTCACAAGTAACAGGAATGTCTTCTATTCCAATTTTCCGTTATAGGGACATAACCTCAAATTTATAGATTTATCCATCTGCATCATCATAGAAAATTGGTAACATCTTCATTGAATCTTTCTGTGTACACATATTTTACAGACTCCAGCGCCTGTAACTTCGATACCCTGTAGCGTCGCTGGATGACGTTTCCAGACATCGATTCCTATGTAAAACTTCATCTGGTAGGTCCCCTCTACAGACGCGATAAGTGTGTAGCACGACGTGTGAAACATTCTGTATGCAAAGTGAATAACATGGGTGAATGGACTAGAACCGAAGCCCCCCCCCTCCCATTATCTCTCTCTCTCTCTCTCTCTCTCTCTCTCTCTCTCTCTCTCTCTCTCTCTCTCTCTCTCTCTCTCTCTCATTCTCTCACTTTCATTCTCTCACTCTCTCTTCTCAACTATCAACTGCCAGCTTTCCTTTATGTCTTTTAAGTCTTAAAACTGCTGTCTGATTTCTGGCAGAGCTCTAGATAACATGCCGCTCACTGTATTTTATCGCTGGTTACATCATCTTAAATTCAAACTGTATATTTTGCTCAAAATTGTCAGAAGTTATTTTGTAACATCTATAGATGTTATAAATATGGGTTGAATTTCTTCAACCGATCTCTAGCGGCTAGTGTGTTCTCTCAAAATCGATTTTCCTCTAGCTCGTCTCCTCTAATTCCTGTGTAAATATTTTGGATCAGTATTTTCAGCCAGGACGTATGAAAGTGATGGTTCGATAGTATCCGCACTTATCACTATTTGCCTTATTTGGTGTTGGTGTTATTTTTTTCGTTTAGTCTGAAAATTTAGCAGTCACGTCAGTTAGCATAGATGTTGAGGAGTGAAGCAGCAAACGTCGACAGAGTGAGTCCTCACCGGTGCTGATAGAGCCTTCTGGTGGCGAAGCCCTGCACTACAGACAACTGAGTGTGTGAGGAACTAGTAGCGACATCTAGCAGCGAAGTGATGAACAGCAAAATGGCCGCGAAAATCGAGTGACTTAAATGTCTAGTTGCTGTTTATTTCTTCCTTTACACTATTATTACAAAACAGATTACGGCATCACTGCTCGGTTTGTCTGTTACCGTATTTTTGTGTATTTCACACATTACAAAATAATTCTGTTCTGGTAACATATAATGCAAACTACTTCTCGAGCGACATTAATGTACGCAGCATGTTACATTCATCATTCCCTCTTCGTAATTTAGTATTACTAATAGTTTTGTCCACACTTTTAAGCATTAAAAATGGATATGTGGCTCGGAACAGGACTACTGTTACATTAAATGTTAACAACATAATCGCACGGTATAGTGAGTTAAAGATTATTGAACAGCAACGAGAACTGTAAGTAAGTTTATGCAGTGCAACGTTAGTGATATAATAGTACAACAGTAATAGGCGTTTGTCAGCCCTTTTTTTCTATTTTACAGTTTCACTCATTACTGATGGCAAATGCCTTGCAGAGAACGTAATATTCTGCATCTTCGGTACGGCCTTTACAATCTCTTTCATTGAACTGCACTTAACATGGAGAGGTAGTAATACAATTTTTTCTCTGATCTACAAGATACTTTTACAAAAAGTAGAGGCAGAGAGGTAGTCATGTAACTATTAATCGAAATATTATATGAACTATATGGGCGTGTTAGTAAAATCACCAAGAAATTCCTCTTATTAATTTTAAGTGTTATCTGTTTGATTCAGCATTCAGCTCACATAAAACCACGAGAAATATCGTTTTTATAAAAAAAACAGTTTATGTCTTTAGTGACCTGTGTAATATCAAACATCTCATTTTGACACTAGAATAATTTGAGAAAAAAAAGGCCTGTTTTAGTTTTTGAAAATGCAATAAGTGAAAACAATGTATTTTAAAAGGTATTGTCAATTGTTACGAAACGATTTATTATACAGAATTTATAAATCGCATAGTAAATCATGATACTAAAAAGAACACCTTGTTGGCTTGTGACACAATACTTTGCATTTTCTTATGACTTTGACATAATTACTGCCTTTTCAGCACTGAGAATGAGTAAAATACATTATGTAATATATGAATCAGTATGATAAACTTTTTTCGAATATTCATTGTTAACTTCAAGAAAATGGCAGATGTTTGGGTATTTACCTCAGAAGTATTCAGCACACGAAGGATAACAAAAATCATTTTTTTGGTAAGGTTTTTGTTTGATAGTTTCCTACAAATATTACTGATACCATAGTGAGATATATTAAGTACCTTAAAATATATGTAGATGTGGTCTGGTGAAGAAAGTGTGTAAATTAAATTTTAAAATGCTTGCACCAGCATAATCAGGTTTAGTTTGTAGTGTGGGAGTGAGCTCCACGTGGGACCCGAAGCACGGACCCCACGGGGGTGCCCGGCATGCGCCACATGCCAAGGCAGAGGTGGAGGCTAGTGTTCGGAAGTCTGAAAATTCCAGCGCCGGCCGGGGATTGAACCCCGGCCCGGCTGGGGCGAATAGCCCCAGCCGAGGCGCTGGAACGTTCCAGACCCCCTTACCACTAGACCACCGGTGACCCCGGCGGTTTCTTGCTCCATAGTCCAGCTAGTGGTCGTAGAGCACTTCCTGTTGTCCTCCGTGTTTACACCGAGGCAGCAGTGGCGTGGTGTAACAGGAAGTGTTTACTTGCGTCCGCTGGATGTCCACTTAGTGTACGACTTATTTACCCGGCTGACGTTCGTGTCGCTATAATCTCCTTAGTTGCGTTACAATTATATGCAGGGACTGAAAATCTGCCTATGCAGTTGCACGCAGTCGCATCTCACTATTTGAACCTCTGTAATTCGATCGTGTTGTCAAGACCCATGTCAGAACTGTTTATCGAAGAAAGCTCATGTGTTCGGTACATTTCATAAACGGAAGCGACTGGGATAACAGACAGCCCGTAAACATTTTGTAATGAAGTGTCAGCCGGTACGTAATACTCGATATCTGGAGTTGTTTTATCGGTTATTAAGATAATCGTTTCACCCCTATACACTTAAAAAAATTCCCGTGTTTTCTCAATAAAGCATAAGCACAGTACATAAATCCCTCGCGAAAATGACATCGGAGAAGTACAAGTGTTCGAGTGCCACAGAAAACAAGTGGGTCCTTGAAGGTGTGGAACGGAGAGCAGAACTAAAATAAGATGTAACGTTTCGGGATTCCCTCATAGTCGCGTAGACACTCCAGAAGCAGGAAGATCCGTTTGATGACGTCTCTTGAGGAGTGAGGAAAAAATTCACTCTCAAATAAATACTGTACAAGATGCCTCGCCGCCTCTTGAAGGGTGTCATGGGATTCTGCAGCCGTGGACTCGGCGACCCGTGAGCCAACGCGGTGTTTCTGACCACATACATTTTAACTGCGGGTTCTCCGACGTGCAAAGGAAGCCGCGACAATGGGGAGGCTCTGCGTGCCGTTTTGTAATAAGAACGCCTCTCCACATTTTATCGTAGGAATGATATAAATTTTAAACTTCTTAGATCCACCGAGTCATTATGTATTCTTAAAATATCTTTAACTCTTTTTCAACACATATGTATCTTTTACCTCTTTCACTGAAGAAGCTGACCAACAGATTTTTTTTCAATTTCAGGTATTGGTTTTATTGCATTCTCCTTTAGCGTATTGATCAGAAATTGTAGGTTAAGATACCTTTGCCTTATTGAGTATCGTCTGCTATGCCAAACTTCGACAGCATTCATGGTCCTGTGCATCGAATTGATGACGGTAGATAGCTGACCGAAATCACTTTGAAATAAATTCTCTGAACGCAGATAACTTTGATACAGTAGTGTTAGGTATCGAGGTATTATCTAACGCAACTGAAGCCAACCTAAGAGTGAATTTATTTCGAAATATTTCGGTCGACTGTCTGTCTTCACCAATTCCACATTTCAGGTTGTGTACTAGCATTTTCCATCTATTGACTGATTAAATAGTCTACGCCACTGGGCACTTGCTACGCTGTTACTCTCCATGCTTCATCAAGGCAGTCCGGTGGAAGATGGACTCTACAGCACACGTGCGGCAAGACAAACGAACTACTTCTTCATCCCTGTATTGCTCCACTAATCTCAGTTCTTGTATGTCTTCCACAGGCATTGCTTGAAATGAAAATTACAACTGGAAAATAAATGTCTCGGATAACACTGTTTTCATAGCTTAATTTGCAGCCATTTCGAAGTAAAGCAATGCAGTTTTAAATGACAACCAAGTTATGACATTTCTCGGTTGAGAAAAAATATTTCACAATTATTTTGACTTTCCTCTGGTAAAAAAGCTAGTCTTCCGTGCTTCAGGTATCGACAAGTTGTTTCGAACACCTCTGAAATGTCCGTCCATAAGAAGAGCTTTATTTTCAAACATTTTCTCCCCTTCTTCTTAACTGATCACCAGGATTCATTTGTCAGGAACAGGGTTATTATGTCTCCTTAAAAACTTCAGTCACTTTCAAAATATCTTCGTGCTGCCGAATCCCTGAACTACTGCCGTCTTTCTCATAATTCGTTATACTTGCGACGTAATCTAAACCTTTATCTCGCAAATCTTGAAATTGCTCTTTAAACCCTCCGAAAAAAGGCACTGTCTACTCACCGCAGACTGTTTCCCAGCAGTTATGCATTCGTTTCTCAATCTACACATCTGTTTCGTCAGGTTGGGCGAGAAACTTACTGTTGAGCCGTGATTCTACCATTTACAATTTTTAAACTGCCGCTGCTCCTATTCCGTTCGGAGTTCCTGTACAGGCAATTCGTATAATTACCACATTTCCGGTGCTCCTGGCACCGCTTACCATCCTTTCCCCTTTCTGTTTCCTTTTCCTTTCCTTTTTCTAACCACACGCTCCAGTCACATTAACGTGACCACCGCCTGTGTCCGACGCTAATGTGTAGGGTATGCGTAACGCGGAAACTCAGCCACTTATGTGACATCCAAAAGGACGTGATCATTGCCTTTCGGGCCACAGGTGGATGCATTTTCGAAACGGCAGAGTTCGTAAAATGTTGGCGTGTTGCCATATTTAAAGCACTCCGCGCATGGCGCTGTCGAGAGCCGACGCTGAGGCCGTTGTGGTGCCCAACGGTCCACACAGGACAGGAGTTAAAGGAGACCGCAGGTGAATAACGTGCAACTGCTGAGCAACTGACCATGCACGTGAACCGAAGAGCCTACCGACAGTATCTCCTCTAAGACCACTCAGCGAAAAATGCTATGTGTAGGTCTCCACAGCAGACTCCTGGTCCACACACCTATGCTGACTGCTGTTCGTCCGCGACGAAGGCTGGAATTTTCACGCCAGTTCTGCGACTGGGCGTCCACTGAACGGTGACCTGCGGGCTTTCCAAGTGACAGACAGACGTAGGCGTGTAGGGCGCGATTCACCTGAAAGTGAACACCCTGCAACAGTCGGTGGCAGGGTTAGGACAGGAGGAAGGATCGTTACGATCTCACAAACGTTATCGTGACACTCCCGTCGTTCTGGAAGGCACAGTGGATGAGCAGAAATATCGGTCGGAACCGTTGCCACACCTACATCGAGTCTTTTTTCCCTCGGAATCTACCAGCAGAACAACTAAATCTGTGACACAGCTTGCAGTGGGAAAAGCACCAGGATGAGTTTGCTGTACTCCGTCGACCACCAGGCTTCCCGGACTTAACGGAATCGAGAATATGTGGGACCACCTCGATGAAGCTCTTCGTATCCTGGGTCCTCAATCGAAAAACGTAGCGCAGCTAACTAAGGCACCGACGTCGGCATGGCTCAGTACCTCACTGACTCCTGCGCGTTTCTCAGTTGTCCGCGCTTCCCGTTAATCGTATCCCCCTACAGTGACTCAATGACGACACTCTCCCGTACACGACAGCATCATCAACAGCCGCAGACTACTGTTCACTCTGCCTGTCACCTCATTTATGTCTATACAGTATAACAGCTGTCTGTTACACTTCCTGGGACACTCCTGATGATACCCTTGTGTCTGATCAACGCTCGCTGTCGAGAACGTACTGGTATCTGTTGTAGACTTTAAGCCGCTCTCATATCTGGGAACCGACTCCGTATGCTCATACGAGGCCCTTGGTTAACAGTGTGCAGTGGAGCACCGTGCCAAAGGCTTTTCTCAAATATAGGAGAGTGCAATGTGCTTGGGACCCTTCATCCGTGGTTCGCAGTATATAATGTGCGAAAAGGGCAAGCTGCGTTTCACACGAGCTTTCTAAAACCGTGCTGATTTCTGGACGTAAGCTTTTCGGTGTCTAGGAAATTTATTGTAATCATATTCAGAATACGTTCTAGGATTCTGCAGAAAATCGATGTCTGTAATTTTGCACATCCTTTCTTTTACTCTTCTTGTACACGAGTGTCACCTGCGATTTTTTAAACTGCCTTAGGTTGGACCCATTACAGGTGTAATATTCAGAAGGCAAATGTATATTGATCTCGTTATATACGGCTGCAACTTGCGCTTTTGCCAGTCCTTTGCGAAATACTGCTGGGCAAGAGAAAGGCGATAAATGCGAATGAAGTAAGTAAAACTGAAATTGTTTTAACTTCTTCGCTGTCGCCGAATCCTTTCCAAGCGATGCGTCCTTGAGCGGGTCAAACAGGTAGCAATAAATGCTCTACAAGTAGGGTGACTTTTGAAGTTTTTCTTACCAGTCAAGTACAATGCAGACAGCTTCCATTCTCCATAATATCAGCAATATGAAAATGAAAATTCACGAAAGTCAAATCTGGACTGTAGCGATAATGACGCAGAGTCTCCCAACCCATTACTGTTTCTTTTCCCTTCCAGTGGTTTCTTGGATCAGCTGCGCTATGTTTGGGCGAGCGTTGTTGTGTAATAGTATCACATCTTTTCTTTGACATTGGCGACCCTTTCCTCTCGTTTTCGGCTTTACTTTGCTCATCACTATGTGTGAGTGGTCAGCGCTGCATCCTGTACGCTGATCTTCCAAATAATCACCAAAATACAACTACTTTGGCATCCAAATGATGGCCAGCATCACTTTCCTCGCTGAAGCTCGAGTTTGAATTCCTTTGGGACAGGTGAACTAGTGTGCTTCCATTTCACTCCTTGTCTTTTCGAGTCGGGTTCCCCATTTTGAACGAAAGTTTAATCACACGTTAAAATTTCGTTCGAAAAATGTTCACCTTCACGTTCATAGCACTCTTTGTTTCCTTGTGTTGTGTGAATTCTCTCGGGACCCACGTTGGACTTGTTTCGCTGTACTTGAGCATGTCAATGACGACGTTATGGACTGTGCCACTACCTGTTGCAGCTATTTTGCTATTCAGTTCTACTGCAACACGTCGGCCATCAGGAGTAATGTCGTGAGAGCCGGCTTTAAGCGAAGGAGGAGACAGTTCAATTGGCCGGCCACGGTGTTTTTTATTAGTCACTGAAGTTAGATGGTTTTTGAACTGTCCTACGTATTTATCAAAAATTTCCGTCGTTCGCACAGCTTCGACCATACTGAAAAAACGTTAGAGAAAATATTTCGGCCGTTTTCCGTCTTCTGAAAGGGAAAACGCATCGTTGAACGTTGCTCAGTTAATGTGGAAACTTCAACCGGACACGCCATTCTCAATTGCAACATTAAGGTTATAAATAAAACAATTATTTTTTGTCAGCCGCTCTTAGCTCATCACAGTCATGCCATCCTAAAGTCATGAAACTACAAAAATTCTTCCTACGGACTATTCGACTTCATTAATTTGCTTTGCAGGGGAAACTCACGAAGGAGTATGCGCTTAGTATTTAGTCGGTCATTTCTAGTTGATGAGAAAGTTAAAACAAACAAGTAGCAAACCATTGCTCATTTATTTAGGAACAACATTTATCAGATACAGCTGAGTAACGTTTAACCCAAACCTTAAATGTCATATATATGACACTGCTCGTAGCTGCATCATCTGGCAAGAGTACGCATTAACACCAATAACAAGAAAATGCACCATGACCTTCGTAAACTGTGCATTCTTCATGCCACTGTTGGGAGCAGACATCACACTCAATACAGTCTTCCGTGACAGACTCGTTTTAGTCTTCGCCACACCTTGGGCAGTTCGAAACATGAAGTTGGAATAATAGACAATTGTGAAGGTGATTCGATAAACCCTACGCCTGGCACTTAGATATGATTTGCACAATATCCATGTGGGTGTAGATCCCTCCTTGGATTGTGCCCTGGTTGTTGCTGAAGATGATGGAGCAGTTTAATCCAGATTAGCCACAGAGATTCTACGTTGTTCGTTACTGATATTTTGTCCCTCCTTGGTTTACTTTGTTTTCCTAACAATGCATTTTTGTACGTAGACTCAAACAGAATTCCGGATGTTTTTGCAGCTTGCTTTAGATGTTCGAAAACCTAAAATTGTGCAGTTCACAAAACGAAAAATCATAGTATCCTATGACTACAGCATCAATAACTCTCATTTTCAATCGGTCAGCTCACACAAATACCTCGGTGTAACACATTGTAAGGATACGGAATGGAAGCAGGACTGAATAAAACTCAAGACGCGTTCATACGATTTCTACACCTAGATAAGCGTTCGACAATGTAAAATGGTGCAAGATCGAAGTTGTGAAGAAAATAGCTCTAGGCAGAGACGGGTATATATTAGTACAAGACCCAAGAGGAAATAAGAGTGGAAGACCAAGAACGAAGTGCAAGGATTAAAAAGAGAGTAAGACTTTGATATAGTTATTCGCCTATACTGTTCAATGTTTGCATCAAAGAAGCAATGAAGAAAATAAGAGAGAGGTTCAAGATTCGCACTGAAATACGGGTTGAAAGGATACCAGTGACAATGTTTGCTGATAATATTATCGTTGTCAGTGAAAGTGAATTACTACAGGATCTGATGAATGAAATATACAATATAATGAGTGTAGAATTAGGGGTCAGAGTAAATCAAAGACAATAGTGATGAGATGAAGCATAAACGGGAAAAGCGAGAGTCTTAACATTGGTGATAACGAAGTAAGAAATGGAACCATCACATCGTGTCAGTCAAAGATAAAGGTGGTGGCGAACTGTAATTTATTGATAGAATTAAAGAGCAATATAATCAGTGCACAAAGATGATCTTTTTTGAACTATTGGTGCGACCCATACTCTAATATTGCTCCGTGGTGTGGGACCTGTCCCATATACGAGTAGCAGGGGATATTGAACTGTTCACAATAAAGTCAGCACAGGTTTGTTTGGTTCACAGGAGAATGTAACAGAGATGCTGAAGAAATTGGGAGATGCCCGAAGATACACATAAGCTATCCCGAGAAAGCTTACTTGCCAAATTTCTAGAACATACCGTAAATTTTGAATATACGAGGTGTGTTAAAAAAAATTGGGAACGTTCGTAATTTCGCGCCAATGGCGTGTTGGGGCGAAATGCAGTTGACATCCCTGCACGCGCGTGTGCTTAATGTGTAACTGCGGGAAGTTTCACTGTTGTATGTCTGTTAGCTTATTGTTCAGTGCTGTATTGACTAGAACGTTGTGTCGCACAGTTGGCGAACTTCGAGAGGGTATAGTTAGAGGAGCAATGCGCCTGCAATAAATTTTGCGTGAAACTCAAGAAAACCGCCGCTCGGGGTAGCTGCGCAGTCTAGGGGCCTTGCCACGGTTCGTGTGGCTCCCCTCTGTCGGAGGTTAGAGTCCTCCCTCGGCGTGGGTGTGTGTAAGTGGTGCAAGCCTAGGGACTGATGACATCAGCAGTTGGTCCCATAGGAACATAAGAGCTAAACTCAAGAACACCTCTACAGAGACACCCCAAATGATGCAGGAAGCCTACGGTGATGAGTGCTTAAGCCGCACTCCGTGTTACGGATGGTTCACACGGTTTAAAAACGGCCGGACGGAAGCTAAAGACGACGCTCGTCCTCCGACTTCTGCCAGCAACGCTTGTGTCAGGAACGTCAACGATGCTGTGCGTGCTGAACGAAGACTGACTGTCCGAGAGATTGCAGAAGAATGTAACATTGCAGTTGGATCGTGAAATCCTAATACAGCATCTTGGAATGTATCGTGTTGCCGCCAAGTTCGTGCCACGGCTCACGAGTTAAGAGCAGAAAGACCTCCACCTCCCAATCTGAGAAGAGCCTTAGGATCACCCAAATGAGAACGAGATGTTCCTTAAGAAAATTATAACTGGTGATGAGACGTGGGTCTGCAGTTATGACGTTGACATGAAGGTTCAATCTTCACAATGTGTAGGGAAATGTTCTGAACGATCAACATATAAAATAGCTTGTCAGGTCAGCTTGGCCCTTGCAGACATTTATTTTCAAAGTTGAAAACCAAGTTGAGAGGACGAAGATTTGTAACGATAGACGCACGGTCCAGCGAAAGGTGAACCAAGTCTGCTCCCAGAAGTGGAAACGGTTTATCTGTCGTGGGGGTGATCATATACAAATATGTGAAGGTATGCGTAGAAAATTTTTGTGGACAAAGTTCCGGAATTTTTTAAACAGACCTCTTAGACGAAAGGTAATGAATACAGGCAAGTGGTCTGCAAATGTTCGTACGCTTGAGTTCGCTTCCATTCGCTGCTGTGGGAACTGGGCTTAATAATAATATTCCCTGTGTGAGATGTAATTGGCAAACTATGTAAACGCTGAGCTGTGCGCCGCTTACAGCCCACGCGAAATTATTCTCGGAGGGACACATCATTATCCCCTTCGTGCCTAAAGTTGCTTCGGCCAAACTCAAACTCAATTGCCAGGCCGATAGCTCGTTATCCTACTGCTCTGCAAGTAACACTTGGTCTGAAACCATCTGTACGGTTATGTAGGTTAAGACACTGCAGCCACTCAAAATGGTGGCTCCACGTTTGCGAGTAACTGACGAGAAAAGAAATTCTGAATTTTGTGTGACACTCCGTAGCATTAAGAAAGCTGAGTGACGTTAGTTGGTTGTGAGGTGTAATGGAAAGGATAATAGCTTCACATGTTGTGTTCGGATACCAAGATTTAAAAGCCTGAAGTCTTATATTTCAGAAGCAAGGAGCGTAACAATCAAGTGATTTATGAACAGTAAGTGCACACATTTTTGCTCGGTTGATTTTAATTGAGGTTGCAACGTGCAGATCAAGCAAGTACCGTACTGTAGAGTGGTTGAGCAAGAGAAGCGTTTGGAACAAGTGTTTATCCTTATTTTGGATAGTTAGCTTTCTTATCTGAGAAGTAATTGTGGCTAGCCCTTGAAATGCATCACGAATTCCTTCGTCATTCAGTCTAATATCACCTTCCCCCCTACACAATACCCTCCACCTCTCATGATTTTAAAAATGAAAGTGTTCCTAGAAAAGTTGATCACTGTACAGTTTATTTATGTGCCAAAGTTAGTGATAATGTGGGGGAGGGGGAGGGAAGGCCACAGACCTCAGGGACGGGGGGGGGGGGGGGGACAGGGGGTACTGGCAAATGTCTGATGGCACTCAGGAGCAACGGCCTAAGAAAGGCTGGGAACCACTGTTCAACTGCCTGTGAATGTATACTGAACATAAATGTGGAAAACTGACACAACTCCCTTTTTGAATTTTTTTTAATTCGAGTTAACTAGTTTTGGAACCGTTTGAGGGACATCTGAAAATGTGGCGCACAGAATTCGCGTCTTTATTTCTTTAGATTGAATCTGGGTACTGGCTCTTTGACAATAAGACAGAGCACTCTTTAATGTATCGCCACGAGCGGCAGTTAAACGGCGACATGTATCGCGAAACCAAAACACCTACTTACCGTGGCAGCGTGAGCACTATTGCAGTTAATATCCATCTAGCAACTTGCGTTTTAGTTGTCTGTTGGCCACTGGTCAATCTCTTTCCATTGTAAATATAAATACGAATTGTCACCATATATCACAAGCATAACGTTTACCACAGATGTACCTTACAAAGATCTTCACTTAAAAATACAGCATACTTTGCTCGGAAACAATTTTTTTGATTTTTGTGCTTATAACACGACGGCGTGCTGAGAAGATAATGACTCGGTCTGTTTTATTTGAAGTCAGTAACATTCTACATCTTTACTATGGATATCTGCAGCCCTCTGCTTCGTACCGCGTTAGATAGCGGTGTGTGACGTGACTACGTTGGGAGTGAGAAAGAGCTCACAACACTAAAAGCACGAATTCGAAGACTTCGTCCGCATGTGGAGCACTCTCTCCTTGAGCACGGCAGTGCCAAACTACACACGATCGCTGCGGCATCTGCAGCAAGCCGACGTCCTTGGTTCACTGCCGTCGATCATCCTACACACAGTCTCGATTTTCGTCTATGTGCAAAACTAAGAAAACCTTCGAGCACTTCAATTATTTCAAGCGGTGCAAGCAGAGGTAAGGTTGTGGCTCTGTTAACATAGTCAAACAATATACTGTGACGGTGTCAACAAAATAGTATCTAGTTGGGGAAATTGTGCTGGTTCCGAGGGTGAGTGTGTTGAAAACTAAATTTATTGACGTGAAGAATACCGATGCAGAATGTTCATGAAGTTTGTTTTATTTAAAAATCTTTGTGACTTTTCACTCAAAACATGTCAACATTACTTTTCTGTACGTCCTCGTACAATGGATGTCTCAAAAAATACGTACATGGATCAAAATAAGTGTTAACATGAATGCTTTTAACAGCACTAGGTTCAAAAAATTTTAACTGTATGCCAATTGCAGATTAATTTTAATGGCAGCTAGCGCGATTATATGAGTGGACTATTAGATTTAATGGTGAGCATTTATCTAATTTTTAAACATTCTCTGCCTTGTCATTCTTCCTCTCTAAAGTGCCTCGTCTTCCAGTAACACTGTCGATCGATAGCATGATCTGTTGTCCGTCCATGGTTTTTCAGACCATTGATTCAGTGCTGAACCCAAACTGCTGGTCTGAGTTATTTATCCTGGATAATCCTGTGCGTCGTGTGTCACGTATGCCATTAATCTTTCAAAGAAATGGGACTTAACATCTGAGGTCGTCAGTCCCTTAGAACTTAGGTTTAAGTAGTTCTAACTAACCTAAGGACATCACACACACACACACACACACACACACACACACACACACACACACACACACGCCCGTAGCGGTCGCGCGGTTCGAGACTGAAGTGCCTAGAACAGCTCGTCCACAATGGCCGGCCATTAATGTTTCATTGAATTATTAATTTCAACAAGTTTTATTTATTGTTGCGGAATTGCGCTACCAAAACAATCGAGTTTTGCTATGTGGATGCTGTTGAGAATTTCTGAATTTTCGTACCGCCATATTTTTGACTATATCTTTCGATGGTGTTGTTGTTGTCTTCAGTCCTGAGACTGGTGTGATGCAGCTCTCCATGCTACTCTATCCTGTGAAAGCTGCTTCATCTCCCAGTACCTACTGCAACCTACATCCTTCTGAATCTGCTTAGTGTATTCATCTCTTGGTCTCCCTCTACGATTTTTACCCTGCACGCTGCCCTCCAATGCTAAATTTGTGATCCCTTGATGCCTCCAAACATGTCCTACCAACCGATCCCTTCTTCTAGTCAAGTTGTGTCACAAACTTCTCTTCTCTCCAATCCTATTCAATACCTCCTCATTAGTTACGTGATCTACCCATCTAATCTTCAGCATTCTTCTGTAGCATCACATTTCGAAAGCGTCTATTCTCTTCTTGTCCAAACTAGTTATCGTCCATGTTTCACTTTCATACATGGCTACACTCCAAACAAATACTCGGAGAAACGACTTCCTGATACATAAATCTATATTCGATATTAACAAATTTCTCTTCTTCAGAAACGCTTTCCTTGCCATTGTCAGTCTACATTTTATATCCTCTCTACTTCGACCATCATCAGTTATTTTACTTCCTAAATAGCAAAACTCCTTTACTACTTTAAGTGTCTCATTTCCTAATCTAATCCCCTCAGCATCACCCGATTTAATTTGACTACATTCCATTATCCTCGTTTTGCTTTATTTGATGTTCATCTTATATCCTCTTTTCAAGACACTGTCCATTCCGTTCAACTGCTCTTCCAAGTCCTTTGCCGTCTCTGACAGAATTACTATTTCATCGGCGAACCTCAAAGTTTTTACTTCTTCTCCATGAATTTTAATACCTACTCCAAATTTTTCTTTTGTTTCCTCCACTGTTTGCTCAATATACAGATTGAATAACATCGGGAGAGGCTACAACCCTGTCTCACTCCTTTTCCAACCACTGCTTCCCTTTCATGCCCCTCGACTCTAATAATTGCCATCTGGTTTCTGTACAAATTGTAAATATCCTTTCGCTCCCTGTATTTTACCCCTCTGTCGATGGTATCCTTAATATTTTTCGATACGATCGCATTTCAAATGCTTAATACAGTCCATGACTCAGCTCCATAGAGTAGGACACCGAACATGTAACATCGAAGTAGTCGAGTGCGAATCCTAATGACTGCTCTGAAGGTTCTCAGCAGTCGCCGCGGACTAAATGACTGCAGGGGACTCGATGCATTGGCCATAAGTTTTCTAGTAATTCTGGAGATTTTCCTTTGGACTAAGTATGAAGTCGTTCCTTGTTGCTTAGATCGTGCAGGTTTCAGACCGATTGTGTTAGTATTGCTACACTACTAAATGTGTATCCACCACCATATCAGGGTATATAATGAAACGGCGGCCCTCTTTCGTCATGCCTTACAAGGAGATATCTCCAGCGGTAGGATCGACTTTTTGAACAATCTATACGGTTATGTAGGTTAAGCACCCAAGTATCGCACACTGCAGCCATTCATCCTGGTGAGTCGACGTTAGCGAGGAAGTGACGAGAAAAGAAATTCGGAATTTTGTGTGAGACTCGATAGTATGAAGAAAGCCGAATGACATAAGTTGGTTATGAGGATAATTGAAAGGATACTAGCTTCACATGCATGAGGTTGTGGGTTCGAATCTCACCAGAGAAATAAATCTATTTTAGGTCTTTATCGAAGTGACATTGATAATCATATTCCTTCAACTGATGTGAATATATATATATATTTTTAGTTCCACTCCTGGGTCACGTGATTCAATAGTGATATGAACTTCTTCATTTGGTCTAGTTTTTCTTCTTATCATCCCTTCTCCACTGGAAATATTTGTTTGTGAACTTTTAATTATCTTCATGTATCAATTCCGATTTAATGTCTCCTGTTTTTATTACCCTGTATTTTCGTCTACGTTATTGTGTACATTACATCGATTTCTCACTTTGCTTGAATTTTATTTTACTTAGAAAACATTCTCTCATTTATGTCCTCATCTACACTATAATTTCCATAGTGCACAAAGATTTTATGTTATGTTTTAAATATTTGCATGTCGATTACCATGCAAAAAAGGCACGTCTCCCAAAGAAAAACGTTTTTCACATTAATGCACAGTCAATATAAATAGATTATTTCGTCTTTTGTTTTTTAATTAATTTATCGGAGTTTTGAAGTAATTCAATAGTCAACAGATAGGTATAATAAATTACACATTCACAAAAATTCCGATTGGAAGAAGAATGACATAAAGAAAAATTAAACTAATGGAAAAGTTCATACGGTGACTAAAACGATGTGACAAAAGAATAGAACGAAAGAAATTACATTTAAACCAATAAATAGAGTACAAATAAACATCAAAGTCATTTCGATAAAGATTTTAAAAAAATTTACTGCACCTGACGAGGCATGGTTAAGCTTCTATCGTAACCATTATGACACGTAACCAGACTGTGGAATACGACTTCCTTCACGCTATGTAGCACCAGGCAAAATTTTGAAATCTTTTCCGTCAGTTACTTTCAATCCGAGGGCCACCTGGATGCAGGGATCTTAAGTTGCACTGCGGCTTATTTGGATTCAAAAAGTCGATCCCACCGCTGGGGGCTCTCCTTGTTAGTTTTAAAAGTAACAAACGGCACATTTTGAAATAACAGTAATATCGCAGTCCAGTAGCGCCGGACCCTGCAAACTTGAAAGACAACTCCAGCAAAGGCAAAGAAAATTTTACTGTAGCAAGTAAATTACTGTAGGCAACTGAACAACAACGAAATAATAACAATAATAGGTTCGCAGGAGAGCTTCTGTGAAGTTTGGAAGGTAGGAGACGAGGCACTGGTAAAGCTGTGAGGACAGGGCGTGAGTCGTGCTGGAGTGGCTCAGTTGGTAGAGCACTTGCCCGCGAAAGGCAAGGGTCCCGAGTTCGAGTCTCGGTGCGGCACCCATTTTCAATCTGCCAGGAAGTTTCAATAATAATAATAATAATAGATCCAGTCATATTAATATGACCAACTCCTATTTTCGAGGTCAACGTGTAATAACCCATAGACTCCAGGAGATAGCATTAGTAGGTGATGAATGGGGGTGGGGGGAGGAGGCTGGAAACAGTGAAGTCGTTGTCATAATGCATAAAAGGGGCGATTTATGTGACGTCCAACAGGGCATAATCGTTGGCTTTCTTCCCAAGGGTGGAAGCATTTCCGAAACGGCAAAATCTGTAATCTTTTCACATGCCACTGTATGTAAAGTAAACCGTGAGTGGCAAAATCTCGGTATTCTAATCCGGCTCCAAGGCAAGTGTGTTGGACTACGGGCAGTAGGCGACACAGGTGAACGATAGCTGCAGATGTGTGTGCTGGCGAGAAGACGTGCAACTTTTGTGCAGCTGACAGCCCAGGCGAACCGAGGGCTGCCACCAATGTTTCCTCAACAACTTATGGGCTTCCGCAGTGGGCACCTGGTCCCTGCACCCACGCTGACTGATCTTCATTGGCGTTGAAAGCTTGCATTTGCACGCCGGTACCACAACTGAAAGTCCACTGAGTGCTACAGGTGGCCTCTCCATATTCATCACGTTTTGCGCTCCATCGGACAGATTGAAAGCAAACGCCCTGCAACCCTGAGGGAGTGTTATGGTGTGGGCAATGTTTTAGTGGCACTCCCTGGGTGATCTCGTTGTTCTGAAAGGCACAATGGATCAACCCTAGTACGCACCTATCCTTGGGGACCATATCCACCCCTAGATGCACGTGTAACATAGCTCGCAGTGTATGTGCGTGGTTCTGAAAGCTCTAGGATGAATTTACCGTACTGCCCTCACCACCAAATTTTCCGCCTTTAAACCCAATCGAGAATCTGAAAGGTCACCTCGATCGAGTAGTTTGTGCCACGGATCCTCAATCGATAGAATTCTATCGCAGCATGACAAGTACTGGTGTCGGAATGGCTTCTTATGACTGTCGTTACATCATTGACTCTATTCCTGTGCGTCTCGTGCTGCAGAAGGTGTTTATTCGGTATTTTAACACGTGGTCAGATTACTGCGACTGGACAGTGTAATAATACTAATAAATTTCGCGTATTTCGGTGCCCTCGTTTAAGTCTTTCAATTGGACGGCACTTTGAAGACATGCTTATCATTAACGTACTCCAGTTGTCCAACCGGGGAAAGGGAATCGGCAGTTTAACGTGGAATCCGCACCACATGTTGTTTCTACCGACTCCTCATATCATTGAGAGGTGAAGGCTGTATTAAAAGCAGACAGAAAAATTTATTTGTTCATCTGGGATTCGATCCCGAGATTCTCGATTTGCAGGCACGCGCTGTGCCGGTAGACCACCAGGTCCAACAGTTACGAGACGGTAATCGAACTGTATTGGCAGAGTATTTCGTCGTATTTTGCGTCACGTAAATGTGCTGTGGTGTAAGCCAAAGTACATTCACGCTAAGGGCATCAGTTCCGATCCCAGAAAAATGTGCAGCCAGAGCAGTATTGTAAGTAAAAATCAAACTCTTCCATTTTTCTTACCGAATTGCTATACATCTAGAAAACAAACCAAAATTGTGAAAACATTTCATACAAGATTACTGACAAATTTTTATGAGTAAAAATAAACGGGTATGGTAATATACATGGAGGTGAATGAAAAGTAGTGGCAGTTTGGCTATAATTCATGTCAGTCTTCTTTGACTAAAATACACTTGATCACATTTCCGTCTCGCGTCTCGATCACTTTCCACACCCACATGAAAGATGTCATACACTGTCAGTGCATCCATCTGTGATGATGTCTCGCTAGGACCGCCATATGGTGCCTTATCATTTGCTGTAAGACGTGCCACGAAATACTTCGTTCATTTGGGTGATCAGGCCATAATTGGGGGGACTCTACCGGATGAATACGGTGGATGTCCCAGTATGTCCCGCTGCCACGTATGCGGTGCTCCTGCACAGGGCTCGTCGTTTGGCGTCGTGTAAGTTGGTAGAATGCAGCGCTGGAAGGAAAGATTGTTGCGCGCTCCGACCACGTGCCCTTCCAGTCTGCACCCAAGCACCTTTTTCGTGTTTCCCAAACATACTATTTAGGCACTCGAGCTAGCCTCTCCAACTCAGAGAGAGTACACACTGCAACTGACTCAAACACGACTTGTGCTGATGACTTTACTACTTCAGCCCACCATCTGTCAGCAACAGAAAGTGTGCGTACCGAATGACTCACATCCGTCATGTTATGGCATTGTGCTACCACTTTTTATCCAACACATGCAAAGACGCATGTGTGACTACTTGTTGTCTCCCATCTTGGTAGTGGCCTAATTATTGTGAGGTTTTGAAGTGCATTATCTATACGTGGTGTATCAAAAACAATCATCCGACCTGGGCCGTCTATATTTCTGGAACTAAGAAACATATACAATGAATACAATGAATTTTGTCCTTTGATGTACGAAAACTAAAAAAGTTATTTTCATCCTTTTCATTGGTGTTCAATATGCATCGTTGAGATGCACGGAACATGTCAATGCGGTGTTCAAATTGTACCAACACTGCAGCAAGCATGTCTGGAGTTACAGTTTCCACAGGTGCTGTTATGCGATGTCTCAGTTCATTTATTGCTGTTGGTAATGTAGGTACATAAAGAGTCTCTTACAAAACCATACATATATAATCACATATAGTCGGGTGCGGTGACCTTGGAGTCTAGTAGTCTAGGGGTGAGTGATTTAGTCCAGTGTGAACGATCCATCGTTCAGCAATCGTTTGATTTAGAAATTCCCACACTTCCAGATGCCACTGTCGCGGTGCCCCATCGCATTGGAAAATGAAGTCGTTCATGTGGGAAGAGAAAGTTTTCAGGCATATCGAGATATATGCTTACTGTAACAGTGTTTCCGGCAAAGAAATATGAATCATACACATTTTCCCTCTAAACTGTACAAAATACATTAAATTTAGGAGAGTCTATTTTATGTTGTACACCTTCATGTGGTTGTCCCGTACCTCATATTGTCACATTATGACAGTTCACTTCTCTGTGTAAATGGAGTGTTGCCTCGTCACTAAACACTGACTGTGGGAGAAAACGGCCATCCTCCACCTTGACAAGAGTGAAATTATGGAACTTCACACGATGTTATCGCCCTCACGAACAGCTCGCATTAGCTGAATTTAATATTGTTTGATGCATAAACGTCGACGCAGAGACGCCAGACGGACATCGGGGACGTGCTGAGCTCTCGAGCTGCACGGCGAACGGATTTCTGCGAACCCCTCGTGAAACTGTGGCGGATGCGTTTGACGTCTGTGTCAGGCATTCGGGGACGGCCCGGCGATTCGCCTTTCCGCAAACCTTCTCTTTCTCTTAATCGTTGATGCCATCATCTAATGCTCTGTGCTGTAGGAGGATCATCATCGTACCTTGTACGAAAGTCACGTCGAACACTTATTACTGCCCACACTGCGCAAAGTGCAGAACACAAAACGCTTCCTGTCGCCGCGACACCATTTTTACTAGGACTGAAATGGTCGGACAGTGCTGCTGCCAAGCGGTAACCATGTAAAGCCGTAGGGTTTGCTCTTTCCAGCAGTACGCTATTCACGTACATATGTCGAATAACATAATAGTTACTTTTTTTAAAAAAATCGGTTGATCCTTTTTGATACACCCTGCATATTTACACTCTAAACAGTACCACCAATAAATTATCCCAGAGTGAAGGAAATTGTTAGATGTGATGTACGTGTAAAGGCAAACAAATGATAACAATTGCTGTTAAATTGGGTGACTCATTCAGGAGAAAGTCATAACGCGTTGGTCCACCTCTGGCCCTTAAGGAAGCAGCTATTCGACTTGATTTTCATTGATAAAGTTGGTGGATGTCCTCCTGACGGATGTCGTACCATATTCAGTTCAATTGATTTGTTACATCGTCAAAATCTCGACCTGGTTGCAAGGAGAATCCCATATAGCTCCAAAATTGGGGAGAGAGGTGGAGATCTTGTTGGCCAGTGTACTGTCACGTACGTACACACAGATGAAACTCTCAACATGTGTGATGCATAAAATATCGTCTACACTGAAAGCGTTCCCAGCAGAGGTTAACCCCTCGTAATGGCAAAAGGTGGTCATACCGCATATTGAAGTCCACTACCAGATGTCTGGATACTTTTGATCGGATAGTGTATTTCAGAATGTTAGCAGTGGCCAGAATTTGGGACATTCGGCTTTGAGCTTAAAGCTGGTGCGAGGCTGTTCAAGATACCTCTAAAAATAGAGACATCTGGCAGCATTAGAGTGAAATGTCCATCAAAGAAGCTGTGTTGCGCTCTCTACCTACAGTTGTTCTCGTGGGCGTCAGAGCCCCCGTACGCAAGAGGCCCCCTGGGTTTTATACTGCGGACACGGTAGTCGCGGCTTGTGAGCTCTCAGAAATTATGAAATGTATTCGAAATTTCTATTATGGTGGAACAACAACTGTACAATATACCGGAAACATTCACGATGTTCCGAAATTTCCGTTACAAACTCCTAGTGTAGATGGGGAATGAGTACACAATACTCGTATTCTGAATT
This sequence comes from Schistocerca gregaria, assembly GCF_023897955.1. Lineage (NCBI taxonomy): Eukaryota > Metazoa > Arthropoda > Insecta > Orthoptera > Acrididae > Schistocerca > Schistocerca gregaria. Next base: position 3,985,758 of record NW_026061947.1, on the reverse strand, counting down.
GGAACCCATCTCCTGTAACGCACCGTTTCCTCGCTACAGCCGTCGGAAAACATGTTAGTAACGCGACCACTTGTACAAGTAAGTCATTAGCTGTGACCCAGTACATCGATAGTTCCACAATTCCACTCACTGAAAGGAAACTTGATAAGTGTAGATGGGGAATGAGTACACAATACTCGTATTCTGAATTGGAACCCATCTCCTGTAACTCACCGTTTCCTCGCTACAGCCGTCGGAAAACATGTTAGTAACGCGACCACTTGTACAAGTAAGTCATTAGCTGTGACCCAGTACATCGATAGTTCCACAATTCCACTCACTGAAAGGAAACTTGATAAGTTTTCAGAAACACTCTTCTTTACAATACGGCCTTTTGAAACTTAGGTGCGCTGCGTCTCTTTGTAGCACTGCAGTCACCCCTGCTGACGGTGAACGCACCATTATCTCAAAGTCGTTGCGCAGTTGTGGCGAAAAGCGTATGCCGTGAAGTTGGACGCTGCTGAGAACGAGCTTGATAAAGGCGACGAACTTCGCCATACAGTAGGATCATATCGGTGTATTCGGCAAAAGTGCACTCCGCAATATTTCTCTAATACTGAGAGACACTTGAGTGACGCACGAACCTTGTCAGAGTGGCAGGGCTGACGGTGAATGACATCCGAAGTAAGCATCTTCCCCCACCCCTTCCGCCATCCCACGATGGCTACCCTGTTGCATACCCACCTAGCAAACATGTATTCAAACGGCTGTAGCACGGAAAGTATACGTTTCCGTACGGGGGTTCAAATTAAAAATGTGGTCGCTTAGTTCTCTCTAAAAGTGCTAGAATTTCGGAAAACTCTGTATCTGTCCAGTAAACCGTACAGCTGGTGTCGTACCACATTCGAAATATCCGATTATATTTCAGGATTTGGGTGTTATGGCATTTTGCAGAAACATTACTGAATTTTGCTGTATATTGTTATCATTAAAGTGAACTACCGTTTCTGTCTCCATACCATAAATCATAAGTACCATTTATATCGTTTCAAGCACTATTCAGCTGCTAGGTTTTAGGAAAAAATAATTGTATCATTCTCAAAATATCGGACAGAAGCGATATAGTTCCTACAGAGAACGCTAGCGAAGATGAACAAGTGCTCATGGTTCCTGATGTATGCATTTAACAGCCTATGTGTACTGCACATTGTTTTCTTCTCTCGTTCCGTACCACCACACCTGAAAGTTTCCTGTCCTACATCTTAGCAACAACGATAACGGTACATACTGAGGTAACAGAAAGGTTCTCTGTTATAATTTTCCGGTACAAGGACATAATCTCAAATTTATGCACTTTTCCATCTGCATCATCTTAGAAAGGTTGTAACATCTTCGTGGGATCCCTCTATTTTTGTAGGCACCGGTATCTATAACTTTGACGCTCTGTAGCGTCGCTGGATGACGTTTTCAGAAGTAGATTCCTATGTAAAACTTCATCAGTTACGTCCCCTGAACAGCCCTGAGTAGTGTTAAGCATGATTTGTGAAACACCCTGTATAAAGAATGAATAACATCAGGGAATGGACTAGAATCCTGTCTCACTCACTTGTCACGTATTTCCTTTCTTTCATGTCCTTCAACTCGTACAGCTGCTGTCTCGTTTCTGGTGGAGTTCTAAGTAATGCTTCGCTCGCTATATTTTATTCCTGGTTGCATCTTAAATTCAAACTGTATATTCTGGTCAACATCGTCAAAAGTTTTTTCTGTATCGAAAGATGTTATAAATATAGGTGCTGTTCCCTCCAAATTGATTTTCCTCTAAATCAGCTTCTGTAAGGTGCTCCATTCCTCTGCAAATAGTTTGTATCAGTATTTTCAGCTAGGAGTTATCATAGTGGTGGTTTGAAAATATTCGCACTGACCACGAGTTGCCTTATTTGGTATTGGTGCTATTACGCTTCTCGTTTAGTGTGAGGATTTAGCGGGTATTTCAGCCGGCGTACTCGTTCAGGAATGAAGCAGCAAATCCCGGCAGAGTGAGTCGTCGCCAGGTCCGCTAGAGCCCACTGGTAGCCAAGCCCTGCGCTACAGACAACTGACTGTGTGAGGGACCAGTAGCGACACCTAGCAGCGATGTGGTGAAAAGGAAATAGTATTGCTAAAAGTTTTATCCACGCCTTTTAGCAGTTAGAATGGAGATATGGCACGGAATTTAATAGAAAAAGAAAACAGCTATAGTAGCAGTCTCTCTCTCGCAATGCAACAATAGTACAACAACAATAGACCAACTGAATCTGTAGAGGTAGTAATAAAATTTATTTTCTGACCTGCAAGATACTTTCATATAAAGCTGAGCCTGAGAGGATGTCAGCTAACTACCGTCAGAAATATAATATGAAACATGTAGACCTGTCAGAAAAATCGTCAAGAAATTCGTTTTTTAAATGTTAAATGTTATCTGTTTAATTTAACATTCAGCTCACATAAAACCAGGATAATTATCCTCTTTCATACAAAGAAAGAGAGTACCTCATTAGTGACCTGTGTCATATCATAATCTCATTTTGACTCTTGAATAATTAAAAAAAATTGATATAATATTTTGCATTTCTTTTGACATTGAAAGAATTTATCCTGTTCCTGCACTGAGAATGTACTAAGTAAATATCTAATATATGTATCAGTATTATAGCCAAATTTATTTTTCTAATTACTGATTATTAAATACCAAAACAGCTTCCAATTTCTTGTAGTTATCTTAGCAGCATTTAGAACAAAAACGAAAATAAAACGTATTAGTTTTTTTTAGTAAGGATATTATTTCATTGTTGTAATCCTACAAATGTTCATGATACTATGCTGTTTCTTTTGACAGTGAGATATAATATGTAGAAAGTACCTGGAAAATATATGCAGATGCGGTCTGGTGAAGAAAGTGTGCGTATTAAAATTTAAAATAAGTGATTGCAGCAGCATAATGAGGTATATTTTATATTGTGGGAGTGATCTCCACGTGGGATCCGAAGCACGGACCCCACGGGGGTGCCCGGCATGCGCCACATGCCAGGGCAGAGGTGGAGGCTAGTGTTCGGAAGTCTGAAAATTCCAGCGCCGGCCGGGGATTGAACCCCGGCCCGGCTGGGGCGAATAGCCCCAGCCGAGGCGCTGGAACGTTCCAGACCCCCTTACCACTAGACCACCGGGGACCCCGGCCGTTTCCTGCTCCATAGTCCAGCTAGTGGTCGTAGAGCACTTCCTGTTGTCTGGTAGTCCTGTCACACTTCCTGTTGTCGGCTGTGTTTACATCGGACGCTGAGTGGCATAGTGTAGCCGGCAACATTAGAACGCTGTGAGTTTACCTCCGACTAGTAGCTGTCCCCCCTACCCAGGTGAAGTAGCTTTACAGTTACCAAAGACATTTGAAATCAGCCTTTGCGACTGTATGCAGTCGACGGTTGTTAATCGTTTGTTTCAACCTGTTCCCAAATGCCTCGAGAAAACCGAAGCAACTTCTTCACTAATCGAGGCGACTGTCATATCAAAACGACCCGCAGACATTCTATAATTAAAAGTCAACGCCTAGCTTACACCAGATAATTCTGTCTGTTTCATCAGTTGTTTTAACAGTGCACGAAATACCACAGCATATTATTAATCCGTTGCAAATAAATTTCTGTGTGTGCAGTTCAGGTCTGCGCCGTAGATTTTTCGTGAAAACGTCGGGATAAAATCGTAACATGTGTTTCATATTAATATGAAACTTTCACAATTTTGGACTTTTCAGTGGCTGGGGTACGATATAGCCTTTGAGTACGTTATCGCGTTGCGCAATTTCTTCCTTTTTTTCCGACTCTGAGGGAGCTGTCGCCTTCTCTCAGCGCTGCCCTTTTTAGGCTTTTCTCGCGTTTTCTGTAATTTAGAGCATATTTACAAGTCCTGAGACGAACTCTCCCTTTGTGTCGTAGGTTTAAACTCAATATAGATTTTCGTTTATATTCCGGCGAATATTTTTATTTTCTGTTACTCCTAGCGGCGCTCCCTAAGCTGTTCATCGCAATGACTCACGAATGAGAATCCTAGCTTACAGCTACACCAGTTTACAACTTTACACAAAGATGATTCCTAACAATGACCCGCATATGCCAACACAGGCAATAAGCGACAACCACGTGGACTTAACCTTTGTTTGCGCACTGTCGGTCTCGTAATTAATAGTGATTCAAATCTGACGCCATTTTGTCATATAAGAAACTCCGACCAAGGAGAAACTAGACGTTTTCACGTCAGAATACCTTCCAGGAAGTTTTCGACTTTCGTAAAGCAGAAACGAGTTTCGACGCTGTGGAATGCTTCGAGAAGTAGTAGGTGACGAATTGTTTCGGGATTCCACTATCCATGCTGCAAACGATCATCGAGCAGAAAGATAATGTTGCTGATAATTGTTAAAAGGCGGGAGCAAGCAGACCGGCGAGGCGAGTTCCCGCCTCTTGCTGAAAGCTTATGGAATTGGCTTACTCAGTGCAGGGTAGCAAGGGTATTTGTCGGAGGTTATAGCTTAACGGAACGCTAAATCATTAACGGTTAGTCTGGGAACCGAAGTCACAGATACAAATAAGAAGTGACACGCTAAATCCAAAGACATAAGGTGGTTTATAAGAAATTTAGTTCACAAAATGCATCCATTCGTAACAGTTTGTTCAGTATTGAAAAATGAATGAAGCTGAATTTATGTATTTTTGAAGATTTGTGCGTGCCTTCCGTTTCAAATACAAAAGGACATAACATGTAAGAAAACTGGGAATACAATAGAAAAAAAGTCGAAATTTTATTTAGATTTTTCCTGATTCCATCTGGAATAAAGGAGAGTTAAATAGAATTAATTGTTCTAACTTTTTCTTACATCCTTCGAATTGTGCAGACTCGATTGTAACTGGCCCTTGGGCTTCGAATTTTCTAGAGTCTGCATTAATGTCTGGAAAGTAAAAATAAATCTCCTCGTGCTACTATCCACTTTTCAGCGGATGCTGATTTGGTTGTCCTTCTTAGTATATCAATATGATTCTAGAGTCGTAATCCACGTACGCAACGCTGTTACGGTATAAACGTACGTTTATTTTTACCAAAGTTGCGTAAGAATGCGCTTTTGCTATGCATCCCCACTCCTTAAATCCGCCATCAGGAAAAAGAAAGTGAATACCCTTTCCTTTGTTTTTCACCCTTCATCGATGACAAGTGATAATGACTTGGCAGCAGAGACCTGTTTAGCTTGAGTGAGTGCTTAAACGAAAGGCATGGATGAATAAAAATACAAAAGAGATATATACGTAACGTCACGTAACCATGAAGAAAAGCAGACTTGGTTTATTTTACCATATCAGTTAATTCTTTTAAAACATCGTAAGTAGAATTACCAATTTCGGTCGCTTTCTACATCTAGGAACGTTCTTTATAATAGATAAGTCTCTGATATTCACTTACAGCATTGTTGTGTCTTTTCCCCTTGCATTTGTGAATTGTCTTCTCAGACTGCAGATTTCTGAGCAGCACTGGTGCCATTAGCCTAAATTTATGTTGGTCTACAGCGCTGAGGTTGATCCCTCACCTGTGGTCGACTGAGAGATCATTCCAAAGCCTGACAGGCAGCGAACGACTTTGCGAGGGGCCTCCAGAGGAAGCTTCTTGGAACGCAAATTCTGGGCGTTCACAGAAGGTGAGTTTGCTGGTAGTTCGGAACTCCAATAATAGGCGAGTAATTGGGCCCCCTTAATAACATGGCTGCCAAGGAGGGGAAGGACGGCAGTGTGCACAAGGTGGGGGAGTCATTCCTGATTTGTAAAGAGTGTTCCGGATGCCATGAAGAGTACAGGGCGCAGCCAACAGCATGTGGTGGCCCCAGTCGGTGCCAATGGCGTGTGTCGCTTTGGATTGGTTTTGTTTAGCGGATATGGTTAAGCGAGTTTAAGGCGGAGCTCACAATCTGCACCATCATCGACAGAACTGACTGTGGTCCTTCGGTGCAGAGCCAAATGAAAGGTATGAACCATAGGCTCGGGTGGTTATCTTACTGTGTAGGCCTCAGAGTCCTTGACTTGTGCCATAGGGTAGTGGGTTTCTGGATTCCGCTTAATAGGTCAGGAGTCCACTACACGGGTAGTGGGGGCGGCTGGGGTGCATTTTTAGGTTAGAGGGTCTCAGGAAAACATAGAAATGGCGTCTGTCTAAAAGGGGGCAGGTAACACACAGTAAGGTGGTTGTAGAAACGATTGGTGTTGTAAATTATCGTAGCTGTGTTGGGAAAGAACCTGAGCTCCAGGCCCTAATAGAAAGCACTAAAGCTCAAACAGTTATAGGTACGGAAACCTGGCTAAAGCCGGAAATATGTTAAGCCGAAATTTTTTCAAACGACCTAACAACGTTCAGAAGGGATAGATTAAACATAGTTGGTGCTGGAGTATTTATTGCTGTCAGAAGTAGTTTACCTTGTAGTGAAACTGAAGTAGATAGTTCCTGCGAAATAGTTGGGTAGAGGCTGTACTTGTCAATCGGACTAAACTGGATCGTTTTACCGACCCCCGAGTGAGAGGATATAGTTGCTGAACAGTTCAAAGAAAACGTGAGTCTCATTTCAAATGGTACCCCACTCACACAATTATAGTCGGTGGTGATTTCAATGTATCCTCGATATGCTGGAAAATTTACACGTTTAAAGCCGGCGGCAGGCTTAAAACGTCACCTGAAATAGTACTGAATGCTTTCTAAAAAAAGTATTTTGAACTATTAGTTCGTGAGCCCACTCGAAGCATAAATGGTTACGAAAGCGTACTTGACCTCATAGCAGCAAATATTCCTGGATGAATAGGTAGTATCATGACGAATACAGGGATTAGCGACCACAAGTCAGTTGCCTGTACACTGAATACTGTAACACCTACAACCATCAAAAAGAAACTTAAAGTACATCTGTTTAAAAAAAGCTGACAATGCTCTTAACGATTTTTAAGGAAACAGCCTCCACTCCTTCCGATCTGATCATGTAAGCGTAGAAAAGATGTGGAATGATTTCAGAGAAATAGTATCGATTGCAATTGAGAGATATATATACCACATCAATTAATAAGTGATGGTACTGATCCCCCATGGACAAAACGGGTGAAATCGCTGTTGCAGAAGTAACGAGAAAGCATGCCAAATCTAAAAGAATCCAAAATCCGCAAGACTGGCAATGTTTTGCAGAAGTTCTAAATATAGCGGTTACTACAGTGCGAGATGCTCTTGATAATTTCCGCAACAAAACTCTGTTTCGAAATCTGGCGAAAAACCCAAAGAGATTCTGGTCATGCATAGAGTACACCAGTGTCAAGACGCAATCAGTACCTTCACTGGGCGAAAGTAACAGTGGAGTCACTGATGACAGTGCCACTAAAGTAGAGTTAAGAAACGTGGTTTTCCGAAACTCCTTCAGCAAAGAATACGAAGTAAGCATTCCCGAAGCCCAGTCAACAGAAAGTGCATATCCTCGGTGTAGCAAAGCACCTTAAATCACTTAAAGGCAAGGTTTCCGTTCCAGATTGTATACCAGTCAAGTTCCTCTGAGTGTGCTGATACAATAGCTCCATGTTTAGTAATTATATACAACCACTCACAGAAAGATCCGTACCTAAAGACTGGAAAATTGCTCAGGTCACACCAATTTCTTACAGTACTGCCTTTTGTGATGTTTAACAATATTGTTGGCAAGCGTACTTGTTATACAAATGGGCACGGCATAGGCTTACGGTCGTAAAATATATTTCAGCGTTAAACTGGAAATAGTTGTAGGATTTAATTTCTTGTACATTAGGTTTTTGTGTTGGAGAAGATTCTCATCAGTAATTTTAATAGTCTCAAAAATGTGAATGTTAGCAAGTAAATTAACTACGTTAAGGGATATGAAATTACCATCATCAGGAATGGAAAAGTTTTTAATTTTAGCTGTTAGTTAAAGGGAATTTTTGACAGTGTAGTTTTCTTCAAAGACATAATACTCTTTAAATGGTGTATGAGATTTTTTGCCGATTTCATAGAAGCGCCGTCTGTATAGTTAACACTGTGGACAGGAAGCGAAGGCGGCGTGCAGTCGGAGGCGATACTGGGTTCGTAGCGGTGGGCACCAATTGTCGGCTACGACGGGACTGCCCGGGAGGCACACTCACACTCACATTCGAGTGGCCGCACGTGACACGGTGGATGCAGCAGAAGGTCCATAGCAGCAGTGACCCTGTCGCGGATGCGTGCACCACCTGTTCTAGTGTCTCGTGTACACGAAGGACCTCTGCGGACCGAGCTGCAACTTTCTTAGCTCGCTGGACTGTGCAGTTACTGATTTACAGGGGTTATGCTCTATGCAGCCTGCCTGGCAGAGGTGTGTTGCAGGGTGGCATCAGAGCCTGACGGCTTCCGCGACTGGACAAATGAACTGGCGATAAAAAAAAAATCATAGCAACAAACGAACAAAAAGTCATGTAGAGTAATGAAATTTCGGGAATACGTCTGTCTATGTAGGATATTTAAGTAATTAACATTGCAGCATCACAGGGCAACGTAAGCGCGAAATAAGCCGTTGCAAAAGTGACATGCTGGTAAGTTAATAACAGATGTAACGATCAGAATGTTGAATGCAAGCATTGAAACGGGCACGCATTGTGTTGTAATGGTTTGCGATGTCAGTTTTGTGTCGCAAATGCCGGTGGTTTGGGGGTCAGTGAAATGCATGCTACTGGGCGCCTTGGCTCGGGGCTGTCCCTGAAGTAATCGATTTTTATTTCGTTATGTCGTCGACTGCTGTTCGAATTGCTACTGCAGAAGAAATGTGATGTGCCAGAGACGTACGCCAGACACGACTGCCTTCCCTCTTGGTAGCGCCACGTGACCGGTTGGAGCTCGAGCTTTTTGCGACCGTACATTCTCGCGGTCACCGCTGCCAGTATACAGTGCTACATTTCTGCCAAGTCTCCTGCGAAATCGCTGGAGGAACATCCAGCTTCTCGTGGCCCTATTACACGACCTCGTTCAAACTCATTAAGATGATCGTAATGGCGTCTCTGTCTCCTCAAAGGCATTCTTGGCTAAGATCAAACCACCACGTCCAATCTAGAAGGTAACTAACGCTCACAACCGCCACGGCGTGTATTTACAGCAGACCTGATCTGCACCCTCACAGTGCCCCTACTAACACCATTCTTATGCGACTGGCGCGAAATTTAAATCGACACTATTTTTCAATTGTAGAAACACGCCTACCAACTTTCGTTTATCTCTCACAACTGCTTGTGGTGTTGCGATTTTTTCCGTCGCTGTATGTTCAAGAATTCTGCAGCAAATGGATGTTAACGATATTGGACTGTAATTTTGCAGGTCCGTCCTATTACTGTTCTTATACACTACTGGCCATTAAAATAGCTACAGATGATAAACGGGTATTCATTGGACAAATATATTATACTAGAACTGACATGTCGTTACATTTTCACGCAATTTGGGTCCATAGATCCAGAGAAATCAGTACCCAGAACAACCACCCCTGACCGTAATAACGGCCTTGATACGCCTGGGCATTGAGTCAAACAGAGCTTGGATGGCGTGTACAGGTACAGCTGCCCATGCAGCTTCAACACGATACCACAGCTCATCAAAAGTAGTGACTGGAGTATTGTGACGAGCCCGTTGCTCGGCTACCATTGACCAGGCCTTTTCAGTTGGTGAGAGATCTGGAGAATGTGCTGGCCAGGGCATCAGTCGAAAATTTTCTGTATCCAGAAAGGCCAGTAACATGTGGTCTTGCATTATCCTGCTGAAATGAAGGGTAGAGCCACGGGTCGTAGCACATCTGCAATGTAACGTCCACTGTTCAAAGTGCCGCCAATGCGGACAAGAGGTGACCGAGACGTGTAACCAATGGCTCCCCATACCGTCACGCGGGGTGATACAGCAGTATGGCGATGACGAATACACACTTTCGTGATGTTGTAAACAGAACCTGCATTCATCCGAAAAAATAGCGTTTTGCCATTCGTGCACCCAGGTTCGTCGTTGAGTACACCATCGCAGGCGCTCTTGTCTGTGATGCAGCGTCAAGAGTAACAGAGCTCATAGTCCATGCTGCTGCAAACGTCGTCAAACTGTTCGTGCAGATGGTTATTGTTTTGGAAACGTCCCCACCTGTTGACTCAGGGATCGAGACGTGGCTGCACGGTCCGTTACAGCCATGCGGATAAGATGCCTGTCACCTAGACTGCTAGTGATACGAGGTCGTTGGCATCCTGCACGGCATTCCATATTCTGCTAACAGTCATTGGATCTCGACCAATGCGAGCAGCAATGTCGCGCTCCGATAAACCGCAATCGCGATAGGCTAGAATCCGACATTTATCAAAGTCGGAAACGTGATGGCACGCATTTCTCCTCCTTACACGAGGCATGACAACAACGTTTCACCAGACAACGCCGGTCAACTGCTGTTTGTGTATGAGAAATCGGTTGAAAACTTTCCTCATGCCAGCACGTTGTAGTGTCGCCAGCGGCGCCAGTGTTGTGTGAATGCTCTGGAAAGCTAATTATTTGCTTATCACAGCATCTTCTTCCTGTCGGTTATATTTCGCGCATGTAGCAGGTCATCTTCGTAGTTTAGCAATCTTAATGGCCAGTAGTGTACATAGGAGTCACTTTTATCCAGTCATTTGGGACTTTGCGTTATGCGAGAGATTCACGATAAATGTAATCTAAGTAAGGGGCCAATGCCGTAGAGTACTGTTTGTGAAACCGAATCGGTATTCGGAAAGGACCTGGCGACTTATTTGCTACCAAATGTTCCAGCTGCTTCTCTAGGCTAGGAATGTCCATTACCGTGCTGTCGACACGAGAGTTTAACGACTGCGTGTATCTACGATTCTGCTGCGTGAAATATTCCTAAAACATGAAATTTAAAACTTGAGCATTCCTTTTGTTGTTTTCTACTAGCACACCAGGCTGAAGCTTCGCTCCCCACTCAGCGGTTTTACGCAGGACCAGAATAGTCTCGCGATCTCTTCAAGATAATTTGTTGAGGTATGACGGTGGCAGCTTTATGCTCGAGCATCGATCTTTCCACAGAAGCACGAATCTCTACTAACCTTGAATTGTTGTTAGCGTGCTCTCTGTTGAACTGAGAGTGCAACAGTCTCTGCTTCATCATCATTTTCCGCAATGTATCTTCTCCATCCTTCATTCGCTTACTAGGCACATAGTTTTCCACAGCACGATTTAGAATATGTTTAAACTTGGCTTATAATTACTCTACACCCATCATACTGGAACTAAATAATGTCCATTCACTGTTTGAGATTCTAACAACCGCTTTTCTGCTCAACTACTCTCCTAGCTTTCTTGATTGATTTAATAACTTAAGTAACCATCGTCGCTACGGCGACGTCATTATCACTAACGCCTGTCTCTGTAGTGACACCCTCGGTGAGTCCAGGCATCTTTGTAGCTACATGCTCTAAAATACTTACATCAAAAAAAGTTTAGCATCACTTCCATTGGTTCTGGAAACTATTCCAATTTTTTGTACAGAGATCGATATAAACATCGTTTCCGCCCTTTTTATTGCTCATAAAAATGGCACATGGCATGTTGTACCACCGTATAGCGAGACCTTCAGAGTCGGTTGCCCAGATTGGTGTACACACCGGAACCTGTAATACCCACTACCACGTCCTCTTGAATTAATGCACGCCTGTATTCGTCGTGGAATACTATCCACAAGTTCATCAAGGCAGATTGTCCCATTCCTAAAGCTGATTCGGCGTAGATCACTCAGTGTGGTTGGAGGGTCACGTCGGCCATAAACAGCCCTCTTCATTCTGTCCCAGGTATGTTCGATAGGGTACATGTCTGGAGAAAAATGGTTCAAATGGCTCTGAGCACTATGAACATTGACTTAGGAGGTCATGAGTCGCCTAGAACTTAGAACTAATTAAACCTAACTAGCCTAAGGACATCACACACATCCATGCCCATGGCAGCATTCGAACCTGAGACCGTAGCTGTCGCCCTGCTCCAGACTGTAGCGCCTAGAACCGCTCTGCCACTCCGGCCGGCACATGTCTGGAGAATATGCTGGCCACACTAGTCGGGCGATGTCGTTATCCTGAAGGAAGTCAGCCACAAGATGTGCACGATGGGGCCGCGAATTGTCGTCCATGAAGACGAATGCCTTGGCAATATACTGTATACTGCCGATCTCGTTGCACTAAAAACGAAATTAAAAAAGCGGTCGGAGGATGGCATTCACGTATTGTACAGCCGTTGCGGCGCCTTCCATGACCACGAGAGAGTACATCGGTCCCACATAATGGCACCCCAAAACAGCAGGGAACCTCTATGTTGCTGCACTCGCTCGACAGTGTATTTAAAGCTTTCAGCCTGACCGGGTTGCCTCCAAGCACGTCTCCGACGATTGTCTGGTTGAAGGTATATATGAGACTCATCGGTGCAGAGAACGTGATGCCAATGCTGAGAGGTCCATCCGGCATGTTGTTGGGCCCATCGGTACCGCGCTGCACTGTGTCGTAGTTGCGAAGATGGATCTCGCCACGGACGTCGGGAGTGAAGACGTGCATCGTGCAGGTTACTGTGCACTGTTTGAGTCTTAACACGACGTCCTGTGGCTGCACGAAAGGCATTATTCAACATGTTGGCTTTGCTGTCGGGGTACCTCCGAGCCATAATCCGCAGGCAGCGGTCATCGATTGCCGTAGTCGCCCCCGGGCATCCTGAGCGAGACATGTCATCGACATCGCTTTCGTTTACTCCGACTCGCCTTGACACTTCACTTGTTGAGAGCCCTTCCTGGCACAAACGAACAATGCGGACCGCTGTAGGCACGGTTGAACTACAGACAACACGAGCCGTGTACCTCCTTCGTGGTGGAATGACTGGAACGGATCGGCTGTCGGACCCCGTCTGTCTAATAGGCGCTGCTCATACACGGTTGCTCACATCTGTGGTCGGGCTTAGTGACATCTTTAAAAAGTCAAAGGGACTGTGTATCTGATACGATATCCACAGCCAAAGTTTATCTTCCCGAGTTCTGGTAACCGGGGTCACGCAATTTTTTTTTTTATGTGTGTATTTCCATTGTATGTGCTCTCTCGAACTAGGTGCTCAAGACAGTTTTCGAAAAAACATGTTCAACAGTACTATGCAAGGCTACTTATGTGGAAACCTTGTAATGAATCCATCGGTGTCCTTGTCTATGCTCGGAACTAATACTGCACGATTTGGGTACTTCCGCACTACTGGGCGTAGACTTTCTTTGAATAACTCTGTCTCGACGGAATCGGGAGGCCGTTAATAACATCCAACAATTACCTTCTTTTCACCTAAACCTGTTGTGCGTTACCAGATAACTTCACAGCCACACTGAAATCCGACTTGAGTAGAAACAACATTTTTGTCACCCTCGGTAAACGCTTCCCCATCAGTGGCGTTTAACATGTCTTTTCGTTACACGTTCCACGAATCGCTAAACATTTCAGAGCTTTATACTTGGAGTTTCAGACAGCTCTCGGTCCCGAGAATAATTTGTGTGTGACGAATTTCAGAGAGGGCAGTAAAGGCGAAATATTAGGAATATGCGATGTCTGTTCTTTGTGACATGTTTGAATAAACGGACAGCACGCTTTCATATAACTGATTCGCCTCTACGAGCAATGAATCAGGTAGCAGCGGACCCCGGGTTCGAGTTCCAGGGTTGCATACATTTTTTCTCATTGCCGCTGATTCCGCGCAAGGTCTCAGTGCAGCTTACCTTAATAGTTCCTTCCGTTTCCTTTCTCCTCGCTTCAGTCTACATGAAAAGGCAAAATAGCCGGCGGCGAAGATGAGCCGGAAGACACAGATGACCTCCTTATACAGGTTGCACGAGAAATATTAGGCATTGACATAGGTAAGGTAGACACTGGGTGGTACGTGGATTATAAGGTGCTTCGAAATCTCATCCAATAATTGTCAAATTTGTCTCACACCGAAAAAGGACGCAGATCTTCAGCCACGAGAAAAAATAGTTAGCAAGGGCAGGGCTTACTATAAGACAAGATCTTACACTCCTATAAATTGAAATAAGAACACCGTGAATTCATTGTCCCAGGAAGGGGAAACTTTATTGACACATTCCTGGGCTCAGATACATCACATGATCACACTGACAGAACCACAGGCACCAGAGCATGCACAATGTCGGCACTAGTACAGTGTATATCCACCTTTCGCAGCAATGCAGGCAGCTATTCTCCCATGGAGACGATCGTAGAGATGCTGGATGTAGTCCTGTGGAACGGCTTGCCATGCCATTTCCACCTGGCGCCTCAGTTGGACCAGCTGGACGTGCAGACTGCGTGAGACGACGCTTCATCCAGTCCCAAACATGCTCAATGGGGGACAGATCCAGAGATCTTGCTGGCCAGGGTACTTGATTTACACCTTCTAGAGCACGTTGGGTGGCACGGGATACATGCGGACGTGCATTGTCCTGTTGGAACAGCAAGTTCCCTTGCCGGTCTAGGAATGGTAGAACGATGGGTTCGATGACGGTTTGGATGTACCATGCACTAGTCAGTGTCCCCTCGACGATCACCAGAGGTGTACGGCGAGTGTAGGAGATCGCTCCCCACACCATGATGCTGGGTGTTGGCCCTGTGTGCCTCGGTCGTATGCAGACCTGATTATGGCGCTCACCTGCACGGCGCCAAACACGCATACGACCATCATTGGCACCAAGGCAGAAGCGACTCTCATCGCTGAAGACGACACGTCTCCATTCGTCCCTCCATTCACGCCTGTCGCGACACCACTGGAGGCGGGCTGCACGATGTTGGGGCGTGAGCGGAAGACGGCCTAACGGTGTGCGGGACCGTAGCCCAGCTTCATGGAGACGGTTGCGAATGGTCCTCGCCGATACCCCAGGAGCAACAGTGTCCCTAATTTGCTGGGAAGTGGCGGTGCGGTCCCCTACGGCACTACGTAGGATCCTACGGTCTTGGAGTGCATCCGTGCGTCGCTGCGGTCCGGTCCCAGGTCGACGGGCACGTGCTCCTTCCGCCGACCACTGGCGACAACATCGATGTACTGTGGAGAACTCACGCCCCACGTGTTGAGCAATTTGGCGGTACGTCCACCCAGCCTCCCACATGCCCACTACACGCCCTCGCTCAAAGTCCGTCAACTGCACATACGGTTCACGTCCACGCTATCGCGGCATGCTACCAGTGTTAAAGACTGCGATGGAGCTCCGTATCCCACGGCAAACTGACTGACACTGAAGGCGGCGGTGCACAAATGCTGCGCAGCTAGCGCCATTCGATGGCCAACACCGCGGTTCCTGGTGTGTCCACTGTGCCGTGCGTGTCATCATTGCTTGTGCAGCCCTCTCGCTGTGTCCGGAGCAAGTATGGTGGGTCTGACACACCGGTGTCAATGTGTTTTTTTTTCCATTTCCAGGAGTGTACAAAGGACCATCTAAGGATTTAAAACAGCGCCACACCCCATTTCGGCCTTCAGAATGTATGTACTCTGGGCGGCAGCATAATTAAGACCGCCGCCCCCCCCCCCTGAAAAGAATGCATTTAGAAACGTGTCAGAACTGAACAGCATTAAGAGAAACTATGCGAGCCAAAGCGAAAACCTAGCACCTCTCACCTTAATTTAATACTAATCTTTTGCAACATCTCTCCTTCTCTGAATGCTATCTTGAAATTGCATCTACTCTCCAACTATCTCTGTTTCTGTGCCTTTACCTATTGTTCTTGTAACTGTAACTCCGTAATTATCTTCCTGCTAGTGTCTTCGACTGTTACCGTTAACTGTAGCATTACTTGATCTGAAACTATTTGCCTGAAATTCTTTACATTGTATGCTATAGCATACAACTGTAGCTATTGTTATTTTCCTGGTTACCTTACTCGCTCACCTACTCGGTTTAAACTGCCGAGAGAAATATCGCAATCACTATTATTGTAGTAATTCCTAACTTGTTGGCATTCTTCGTTAATTTTATAGCGAACTGCTTTTCGTCCCCTGACACATCGTATCTTTTCTCGACGGCACCCCTTCACAACGAATACTCTCCGCTCCTCTCTACTCCGTACTGTAACTGGGTTTTCTCTGTTTGCGATGGTCATCTGTCAGGATGAGCACTACTGCAAAGGGCATTTGATTCTAAAGCATTATGTCAGGGTGAAAAACACTAAATAAATTACTTTTTCTCTCTTAACAACATTTTTGCAGGGTGGGTTCATCCTTGGCTCAGGTATGAGGTAGAATGAAACAGCAGTTTTACATAAGATAACTTTTATTGAAAGTTTTGTACAAGGGTTTCTGGCTGGGATACTGGCAACTGTGTCGTTTGCGAAGCCTTCTGCTTGCGTGAGCGGCGGCGTCTGATTACGCACGGCGGTGTGTATCTCGTGTCGCCGTTTCGCCCAGTTGACTGGAGACGGGCATCGCGAGGTGGTCCGTTTAATTATTGAGGAAGAAGTCGTGAATCGGACGGTGACGACTCGGATGTGACTGCTGATGTGCGCTGTCTCCTTCCCGTCCTCACGAGTCACTCGGGTACATAAAAATCTGGCCTCAAATACCTTCTGTCTTCTGGCGCCGAGGCTGCTGCTTGCTATTCCATTACAGCGGCAGACTCGGTGCTTCTGTGTACGATGTAGTTTCTTCCTGCATGACGGTCTTGAGCACCGACTGTACCGGAACTGAACTGAAAGCTACTCCTGTCGGGCCCACTGCGTCTCGCGTACTTATTCACTTCACTGGAGGTGAACAACATCACTGTCGTTGCCTCTTCTGTCACGTCGAAAAGCTTCGCGAAGAATCTTCTTAACGTCGGTCATTGGCTCTCGGAATGTAGGCGAGGGCCTTTGATCACGTGTGACAATTGAGAAACACGTGAGCCGGACGGGCGATGCCCTGACGGCTGAATCGACAGCTTCTGCTTACGTGGGGGAGGACGATAGCTTCTCCTGAATGTGCTGACTTCGCGGTCATTGCCTCTTCTGCTCTGCCCATTGTTTGCCAGAGTGTAACTCTTCTAAGCTAAACGAAGTTTCTCATTAATTTTAAATTTCTACTTCACTTTGATTTCACTAATTTATTTCCCTATCTTAAGTACCACTCAACAGTATTTGCGCCGATCTCCGTGCACTGTTTTAGGAAAGTGTAATGCCGTCACTACACGGACGGTGTTGTGAACGTCAGTCTTGAGCGTGCCAAGTTGAAAGTGCTGCCGAACGCTCTGACTTGTGCATACAGCATGTGCCTGTCAACGTGGTACACGCGACCGCAGCGGCAGCATCTGGGTCACACATCACCCGGTTGTCCGCCCCGGTAGCTGAGTGGTCAGCGTGACAGACGGGTTCGATTCCTGGCTGGGTTGGAGATTTTCTCTGCTCAGGGACTGGGTGTCGTGTTGTCCTAATCGTCATCATTTCATCTCCAACTACGCGCATGTCACCGAAGTGGCGTCAAGTCGAAAGACCTGCACCAGGCGAGCGGTCGGGAGGCCCTCGTCACACGTTTCTCTCTATCACCCACTTTACAAAATGCATGGGCGTAAAATTCTTAAGCTAGCGCTATTAAAACGCGCCTTTCCTCTCTTGTCCACGTGAGAGTCACGTTGTTCTGCGTATAGTGTCCACGGACATGTTATAAGGCAGAAAGAGAAGCTCCGTAACAAATAGCGCGATTCAAAGTCTTACTTTATATTTGTTCCTATTCAGCAGCAGAATCTTCACAACATGTGAAATAAAAAAAACTTATTTTACACTTTCTTGTTGTATCTTACTGCATGTAGTGCAATCTGTCTTGTAGATTAAACCATTCGAACAAACTCCATCCTCAGATGGAACGTACATATGTAACATCGAATATTAGAGAATATACTTTTATTGCACTGAAAAGAAAGTATCAGATCCTAACAGAAAAAGCGAAGACTAGTAATAAAAATATTCGGATCCACTGAGGCGCAAACAAGAATCACATTACCAGCTACCTCATCATTTCGCTCTACCGACTGTGACTGTCGAATGGCCATACATTGAATCTGACCTACTGAAAGTTTTAATGGTAGATACGTTATTAACTGACACTGAAATATTACAGATTGTATCAACGACAATGCGTTTCTTATGGATCCTCACTGTACCCGTTTACAGTCTGTCCCCACTCTGGCTACCCAGCCACGTCACGGGGCGCCTCCATAGGCTGTCTCACGACGCAGTACCGCCCTGCCGCGGCGCGCGCTTTAAGTCGGCGGCGACGCCGTCTGCATACACGGCCCGGCAGCGTTAATTTTTAGACGAGTGTTTTAGTACCGTAAAGAATACAAAAGACGATAGCTTCTTCCGAAACATAACGCTATAGAGTAAATAATATTAACATATGAACGTAAGTCGGGATTTTACTACAAACATGGAACCGAATGCCTGTTCATGTGAATGTACGTTCCTCTACTTCTACCCCATAAAGCGCAATGAATCTGTAGAATTTAAGAATTATTGTCACTTTGTGTTTCTAGTAAAGGATAGAAGTTTTCTTTGAAGGATTGCGTTGAAACTTAACAGGTCTTGCAACACAATGAGTGTTTAAAAAGTAACAAGAAATTTACAATTTCTTGTGTTGTACTAGTCCGATTTGCACTACATTTTTTGTCACTGCCTTCGTAAACGTACGTGAAAAGTATGTGGACAATGTTATACGCATTGGCTATTTGCTCTATTGTCAGCTGTCAAAAAGGATACATGTGTTTTGGTAGCATCAACGATTATTTGTTTTGTGTAAAAACAGATTAGAGAATCTTTCTTACATTTTGTTTTAAGAATAAAGAGTATGGAATTTTAAAAAAAGTTAAATATTCCTTTTGGCTAGCCTGTTACGAGTAAAATTGGATTTTTTTGTTTCACGGCAATTTGTAGTTTCCGTAATGTCGGCACTATTTTTAGATTGATGTAAAAGTCCTCCATCGTTTGTGGAAGGATCGATTTTATGAAATTGTCTATGACGACGGGTTTCCTCCCAAAATTACTAGTTTTCCTTCGTGGCGATCCCTGTAAACCACGCGGTTCATTTTTGCGTTCGTTCCTTAGGCGTGGCAGACGTTTGCATAAATTGGAGCCCTTTTCTTGGAACGGGTAACAGTTCTTTTCGTGTCACCTCCTTAACACACGCTGTAACATAACAGACGATCGAACGCTCGTTACATCTACATCTACATCCGTACTCCGCAAGCCACCTGACGGTGTGTGGCGGAGGGTACCTTGAGTATCTCTATCAGTTGTCCCTTCTATTCCAGTCTCGTATTGTTCGTGGAAAGAAGGATTGTCGGTATGCCTCTGTGTGGCCTCTAATCTCTCTGATTTTATCCTCATGTCTCTTCGCGAGACATACGTAGGAGGGAGCAATATATTGCTTGACTCCTCGGTGAAGGTATGTTCTAGAAACTTCAACAGAAGCCCATACAGAGCTACGGAACGTCTCTCCTGCAGAGTCTTCGAGTTTATCTGTCATCTCTGTAACGCTTTCGCGATTACTAAATCGTCCTGTAACGAAGCGCGCGGCTCTCCGTTGGATCTTCTCTATCTCTTCTATCAACCCTATCTGGTGCGGATCCCACACTGCTGAGCAGTATTGAAGCAGTGGGCGAACAAGGGTACTGCAACCTACTTCCTTTGTTGTCGGATTGCATTTCCTTAGGATTCTTCCAATGAATCTCAGTCTGGCATCTGCTTTACCGACGATCAACTTCATATGATCATTCCATTTTAAATCACTCCTAATGCGTTCTCCCAGTTGCTGACCTGCTATATTGTAGCTAAATGATAAGGGATCTATCTTTCTATGTATTCGCAGCACATTACACTTGTCCACATTGAGATTCAATTGCCATTCCCTGCACCATGCGTTAATTCGTTGCAGATCCTCCTGCATTTCGGTACAATTTTCCATTGTTACAACCTCTGGATAGACTACAGCGTCATCCGCAAAAAGCCTCAGTGATCTTCCGATGATATCCACAAGGTCATTTATGTATATTGTGAATAGCAACAGTCCTATGACACTCCCCTGCGGCACACCTGAAATCACTCTTACTTCGGAAGACTTCTCTCCATTGAGAATGACATTCTGCGTTCTGTCATGTAGGAACTCTTCAATCCAATCACACAATTGGTCTGATAGTCCGTATGCTCTTACTTTGTTCATTAAACGATTGTGGGGAACTGTATCGAAAGCCTTGCGGAAGTCAAGAAACACGGCATCTACCTGTGAACCCGTGTCTATGCCCTTCTGAGTCTCATGGACGAATAGCGAGAGCTGGGTATCACACGACCGTCTTTTCCGAAACCCGTGCTGATTCCTACAGAGTAGATTTCTAGTCTCCAGAAAAGTCATTATACTCGAACATAATACGTGTTCCAAAATTCTACAACTGATTGACGTTAGAGATATAGGTCTATAGTTCTGCACATTTGTTTGAAGTCCCTTCTTGAAAACGGGGATGACCTGTGCCCTTTTCCAATCGTTCGGAACGCTACACCGCTGCAAGAAGGGGGGCAAGTTCCTTCGCGTACTCTGTGTAAAATCGAACTGGCATCCCATAAGGTCCAGCGGCCTTTCCTCTTTTGAGCGATTTTAATTGTTTCTCTATCCCTCTGCCGTCTCTTGCGACATCTACTATTTTGTCATATGTGCGACAGTGTAGAGAAGGAACTACGGTGCAGTCTTCCTCTGTGAATTAGCCATTTAGTAGTTCGGCCTTCAGTCTGTTTCAGTACCATTTTGGTCACAGAGTGTCTGAACATTTCGTTTTGCTCCACCTACTGCTTTGACATAAGACCAAAATTTCTTACGGTTTTCTGCCAATCAGTGCATAGAACTTTACTTTCGAATTCATTGAAAGCCTCTCGCATAGCCCTCCTCACATTACATTTCGCTTCGCGTAATTTTTGTTTGTCTGCAAGGCTTTGGCTATGTTCATGTTTGCTGAGAAGTTCCCTTTGCTTCCGCAGCAGTTTTCAAACTCGGTTGTTGTACCACGGTGGCTCTTTTCCATTTCTTACGATCTTGCTTGGCACATACTCATCTAACGCATATTGTACGATGGTTTTGAACTTTGTCCACTGATCCTCAACACTATCTGTACTTGAGACAAAACTTTTGTGTTGAGCCGTCAGGTACTCTGTAATCTGCTTTTTGTCACTTTTGCTAAACAGAAAAATCTTCCTACCTTCTTTAATATTTCTACTTACGGCTGAAATCAGTGATGCAGTAACCGCTTTATGATCGCTGATTCCGTGTTCTGCGTGAACTGTTTCGGGTCTGTTTGTCGCCAGAAGGTCCAATATGTTATCGCCACGAGTCGGTTCTCTGTTTAACTGCTCAAGGTAGTTTTTCAGATAAAGGACTTTATGAAAATTTCACTGGATTCTTTGTCCCTGCCACCCGTTATAAACGTTTGAGTCTCCCAGTCTAACGGGTGATCAAAAAGTAAGTATAAATTGGAAAATGTGATAAACCATGGAATAATGTAGATAGAGAGGTAAAAATTGAGACACATGCTTGGAATGACATGGGGATTTATTAGAAAAAACAAATTCACAAAATGTCTGACAGATCTCTTATGAGCGCCGTTTGGTGATGATCGTGTGATCAGCCGCCACTTTCGTCACGCTTGGCCTCCTAGGTCCCCAGACCTCAGTCCGTGCTATTATTGGCTTTGGGGTTACCTGAAGTCGCAAGTGTATCGTGATCGAGCGACATCTCTAGGGATGCTGAAAGACAACATCCAACGCCAATGCCTCACCACATACTCCGGACATGCTTTACAGTGCTTTTCACAACATTATTCCTCGATTACAATTACTGTTGAGGAATGATGGTGGACATATTGAGCATTTCCTGTAAAGAACATAATTTTTGCTTTGTCATGCTATTCTGATCTGATGAATCGCCACCTGTCGGACATTTTTTGAGCTTTTGTATTTTTTTTTCTTTTTTTTTTTTTTTGTTCTAATCAAATCCCATGTCATTCCAAGCATGTGTGTCAATTTGTACCTCCCTATCTACATTATTCCGTGATTTATTCAGTTTTCAAATTTATACTGACTTCTTGGTCACCTGGTGTATCTGGCAAATTAAAATCTCCACCCAGAACTAGAACATGGTGGGGAAATGTACTCCGCATATAGCTCCTCTTCGTCTTCTGCAATTTTCTTGAAATGCAACGCTGTTATCCAGCACTTCCAGATACCGAAGTATGTCAGTGACTGATGCTGGCAACAAGGATCTCACGAACAGAAACGACGTATTGTACACCACTGCACGCCGATCTACGCCGCTAGACAGGTAATAGGCAACTGATTTTGGGTGCCCCTGTAGGCCAGTGGCAGGGTTCTACCGGAAAAGGCCGCTTCCCCCACCAAAAGCGCTGCTCGCTCTTGAGTTTACAGACAGACTATACATTGAAACCAACACCAACTGAAAGCCAGTATGGTGAGTCTGTACTGAAGAAAGATGGCGTGCATATGGCGTACAAGGCGTTCTTCCATCTCTTTGGTCAATGTTCGAACACACTTTCAGAATATCTGTCTTGCTTGATATTGCGCTGCACGTTTGGAAAGACTCCCCAGCGTGCGTTTTCCATGCTATGACGATATAAACTCGGCATTCTCAAAGCTCTACGTTCGAATGAACAGTCCGGGTGCCGATGGCATAACCGACACGTGCCCTTAGCGCCAGGATTTCACCCAGAACAAGTCCGGCCCAAAGGGCCTCCCCTAAACAGCCGCCAGTTCCGCAAACTGGAAGCTGTATCAAAGTTGTTACCGTATCGTCACAGTCCAACACATGTTAGACTGTGTTGAAATTCAAGTTTTTCTGGATATTAATATAATATGAATGTGCTTGAAGGTCTCTCGGGCATGCAGCTGTAGGCAGTATCTATCTTACCCCTGGTGAGACAAGACTCTACATCCTTACATTTGTCCTCTATCCATCCCTGCTTAGCCATTTTGCACTTCCTGTCGATTTCATTTTTGAGACGTTTGTATTCCTTTTTGCCTGCTTCACTTACTGTATTTTCATATTTTCTCCTTTCTTCAGTTAGATTCAATATCTCTTCTGTTACCCAAGGATTTCTACTAGCCCTCGTCTTTTTACCTACTTGATCCTCTGCTGCCTTCACTATTTCATCTCTGAAAGCTACCCATTCTTCTTCTACTGTATTTCTTTCCCCCATTCCTGTCATTTGTTCCCTTATGGTCTCCTTGAAGCTCTGTACAACCACTGGTTCTTTCAGTTTATCCAGGTCCCATCTCCTTAAATTCCCACCTTTTTGCAGTTTCTACAGGTCATAACCAATAGATTGTGGTCAGAGTCCACATTTGCCCCTGGAAATGTCTTACAATTTAAAACCTGGTTCCTTAATCTCTGCCTTACCATTATATAATCTATCTGATACTAAAAGGTATCTCCAGGGTTCTTCCATGTATACAACCTCCTTTCATGATTCTGAAACCAAGTGTTAGCTACAATGAAGTTGTGCTGTGTGCAAAATTCTACCAGGCAGCTTCCTCTTTCATTTCTTAACCCCAATCCATATTCACCTACTACGTTTCCTTCTCTTCCTTTTCCCACTATCGTGTTCCAGTCACGGCGTAGCGTGCCATCATCATCAGATTACTCCTGTTGACAGACGTCCTATGCCGCCGGGCGGTGTGGTATATATACCTGTCGCCTCTCCCCTCCAACGACTCCGCGTATGGACCGAGGGATGTGCAGGCTGCGGTGGTCTTTCAAATTTCAACGCTTTTTTCATCAAAAGTGCAACAATGCTATTTGCTATTAAAGGTTTGAAAGCTACTGGAGTATGGCCCACGGACCAGTCCGTATTCACCGATGCAGGAAGACAAAACTGACATCGGACTTGAGATGCCGTCAGATAAAGAGGTTATCGTATCTGGAGCTGAACGATTTGAGTTGCCTTCACCTAGCACACCAGGTAAAAAAGACGACTCCCACAGATTGGGTGATCAAGCTGGCAGGTTTCAGTGAATTGTAACTATGAACTGCCTCCCAAGAATGACGAAGTTACTGAGGCTAATTGTTCTAGTCCTGCAACTGCTAGATCGTACATTTATGGATGCACTTAAGACTCACTACAGCGAGAATATTTGGCAGTGGATGCTCCATGAAAGCAAACTTGTTGGATCCTATGATATAGTGTGTTTCTTTGGCAAGGGAAGGAAATACAGTAGAAGGATGAAGTAGTGAAGGCAGCAGAGGATCAAATAGGTAAAAAGATGAGAGCTATTAGAAATCCTTGGATAACAGAAGAGATATTGAATTTAATTGATGAAAGGAGAAAATATAAAAATGCAATAAATGAAGCAGCCAACAAGGTACACAGACGTCTCAAAAATGAAATCGACAGGAAGCGCAAAATGGCTAAGCAGGCATGGCTAGAGGACAAATGAAGGATGTAGAAGCTTATCTCACTAGGGGGTCTTTGGCAAAGTTCTTTTCCTCTTTTTTCTTTAATAATGGCTTCTAACTCTTTTTTGTACAGCAAATCAGTTGAAACAATGGTCTTTCCCCTCATCCGTTCTTGGGAATACGAACATCAGGGCAAAATAAGAACCTCCTGCACTCAGCAAACAGATGACCATTACTAGAGACCCACACTCAGCAGCTGTCACAGAACAAATTTGGCGTTTACCTCTGCTTGCAGTATCAGTCTGAACTACACTAAGGCCTGTTTTCTCAACGTTCCATACACGATCTTCTGGATATTTATGTTTCCAGAATTCAGCTTATAGCAAGTCGTAGAATGAGTTAACTCTCTCATGCGAAAAGCGTTTTGCTCGAGCATATGATGTTCCAGTTGGCTTTCTAATTGAAAGCTTATCTTGATGACATCAAAGAAAATGGTCAAGACAAGGCCTTCCAGCAATTTCATTTCTGAAGTTTGTTGCAATTCCATTCCCAACTGCAAGTTGGTAGGCCATTTTTCTAACATCCATACTAGTAAAAGCATAGAATTTGGCCTCCATATAGTGTATGTAAACCACTAGTTCTCTTTCTAGGGCAGCTGGTTTTCTTCCAAACTTTTTAGTTTCAACGTCTGTCAGGTATTAGCCTCATACACATACTGGCACAGAGTTGTTTTTGGGACAGCGCAATGTTTGCTTTTTTAACTCCCATGATTTTTACTACAACAGCATACACTGCCTCTCGCATTTTGTTTTTATCCCACACCTGCCTTTTACGGGTTCATTTAGGTGCCAGATTAGTCCTAGGCATCTGAAAACAGAAATAAAAACATTTTACGGTCTGCTTATAATATGGACCCTGGGGTCCACATTACAGTCACATACACCTTGTAAACTAGTGTAGACAGCTTAAAAATGCAATAATACCATACTTTTAATCTATTTGAAACTGTTGCCAATACTTAGTAGGTTGCATCTAAGTATTAACCAATAATGGTATGTTAATACATCACTAGAGTTCAGCTAAATATTATTAAGATATTAAGGGGGGGGGGGGGGGTGCATATTACCACCACTTACTCTACATGGTAATGCAAAGCAGGTGAAACATTTGGATAAAGGTGTACTTGCATTCACGTTGCTTGTAACAGCAAATCTGTTTGACGGGCTCATTGTCATTGTGAAAGAAAAAGTAACAAGTAAAATGAGAACATCCACCATCAGCACGAATCCAGTATTTTGATGAATAAGGACTCAACTAGAAAGGTAGGCAGAGGTTGGAAAGTACCAGCCACAAAATCACTTGAAGTTTACCTTGTGGAAGAAAATATTATCCACTGTAACTCCAAATTAGTGTGCACTGACTGTAAAGTAAGAATTCATAGATATTACTATGCATGTATTGATTACAGCATTAAGTTAAATACGTGCAAGCATATACATAATGTTTATGAAGTAGAGAGTATAGAAGAAAAACCGTTTGAAATTTCTGAATTACCAGATGTACTACTTATGAATGTTGGAGAGGAAAATTCTGAAGCCAGTTTGTTCCTGTGACACAGAGGTACTGGCAGAAATTGTTTCTGGTATTTCAGTTACTGAAGTTTAGCTGGCCAACAAAATGGTAACTTCACTGAAGGCTAGTGTAGGTGCTGTTCATGCCAGTAGTGGCGTCTCTTTCAATAGCCCACAAAGGAGTCACAAGAGAAAACTTGCAGTACAGAGGAGACTGTTTTGAGCAAAGAAAACAAATTCCTCAAGCTGCATACTCATGGCAGTTCCTGATACAGAAGAAACTGTTAACACTTCTGGATGAAGGTTTACACCACATTAGCTAGTGTGTTGATCTCACATTCAGGAACATGATGGCTTTATTCCATGTCCTGCCATCCAGTTTTAGGTTTTCCATTATTTCCCTAGATCAATCAAGGCAAATCCTGGGATGGTTCCTTTGAAAGGCCAAGGCCAATTTTCTCCCCCATCCTTGAAACAGTCAGAGTTTATGCTCTGTCTCTGACGGCCTCACTGTTGACAGAATGTCAGATGTCGATATTCCTTCCTTCTTCACTGGCCTCTGGTGCGGCAGTTCTGCTGACACGTGGGACCACCAGAAACTGCTGCGGCTTGTGCCAGCAGCCTAGAATGCTGGCATCACTGGGTCAGCCCCCTCCCAAGCCGTGCTGGGCAGTGATGACTGTGACTGAGGCTCAGCACACTGCTGGTGATGGCCACACATTTGACAACTGTCCCAACGTGACAACAGAGTGAGTTGCAATCGTCAACTTGTAATATATATTTATTTTTGATCTAGCTAGATGGGTAACACTAGTGCAACTGTTAAACAGATTAAATATTTTCATATTCTAGCAAAGAATACACTAACATCTGATTGTTCACAATCAATTTTCCTGATAATGTAACTCATTTACCAAAAAATAAATTTGGTGAATAAATAATAATTTCAGTATCAGTACAAACACATGCAGTTGGAATTAGGAATGAGTAATTATGAATTAGCAATATAACCCAACTGAAAGCCTTTCAGGTTCCAATTTGCAGTATAATTTTACTTTTAAAAAAAAATCCCCCTTTTTGAAAAGTTATCTGTAACCAAATAACTCATATTCCAGAATTTTCTGTTTTTAGCGGGCCATTATTTCCTAAATTTAAGCATATAATTTTGTAGTTCTAATTTACCAGGGCACAAAAGTGGCTGTTTTTATTTGGAAACAAGTAATAATTTCAAACTTGTCATTAATGCTAGTAACACCCTGACACAGATGCTAAGAGAGCAGATACCAAGTCTCACTGCTTGCCTGCTGGCTGCAGATGTTGATTGATTGTCTGAATGAGGAGAGGAACGAAACAGTGACATCATTTGTCCCAAGATCCAAAGTGGCAGAGACTGTGGGAGCAGCAAACCAACAGCACAATCTATTTGATGGCGAAGCAAAACAGGCAAATGAAGATGGAACACTGGGGTGGCAGGAAGAGTAATGAACTGGAGGGAGGAAGGGGGAGATCATAAGACACCCCAATGGTGCTATGTGTGACATGGTGCTGGAATCACTGCTAACCCACCCCAGTTCGCACTTCATACCATGACTGCGACACAATGGGGAAAACACCGTGGCGGCGGAGGGGGGGGGGGGGGGGGGGGGGTGATGAAACAGCACAAAATGGAGAGGAAAACCTGACCAGCATGAAAGCAATGATGCAGGCCTTCCAAACTGACGGCCTCCAATTGTGGAAGACAATTCAGGTACTTAAATCCATGGAACAAACCACTTTTATGATGAAAACCAAGGACAGATGTAACTATGTAAGGTTGTATGCTACCATCTGTGATAATGGAGAATGGAAGAGTGTGTTTAGTGCAAAAGGCCAAATGGTAGGGGAGTCTCATAAAATGTGGGGGTTACAGATCATTATGGAGTAAGAGGCTTAGATTCAACCTTGTATGACCAATACGAAGTTCGCAGAGGATGGTAGATCCCCAGTGGGCCATGTGGCAAGAGTCCCCTTATCGCAATAAGTTTATTAGGCAGGGGGTTGGCCTCCAAGAGTCAGCTCAAGGCTGAGCTAAAAGGAATTGGACATGAGGCTGCAAACCCAGCACCAGAGAGGTCACACAAAAGGGGCACACCCTCCAGCCACAGGATCAGCAGTTCATTACCT
The DNA here is from genome assembly GCF_023897955.1 of Schistocerca gregaria. NCBI lineage: Eukaryota > Metazoa > Arthropoda > Insecta > Orthoptera > Acrididae > Schistocerca > Schistocerca gregaria. The sequence goes on along the minus strand of NW_026061947.1, from coordinate 3,957,538 downwards.
GGGATACCCACATGAGTGGGAACCCAAAGAAAGTCAACTGAACAACCAGCATGGTCAAGATTGGTAAGGTGGTCTTAGATGTCATAGACCAAGAAGAGGGAGGGAAAACCACTGTCTGATAGCCTCAAGGGCAGTTATCAAGTCTGCACATAACGTGGGTGGGAGAGGACTGTTAAACATACTAAAGAACCTGGTAAATGGCCATTAGCTATGCAGTACACATGCTACATGGGGCAGGTAAGAGATGGTGTTACTTGCCAGCAGAAGGCACATTCCTTGTAATTAGCAGATTTAGAGCCTAGAGCCATTCCATTAAAACACAACAGCAGCCTGAAACTCCCATAAAAGCTGGCAGAACAAACAATGAAACACAGACCCCTCTGAATCTGGGATCAAGGAACTAACCAAGGGGGAGGAGGTTTTTGGAGAGAATGGGGAACAGGACAAAGAGGGAAGATAAAAATCATGGCAAAGGACTGCAAGCTGGAGCCCAACTGTTAAACTCACCTGAAGAGTGAGCAATTTCCTGCTGCTAAAGTATAAAATATAAGGAATGTGTGGGGAAAGAGAAGATGGTGATGGCATAGGAAACAAGAAGCTTAGACTGTTGAACCAAAAGGGCAGTGAGTGGGGGACAACCCCAGCTTCAACCAGGAAACAATACGGCTAGTGCGAAAGGTACTGATGATCAGACAGATACCACAATGGTGGACCTGCTCCAAGAGGATCAGTATGGAAGGAGCAACTGAGCCCTAAATTTGGCTACCATGCCCCCCCTCCCCCACCCCCCCCCCACCCCCCCCACACACACACACACAAGTAAATGTCATAAGACGACCCAAGAAATGGAAGTGGTGGACCACAATCAGAAATTGGGTCTCGAGATAGAGCTCCAGTAGGTATCGTACACAATATGGTGACAGAAATGCACCACCCACAATTTAAGAGGGGAAAACTGAAAACTGTGTGAGAAGGTCCATGCAGAAGCATACCACATGGCACCCTGGAACTGTCACTTCACAAAAGCCACCAAGTGTTAAATAACTCAGACACAGAAGTCATCCACATGCAGAGCAGGGGTGACCAACAGTTTCACGGAGGTCACAAGTCCTTTAATAGTGATGAGGAAAAGGATACTTAACACTGAACCCTATGGAATGCCATCCTCCTCAGCAATGGAGTGTCCTCATCCCAGGACTTATGTTCCTTCTTCTCTTTCATAAGTAGAGGAGGACACACGCTAGATGCCAGAGAGGTAAGGGGGGAGAGAGTCTTCTGCTAGTTCTATAAAGAGAGACCAGGCAACCTTGGGGGTGCTAGAGCTGACGGTTCCATGGCCAATGTGTACCAGCAGACTCTTGGACTGAGAGGAGGCCCTAATGGCAGCAGACACCAGAGAAGAGGCACTTCTCTGGTGGATGAAAGGAGCAACAGTTGGAGGGGAGGAAGATGTAAGTTCAGGGGAGAGGGAGAGGGAGAGGGAGAGAAGAGTGAGGCATCACTGGGATAAGGTGGGGGAAAGGATGTAACAGAGTCAATAGTAGATTTTTGTAGACACAAGGCAAAGCTGATCGTATACCCCAATATATTCTTTCCTTCTTACAATCCAGCGACAGTTGTGACAATTAATACACGTGGTCAGTAGAACAAAGGCACACCTGGGCATCCTCATTCATTGCATACAGGATTAATACATGTGTACAAATCATAAACACCAAAAACATTTTAGCAGTGGCAGGACATACATCACAGTGCACAGTGATGAGCCATAACCTTCACCTTGTCTTGGGGGTATCCCCTTCAAAGACCAGAATAAAGTGGTCATTATCAGTGTGGTTGTCCTTAGTGCCTTTCTGAATATGATGAACAAAATGAATGCCTTGCCACTCCAGACTGGCCCACGCTTCACCAGTTTGGAAGATGAGGTCTCTATGAAAAAGACACCCTGAAGCATATTCAAAGGCTAGTGAGGAGTAATGGTTTGCCAAACTTGTCTTTGATAGTTTCTACCAAAATAATGGGTTCATGGTGGGAAGGTGTCCTTGTCAGTCTTGATGCAGACCAGGTAATGGGGAAAGGATTTGACCCCAAGCAAGCGAGTCTGACCCTCCTCCCATGAGGGGATAGTTGTAAGTTGAAAAGGGGTATCATGAAAAGTCGATCCTGACTAAAGGTCAGCCAAAGACGGCCAGTTTTTTAAGTCTGATACGTTTGATACAAAGTGTAGACCCTAATAGCACCAAAACCAATCAGGGGCTCTCCCCTTGTGCACTACTCAGCCACACCAAGGGCCAATGTCATAGGGGCTGTTGCTGGGAGTTCCAATGCTTCAGAATGACAAGCCACTACTCCTAGGCATACACAGGGAGGTAGCAGCTCGTGTATCAGAACTGTCATCCCTGTTTTCAGAGGACTCCATCAAAAGAGTACATAACACCCCAAGCACACGAAATGACTACTGTGTAACTGTACAGCACAAAAAGGACAATGGCTTCCGGTAAAAAATGGAAGAGGTGGTAAGCCCACATGCCAAAGACTTCATGTATGGTGTTGTTCCACAGCTTGCTCACACCATAACACGCGATCTAGTGTAGAGGGACCAAAATTTCCAAAAAGGGAATTGTAAAGCAAGAGGAATAATACTGTAAGGGGTATCAACAAAAAAAAGATAGCCAGGCCAATGTAAGCAAGGGAAAGGATTGAGGACAGGGATGGATGAGCACGGGAAAGTTAATGCAATTTTGAAAAGTAGAAAGGATCCAATTACTAGCAGCCTCATGTGCACAAAATAATTGTGACCCCCTTCCACTGGGGAATGGGGATGGAGCAGATATAGAAACATGATTCTGTGATGTTAAAGATAAACGAATCTTCATATGTGAGTATTACTGGACTTGCTCAAAGTATCCACTGGCCAACATGCAAACATGTAGTACTGAGGCCAGACTGGCCATCGTGACAGCTCTATTTCTCATGCAGTGAAGTAGACAACACTACCCAGTGCTGTTGGCACTGTTGCAGTCGCATGTTGTATTGCCATGCTAGGTGACACAACTACACACTGCTTACTCTAGAGCCCTGCAAATTAATATTAAACCGACTGAGCATATACAAATTAAGAGATGACTCACAATTCAATAATGTGCATATCAGAGAATCAGTTTCATACCTAGCGTGAAATGAAATGACAGTATGGCATTTCTGGCCGGGATTTCTTATGCAGGAGAAATCGGCTGCATACTGCAAGTCTACATCAGTTGATACTGCTTATTTTTGCATCTAAAGAAATGGTAAAATGGTGATAAGCACAACACAACACCCAACCTCTGAGAGGATAAATTCTCAAATTGGCCAGGAATTGCACCTGGAGCCCCTGCATAGCTGTTGGTCTCTCTATCCGACAGCCACAGTGATGGACAGAGCTGGCCTCCAACACACTCATTTACTGACAGTCCTGTAAGGCATTGTGTATCGGAAGAGGAAAGCAACATTGGGCATATGAATATAGGGATGACTCACAAGGCATTTCAGTATTGTGCTTACACACAATCAGTTGCATATATGGTGTGCTGTTTGGATGCTCTTGCTGCCATGGTATGCCAAAAGCTTATCCCTCACACCCAATGACAGGTCCTGTAAGCAAATAAGTAAACACTAAATCAGAATGCAGGCATTGTGTATTGAAACAGGAAAGTAACATTGAGCATATTTGAATTTATAGACGTCTCACAAGGCATTTCAGTATAGTGCATATTACATAATTAATCTCATACCTGGTGTGCTGTGTGGAATCTCCAGCTACCTTTTTTAAACCAAAAGCTTACCCTTCACGCCCAGTGACAGGCCTTTTAAGTAAACAGACAGGAAGACAAGATGTCCAGCGAGTGAGATCACAGGTGTTTTCTTCGTCCACTAAAAGAACTTATTTGAGAGGAAATAGTGTCAAATTTAAATTTCCTTTGTTTTGTATATTTGCTGTAGTGTCCATTCTTGTCACAAAACTGAATATTTGCGTCCCCATAGAGATTATTCTTGAAAAAAAACTTTGTGTAATCTGAATTCACGATAATTGTGACATAATGCGAAATTTTGCGTTCCAAAACACAAAAAAGTCTATTCAAATTTTCTTGATAGCGGAAAATTCGTTTAAGAAAGGCAGGTACTAGTTTCATCAGTGCCTATTGTTACAATAAAAGTATAATTAAAAGTTTTCCAAATTGTATTTAACTAACACATTTCATATTGTTCACTAGTTAGAGGTCATCTAGGCATAAATTTAAAACCTGACCAAACACTACAGTAAATTCTCTAAAAGCAAAGTAATTACTAATTCACTCTCCTGTCATTGTATCTCTAAATCAGTACAAAAACAACAACAATGGCATGTAAGACTTCCATGTCATTTTTGCATACATATAGCCAATCTCGTGTTCTGGACAAATGTAAAACTTAATAATTCTTTTGAAACTGATCATGAGTGGGAAATGTGGAACCTGTTATAGCATTGTGAGTAGAGGGATTTGTTGCTAACCTTGTAGGAAATATTTTCACTGGGAGAGGGAGAGGTGGGGGGAGAATCTTGGGAGAACAGAAGAGGCTCTCTCCTGGAACTGCAGAGTATGCAGTAGGAACATTTTGGTTGGGGTACAGGAAAGGAAAATCTGTGCCCTTGGGGCACAGTTGAAGGAAGCAAGGAAGGAACTGATAAGGATCAAGAGAGATAGGGAGGTTGTGAACTGGCAGCTTGTAGGAGGGTAGGAAGAAAGAGAACATGATCTGATGTTTTTGGGGTTGAAGATAAAACTGTGTGTCTACCACTGCCAGAGCCTCTGGTAGAACACGGAGCAAGAAATGTGCAGCACACTTCAACTGAGGCCAAGAAGCTTAGAAATATACAAAATGTTAGGAAGAAGAAAGTGCTGCTGCTAGGTATTAGGCATGGGTGAGTTGTAGGCCCCGAGTTACAGGAATGTTTAGGGGCAACATACCAGGCCACCAGTAAGTTCCAGCCAAATGCAGGGCTAAGTCATGTGATAGAGGACTTAAGGTCTTTACAAAAGAAGACCATGTAGTGATAGTGGGTGGGGCAGGAAACAGTTTGCACAGGGATAGGGCACATGACATAGGTGGTGACCTGGGCAAGATAGCTTCCCTGACTTGTGGCACCAACGTACACTTTGTTGAGCTGTTCCGGTGTCACGATTGGCCACACCTTGATGGAGATGTGAGGCGAATCAATTTGGGGTTAGGGATTGCTCTGAGGGAAGCCAACTTTGCTCACGTGCCCGTCGGGACTATCGACAGATGGGGTTTCACTGGGTGTGGCCTATACCTAAACAGGACTGGCAAAGGAAGATTGGTACAGCTGATTTGTGAAAGTATAGGGGGTGGATCTCGGGCCACACATGGTTAAATACCTGTTGTCATCAGTATGAGAAGTAGGTCTTTTTTAGGATAAATCCAGACAACAGGTTCCCCTGCCTAAAGAGTGTCTCCAGCAGTTTGAATTAACAGGGCTTGATATCACCAAGATATTAATAATTTTGTGTTTGTATGGATCTCCCAGAGATAGTGTGGACACTGTTTTTCAATAAATTAACAAAATTTCTATATAAAGTCTCAAGCACAAAGCTCAGCACAATTCTGTATAGGGACATTAAAATCAATATGAATATCATAAATGAATCCAGCAGCACCTTCAAAGTTTTGGCCTCTCCCTATTGGTCAATAGTGCAACAAGGGTTGCTACAATGACTTCATCAGTAATTGACCATGTTGCCACAAATATGGACAGGGAAAAATGTGATGTAGCTGTAAAAGATCTCGGATTATCAGACCATCTCTGTCAAACAACAACAGTAATATGAGACATGAAATCATCCCATAAACTACAAGCCTACAAATGACATCCATTGGAAATGAAAATAAAGGATTTTTCAAAGGAACTAGCAAAAAAAAAAAACGCTGGGATGAAGTGTATAGGGAAACCAATGTGAATAAGAATCCACATTATTTAAATTGAACTTTGAAAAGGCATTTCCAAAAGTATGCATGTCTGTATCAACGTCACACAAAAGTAGATGGATAACAGCAGGTACTAAGAAGTCCTCCCAAACAATTAAATACCTCACTTCCATGGAAAAAGAGTTACAATGATCCATAGGAAGGTGCTGATAGCTGCTAAAAAGTCGTTTAATGACACAGTATTATATAATGCAGGGAATAAAAGCAAAGCAGTCTGGGATGTTATAAAAACGGGAACAGGGAGAGGCAAAGAAAGACAGACAGAACAACATACTGATAAGGTTATAAATAAGCCACAACACTTATCAAACTATGTAAATGAGCATTTTTCAAGTATGGCAGGGAAGTTACGACAAGAATTCCCCAAAACAAATATAACCCCTGTAAAAAATGTTGCACTAAATACAATGATGTTACTTCAAATCACAGATAATGAAGCCAGTAAAACTGTTGAAAAACTAAAAAGTCAGCAGGCCTATATGAAGTACCAATGTGTGTACTAAAACAATGCACAGAGGTTATACAAGGTCCCTTAACACACATAATAAATGAATCCTGTACACCAGGGACATTTCCACAGCAGTTAAAACAGGCAAGAGTTGTGCCTTTGTTTAAGAAAGGTAATGCAGAAAATTACCAGCTGTCACCATTCTCAAAAATAATAGAAGCAATTATGAAAAACAGATTAATGAATTACCTGAATAAATACAATCTTTTAAGTGAATCACAGTTTTGTTTCTGATGTGGCAAAAATACGGAGTCAGCTGTCGTAGAACGCACAAAAGTTGTACTTGATGCTCTTAATAAAGAAGAGTCTGTCAGAGGGTTCCTTTATGATCTTTCTAAGCCCTTTGATGCAGTCAACCACAGATTCAATTAAATAAATTAGAAGCATTAGGAATAAGAGTGGTTCCTAAGGACTGGTTTTGATCATACCTAGCAGACAAGGTACAAAGAATAGTGATAACACATACTTCAAATAGAGCTTAACATTTAGTAAAACACTTACCCGAACAAATGTAAGCATATTACACACATCCATGCCCGAGGCAGGATTTCAACCTGCGACCGTAGCAGTCGTGCGGTTCTGGACTGAACTGCTCGGCCACCACGGCCGGCGAAAAATACATTAATATGGGGTTTCCGCAAGGTATCATATTAGGACCAATAGTATTCCTGATGTACATCAATGACTTTCCCAGTAGTGTTACTCATGGTGAAAAAATTCTTTTCACTGATGACAGCAATATTATAGTCAGTGAGAAAACAAGAGAACTCCTCTAAGAGAAAGCAAATGAAACTCTCAAGGAAGTCTACAATTGATTGATTTTTATTGTTGTAGAGACCTCAGAGGCATTACAAAACAGAGAAACTTCTGGTACAAATTGATATTGCATAGTAAATTTAGCCAATTACAGACTTACTCATATATAGAAGCATGTAAAAACTGATCACAAAGTGTAGTCATACCATATTCTTTGCTTCCCTTGAAAATTCATCCGTTCCATAAATGTTGAGTTCAAGAAGAAATTCTTTTACTTTTTTTTTTTTTTTATTGGAAGATCTCTGATATGTTGGGGCATGGCATAAAAAAATTTTATGGGCTTGTATAAAGAGCACTTTTGTGTTTTCTTATAGTTACATCAGAAAGAAACTAGGTCTTGCTTGTTTCTTGTGTTATAATTATGCCGCATGTCATACTGTTGATACTTCGGATAGTTTTCCTTGGTATAAATATTGACAGCAGGGTCATAATCTGTAATTTTTTAAAGCTTGGTCTACAGTGAGCTCTGGGTGCCAAGCTACATATCAGTCTTATTGTCTTATTTTGTAGTTTGAAGACATTAGCTGCCTTGCTTTGATGTCCCCACAGTAAATGTGACTGTGGTTTCTTTTGCTTTAAGTACTGGCACATTTAGACAAAGACACAGCTTCCTTGGAGAAAATATTCCTTTGCTAATGCTGCTTCCCACCTTTTTGAATCAATTGAGATTCCTAGGAAATCAACATCATTTGAGCTCTGCTCAAGTTCAGTGTTATTATTCCACAATACATACAGGTCTTGATTTTATTTTTTTGACACAAAGGGAATTAGCTTTACACCAGTTTTCAACTTTGACAGTGCACTGGTCTGCTTAATATTTGACCTTCTGTGCTGTTTCTGCAGTTACACAGACTGCAAGATCATCTGCAAATAAGTAACTCCTAGCTGATGGCCCAACTATGTTACATGATAAGTCATATATATAAATAATAAATAGAATTGGGCCAAGTACAGAACATGCCCACAAGTAAGTAATCTGATTCTGTACCATTAAAAACCACCTTCTGCACTCTATTACTTAGATAAAATCTTATCAATTCCCGAGCACTTCGTGTAAAGCCATAGAATTGCACTTTGTTCAATAAGATTTCATGAGACACAGTGTCAAAAGCTTTTCATAAATCACAGAGTTTATTCTGAACCATGAGCTTGCTTTCTAGTTGCTTCACACACTGTGTTAAAAGTGATAAGGCAGATTTAACAGATCCTAACCCTGATCTGAAGCCAAATTGTCTATCACTGAAGATATAGTTTCCTTCAAAGTATTTTACTATTTAATATAGCTTCTATCACTTTAGACAAGACTGGCACAATTGAAACAGGCCTAAAATTATCACATGTTTGGAGGCTGCCTTTTTTGTGTTTTCGAGTGACTTTACTGCCCTGGGGAACTGAGCCTCCAAAATACATGTATTTACTACATGTGTTATCAATTCTGGCAGCTGAACTGAATCACATTTAACATGGCTGAACTTAAACCACAAACGTCATTACTAAAACTGTTCTTCATTTTCCTCAGTATATAGGTAACATCCTGTGCCTTGACCAATTTAAAGCTAAATGTACTTTCAGGTTTTGTGGTATTTCTCAGGCAGTATTTATGGTCAGTGACTATATTGTAAGTGCCAATCACTTTCTCAGTGAAGGATGTATTTAACTGTGCAGCATTCAGATTGCTGCCTTCAGCCTGTGAAGTCATTTTCCTGTTGCATTGACTGTTAATGATATTATTTTCTGATGTTAGTATTATATCTTCATTTTTTCATACACCTAGCTTCCTTTAAGGCCTGTCTTATTCTTTCCTTTTTCACTGTGAGCATGTCTTTAAATACTTGAGAACCTGTACTTCTATAAAGGCATAATATTGATCACACTCCCTCTTGATCTCCAACACCTTTTCACCCTTGACCTTATTTACTCTTAGTGCCTTCTTATTATTTGGTACCTTAATGGGAAACGACATCTTAGCATATACAGAAAGAGTAGATATGAGTTCTTCCACCTTTCTACCTATTGCATGTTCTCGATAAACTTGCAACCAATAACTTTTATCAATATTAGACTTAAACATATTTAGATTATCATAATTGACCACACATACACTCTTTCCTGCCATGTGCACTGAGTCAGTGGCCAGATACCCAGGTCTTAATTACGTCTGACTTCAGATGCACTAACTCATTTGATACAAATATATTGTCAATACATGTACCAGTACCTTTATAATGAAGCCTTGTTATTTCAGTGGTTGTAATATAAAGACCAAACAAATTTAATAAATTATTTGCATATGAGTTACAGATAGTGGACAACTGAAAATTCAAATTGAAATCTCCACAGACTGTCAGTATTGCCTCACGTGTTCCAATATTTCTACGGAATCCAAACTGACATTCCCCAAGGTCGGCTTCAACTAGTTTTTCCATTTGTCTGTAAAGAATTCACATTAGTATTTTGCAGCAGTGACTTATTAAACTGATAGTTTGGTAATTTTCTCATCTGTCAACGCTTGCTCTCTTTGGGATTGGAATTATTATACTCTTCTTGAGGTCTGAGGGTATTTCGCCTGTCTCATACATTTTGCTCACCAGATGGTAGAGTTTTGGCAGGACTGGCTCTCCCAAGGCCGTCAGTAGTTCTAATGGTATGTTGTCTACTCCTGGGGCCTTGGTTCGACTCAGGTCTTTCAGTGCTCTGTCAAACTCTTCACACAGTATCATATCTCCCATTTCATTTTCATCTACATTCTCTTCCATTTCCATAATATTGTTCTCAAGTACATCGCCCTTGTATAGACCCTCTATATACTCCTTCCACCTTTCTGCTTTCCCTTCTTTGCTTAGAACTGGGTTTCCATCTGAGCTCTTGATGTTCATACAAGTGGTTCTCTTTTCTTCAAAGGTCTCTCAAATTTTCCTGTAGGCAGTATCTATCTTACCCCTAGTGAGATCAGCCCTTACAGCCTTACATTTGTCCTCTAGCCATCTTGCATTTCCTGTCAATCACATTTTTGAGACGTTTATATTACTTTTTGCCTGCATTTTTATATTTTTTCCTTTCATCAATTAAATTCAGTATTTCTTCTGTTACCCAACAGTTTCTACTAGCCCTCTTCTTTTTACATATTTGATCTTCTGCTGCCTTTACTATTTCATCCCTCAATGCTACCCATTCTCCTTCTACTGTACTTCCTTCCGCCATTGGTGTCAATTGTTCCCTTATGCTCTCCCTGAAACTCTGTACAACCTCTGGTTCTTTCAGTTTATCCAGATCCCATCTCCTTAAATTCCCACCTTTTTGCAGTTATAATCTACAGGTCCTAACCAATAGATTGTGGACAGAGTCCACATCTGCCCCTGGAAATGTCTTACAATGTTTCCTTTCCTCCCTACCGAATTCCATTCACCCATGACTATTAAATTTTCGTCTCTCTTCACCACCTGAATAATTTCTTTTACCTCATCATACATTTTATCAATTTCTTCATCATGTGCAGAGCTAGTTGGCATATAAACTTGTACTACTGTAGTAGCGTTCACTATGCTGTTTGTAGTAGCTTACCCGCATTCCTATTTTCCTATTCATTATTAAACCTACTCCTGCATTACCCCTATTTGATTTTGTGTTGATAACCCTGTATTCAACTCACCAAAAGTCTTGTTCCTCTTGCCACCGAACTTTACTACTTCTCACTATATCTAACTTTAACCTATCCATTTCTCTTTTTAAATTTTCTTACATACCTGCCCGATTAAGGGATCCGACATTACACGCTGCGATCCATAGAATGCCAGTTTTCTTTCTCCTGATAACGACATCCTCGAGTAGGCCCCTCCTGGAGATTATAATGGGGGACTATTTTACCCAAGAAGACACCATCATTTAACCATACAGTAAAGCTGCATGCCCTCAGGAAAAATTATGGCTGTAGTTTCCCCTTGCTTTCAACCGTTCGCAGTACTAGCACAGCAGGGCCATTTTGATTAGTGTTTCAAGGCCAGATCAGTCAATCATCCAGACTGTTGCTCCTGCAACTACTGAAAAGGCTGCTGCCCCTCTTCAGGAACCACACGTTTGTCGGGCCTGTCAACAGATACCCCTCCGTTGTGGTTGCTCCTACAGTACGGCTATGTGTATCGCTGAGGCACGCAAGCCTCCCCACCAATGGCAAGGTCCATGTTTCTTGGGGTGGGGGGGGGGGGGGGTGTACTTTTCATTAATAATCCAAATTATTTGCATTGAGATTGTTGTGTCTTAACGTATTATTATAATACATTATTTTAGCATCATTATTAATGTTAGTGTTATTATTATTTAGTTTCTGTGTAATATTGTTCCTGGTCATATGTAAGTTAGCGCCTGAAGCATCTAATCTAGTCAGGGTAAATAAGCCATAAATAAATAAGTTTGGGAATTTTGTTGCAAAAACTACAACAGTTAACTGATAAAATTTGTCAAAGTGTCTTCACTCTGAATGCTGTCTGATTTTGTTATCTGTATGTCAACTGCTTTGTGTTCATCAGAGTATCTCAGACTACCATGTAGCCTAAAAACCACCATGTGCACCCCGCAAGTACTTACCTAACTGAGTAGCTGCTTCCTTTGTGTAGTGTACCCTGACCTGTCTAGGAGAGTCCTACAATTATCCACCCAATAATGGTGGTCCAGCCAAGACTGTCAGACTCAACAAAGCCTCTGGCCGAGATTGTCCACTCGGCTCCAGACCTTAGGACCCCAGTCAACTCTGGAAACTGTGCTGCAAATCGTGAGCTGTTCTTGCACTCCATATGAGAGGCCAGCAGCCTCCACCAGTCATCTGAATGAACTGAGGATGACTTCGGAACCCTCGCAAAAGGCACTGTCAGAACTGATGCCACTCCTCGGAGATGACTGCACCCTGCAAGCTCAATAGCCACAGGCAAAGATGCCCCATCTCGGATGAGGCTCCCTGACAGACCTACTGAGTGCATATTGGCTATCTTTCTTGCTGTGAACAATATTTCCCTAATGTGTCCAACACTTGTGAACCCCTCCTCCGGTGAGCTCGCTCAGATGCCGTGACACACAGACGAGTGGGCGTGGCTGGACAGCCAGCCTCCACATGCCTAACCTAGCAGTGTAGTTAGTCGTTCAAGAGAAATGACGACTGACTGTGCTACACACTGCCTGAATTTCCACTTTAAAGTTACAAAAATGTGAGACTTCTTGTATTTAAGAGGTGTAAACTCATGGAATTTAAGCCACATCTGGAACCAGTGTGTAACTCAGCTTTATTTGTTTCTTGTGAAGACGAGATTTAAAAAAGATTGTGTTCTGGGTTGATTTATATTTATTTTTGTCGTTATGAAATTTTGAACTTTATTTACAAGCCAGTCAGTGCCCCATTGTGAATTTACGGAAAAGCTGAATAATACACTAATACTGAGCATTGGCTGAAGTTTAGATATATTAGGAACCTGTGCATACTGTCAGTCTTTTAGAGAGTCTTTGTACATATGGTGGGCTACAAGCACACTTTTATAACAACAGCTTAATAATCATGTATTGTACTCTTCCATAAAAAAAAAAAAAATGTAAATAACAATCAGTACATTTCAGCCATGACTTGAACCTAAAAAAAAAAAAAAAAATCTATGCGAAGAGGCATCGGACGTCTCAACAGTGATGGTACTGACTGACAACTGTGTCATCCTCAGCTAACCAAATTCACTGGAGGGGAATGGGGTCACCACACCTCTGTCCCGGCCGTTGTCAGTTTTTGGCAATGGCAATGCTACTTCTCAGTTGAGTAGCTCCTCAGTTGGCCTTACAAGGGCTGCGTGCACCCTTATTGAACCTTGCCCACACAGCACAGTACAGAGAGCTTCACTCACAATGTTTCATCGAGATGTGCATCGGTTAAAATCACACGTGGTTTCTTACAGGGCTCAGAATTTTGCTGCCAAGCTGGATAACAGACATGTCTAATCCCACAACCATAGTTTTTTATTACAGTCCTAACGTATTTGACTAAATTGCTCGCTAACAAATGAATACTTCACTTACCAACATTTACAGGCTTTGTGAAAATTGGCTACATCTTTCAACAGAACTTTGCCCACTTCATCATAGCTTGATGTGAGGAGTAAGAATATCGTGGTCAAAATTTTGTTATTGCTTCCAATAGCAGTATGCTATTAATCACTTAACTTAAACCATTTGCTAGTACATTTGTATGTCATCCTGATACCAGGTTCCCACCATATATTTCATTCCCTTGAAAATCAGCTAGCAAATCTCCTTACACTCTATTCGTGCATGGTACGACGTGTGACCAGCTGTCTGCTATCCTGAATGGACTCTTCCAAACTGTGACCAACAACCACCTAAACTGACTCGTGTGATGGAATGGGGCATTTACACAACATTTTAAAATATTTCACATTCCAAGCTAAAATGTCAATTGAAACAGGAACTTTCTTTCTGTGGCCATAAAATGATGTAGACCTAACTATGAAGCTATTATAATCGTTACAGGACAAGTTTTCAACACTGTCATACAACATACACAAGTTCTTGTGAGTTCATAGTAGAGGTCCACCTTGAGCCGTGCAATTAATTACGAATGAAGCACGGTATTGATATTAAATGTCTGAGTGATAGTCAGTTTAGAGAGTAATTTAAAACAGATTTGTACATTAGCTGGGAATAAGGGGATCTGGCTGAGCTCGTCTGGAAAGCGGCGGTGAGGGGAAACTTTCACTGTGGCAGCCTGGCCCAGTAAGTGTCTTTGTGATCCCTAATGGCACCACCGTGCGGATGGACAAGAGTCAAGACATTCTGCATTGTTCACTCACACAAATATTTTACGTGTTGGAGTGAGGAGTAATGTTTGTGAAAGATGCAATTGACTGCCAAATGCAGAAAATCTGGCTTTGGGGTGTGTGCCAGAGATTGCTGTCTTACAGGTGAACTCCCAGCTAGGCCTTTTAAATGCCACCAAACACATAACTCTTACAAAAATTTTGTTTAGGGATTTAAGACCTTTGGACAGTGGTTCATCTTGATGTTTTTCAGAGTGACAGAGAGCTAAAAGGAAGCTGCCTCACTGACACGGGAGAGAGATACGAATAGTGAGGCATGACTTTTTCCAAGGGGTATAGCAGAAATGGAAGCAATGGTTGCCAGAGTAAAACATAGCCCAGGGAAGGGGAGTTGTGCTCTCTGAGGAGCATTTTTCCCAGTCAGAGCTTGGAAGATCCACAGCACAGCTAGTAAAATTAAGCACATATAGAAAAATTTGGCAATTTGAGGTTTCTCTCCTCACAGTTGCTACACTGATGTGTAAGGAGACTTGTCAAATATTTGGCCAACCAACACACAGCCACAAAAGAGGTCTGCTGCTACTGAATGGGATCGAGGGAACTTCAAGTCATCTTGTAAATACAATCTCAGAGATTCATTCGGAATATTTGTATTGCAAAGTCGTGAACACTCTGCTTCTAAAATCCACAAAAAGTGTGACAAATTACCTCCAATAACTTATTAGTTTCAGTAGTTCTATTCTGTGCTCATAAACCAACTAATCACAATACATGTTCCACAGTCGTAAAACACTCCTTCCCACCCAAACACACAACCTCTCAAAGCTTCCAGAATGAAATTTTCTCTCTGCAGCAAAGTGTACACAGATTTAAAACTGTGTGCTGTACTGAGACTCTATCTCAGTACCTTTGCCTTCTGTGGGAAAGTGCTCTACCAACTGAGCCACCTAAGCATGACTCATGACCCATCCTCACAGCTTTACTTCCTCCAGTACCTCATCTCCTACCATCCAAACTTCACAGAAGCTGTCCTGCAATGCTGCAGAACTAGCACTCCTGGAAGAAAGGATATAGCAAAGACATGGCTTGTCACAGCGTGGGGGATGTTTACAGAATGAAATTTTCACTCTGCAGTGGAGTGTGTGCTGATGTGAAACTTCCTGGCAGATTAAAACTGAGACCCTTTGCCTTTAGCAGGCAAGTGCTCTCAAAGCTTGTCACAATTTGGAGCTACCATGTACACAAAGCCATTGCTGCTAATTTTGGCTAACAATAAAAGACAAGCTGCTCCATTACACTCAGTCCAATACATTATTGATAGAGTAGTTTGTATTAGGAAACCTGCAATAAAGTTCTATGCATGCACACGGATTAGCATTTTACTTAAGTGTCAGTGTGCACCATTTTCCCAAAACTGCCAAAAAGATAATAATGTATCATGTAATAAAATATACTGTAGCCTGTTTGATGCATCAGTCCATTTGTCACAAGCAACTGGAGTTGAGTAAAATAGTGTTAATAGCAGACTAAGTGTGAAATGGTATATTGAAACTTACTTAACATACTTGTAGACAGAGTATCAGGGACACAGATTATTAATAACAACTTTTTCATTTATGGTCTTGTGCTGGTATGAACTACCAATTTTCTTTTGGTTCCAGCTGTATGGAATTGAATTCTCACAAGCTTTTTGTTGAGTACTCGTAAACCGATGTCAGATGGTAGCTGACTCTCATACCAAACACGACCTCATCCACAGCCTTGTTGCCAGCACTATCATGAAGATGGCTGCAGTATAATTGGATAAATAAGATGATCTACTCACCACACTGGTGGCAGCAGAAACTATATGTAAAGGATATAGAAATGTGGAAGCTTTCAGAGCCAATGGCTCTTCCTTCTAGCAGAAGATTTGAAGGGAAAGAAAGAAGACTGGCAAGACTTAAGAAAGGGAGAGAGTTACGGAAAAGTTGCCCAAAACCATAGGTCAGAGGAGACTTACCAGACAGGATGAGAAGGAAAGACTGATCCTTGGTGCCTGCGCTGGATGAGATTTGAAAACCTGAGAGCTTAACAATGGAAGATGCGGTAATCAGCAAGACACAATTTACTGGAAAAAAAAGTCATTTGGAGTCAATATGAGCTGAAAGCTAACTGCATTGTACATGATAGGCATATATGGGGAGGGGGAAGATGGTGGAGATGTGTGTGTGTGTGGGGGGGACAGACGGGCTGCAAAGAGAAGGAATAGTTACCGAGAACACTATGATGCAATTTAACTTTTTTACATACAATACTTTATTTATTACTTTTGGACATATAAATACAGACTGATTATTGGCTCCAGTGTCCACGGTTGTTGAATAAGTCAGTTTGCAGTCTGCTTGTTTCTATTAAATCATTGTCCACCCACGTTAGCTGAGTGGTGAGTGTGACATACTGTCGATCTTAAGGGCCCGCATTTGATCCCCAGCTGGATAAGAGATTTTCTCCACTCAGGGACTGGGTGTTGTGTTGTCCAGATAATCACCTATTCATCCCCAACCAAGCACAATTTGCCAAAGTGATGTGAAATTAATTAGTTTGTTTATTTTCATTCATTTTAGCAAAAAATCTGTCTGTCTCTAATTCGATTGTCTTGGCCATGGTTTCTAAATCTGCCTCTACTTGTGTGACACGCCTCGTGATGTCACTTTCCTACTTTTGTCATCATGTGCTACTTAAAGGTTTGACATTGATTTCATTATGTTTTGCTAAAACTGTTAGTTTTCAAAACTAGGTGGCCATTTGAGTGATCCTTTTGTTCAAGTCAGTACCAATTTTGGTTAATTTAGCATCATTACTGTCAAGTTTTTTCTTTATTTCCTGAAATTTTTCCGTAAACAGTTTCTCATTGTTCTGTAAACTTGTATTCATCTGCTGAAATTGTTGCATGACTGCACTGATAAATTGTGAGAAGTTTACTGTTTGAACATTATCTGCCCCCGGTAAATCGTGAGAATTTACTGCTTGTGACTCACTTTCCATATCTTGCAACTCTATGTTACTGTCGGTTCCTACGGCTACATTATTTAGGTTCTGTATTTCATTTACTGTTTCACTTGTTTGAGCAAGTGTAATTTAATTCTATGCTGCTTCATAGGATACGGAACTTGCAGTAGGCAAACTGTTTATGTTATCCATTCTATGAGACATGACCGTATCAATAGCAAAAAGTAATAAGATTTTTTTTTAAACTCGTCTCTACAATGTTTAGCTTGTATGTAATGTTATTCAAACAATGCATAGAGTTGATCTATTATTGACAATGTCTCTACACGCCATGTTGTCTCCACTGAGCTGTGTATCGGCCATTTTGCAGTAATTGTTGTCGTACTTTGAAAAAAACAAAAAATATACACTCAGCAGTAAAAATCACTTTTTAACTTTAGCAAAACTTCACTATATATCGTGAGTTCATGAAAGATTGTGCCAACAAACAGCCCAAGATGCTATGGGGCAATGTATCACAGGATGGCATTTGGCACCTTTATGTGTCAGAATATACACCTGCATTGCCATCAGAGAGTGGTATGCATTACAGCGATGTCACATCGTGTGACAAAAATGACCATTTCCTTGAGGGTGTTGCAGTTTCTTCTTTCAGCAGAGTAAATGGTATGCATTTCATTGTAACCTTTCTAGTTTAGTAAATAAATCACCTTCCTTGACAAGGATCTCAATATTTGCTTATTTTCTGTTTATTGTTGTTACTAAGTATATACTGCAGGTCAAAATTATTCGATCACCTATGAAAAAAGCTGTGCACTTTATTTTAATAGACAACTACACTCTTCAAACTAAATAGGCTAACAATACAAATATTTTCTCTCTCTCTGTCATTAAGTACCCTTCGTGCTAAGAACAGCTGCGCAGACTGTTGGCATTATGGAGATAATATTTTTGCAGAGATTACAGTCCCATGCATCTGTAATCCACAGATTTTCAACATTAGATGACCTCAGTTCTCTGATCGCCCTGCCGTGTTCATCCCAGTGGGTGAGGTGGAGCAGTGGTTAGCACACTGGACTCACATTCAGGAGGACAACGGTTCAAACCCATGTCCAGCCATCTTGATTTAGGTTTTCTGTTATATCACTAAATCGCTTCAGGCAAATGCCGTGATGGTTCTTGTGAAAGGGCAGAGTCGACTTCCCTAATCCAAGCTTGTGCTCCGTCTCTAATAACCTTGTTTTCAGTGGGACATTAGTGTTTAATCTCCCTCCCTCAAGTTCATCCCGTAAGTATTCGATGGGATTTAAGTGAGGTGGCTGACTTCACCAGACCATACTCTTCAGTTTCCCAAATTTCTTTCCTCTATTGACTTACTATTGGCACAATTTAGAAGTCTGTCTGAGATCATTGTCTTGCTGCAGATCAACCCACAACTAGTATGCCTCTTGGCAGATTGAACTGAATTGTTGATCAGTACTGACTTCATATGTTCTCCACAATGTCAATGAGTAAACATTCAGTGAAGGCTTACAAATTTAAAACTCGATTAATCCTTGGACCATTGCTGCGCTCTCCAGTTTTTACATTGCTGTGCCCATTGCAATCAGTTCAACTTCTCTCTATCCATCCATTTAAGTCATGGTCACACAAATGGCATTGCTCTGTTGAGACAAAGGTTGGAGCTTCTCACATATTGTTTACTTTATTATTAATTTTAGGTGCAGGAGGAGTCCTCACATTTACTCTGTACACATAGGAACTAATCTTTGCTTTACGGTGTTACTCAGGGTCTTCCAGATTGCCAAACACTTGAGCTGGCACCAGAGCAATGTATACACTACTGTAAGCTTGGTTAGGCCAAATTTTGTTCCTATAGCCTTTGTGATGCAGAGCTACAATTACAGCACTTTTTTCAATTCCGACCTCCTCCTTCCATCTTATTAGGATGCAATACAGCATGAACTTGAACAAGTATAGAAACTCACTTCTAGGTACACACAGTGTACAAAGGCAGCAAAAGAAATGAGACCTATTTAAATGGAACCCTCTTAGGTAAAGGCCACCAGTGTTGTGGAGACTCACCAGCACCTCTCTGGGTGAAGAATGAGCTTAGTTTTTGCATGTTTTACTATCAAAACAGGTTTATGGTGCAATACTCAAAGTTAAATCCCTGTTTTAACGCAAATCAATAGCTGCGACTGAAAACTTTTCTTCACTTTAGCATCTAAAATTCGCAGACAATGTGTGTGATCATCTGGACCACAGCCCTTGTACACCCAAAAAGATCAAAATGCATCTGACAGCAAGCCATCCGAGTCATTGGCACATCTCGAGGGCCAAAGTAGCATGTAAGTGGTTTTATAGTGATCCCAACATAAACTGCTTCTAAACCTCAGAAATTGAATTGTGCGATTGCAATTCAACCTTTGTAAGACATTAGAATGCATGCCACTTACTACTAGCACAGACATTCTGCTATTTTAAGTGTTCTCTCTGTCAAGGTAACTGTAACTGAATTGGCAGAGAAGTGACTAAACACAGGAATGATATTGAGTTGCTACAACAAAATCAGGGATCTTCTCTTTATAACAGTATCTAATTTTGTAATATGTTTCTGCTGTTGAATCGTGTTCCATCTGTGTATTACAGTGCCTATGTAGCACCAAAATGTTCCATCTTCAAAATTTGAATTCAGAATATTTTCATGTGCTTTTGGAAGGTGTGAAATGTCACAACTCGTATCCCTAGAAGTGTTGGTATTATAATTGCCAGCTCAGAGACATGGTTATTCATTACAAATGATGGGGGAAAAAGCCTCCAATTGAATAGAAAGCTGAAATATAAATGAGTAAGTGAACGTAGAATTGCTCATTGGATTACACTGTGTCTATTATTGTTATATTTCCAATTCTTAATTTTCTGCATTCAGTTACAGTTATCATTGTACAGCTTGCTACATTGAAGCATGGAAATCACCCCAAGACAGTTAAGATCACAGGGAACATGGGATTAGTGTCTTAACTGAAATGATTCCAAGCAAGCTACCCTGGGATTTGATTAATACTCAACAGTGTGTACTGCCGGGAGTATCTGACAAATTGTGCAGGGTCAGAAACACAAACATTTTACAGAAAAAGTACAAGATGTGGTGAACATTTTGTGTACAGTCTGGTATATTGAACTGCTATGGGTGAAACAGAGTACTGCACAAAGTAGAGGTGCTAGTTCTTGGAGTGCATTTACAGTAACCAGGATGAAATGTTTGTGGCTTTGCTTGCCTGTGTGAGAAGGACTGTTGCTAAAGAAAATATAATACATATATTGACTGAATTATAAAGGTAACTAATGATAATGGTGTTTCAGACATTCCAGACTACATCTTGGGTACAGTTACAAGAAATGTCAGGTGCTGTGAAAAATGGTATTGGCTGCTAAACATTTAAATGTAATGCTGTGGTAATTTAGGATCAAGAAAGTGCCTTGAAAAAAATGTTTGTCTCCTTTTTCGTATATTTTTTTAAGTTGAAGTGACTGTAAATCATGTGGCAATAGCTGAAACAAATCTAAATAATTTTTAAGGTTCATATAGAAGATAACATGTTTAATAAACAATGCTGTTTTTAACAATAGTATAGTGAATACTATGCCTTATCTTACGAGAACATTAGAATAATATTTAAATACCTAAATGTGGGAGTTGTTATAGCCAGTAGTGTCTGCAACACATCAAACAGAGCTTTTCGTTAGCTACCATTGTACATTTCAGCACCATGTTAACAAGCCTGCCACTCCTATCATACCTTTATATAGGGTGTACATAAAGTCCAGGAACACTTTCAAGTAATTATTGCACAGATATCATACATATTGCAATTTGAAGCAAACCTGTAAAAATCTTCCAAACAAACAGGGCACTGCTACATCATGTGGTAGAGGCAGTACACACACCAGATCTGTAATGTGTCCCCACAGAAAAAAAGTCACACGGAGTGAGATGTGGTGATTGGGGAACCATTTAGTGAAACACCTGTCCTCTTCTGTAGCAAGGCCGATCCATCGATGCAGCAGCTCTGTGTTCACACACCCACAAACTTCACGATGAAAATGGGTTGGAGCTCCATCCTGCTGAAAGATGAATGAAGGGTCCAGTTGCATTTGAGGTATCAGCCATTGCTGCAAGATATCAAAGTAGGAATATCCAGTAACAGTGCTCTCAGTGAAGAAGAATTGCCTGTGCTGTTTTTGGTATGACAAGGCACAAAAAAAAACATTCACTTCTGGGGACTCATGCTCAAATTCAATGCATTCGTGTGGATGCTTTGTACCCCCAGATATGACAATTATGCCTGTTCACTTTCCCATTAGTGTGAAAAATGGCTTCCCTGGTAAATATTACGTAATCAAAGCCATTACCATCCTCATTCAGTTTTTGCAACTCTGAACAAAACTCAAAATGCTTGTCTTTGTCATCATCATTGAGTTCCTGCACTAGCTCCAGTTTGAATGATTTCATTGACACCTTCTGTAGCAGGACTTTCCACTATGTCATTGGAGCTATTTTGAGATCATGGGATGCATGACGCACAGATTTTCTCGGACTCCTTATAGATGTCTCTCGTATGCACTCCTCATTCACTTCACTCACACTTTGGTAGAAAATCCGAAGAAATTCTGGTCGTATGTAAAGTACACAAGCGGCAAGACGCAGTCATACCTTCGCTGCGCAGTGCCGATGGTACTGTTATCGACGACTGTGCCGCTAAAGCGGAGTTATTGAACGCAGTTTTCCGAAATTCCTTCGCCAGGGAAGACAAATGGAATATTCCAAATTTGAAACACGAACACCTGCTAGAATGAGTTTCTTAGAAGTAGATACCTTAGGGGTTGCGAAGCAACTCAAATCGCTTGATACGGGCAAGTCTTCAGGTCCAGATTGTATACTGATTAGGTTCCTTTCAGATTACACTGATACTATAGCTCCCTACTTAGCACTCATATAAAACCGCTCGCTCACCGATAGATCTGTACCTACAGATTGGAAAATTGCGCAGGTCGCACCAGTGTTCAAGAAGGGTAGTAGGAGTAATCCATTTAACTACAGACCTATATCATTGACGTCGGTTGCAGTAGGGTTTTGGAGCATATACTGTGTTCAAACATTATGAATCACCTCGAAGGGAACGATCTATTGACACGTAATCAGCATGGCTTCAGAAAACATTGCTCTTGTGCAACACAGCTAGCTCTTTATTCGCACGAAGTAATGGCCGCTACAGACAGGGGATCTCAAGATGATTCCGGAAAGCTTTTGACACCGTTCCTCATAAGCGACTTCTAATCAAGCTGCGGAGCTATGGGGTGTCGTCTCAGTTGTGCGACTGGATTCGTGATTTCCTGTCAGGAAGGTCGCAGTTCATAGTAATAGACGGCAAATCATCGAGTAAAACTGAAGTGATATTAGGTGTTCCCCAGGGAAGCGTCCTGGGACCTCTGCTGTTCCTGATCTATATAAATGACCTGGGTGACAATCTGAGCAGTTCTCTTAGACTGTTCGCAGATGATGCTGTAATTTACCATCTAGTAAGGTCATCCGAAGACCAGTATCAGTTGCAAAGCGATTTAGAAAAGATTGCTGTATGGTGTGTCAGGTGGCAGTTGACGCTAAATAACGAAAAGTGTGAGACGATCCACATGAGTTCCAAAATAAATCCGTTGGAATTCGATTACTCGATAAATACTACAATTCAACTAAGTACCTGGGTGTTAAAATTACGAACAACTTCAGTTGGAAGGACCACATAGATAATATTGTCAGGAAGGCGAGCCAAAGGTTGCGTTTCATTGGCAGGACACTTAGTAGATGCAACAAGTCCACTAAAGAGGCAGCTTACACTACACTCGTTCGTCCTCTGTTAGAATATTGCTGCGCGGTGTGGGATCCTTGCCAGGTGGGATTGACGGAGGACATCGAGGGGGTGCAAAAAAGGGCAGCTCGTTTTGCATTATCGCGTTGTAGGGGAGAGAGTGTGGCAGATATGATACACGAGTTGGGATGGAAGTCATTACAGCATAGACGTTTTTCGGCGCGGCGAGACCTTTTTACCAAATTTCAGTCACCAACTTTCTCTTCCGAATGCGAAAATATTTTGTTGAGCCCAACCTACATAGGTAGGAATGATCATCAAAACAAAATAAGAGAAATCAGAGCTCGAACAGAAAGGTTTAGGTGTTCGTTTTTCCCGCTCGCTGTTCGGGAGTGGAATAGTAGAGAGATAGTATGATTGTGGTTCGATGAACCCTCTGCCAAGCACTTAAATGTGAATTGCAGAGTAGTCATGTAGATGTAGATGTAGATGGGACGTCTGCTTCTCTTTCCCGGGCACAAGCAACCCATCGTAACAAATTTGTTGTGCCAGTGGTAAATGGCCTTCCTTGTTGGTGGCTCCTTACCACACTAGTTTTTTGTTGGACGCCAACACACAGAAAGCTCACTCCACACCTCAACACACCACGTTTGTGACTATCCGCAAGTTACGAAACTACACTGTGGTGGTATACATTAAAAAAAAACTTTCAGTGTCTCTTTGAAATGACACATGTATGATAGCTGCACACTGTTTGATTCTTGTGCAATAAATAATTGAAAGTGTTCCTGGACTTTATGTACGCCTCATATTTTTTGATACATGGCAAAATCATGATATTCTCAACATTAGAAATGTTCATAATGTAACCATATGCATAAATTAATTTGCAAATGAATGTAAAATGACACATTCCTCATCATTATGATCCATAGAACATGTATCCTACTAACTAACTCGGATTAGATGACTGATGCATCACTATTAAATCATTTACCTGTATTCTCTCCATCGCCGAAAAGGGTATTATTAAGGGAGATAAGACTATTAGTTTGTTCTTTCAGTTGTCACTTGAAACTGAAAATAACATTGATATGAATGATCATCAAAACGAAAAGATACTTTATGGTTCCATGGACCTTTACAAGTCTCAACCAACTATGCAGTATACATGTAGACTGAAGAGATGAATGAAAATTTGAACCCAGATCCTCTGCTCACTGGGCAGATGCACGAACCACTACACCACCCTGGCACAGTGGCTCTGCACTGTTTGCCCCAGCATGCCTCCCTCCTCAGTCCACTTATTCCCCCAAAACACAAAGAGCACCACAGAGGTTGTCAAACTGTCATGGAATAGCACCTCAGTTTTGAATGAAATGGAACAATATAGTTTCATTTAATGAAAGCAGCTATACCTGGGTCTCAGGCAGGACCTCCTGTTTAGTTTGATTCTGAGGTACTATTCCAATACTGATGGACATGTTCCACACCCAGGAGGATACCCTCTTTTGTGGGTCTGTGGAATAAATAATTAATGTATCTAGTCTGAGAGCCCCTCCTCTTGTGGCAGTTTATTGTATGTCACTGGAGCAACAAGGCATTGTGACTAAAAAGGACACACCATTCCCATTTTCTGGAATGGTTGCAAGGCAAATGCACACCTATATTATGGGTAACAATCTGTTGAAGCATTAAAGAACACAGTTAACATTTCTTAATTGTGACACTCTTTGTAGACCAGAATTGTCTTCTCTAGGTCTCAACATGAATTTGCTGAAGAGTAATTGTCTGCAACTTTATCAGTAAAGGCAAAATAGATCTCTTAATTCACCTCAAAAGCACGGAGCAATAAATGAAATATTCGAAACTGTCATTCATTGGTTCTCAATAAATGGTCTAACACCCCATTTACAAAGAAAAGGCATCTTGTACAAAACTGAATAAGGAAAGACAAATCATCACTAATAATGAAGCATTACAGAAAAGAAATATGTGAAGGCTGATTGTTAAAATTACTTGGGGGTACATAGTGATGAGAACAAGAATTATAAAACTGAGTGCAGCAACATTTGCTATAAATGTGATTGCCATAAGTGTCAATGACAGCACTAGAAAATTTGACTTCCTTCTTTCATTGATGTCATATTTAGAAAGGGGGCCTCTGCTCCCTCCCACTACACACACTCACAAATACACAGTGCCTATCCTCAAACTTCACATAGATAAAGAAATTAGGTAGCCTCGCAACACATACACTCTTACAAAGTTTGTTTTGAAGGATCAGCACAATTTGAAAATAATACTAGCATTCATAAATACAATACTAGGAGGAAAACAGTGGGACTTAATCTTGTTGTAGCACAGAAAGAAGCATATCATGCAGCCATAAAAATATTTGACCACCTCCCTTTAATTAACAAGGTGCTGGCTGATAATGAAAGTTGACAAGTGCTATTCCATAGATGAATTTCTGAGAAGGAAACAACAGGTTACCCACGAGCACTGATGTGCTGCTTCCTGGACTTGGGTAGGTGCGCCGGCCCCGGACTGAATCAGCCCAGCAGGTTAACAACGAGGGACGGCATGCCTGAATGTGGTTTTTAGGTAGTTTTCCATATCCCACATGGTAAATACGGGGCTGGTCCCCATGTACCACCTCAGTTACACAACTTACAGACATCTGAAAAACATTCGCACTATTTCATGGCTTACACTAGACGCAGAGAGCTAGGGTACATTACTTCTGTTCTGGGGGGTACATGATGGTGACACAAAGGGCATCTGGCAACAACTCTCTGTGACACTAACATTGCCAACTCTATAGTAACAGGGTCAACCCCGTGTTGAAGCGGGGCAAAGGCCCAAGCAAATGATGAGAAGGTGACATCCAAAAATGAACATATCTACTAAATGCAATTTATCACAGTCAACATGAAACTTATTTTGGGCATACATAAGAAGGAAAATAGCATACTGCAGTGTGAATGCCTTTTACTTTTAGGCCAAAAGGCAGTTCATATCTGTAAATGAAAATATTCATTACATGAACCATGAGCGATTTTCAAACCCAAAAATCTTCTTCTTTCTTTCAAAATAACTTACCTCTTACTGTATAATGCTTGTTATACCATATCATTTCACATATTTTTATAGTGTAGTATGTGATACCATAGAAAAAACTGTACTTCACAATGATTTGAAATGTTTCAGATCACCATGCCAGAATAAAATGACGTAACTGTGGCATTAACTATCTTTAGAAGTATTCTTTGACGTAAGTGTTACATGCAAACCAGAATAATTTTCTTAACAGTCACAGGCAACATGGAAATGTCATCGGTGATGGTTGTGTTCCAACTTAGGTACTAGTGATTTCGGCAGGCTTCTTAAAAAATAGTTTACTGTAAACCATCAACATCTTTTTTTCCTATTATCTTAGACTGGATGGCTGAAAAGTACTTTTGCTTTTGTCCAAGGAAAGGGTTTTGTAGTGGTTCATCTGCTCTTTTACATCTAGTTGGGAATTTGTCTCAACATGAGTATGAGTGTTTCCCATAGCTTTGTACTTGTGTATGGAAGTGCATTTTATTTCACACATTTAATGTGAAATCCCTATCTAAGGACCTACAAGATGTACATTGGCGAGCAAGGTTTCTTAGCTGAGTCACTGATTGTAGATCTCATTGTATTCCTCTTTTGTTACAATTGTTGGCCTTTTTCTTAGAAGTTTTCCTATTCTATCAAAAGTGGAGTCAGTGCATAAGTAACTGTGTCCTTTTAATAATAGTAATTATTAGTGCTATGCAACATATTATGAGGGAACACAGAAGCACAAACAGTTGCTCTGCATTAGAGAAACAGTGTGACTGGAATGGAAATCACTCGACTGGATGTAATGGATTAGTTATCCTTCACACAAAATGTGTATGTGGACACACATGTATTTTCCTAGGCTTGTATCTCGGCAAATGTTTGATTTCACTTAAATTGTATGATTATCTAGGTTCTGCCTATCCTGTTTGTTTTGTTCCATTCTGTGTCTCATTTATTTTAAATTCCTGACATGCTTGCTTTTGCATGTAAGCTCCTCATATAAAATTTTGTTGAGGATTAAGACAGCAACAAAGTTCAGTACATAGTCAGCATGAACTAATGCTGTGCAATGGGAACCCCAGAAAAGCAGACGATAAAAGCTCTCAGGTTACAATTGCCTTCCTCAACTTCCAGAAAACACTTGGTGGGGGGGCAGGGTGCATGGTAAATGCTTGCTATGCCCTCATAATTCTTTATGCTACTTTTGATTTTTGGGTCATGACAAATGTTGACCATCTTGATGAGATCAGTCTCATTGACTGGGTGCACATTTGTCAAACATGGATTTCATGAGCTGGGGACTTGTTAACACAAACAGTCGATTACTACTCTAAGCTCTGGACATGCTTTTGCCTACCATCCAATGACACAGTAATGGAACACTGTACGTCATAGTGCATGAGATTTTGATCTTATTGGCTGAACTGTGAACATTGTAGGAGAAAAATAATTTTGAAAATGCACCGTTTGTCAATAAGGGTTGAGGGGAGTGAAACAATCATTACTGAGTAACTGCTATGGAATATGCTGTACTGGGGCAAGCAGGGTTCTGTTTGGGTGGGCCCCAAATAGGCTTGTGATTATCTCACTGTATAAATTTCCAGAGAGTTATTGGTTGACCCTACCACCCCATCAGCAAACAAACATTTAACAGTAAAAATGTGATAGTAACACAGTATCAGGAGAATTATTAAAGAATGTTGCACTAGTTACAGAACACAGATTTGAACCGTTGCCTCGTGACTCACATTCATGTGTGTATCTTCTTCTGCTTCTACACAATGAGCACTGATCCAAAGGAATTGCTGAAGAAATGGTCTTGGATGGTTATTGATTCATTCAAGAGACATGCTTGAGGTACAGGGACTTCTGAAATTAAGTTACACAACAGGCACGGCACCCTTTCAGAAGAGTGGGCATGTTACCGATTTCCTGAGAGACAATTCTGCTGCAGTACGGACAACAGGTTCATCACATTGTGGGAGTGAAATGGCACTCCAAAGTTGAGGTACAAGGAACAGTAAGTTTCTTGTTAGCCAAACATATAAATTGCACACAAATTCGCCATGAAATTCTTGCAGTGTATGGTGCAATGCAATGTAGCATCCAGTCGTAGTGAAACAGTGCCAACAATTTGATGAAGACCATTCAGTCTTTCCAGCAAGCTCGGTGGATATCTGACAGGAAAGAGATTTTCCATCAAAGAGGAAATTCACACAGCAGTCCTCAAATGGTTCCATGACTGAGGCGCACATTTATATTTTCAAGAAACTGAATAGTTTGTGCGATGTTACAATTGTTGTTTACAGGTTTTAGTGACTGTAGTATCTGCATCACTTTGAATTGTATTGCAGCATACAGTAAAAGTTACTCAGTCTGCCATAGTAACGGGTAACTTTCTTTCTGAAGTCTCATACTTTCCTGCTGCTTTCACACCTTTCTTTGACAATCATCAGATGTCAGGTTACTCCTGGATGCATCAGTGAATGGAATCCTACTCTGCTGACTGAGTATCCATTCTGTGTTTTCCTGTACCCAACTCCACAGACGAATGCTTTGGGGGAGGGATGCTAGTGCTATCTGAGGCCACATTGATAATGTGGAGACTTGGATTCTGTCTTGACCATAGTTGCCTGATATCCCAGATATCAGGTTGGAAACCCAACTCCCAACTGTACTTTGTTGGGATAGATAAAATTCCTGGTTACATAAAAATGGACAACATTATATAAAATGATGTGGTCTTCACTTCAAATTGCTCATTACCAATTTCTAATGAGGGGCAGTCTTGTATGAGTTACTGACTTAAACTCCTCCTTTTATTAACAGCGCTAAGTGGCCATACTTGACTCAATAGCCATTGTTTTCGAGTAGTGCATCAGCGGTCAATCGTGACAGTGCTTTTTAATTCTCTGCTGAAAAAATTGAATAGGGTTGGGCAGTTTCCTTCCCCTGTGGCAGCCTTAGTCGTCATGATGATCTTATCAAAACATTCGAAAGAGAAATTGTGACGAAGGAAGCTGGGATAATTTTTACTTCCCCCTTGTTTTGCCATATGCCTCCTTCAAATTTGTTTCTTCACTTTCAACTAATTACCATTAACATATGTGAATTGTAATCTGCATTTTCATAAAAGAGAAAGGCAGCCCCCTCAGGTTGAATTTTGTCTGTGTAATTGATTTTCTAATTTATATTGAGTATTCCTAGTTAGTATCTTTTATTATAGGGCAAAATCAGTCATTTTTATGTAACTTTAATTCTGATGTTGACTTATAAATGGGAAGTTGTGCACTGGCCATACATAACTGTGTATTATTGGGAGGATGTGAAAAGTGAAAGTAGAAGACTGTGCATCTGTCGGCTACATCATTTACAGTAGACAGTACTGCACATCCAACCCCTATGTTTTCAGCCAGTATGTAGACACCGAGGACAACAAAGGAACAAAGTAGGCAAACCACAACAAAATGGCAGTTTACTTGCAGCACAGTCTAAACTATGTTGAAAAATGATTTGACTTTGAAGAAAGTGTCTACAGGACTTTCAAACCATTTTCACTGACAGTGAAACAGACCTCATTTTCAGAATATCTAGAAGTTATTTCTTGTAGATGGGGATTTGATGTTTGAAGAATATGTGCAGTTAAAGAACTTTCTCAAGGATGAAGAGAAGAACTTTTCAAGCTGAAATCTGATTAGTGGAAGGAATTTTTTTTCATTGTTATGAAAACTATGACAACTTTTCCATTTTGTTTCAGATGATGGTGAACACTTGGTGAGCTGAGAGGAACCTTTTCCCAGCAGCAACATTAGAAGCTGAAATAATAATAATAATAATAATGAAGATGGTTTAGTGATTTAGATGTCTCCAGTTTTATTGAGGAAGAAGAGAAGATTCTATGAAGGAGATTGAAAAGTGAGCAAAAATCTCAATAAGGTAAAAAAAAAACATTGAATTGTTGCCTGTGTGTGTTTAGTCTTGGTTTTTAAAAAATATCCCGATTTAGTTCAGAAAAAACTTGGTGACTGGGCTGTACTGATACAGCTGCCTTCTAAATGGGCAGTGCACAGCTCTTTTGCATTTTCTTGTGGGTGCCTATGAGCCACAACTCTTATGCTCTAAACAGGTTGTTGACTCCAGGCTACCTCTGGAAGATGGTTTGTCTCACAGTAGCGGTTCTTTGTTTGAATGATGTCACTGTGGTGTATGACAAATTGACAGGCAACTTACCATGCTGCTATACACTCACAATGCAGATAAGCCTGAAATGATCCTTCAGAGCATGTTTACAGACAACACAGTTGAAGATTTTAATGAATCTGTCTCACAGAGATTTCTGTTCAATAGTAGATTATGATAAATATTCTGGCCAACAAAGTATCTGATTCCATTAAATTTTCAGCTATGTTTTTTCAATAATTGCAAATCTGCTGTTCAAAAATTGAAGCCTTTTGGATTGATATTTTGTTTGAAATTTCATTCTGTTTCTTTGATGTTTGAGATTATAAATATCATGTGTTTCACATTTTCAAATTATTTGGTTATGAAAATGCCTCATAGCACTTCTGTATCAAATTGAAACTGTTATAATTTTTCATAACCACTAGAACAGTTCCTGAAGTTAATATTGTAAAAATGTACCTTTGATGCTTTGCACCCGTGAGTTGAGTTGTGCTATCGTTGTTAACTTTCTCAATAGTTTTAGTGAGGTTACTGAATGAGAGTAGTTGTGTTGGGCCAGCCTTGGACTTGATGTCACATGGAACCAAGTGCAGTTTTATCTGTTGGACTGAGTAATGTGAACCCAGTGTATTTCATGAACTGTAATTTGCTTTTATACTTCTGCAACTTTGAAATAAGTGACTCTTTTTAGCCAGTTGCCAAAGCTTTAGAAATGTGGTGTTAGTTGTTGATTACATTTGGAGAATTGGGCTTAGCAAAAGCTACAATGTTGTTTCATCAGCAAGTCAAGATATTAACTGAAACTATATGACCTAGAGCCCACATGAATTGTACTTCTAAATATATTTGGATGGTGAGCTGAGCACAAAATACTTCAAATCTTGTCGATGATTGTTGATACTGTTTTCTAGGTTATGCAACAAATGTCATTGGAACTCTATCCTACAGTGTCATATCCCAACATTACACTTCAGACAGTTCTGACAAACAAATGTTACATCGTTTCAATATTTTCTTGTTGTTTGGAGTGAGTAACGGGACTCTTATAAGACACAGGAAGAGAGAAGAAATAAAGCTCTTGATATCAGAGGCAGGAAGGGTCTTGGAAGATAAGTTGAATGGAATGGAAGGAATAAAAATCAGAAATTTTTGACATTCCTACCTGGAATTCCCGTTGGTTGTTTTAAAAATGCTAAAATTCCACCAACCGACATATTGCCCCCTGCCAGTGGTGTGGTGTGATCTGATGTGATGTGATGCAACATGGAGGGGCAGCTGGTCAGCACACCTCTCTCCTGGGTATTTTTTTACTGTGGAACCACAACTACTTGGTCAAGCAGCTCCTCACAAGACTGACTGCATTTTGTACCAGTCACCCCCCACCCCCCCCCTCCCTCCTACCCAAGGAAAAATAGCTGGCAGTTAGTCGAATGGCACAGCTAAGGAGGCAGACAGTGGAATGGATAGTGTGTTAAAGAGCAGGTCTAAGATGAACGTAAGACAAGAATAATGGAATGTAGTCAAGTTCAATCAGGAGATGCGGAATGAATAACGAGGGATGATCAGCGAGTTTGCATTTGAAAGCTGTACGAGGAGGGGTCAAAAAGCTTCTACCCTAACAAATAAAGAGTGAAAGAAATTTCATAGTATCAATTTATTTGTATATATAATACCTGTGTACACTAATACACTTGGAGGCTGCTCAGATAACTTCTGCAAACCATTCAAGTAAAAGATCTTTGATTTCAATTGCAACAAAGCATCAGTCACTGCATCATCCTTTGAGGTATTTTTTTTCGGTTTGGGAAAAGGAAAAAGTCTGACACAGTCAGATCTGGAGAATATGGCAGGTGACACTTTGACACGTTCCACATCATTACAAAAGAATCGTGTTCATGATCCATGGAACAACTAATATAACTAACTAACTAGAATGGGAAGTTTTTCATTGTCCATTATACGAGGTTTGTCCGGAAAATACGTATAAAGGTTGAATAATGTCTTTATGTTACAGGTTGCAGTCACCATCAGGTGAGACTACTGCTGTAATCAATCAAATCAATGCTCAGTTCGAGTCAGAGCACTCTGCGTGAAGGTGGGAGTGTGCAGCAGCAGCTTGTGTTCTTAAAGACCGTGGATTGACAGAATGATTGCTGACGAGCTGTCAACCCTCAAAACAATTGTTCACAAAAACTTGAAATGGAGAAATTGTACCGAAGCTCTTGACACCAGAACAGAAAGCAAAGAGGGTTGAGTGCTGTAAGGATTGGTTGGAAGCAGAGGAACGAGGGTACTTTCTCAACCGAGTCATCACTGGAGACGTGTCCTGGTTTTAGAAATTCGATGTGGCGCTCGAAGCAAGGTATGGAACCTAGCAGGAGAGTCGCGAAAATCAAGGTCCAATGTGATGACAGTGTTGATTCTTGGAGCATTGTTCACAAGGAATTTGTCCCTCCCAGCCAGAGATAGAACGGAAATTTTTACGTTGAAGTTCTGACACATCTCGGAGCTCTTGTGGCAAGAGTTCGACCAGAGTTGGATCCTTCATCACAAGAATGCGCCCGCACACATGTCGCTCGTTGTGTTTTTGGCCCGAAGCTCAATCACCACCGGATTTAGTCCCGTGTCAGTTCTTCATGTTCCCAAAAATGCGTAATGGTGTGGCATTGGGAGATGTGGAAACGACATGGCAACTAAACAACATCACAACTGAAGACTTTCAGCAATGTTATCAACAGTGGAAACAGCGTTGGCAGAAGTGTATCACGTCTCAGTGTGAGCACTTTGAAGGAGACAATATTGTAATACCTGAATAATTGTGAAATAAAGTTATTATGTATTTTTCGGACAAACCTCGCAGATTAGGAAATGAGACACTGAAGATAATAGAAGTGTTTTGTTATTTGGGTAACAAAATAATTGATTTTGGCTGACACAGAGAGGATATAAAATGCAGGCTGGACTGTATATCTGAGAAAGAGGAATATGTTAGGAGTGGATGTAAATGTTACGGAGTCTTTTCTGGAGGTATCTGCGTGAAGTGTAGCCTTGCTCCGAAACGAGATGTGAACAACAAGCAGTTGAAGCTAGAAAAGGATGGTATCTTTTGAAATGTGTTTCTAGGAAGAAATTTTGATGATTACGTGGATAAAACATAAGGTAAACTCTGTCCATCGGTACTGGCCGACCACCGTGTCATCGTTTACCAATGACGTCCAGCACACCACTATCCTGCCTGTGTCAGTTTTCTTGTCCTCGAGTTCCTCAGTTGGCATCACAAGGGTGAATGTACACTTTCCCAATCCTCTCACCCAGAAAAATCCCTGGCAGTACAGGGAATCTAAACCTGCGTCCTCGCCATGATAGGCAGCAGCAGTGAATACTAAGTTACAGAGGTAGTCAATAAGTGGATAGATGACTACTACTGGCACTCGACACCCTCTGCACTGCACCTAGAGGTGGCTAATGGAATAATTATGCAGTTGCAAATCAAATTACCAGGGACATAGTATTGAAAGAAATTTTCAGCACAACATGAGTAAAAGAAGGAACTGGTTGATAAGACATACCCTGATGCATCGAGGAATCATCAATTTGGTATTGGTGGGATTTGAGTGAGAGGAGGAAAAGCTGTTGAAGGGGAAATACAGTAAGCAGGTTCAAATAGATGTAGGCTTGCATAGAGAGCTGCATCAAACCAGTCTTTGGACTGAAGACCACAACAACAAAAACAGTTGGCTGTGTGTAGGAATTTTCTGTGGTCAGGAAAGCAATGAGAAATGATTTTCTGATTAAGAAAAGTGCAAACACTATACATCAA
Organism: Schistocerca gregaria; assembly: GCF_023897955.1. Classification (NCBI taxonomy): domain Eukaryota; kingdom Metazoa; phylum Arthropoda; class Insecta; order Orthoptera; family Acrididae; genus Schistocerca; species Schistocerca gregaria. The sequence continues at coordinate 3,923,431 of NW_026061947.1, read as the reverse complement.
TGTGGTGTAAAATGTTTCTTGAGCTGTTTATGAAGCCAGAGAAATCTTATATTAGTTCTTTTGGCATGAAAAACCTGTACACGATGATTAAACTACACCTACCCATGGGTTTTATGCAACTTGCAATGCCTACAAATGTCATGGGCAAGATTTTCATTTCTCTCACCCACTACATGCAAATTACTAGTCCTACATAAAAAAAATGAACAGGATCTTTTTGTGGGAAATTTAATGTAGTCATTTCTTTTTGGGAGGGGAGGGGATACATTTTTGCTAGAAGCCATAGTTTTTGTTAAATAATTCAAAAAGTACAAGACAGGCATTCAAATGCCTTTTTTCTTGAATGTCACAGAAAGTGTGGTGTCCAACAAAGTACAAAATGTAATGTAGTTAATTTTGATACAAAAAGGTTCTCTTCATTGTTTTTGCAGGACTAACAGTGTGCATGTAGGGAGGAGAGGAGAGAAGATTAAAATCATGGGTGTGGTTCTTGAAGATGTTGCAGGTTCCATAAAACTTTATGGCAGGGGCAGCTGAATAACCCTGTGTATGATCCAGAAGATTCCACCACATGGCTGCTGACAGAAAATAGGTGGTTCATATTGGCTTTGCGTATCCCCATTACGTGACTGCTGTAAAGAAGAGGATGTGGGGTGTTCTCTGTCAACTTTTACACCCACATTGGTATGCCAAGAATGTAAGTACCATTGTGGGAAAGGACTCATGAAAACATTTCTTCAGACCGTAACAGCCACCACTGTTCAGACATTTGTCATAGCAGTAATCCAACTTTTCTATGCCCTTTTCATAGAAAGATAATACCAGTTAAGACCTCCAATACTGATCACACTTGCTTACATCATCATAGGTGTTCAAGCACCTTCATCCTGACTGAAGATGAAGTAAAAGTGGTAGTCCGGAGATGTGAGATCAGCACTGATTGGCAGGTGGTCTCACTGTTCCCAACTGAATTGTTTAGTAAGGTTTTCAGTGCCACCAGCAGAAATGAAGCATCACAATGATTCGATTGAGAGTTTTGCATCTTTTGTTTTGAATAGTGTGATGGAGTTCTCTCGGTGTTTTCCAGTATCATACCGCTTTCATGGTTTCAGCTCTCAGAAGGAACTCAACAAGCAGAATGCCTTGTTGGTCGTAGAATCCATTTGACCTGACTTCTTGCACTTGCAACTTCATTATGATTTCTTTTTTGGGGGTGGTGGAGGATTGTCGGACTGTCAGTTCCTTCACTCCATAGATTGTTGATTTTATTTTGGAGTGTCATGAAGACCCCAAGTTTCATCACCAGTCACGATTCTATTTAAGAACTCATCTTCCTTATCACTGTATTCAGTGCTGAAATGTCAAAACTCTGCCAAGGTACATAATTTTGTAAGCATTTTTCAAACGAAATTCACAAAAATTTAAGCAATTTATGACTGAGTCATGCAAAACAGTTTTTGAAATACATTCTTATTGTGAACCATGTGTTTTCTCACCCATATCATCAGTGACAACAGAAGGCTGTCCAACACATGCTTCGTCATGAGTGTTTCTTCAACTGTCTCATCCACTTTCTCACCGTAAATGTCTACAAGTTGATGAATTTCAGCTGGCTTAATGTTCTGTGTGTTGGAACTAAACATAACAGAGCACACGTCACAGTCACTGGGCTCAGGGGTTGTCCTAAAGATTTTGACTGATCACTAACAAATATAAATACCACAAAATTGAGCTGCAGTGACAAGACAATGAACCAGAGAAATGTGTGAACCTACAACACAAGTGCTGCAGTGGCAGTAGAATGATTTGGCAATTACTTTCAGGATGCACCTCATACTTAGGACTTCAATGGAAGTGCCTGTCACCTTTTAATGTAAATTTTTGCTTATGATGGAAACTATGTTTAAGCAGTGTGTGTGTGTGTGTGGCAAGGGGGGTAATTAACAGTTGAACTATCTTTGTTTTGTTTATCTCTCTCTAGTCATGACAGGTAATGTGAATCAAGGACAAAGGTACTTTCTGAGTTACCTTAGTCAAGCTCCAACCCTTCTGTCCTGTACAGCTACTTGCTTTTATCCTGAGGTTGTTACTCTCTGGTCAGCAGGTGCTCCTAAAAAAATTGCATACATTGTGTACAAAAATCTACATTCACAAAGAATTTGTGGGGTCAGAGATGTCAGTAATGCTCAAGATATGGTGTGACTATTGGTATAGGGGCAATTCAGAAAATATCGCCTGTCTACATTATGGCACAACTGGAATATGCTTGCTCAAATAGTGACAATGCATTCAGCTGAACTGGTAACCAGTGCTTCATATACCAACTTCGTCTCCCCCTATAAAAAAAGAAATTTAGAGGCAGTCACATAAAAAAAAGCTTCTTTTCCTCTCCTAAACACTCGAAAATTGTGTGTATGTAGTTTGTTTTCATATACAGGGTGTATTAAAAGAGCTGTCACCATTACCTACACTGCTTGCATGGTGTTAATTTGCACACAGATTTCTGGTTGTTCCACTGGAAAGCTTACCAAGACATTTACAGCATAAAACCGATACCTGCTTGTATTTTAAAAAATGTACACAGCTCTGTAGAATTACCATGACTTTCATGCAGTACAACATTTTTAACCTCTGGGATTTGCTACGAAGTAATTACTCGATGCCATACGAAAAAACGAAACAGCCTCACTGCTAATATTTCTCACATACGTAATAGGTGATGGGAACAATGGAACCAACAAAATTAAGAAGACCATTAGCATTTTTTTTTAAAATTCATCTATCTTTTACAGTAAATTTCAGCCATAAATGTTTCGTAGGCACATTACAACATTAACAAACACTGCATTATAAATATAATTTGGGACTTCAGTGTGCAACTATATACATGACCATTTTTATTACTTAAGGGTTAATTTTATCAACTTACAGAAACAGTTAGGTTAAGAAACATTTAATCATGCCGATGGTCACCTGTTATCTCCCTGCAGTCTGTCACTGCTACATAGTGTTGAACCATAAGCTAGGTGGAAGACTCACTGGACGAAAAATTGTTATAACTACCCACATACATTGGTGAAAAGCTGTTCTGCTGGTCTCAAAATACTTTATTGTGCGCTTCTGTTCCAAATGACAACTTCACAGCTACAGTAATTTCACCAATAAGGTGGGCTACAAATAGGTTGTAATATTCTGACCTGAGTAGCTCTTCAGCAAATAGAGCTACATAATATGTGCTACTGTTTTTACATGACCACTAATGATAGTCATATTTACAATAGAAACAATAATTAGGCCCAATACATTTAAAATTGTATGCCTACAGCCAGAATTTACTACTTGTTGAAAGTGAAAATTCATCAAAATACTTGCAGTACACACTGAAATACCTTGCTGCAATAAAGCTAAATCTCCTAACCAAAGGCAGTTGTACATTGTTGTGGGGACCTAGAATAGCTAGTAAATGTAACTAAATAATATCTGTATTCATTTGAGTTTGTTTCACCAAGATCCAGATTATGTTGTCACTTATGTCCCCTTGTTCTCACATTAACCTATTAGTTTTCAATTTTTGCCAATTGATACAAGACAGACTTATAACTCCTTCATGTTCACTGTTATTGGCAATAACTTTATTAGCTCTGATGACAATACAAAACTCGATAAACAAGTCAATGCAATCTGTGCCAGCACTTACCTCTTTCAAATTTTGTTTACATTCAGTGCTATTCATTTTGTTCTAAGGCTTGTGTTTAGTATAAATAACCAATGGTGCATCTGTAAGCCATACCAGTTCCAATATTAAAACTGCCTCAATTTGATCCCATAGATTGCCACTTTACTGATGTGGCATTTAATAAATTAAGAAGAGCATCTCTCTTGAAATATTTACAAACTGAATACTGCTGAACAAGACGTACGTACATTTTCACACAGGTATACAATTGAAAACGTTGACAGATGCTCCAAAAATTTCTTTTGCAACCTGAATACTGAAACATATTCTAGGAACTACTTTAAAATGTTAAAATTCTACACTGGAAGACACTCTGTTTCATTTTTATATTACTGCAGAAGGGCAGGAGCAAGGTAAGGTACTTTCAGGTTCCAGTACTGACCATGGTCTTACTGTCATCCAGTTAGAAACATTCACACAATGTTAGTCACAGCAGAAGCACTTCCACTACAATGGTTGTGACAAGTATGCTCCTAAACCCTATTGCTCTCATTTACTTTTTTGTGGTTTACATTGTTCACTGATAAACAATGGCATCCTAGCAGACACTGTAGAAATAAACTTCTTTGGACCAAATACATGTTAAATGTTTATTAGTATTTCTGTCACAACAATAGAAGGTAAGTAAGGTTGCTCCACACCGAAATTATAAAATTTTTTACTGCCAACAACAGTTGTTCTGCTCTAAAATCAAACTAAATTTTCAGGTCTTCTGTGTGGTCTGCAAGTTCCTTTATGTTGGGAGCATACGTTTTACTTAATAGACAAGTTTTATAAGAAAAAACTAAAAGGAAATGGAATGAGAAATTAGAATGTGTAAGAATCACTCTAATTAGGCCAGTGGCTATATAATCTTGGTGGTGCACGGAACTGGGTTCTCAAGGCTGAGAAGAGACAGAGAAATGAAGTGAGCTGTTTATGTTCCTTTGAAAGATCTACTGACACTAGGAATGATTATGTATGCCAATCAAGGACTATTTAAGACCATGACAGTTGGTCCTCTTCACTAGGGGTGCGAGAGAACAAACCACCTCTTCACCACAGAAGAAAGGGAAAAATATTGTGAACTGCTATGCCAGATAGACAAATGTGTAAATTCATCAACTGAACACATAACAGGTATTGACTAGTAATAAGTTTTGCCAAAGCCAGTTGTCATTGGTTAGGTCAATACATGCCTAAGATGTCATTTTTCATGAGTAACACTGTGTGAACAAAGAACAGCTCTCAAGCATACTAAAAATCAATGACCCAGTGCCAGCTGGAATAACAAAGTTTCTTTATGGACCACATTTTGATCACTTGGCAGAAGCAATCTCTAGTTTATAGTGGGCTGTAATGATATCAAGCATAATATCTCACATCACCTCATAACTTTGGCATTCTGCTGTTTTTAGGGCAGTGCTTAACACATCAAAGAAGTTCGCCAAGATATGGCACCGTTTTTTTATAATACCTGCCACTCTGCTTGTGTCATGTTAATGGAAACTGACAATCATAGCACCCACAATGGTTCAATTTTCACTTTCACAAAAAGAAAACCAGACTGTCTGTGGGTTTGGTGTTCAGCAGGGGACAAAACCTTGTTTGTGGTCTGGCTGCAAGACTCAAAAGCATTCTAATGCCCGTGCTTACATCACTGGGTTTTGAGGTCCTGAAAAAAACACACACACACACACTTAAATCACTAGAAACTGCTGTCAGGTAGAACCACTGTACTCAATAACAACCAGAATCATTTCTATAAGTATCGCATATGAGTGCAGCTTATGGAAACTATATGGACATGAGTTCAAAATCCCTTTCTTATCTGCAGGAATTTACACTAGATTATCACACAACAGCTGTAGGGACCTAGAATAAGTTAATTCATTGAGAATACGAGAAATTGCGACACTCTCATTTCATTATTTTCAACAGAACAACCAAAGGAAATAGAAAATCTAGCTGAAGAAATTAATAAATTACACCACAAAATTCAATTCACTTCATGTCACTGTAGGAATGAAACATTAACAAAGCTTTTTATATAAAATTCTGAAATTTCCAGGAAGCCAACAATTACCAGGGTTACCATCCATATCAATATAAAAATGTGTTCTTCAGAAGAATGTTTAATCACATGCGTAAAGGTCCAATGGATACAAGTTAAAGATAAAAAGAAACACAAATTGTAAAATCAGCTGCCTCCAGTTATGAATACATTCCTGCTGTAATACATAAATTAAACCAACCAGTTTCTGGACAACCACCCACAAACAGGAAGACCATCTTTGTAATAATCTGACCTTCCTCAAGGAAGATTTCATGCCAACCTCTTCAAGTTGTATGACATGAAAATAAGCTTCTTCACAAGCAACACAATACTGAAAGCACTAAGCAAGAATATCACAAGTCAGGTATGTCCAATCTTTGGCAATAAACAAACTGGTAGAAGCACAGGGATGCACTCCGTCTTAACATCCAACTTTGCAGAATGAGTTACTGGGCAAGAATTGTGGCAAACAGTGTAGAAAAGATCCAGGAAAGAAATCTGACTTTCTTGAAGGAACTGAAATATCTTTCAACACAGATACAGCACCAGTCTACTTGCTCAATGACAAATCTTGCCTTCACAACTATGAAGACTTTCTATTTCAAAAATAATTAAATAAAAAAAAAACCTGCCCCCCTATCTCTCTTTACATCTTACCTACATTGATATCACTATAAATAATCTTGCATGATATATCTAAGCCTTCTACTCTTGTTTTTAAAAGTAAACTTCATCTACATAGCAAGAGCTGCAAATATTGGAACTTAACTCTATTATTGGGCATTCATGTTCAGTTTTGATTAAAGTATTTACCCACACACTTTTATTGTCTCTGAGCAAAGTATGTTATATCTTCATAACACGCATCAGTTGTACAGTGCTGGCTAAGTTTAGTAATCGATTGTGCCTCATGGGCATGACTATTGTCTGAAGTAGTGATGGAAGGAATTGACACTGTGAATGCTGCATAGAGGGCTATGTGAGTATCTTTTCTGAGCAGCACATTGCAAATCATACCAGATAAGCTCAATGTTCAAATCTGGGGAGTTTAGTGGCCAGTGGAAGTGTTTAAATTTAGAAGAGTGTTCCAGGAGCCACTTTGTTGCAATTCTGGACCTGCCAACTGTATCATTGTCCTGCTGGAATTGACCGAGTCCATCGGAATTCCCAATGGACAGGATGCTTATGTATGTGTCACCTTTCAGGGTCATACCTACCCATATACTCCAACTGCATGCCTCCTACATCATTACAGAGCCTCCACCAGCTACAACTGTCCCCTACTGACATGCAGTGTCCATAGATTCAGGAGGTTGTCTCCATGCCTGTACGTGTCCAACTGCACGACACAGTTTGAAATGAGACTTGTCCGACAAGGCAATACATTTCCACTCATCAACAGTCAAATATTGGTGTTGATGGACCCAGGTGAGGCATAAAAATTGGTGTCGTTCAGTCATCAAGGGTACACAAGTGGACCTTCAGCTATGAAAGTTCATATCGTTGATGGTTCACACTCTGACACTTGTCCATGGCCCAACATTGAAATATGCAGCAATTTGCAGAAGGGTTGCACTTCTTCACTTTGAATGATTCTCTTCAGTTGTTGGTCCTGTTTTTGCAGGATCTTTCTTCGGCTGCAACGATGTCGGAGATCTTATGTTTTACTAGATTCCGGATATTCACTGAATGCTCATGAAAATAACCACTTCATTCTTACGTTGGAGATGCTTTGTCCCATTGCTCATATGCCAACTATAACACCACATTCAAATTCACGTAAATCTTGATAAGCTGCCATTGTAGCAGCACTAAGCAATCTAGCATCTGTGCCAGAAAAATGTTATCTTATATAGGCATTGCCGACTGCAGTGCCATAATCTGTATGTTTACAAATCCCTGTATTTGAATACGTATGCCAAAGCCAGTTTTGTTGGCAATTCAGAGTATATACATATCCTGTGAGAAGATAATGATATGTTAAAAAATCCACATACTGTGATGGAAGAGGTCCATGGTATTCTGGGACCATTTTATCCTCAGAAAAAAAACCTCTTACCTTGATATGCTCAGGCTGTTACTATGACTGGCTGACTCCCGAGACACAGTCTTTTTCCAGCAATATGGTGCACTGTGGCAGATGTTGCGGAACAGGTGTTACGAGGTATGCTGAAATGGCAGGGGTGGTCCTATTCCCTGGTGTTCTAGGCCAACAGGCATTGGAAACTTGGGCTTGTTTCTATGAGCATATACCAAGGACAGAGTCTAACAAGCAGCTGTCAACCACATCAAAAATTAAATGAACAAAATCATTACTGTCCTTGCCACAGGTGATGCAGATATAATGTGCTGAATGTGGATCGATCCTGATAACAGACTGGAAATTGTGCCCACTACCACTGGTGCACACATGTTGAAATTGATTAAACTGCATAAAACTTTGTGACAATACCTTAGGTCTAATTTGTTTGCATGCTGTTACACAACATAAGTGTTCTGTAACTTTTGAGACACTCTGTTTATCCTCTGCCCATTGCAGGTTAAAAACCTTATTGTGCTGTCAGAGTCCTTGATATGTTCTCAGAAAGAGGCTAAACCACCACACATTTCAAGTCACCTGCTGTCCAGATTATGTGGTGTTTGCTCCACTGACAACATATACATTTTTATGCCTCAATAGTCTTCTGCAAGGGTCCCACTGCATGCAACTTGCCATCACAATATTTGGTTGAAAACTAGTAGACATGGGTCTGCAGTGATTCCTGTTGTGTTTGAGACTGACTGTCAATGGCAACTTACAATGTTCATCTCGATGACTAACTACGAGTTAGGATCTTAATGTGGCCACATTGTGTGGTACAACATTCCTTGTAGACAAGCATTTGGGAGAGAATAATCCCATATGAGGAGGATTGAGGAAAGAGCATGTAAAAGGCACATTATAAAATATGTGATGAGGGGAGGCAAATAACGTGGAGTAGCATCTATCGACCCACTTCACTGAGTGGTCAGCATATCTGACTGCCATGCAGTTCATTTCCAGTCATGTCGCACCTTCTCTCTGCTCAGGGAGTGGGTGATATGTTGTCCTTATTATTGATTCATCATCGCCAGCATGAAAGTCACCCACCGTGGTGTCAACAGAAAAGACCTGCAACTTGTCAGCCAAATTTACCCAGCAAGTGACTCCCAGGTATCAATGTCCATATGACCACTTCATTCCACCTAGAGCATTAGAAAGGGAAACGTACTAAAGAGGAACAGTGACCAGATATGCTAAATGTGTTGGGCTATAAACAAACAAGGATACTATTTCAAAATTTAAAAGCTTTTGTCTACCTTGGTCACCAAAGTCTGAACATTATGGCTTTTCCTTAGAAACATACAGTGATCAGAAGTGCAAAGTAGCAACCGAAAAGATATCTTATCAGTGTACTATCAGATATGAGGCTCCTCTGAAATTGTCTATGGAGGTTTTTTACTTTCTCCTACATAAAGGGTGAGATGAACTCCACTGATAAAATTCAGGTGGTGGTTCAAAGGTGTTTTATGAGTATTTTGGTACAATGGACCTTGGTCTCCTGTGGCTCACTGCAAAGTAATAATGTAATTATGATTTATTTAGTTTGTTACCTTCATTTCTTCTGAAAATACACGTTAATGTGACTACCCGTCAAGACCTCGAATAACCTCTTTTTGCAGTGCACACCGTTGCGAGACATGCAGGAAGAGATTCATGGAAATGATCATATGGCATTAATGACTGGCAGACCCCATCCAGGCTCGATCAGTTGCCTACTGCAATTCTTTTCATTTTATGCTGCTTTTGAGACATGCTTGTTCATGACAAGAACAACACAATGCCCACTTTCCAAGGACACAAAAATCCCTTATCAAACTGGGCTCCCCCACGTGGCTGTGAGGTTCTGTATTAACAGGGGTGTGGAGCCATTACGATTTCATTGCCAAGTCCAGGTGTTCTACGTTTCTCATGTGAGGATCCACGGACAATACACCCTGGCAGGGGGGTTCCCACAGATTCTCAGTTGGTTTAAATCCGAGGACTTTGGTGGTTAGAGGCATGTGATAAACTCGTCCTGTTGCTGTTTAAACCACACATGTACCCTGCGAGCTGTGTTGCATTGTACTGCTGGTAAATGTCACTATGCTGAATAAAAACAAACTGTGTGTGCGGGTGGACACGGCCCTCGAGGACAGACGGATACATCTGTTAATCCTTTGTGCCTCCCAGAATATCATCACCACCCAGGGAATGCCACAGACTCCCTCCCCTGTCGTGCCCCATTCTGACAGTTGTTGCAGTGTGTTTTGCTTTCAGACATTTAACAATGTGCATTCCAATAGCCATCTGTCATTTGAAATGCCTCTCAGTTCATCTGGGTGGTCAGTTGTTTAACAGATGCACGTCTCTGCAGCTGACATTCACCCCTGTCATCTGTGGCCCACGACTACACCACAGTATCCTCGGCACCAATTCTGAATAGCGCCATTTTGCTGAGCTTAGTATACTTTAACCACACTGACATGCAAACAGTTTACAGACTTAGTCATTCCCAAATGCTTCCACCCTTTCCCCAAAAGCCAATGACAGTGCACATTTTGTCTCCTCCTTATAGTGACAACTGCACTGTTTTCTGTGGCTCCCAACATGCTTTGTATACCCTTCACTGCTAGTGGTTACTGCATGTCGATTTTGATTGCTGGCAGTGGTCACATTAATATTATGGACCAGACCCTGTATCTACACAATAAAGAAAAAAAACCAGTGTAGCATATCAACTGTATTTTGTCAAAAAATATGCAAGTTTTTTTCACAGAAATGGAAAATTTCTAAATTCGTTCCCCTGTTGAAAAAGAGTGATAATCTTGAAACAGAAAACTGCAGACCTGTCTCACTTCTCCCAACTTTCTCTAAGGTTTTGGCGATACTAATCAAATATAGAGTGACACATTATCTTAATTATGGAATCTGATAAACAGTAATCAGCATGGATTTCTAGCTGGGAGTAGTACCGAAACAGCTGTACTGGAAGAAACCCAAAAGAAATAATTAGTAAATTGGGAGAGGGAAAAAGTGTTGTCAGGATAAATCTAGAGCTGTCAAAAGCCTTTGACACTGTTGACCACAGCATACTTTTGGAAAAGCTTGAAGCTATAGGTATCAGAGGACCGGAACAAAAAGTGGCTTGAGTAGTATCTGGAAAAGAGGATGACGGTGGTTGGAATTACAGCACCAAAAGAAGTGTATTAGGCCCCTTGCTGTTCCCCATTTACATTAATTATATTCATGTGCCAGAGAGAAAAGCTAGAATCAAGTTGTTTTGCTGAAGATACTAGTTTAATTGTTTGTTTTATGAAGCAGTCATTGCACACTATTGTGGACCATGTCCTACAAGATACACAAAAATGGCTCAGTGCAAACAAGCTAACACTGAATGCAAAAAAAAAAAAAAAAAAACTAATTATGTGCAATATGGAAGAATAAGTGAACATGACGACCTACATCTCACTATGGAGGGAAACAACTTGAAAGAGTTCAGTGAGCAAAATTCCTGGGTATGCACATTGATGAGAAGGTAAACTGGAAGGACCATGTGGTGAGCTTAGCACTAAAACCCAATTCGGCATGTTTTGTACTTGGAATAATTTCAAGAGTTTGTAGTAATGACTGTACCAGATTAGTATATTTTGGCTATTTACAGTCAATTGAGGCCTATGGGATAGTACCCTTGAGGAAAAACAAATTGTTGTTTAAATGTGATTTTCAAATTACAAAAACACCCTATTCAGATAATGACCCAGAGCCCACATCAAACACGTCGTAGGCCCCTTTTTAAAGCATTGGAAATTTTTGCAATTCCATCATTATACATTCTGAAATGTCTGTCGGTGTTCAAACAAAATCACGACAAAATGAAAAACCAATACAGATTACCATACACGGCAATGTAAAGATCTCCACTTACAGGCTGTAATAAGGGACCCAAAGTGAGAAACATGTATGTAAACAAGGCATCAAACTTTTTAATGCACTACCAAAACATATCAAAGAGCTGGAAAATTAGGATAAATTTAAAACTGTTATAAAGAACCACATGCTTGACAAATGCTATTACAGCATAAGTGAATAGCTGTGCGCAAATGTATAAGGATTTAATTTCATGTGATGAACAAAATTTCATCAATGAATATGTCTGGCAAGCCCATAAGAAGATCAATAACCACATGCTTAACAAATGTCACTACAGTATAAGTGAATAGCTCTGCTCAACTGTACAAAAATGTATGATGTGACAAATGAAATCACAACATCAAGGAATAGGTCTGTAAAGCACATAATTTCTTGTGTCATAAAAACAGTTATTTGTTGTATATTGTATTAAAAATGAGATAAATTAATATGAATACAGCACAAATTTGATCATTGGGATTTTGTGGTCTTAAGTCCTGATACTGGTTTGATGCAGCTCTCCATGCTACTCTATCCTGTGCAAGCTGCTTCATCTCCTAGTACCTACTGCAACCTACATCCTGCTGAATCTGTTTACTGTATTCATCTCTTGGTCTTCCTCTACGTTTTTACCTTCCCTGCAGCCCTCCAATACTAAATTGGTGATGTCTGAGAACATGTCCTACCAACCGATCCCTTCTTCTACTCAAGTTGTGCCACAAACTCACCTACTCCCGAATCGTATCCAATACCTCTTCATTAGTTATATGATCTACCCATCTAATCTTCAGCATTCTTCTGTAGCACCACATTTCGAAACCTTCTATTCTCTTATTGTCCATGTTTCACTTCCATACCAGGCTACACTCCATACAAATACTTTCAGAAACGACTTCCTGACACATAAATCTATACTCGATGTGAACAAATTTCTCTTCTTCAGAAACGCTTTCCTTGCCATTGCCAGTCTACATTTTATATCCTCTCTACTTCTCATCAGTTATTTTGCTCCCCAAATAGCAAAACTCATTTACTACTTTAAGTGTCTCATTTCCTAATATAATTCCCTCAGTATCACCTGACTTAATTCGACTACATTCCATTATCCTTGTTTTGCTTTTGTTGATGTTCACCTTATATCCTCCTTTCAAGACACTATTCATTCCGTTCAACTGCTCTTCCAGGTCCTTTGCTGTCTCTGACAGAATTACCACGTCACTGGTGAACCTCAAAGTTTTTATTTCTTCTCCGTGGATTTTAATACCTACTCCGAACTTTTCTTTTGTTTCTATTACTGCTTGCACAATATACAGATTGAATAACATCGGGGAGAGGCTACAACCCTGTCTCATTCCCTTCCCAACCACTGCTTCCCTTTCATGTCCCTTGACTCTTATAACTGCCATCTTGTTTCTGTACAAACTGTAAATAGCCTTTCGCTCACTGTATTTTACCCCTGCCACCTTTAGAATTTGAAAGAGAGTATTCCAGTCAACATTGTCAAAAGATTTCTCTAAGTCTACAAATGTTAGAAACGTAGGTTTGCCTTTCCTTAATCTACTTTATAAGGTAAGTCGTAGGGTCAGTATTGCCTCATGTGTTCCAATATTTCTACAGAATCCAAACTGATCTTCCCCGAGGTTGGCTTCTACCATTTTTTCCATTCATCTGTAAAGAATTTGCGTTAGTACTTTGCAGCTGTGACTTATTAAACTTATAGTTTGGTAATTTTCTCATCTGTCAACGCTTGCTCTCTTTGGGATTGGAATTATTATACTCTTCTTGAGGTCTGAGGGTATTTCGCCTGTCTCATACAACTTGCTCACCAGATGGTAGAGTTTTGTCAGTACTGGCTCTCCCAAGGCTGTCAGTAGTTCTAATGGAAGGTTTTCGACTCAGGTCTTTCACTGCTCTGTCAAACTCTTCATGCAGTATCATATCTCCCATTTCATCTTCATCTACATCCTCTTCCATTTCCACAATATTGTCCTCAAGTACATCACCCTTGTATAGACCCTCTATATACTCCTTCCAACTTTCAGCTTTCCCTTCTTTGCTTAGAACTGAGTTTCCATCTGAGCTCTTGATATTCATACAAGTGGTTCTCTTTAATTTTCCTGTAGGCAGTATCTATATTACCTCTGGTGAGACAAGCCTCTACATCCTTACATTTGTCCTTTACCCATCCCTGCTTAGCCATTTTGCACGTCCTGTCATTCTCATTTTTGAGACATTTGTATACCCTTTTGCCTGCTTCATTTACTGCATTTTTATATTTTCTCCTTTCATCAGTTAGGTTCAATATCTCTTCTGTTACCCAAGGATTTCTAGCAGCCCTCATCTTTTTTCCTACTTTATCCTCTGCTGCCTTCACTACTTCGTTCCTCAAAGCTACCCATTCTTCTTCTACTGTATTACTTCCACCCATTCCTGTCATTTGTTCCCTTATGGTCTCCTTGAAGCTCTGTACAACCACTGGTTCTTTCAGTTTATCCAGGTCCCATCTCCTTAAATTCCCACCTTTTTGCAGTTTCTTCAGTTTTAATCTACAGGTCATAACCAATAGATTGTGTCCAGAGTCCACATTTGCCCCTGGAAATGTCTTACAATTTAAAACCTGTTTTCTAAATCTCTGTCTTACCATTATATAATTTGAAATATTGCAGTATCTCCAGGTCTCTTCCACATATACAACCTTCTTTCATGATTCTTGAACCCAGTGTTAATCATAGCTAAGTTATGATCTGTGCAAAATTCTACCAGATGGCTTCCTCTTTCATTTCTTCCCCCCCAATCCATATTCACCTACCACGTTTCCTTATTTCCATTTTCCTACTACCGAATTGCAGTCACCAATGACTATTAAATTTTCGTCTCCTTTCACTATCTCAATAATTTCTTTTACTTCATCAAACATTTCTTCGTCATCTGCAGAGCTAGTTGGCATATAAAGTTCTACTACTGTGGTAGGCGTGGGCTTCGTGTCTATCTTGGCCACAATAATGCGTTTACTATGCTGTTTGTAGTAGCTTACCCACACTCCTATTTTTTTATTCATTATTTAACCTACTCCTGGTTACCCCTAATTGATTTTGTGTTTATAACCCTGTAGTCACCTGACCAAAAGTCTTGTTCCTCCTGCCACCGAACTTCACCAATTCCCACTATATCTTACTTTAACTTATCCATTTCCCTTTTTAAATTTTCTAACCTACCTGCCCGATTAAGGGATATGAAATTCCACGCTCCGTTCCGTAGAACGTCAGTTTTCTTTCTCCTGATAACGACATCCTACTGAGTAGAGCTCGCCCAGAGATCCGAATGGGGGATTATTTTACCCCCGAAATGTTTTACCGAAGTGGACGCCATCTCATTTAACCATACAGTAAATGTGCATGCCCTCGGGAAAAATTTCTACCACAGTTTCCCCTCGCTTTCAGCCATTCGCAGTACCAGCACAGCAGGGCCGTTTCGGTTCGTGTTACAAGGCCAGATCAGTCAATCATCCATAATGTTGCCCTGCAACTACTAAAAAGGATGCTGCCCCTCTTTAGGAACCACACGTTTGTCTGGCCTCTCAACAGATACTCCTCCGTTTTGGTTGCCCTATGGTACGTCTATCTGTATCACTGAGGCAAGCAAGCCTCCCCACCAACGGCAAGGTCCATGGTTCAGTGGGATGATGATAAATAAAAGTTGCGAGTGGATGAGTGTGTTATGCATTGCAAGGCAAAACACAGCCAACTGGGCACGGTATAGCAAGAGCCAACGCTGCAGCACACTACTGGAACAGAAACCTTTCATCATTTTCCACTATGGAAGTGTTTAGAGAACGTGAGCTTAAGTCCTAAACGAACATAGTGTGGATGTGTAAGCCCTCAGCCTTCGTGCACTAAATTCTTCTCATCTCAGTACCACAGCCATCGCCATCGGCGTAACCGTGGAATGCAGTAAGGGGTTGGCTGTTCGACCACAAGAAGCGGCAGCCTGCCCTGAGTTACAAGGGGCTAGCGGAAATTCGCGGGGATAGTCAGCTGCACTGTTTTGCTGCTTTACCTACAACTCAGACTATTGTGGTCGTGACATTTCTTATACCTATTAAGTGTTGCAACAATGTATTTGTATGATTTCAGCTGTTACAACTGCGACTCTTTGGCATCACGGTAATAGGGTACGGTATTTTTTCGCCTGTTTAACTGCATAGTTTTATTTTTCGCTATCGATTTGCTGTAGTACCTTAGAACATATTCTGAGGTCAAACAGAACGACCTCAACGCGAGCCAGCATGAATTTTGAGAATATAGATCATGCGAAACCCAATTCACTTAAAAAGCACAGTTGTCCTGGTGAGTGAAATGCGTTTCGGAAATCAGTAAACACCGTTTTCCCCTGTCTGCCTTGATCTCTGGTATTCAGACTGTCGTTCGAGTCGGGTTGCACGTAGTCGATGTTTTCGGAATCCATGCTGCTTAGCAGGGGGGAGCTCATTCAGTCTGAGGTAACTCGTTACGCCTGAGTTCAGAATTATAAATTTTCTGCTTGACCAAGATTTCGTGCCACCGTGAAGACCAGCCTAGACTTCAGGGTGGCTCTAATGCCACTCTTGATTCCTTGTGGATGGCTTGGAAGTTAATGCTGATAATCTCTGAGAACTGTACACAGTCGTATGCGTGAATACAAGGTGCGCTGATAAAAAGTAAAACATTTATTAACAGTCGGCTGCTACTTGGATAATCAGCACGTGATTACCGACGCAAAAGGTAACACAGAGTTTGACAGTAGGAGTACAAAAAATATCTCGTGACCAAAGACGTAAGCGTAGTTATGGCGATTAGCTTCTTAAAAGTTTACACAAGTACAGATGGAAATTGTGCTCGAATATGTGATACAAATAAAGCAATATACTGATGTGAGTTGGGCGTTTTACTGCTCTGTAACTGGCAACAGGATCGCGTTTACGTGTATGTTATCTGGGCATCACAACCAATTAAAATAAATCCCCCCCCCCCCCCCCACATAAGTATAAAAAGGCAAATGTCGGGCTTGGTAGTCTAGCGATAATGAGCGTGCAGGAACAGTAGAAGTCGTGAGTTCGAATCTCGGTGCCTTTCTTTTTTTGTATTTTTAAGTGCAGTGTGCCATGTTTTTGGCTAAATATACCACTTAATCTTTTACCCTTGTTTTCGTCTGTCTGTTGCAGATCCTTTGCTTCAGGAACGGGGAGATGTATCAAGTTGAAATTTTTTTCACATACTGAGGTCGTGTTCCCTTCACGGTGTAAAATATACAGACCTAGAGGGCACTTTCTGTTGACCTACACTAATGAAAATTAGCAAGGAGCAAGGTTTTACAGTACACGTAAAGGAAAAATCCGAAAACTGGGAATTTGTTATTATATCACACGGAAATTGTTATCCAACATCGAACTTCAAATTACAACATCAGTAGTTCTGCGTTCATGTTGACTGGTTCCCAATACTAAACGTCAAATATCGCGCAAGGAATGGCAGTATTGTGTTTCGGAATGTAGCCGTCATCAGATATCCATATGCGATTACTGCATCTGCATATGTCGTTCAAAGTTGCATGTGAAGCAGAACAGACACAGTTAGCCTCAATGCAGAACTTCTAATTACTCTAATAACAGTAATACTTAAATATCTGCAACATTTCGCGGTCCTGTCACCAACTGTATAAACATTAATTTTAATAATGAACAGTCTCAGTTGCACCGTTTATCTAGAATTTACCTGTGTTTCAGTCGGGATAACCCAACCTTCTTCACAATAACAGTATCTACTGTCTGTCCATAGTGGACATCGCCAAGTTAATACTACTAATTCATAAACTATCGCCAGACTGTAAAACTTATCTGGCACTGCATCGGCCCCACTTCGCGACCGCGATACGGCAGCCACGAGTGCTGTACTGGATCTCCACTATGAACACACAGTAAACATTGTTATTCTGAAGAAGGTTGAGTTATCCCTACTGAAACCTGGGTAAATTCTAGGTAAGCGATGCAACAGAGGCTGTTCATTATTAAAATAATAATACTGGTCGCCTGCTTCCTGCATGACTTTGTCACATTTATACTATTAAAATGAAAACATTCTCGAAAATCTTTTAATCCGTGGGATCGGTATCTTGCCAGGATCAATGTCGATAACGGGTGAAAATAGTCGAGATTCTCTAATCCCGGAACGTATGAACTGTCTACGTACATAATTAAGTTTGTATAACATCCTCAGCGAGCGAGTCCATTTTTTGTATATTATGCAATGTACCTTTTTTCTCTTTTGAAAATGTGTCTTAATGACGTGTAAGATTTTGCAGTTCATGGATGACTGACATGCAATGATTCAAACCCATTACATTCTTATGCCTTGTCTTAAATAACAATGCTGCAATGAGACTGAAAATTGAAACCTATTACAGGGTTGCCACAACTTTCCCCCAAGTGAAAGACCAAAATTGAAAAAAAAAAAAATGTAATGACCTCTGTGTTTCTGAACGTGTGAACAAAAATCTTAAGTACTAACATCAAAATGTTGTGTAATGAACTGCTTGTAGATGGAGAAAGGAAGCCCAATGGTAGATATGTTTAATTAAGATCACTGATTTTATTTTCATAAAGCGAAACCCATTTGGTGACGGAAATATGCATTTTCTTGGAGTTGCGAGACACATTTCTGAAAGCAGTGATGGTATTTAAAATAATCTCAGAAAAAAGTAGGCCTCTCGAAATAAATGTACAAGGTGGGCAAGAGGTGTGTCAACCAACTCTGTAGGTGACTGCTAATAAAATTATGCTTCTATGTTCGTAATTGTCGGTTATTACTCACTGAGTTATGTCTATTATCTACAGGTATTGTGTGATTTTTTTTTTCTTTCAATAAATACATGACTTCATAGTGTACAAACTGCCTGCGATTGCCACAATTTTTTTTTCTTATCGTCCATTCTTTCAAATATATAAACTACTTTCGAAGTGCCAAAATATACTATAATAAATAAATTTTGTATCAAACGCCGCACTGTACAATATGCTTGCTGTGAGACAGTCACGATTCCCGAAATACATCGCCTGGGGCCGAGGAGGGGCACCACAGTCCTAGGTCCATGGTAGTACCCGCACATTAGTGGCAAACTATGGGCTTTGGATCGGCAGGCCCGATCCGTTAGAGAGACCCACAGAAATGGCCTGCAATTTTTGCCCGCCACGAAAGTCCATTCATGTGACCAGCCATTCACATGTCACAGTCACCACGTCGATGAAATGATACCGCGGCGATAACACACGCAACGGGTAACTCGAGCAAATACTCTGAGCGTAGTCAGCAACTCACCGTAAGGATGATCGCTCAGGCACATAGAAAAGACCATCAAACTCTATAACTAAATTTCTGGCTGCAGCCTTTGTCAGAAAACGAAAGTTGTTGTGACTTTTTTTTACCGCCAGTTCATTTGTCCAGTTGCGGAAGCTGTCAGGCGCTGACGCCACGCTGCAACACACCACTGCCAGGCGGGCTGCATCGAGCACAGCCCCTGTAAATCAGCAAATGCACAGTCCAGCGAGCTAAGAAAGTTGCAACTCGGTCTGCAGAGGTCCTTCGTGCATACGAGACACTAGAACAGGTGGTGCACACAACCGCGACAGTATCAGTGCTGCTGCGGACCTTTCGCTGCATCCACTGTGACTCGTGCGGCCACTGGAGTGTAAGTGTGCCTCCCGGGCAGTCCTGTCGTAGCCGACAATTGGTGCCCAGCATCGCCTCCGACTGCACGCCGCCTTCGCTTCCTGTCCACAGTGTTAACTATACAGACGGCGCTTCTACGAAATCGGCAAAAAATTAGATACACCATTTAAAGAATATTATGTTTTTGAAGAAAACTACACTGTCAAAAATTCCCTTTAACTAACAGCTAAAATTAAAAACTTTTCCATTTCTGATGATGGTAATTCCGTATCCTTTAACGTAATTAATTTACTTGCTAACATTCACATTTATGAGACTATTAAAATTACTGATGAGAATCTTCTCCAACACAAAAACCTAATGTACAAGAAATTAAAGATGTCATTAGGTTATTACTTCTGATACTCTCCTACAACTATTTCCAGTTTAACGCTGAAATTTTTTTTACGACCTTAAGCCTTTGCCGTGCCCATTTGTATAACAAGTACGCTTGCCAACAGTTTTGTTAAACATCACAAAAGGCAGTACTGTAAGAAATTGGTGTGACCTGAGCAATTTTCCAGTCTTTAGGTACGGATCTTTCTGTGAGCGGTTGTATATAATTACTAAACATGGAGCTATTGTATCAGCACACTCAGAGGAACTTGACTGGTATACAATCTGGAACGGAAACCTTGCCTTTAATAAGTGATTTAAGGTGCTTTGCTACACCGAGGATATGCACTTTCTGTTGACTGGGCTTCGGGAATGCTTACTTCGTATTCTTTGCTGAAGGAGTTTCGGAAAACCACGTTTCTTAACTCTACTTTAGTGGCACTGTCATCAGTGACTCCACTGTTACTTTCGCCCAGTGAAGCTACTGATTGCGTCTTGACACTGGTGTACTCTATGCATGACCAGAATCTCTTTGGGTTTTTCGCCAGATTTCGAAACAGAGTTTTGTTGCGGAAATTATCAAGAGCATCTCGCACTGTAGTAACCGCTATATTTAGAACTTCTGCAAAACATTGCCAGTCTTGCGGATTTTGGATTCTTTTAGATTTGGCATGCTTTTTCGTTACTTCTGCAACAGCGATTTCACCCGTTTTGTCCATGGGGGATCAGTACCATCACTTATTAATTGATGTGGTATATATATCTCTCAATTGCAATCGATACTATTTCTCTGAAATCATTCCACATCTTTTCTACGCTTACATGATCAGATCGGAAGGAGTGGAGGCTGTTTCCTTAAAAATCGTTAAGAGCATTGTCACCTTTTTTTAAACAGATGTACTTTAAGTTTCTTTTTGATGGTTGTAGGTGTTACAGTATTCAGTGTACAGGCAACTGACTTGTGGTCGCTAATCCCTGTATTCGTCATGATACTACCTATTCATCCAGGAATATTTGCTGCTAAGAGGTCAAGTACGCCTTCGCAATCATTTATGCTTCGAGTGGGCTCACGAACTAATTGTTCAAAATAATGTTTTCAGAAAGCATTCAGTACAATTTCGGCTGTCGTTTTATGCGTACCGCCGCCTTTAAAGGTATAAATTTTCCAGCATATCGAGGATAGATCGAAATCAACACCGACTATAATTGTGGGAGTGGGGTACCGATTTGAAATGAGACTCACGTTTTCTTTGAACTGTTCAGCAACTATATCCTCTCAGTCGGGGTCGGTAAAACGATCCAGTTTAGTCCGATTGACAAGTATAGCCTCTACCCATACTGTTTCGCAGGAACTATCTACTTTAGTTTCACTACAAGGTAAACTACTTCTGACAGCAATAAATACTCCAGCACCAACTATGTTTAATCTATCCCTTCTGAACGTTGTTAGGTCGTTTGAAAAAATTTCGGCTTAACTTATTTCCGGCTTTAGCCAGCTTTCCGTACCTATAACTGTTTGAGCTTCAGTGCTTTCTATTAGGGCCTGGAGCTCTGGTTCTTTCCCAACACAGCTACGATAATTTACAACACCGATCGTTTCTACAACCACCTTACTGTGTGTTACCTGCCCCCTTTTAGACAGACGCCATTTCTATGTTTTCCTGAGACCCTCTAACCTAAAAATGCACCCCAGCCGCCCCCACTACCCGTGTAGTGGACTCCTGACCTATTAAGCGGAATCCGGAAACCCACCACACTATGGCTCAAGTCAAGGAATCTGAGGCCTACACAGTCACGTAACCGCCTGAGCCTATTATTCATACCTTCCACTCGGCTCTGCACCGATGGACCACAGTCGGTTCTGTCGATGATGGTGCAGATTATGAGCTCCGCCTTAAACTCGCTTAACCATATCCGCTAAACAAAAGGAGAGAGAATCTCCAACAATCCAAAGCGACACACGCCATTGGCACCGAGTTGGGCCACCACCTGCAGTTGGGTGCACCCTGTACTCTTCATGGCATCCGGAAGCACTCTTTACAAATCAGGACTGACTCCCCCACCTTGTGCACACTGCCGTCGTTCCCCTCCTTGGCAGCCATGTTACTAAGGCGGCCAATTACGCGCCTATTATTGGAGTTCCGAACTACCAGCAAACTCACCTTCTGTGAACACGCAGAATTTGCGTTCCAAGAAGCTTCCTCTGGAGGCCCTACGATCGGCCCCTCGCAAAGTCTTTCGCTGCCTGCCATACTTTGGAATGATCTCTCACTCGACCACAGGTGAGGGATCAACCTCAGCGCAGCAGACCAACATAAATGTAGGATAATGACATCACTGCTGCTCGAAGATCTGCAGTCAGAGAAGACAACTCCAAATGCAAGGGGAAAAGACACAAGATTGCTGTAAGTAAATATCAGAAACTTATTTATTATAAAGAACATTCCTAGATGTTGAAAGCGACCGAAATTGTTAATTCTACTTACGATGTTTTAAAAGAATTAACTTATATGGTAAAATGAACCAAGTCTGCTTTTCTTCATGGTTACGTGACGTTACGTATATATCTGTTTTGTATTTTTATTCGTCAATGCCTTCCGTTTAAGCTCACTCAAGCTAAACAGGTCTCTGCTGCCAAGTCATTATCAATTGTCATTGATGAAGGGTGAAAGCAAAGGAAAGAGTATTCATTTTCTTTTCCCTCATGGCGGATTTAGGGAGTTGGGATGCATGGCAAAAGCGCATTCTTACGCGACTTTGGTAAAAATAAAAGTACTTTTATACCGTAACAGCGTTGTGTACGTTGATTATGACTCTATGATCATACTGATATACTAAAAAGGACAACCAAACCAGCATCTACTGCAACGTGGATAGTAGTAGGAAAAGATTTGTTTTTACTTTTTAGACATTACTCCTGACTAGAAAATTCGAAGCGCAAAGGACCGTTACAATCGAGTCTGCACAATTCGAAGTTCGAATAATTAATTCTATTTAACTCGACTTTACTCTAGATGAAATCAGGAAAAATCGAAATAAAATTTTTATTTTCTTTTTACTAACGTATTTCCAGTTTTCTTACATGTTTTTTGCTTTAGTATTTGAAAAGGAAGGTACACACAAATGTTCGAAAATACATAAATTCAGCTTCATTCATTTTTCAATGCTGAATCAACTGTCACGAATGGTTGCTTTTTGTCAATTAAGTTTCTCATAAAGGACCTTATGTCTTTGGAGCTAGCTTGTCACTCCTTATTTGTATCTGAGACTTCTGTTCCCAGACTAACCGTAAATGTCTTAGCGTTCCGTAAAGCTATAACCTCCGACATATACCTTTTGTACCCTGCATTGAGTAAGGCAATACCATAAACTTTCGCCTCGCCCGGTCTGCTTGCTCCCGCTTTTTAATACTTATGAGCATCATTATCTTTCCGCTCGATGATCGTTTGCAGCTTGGATGGTGGAATCCCGAAACAATTCGTTACCTGCTACTTCTCGTTGCATTCCACAGCGTCGAAACTCGTTTCTGTTTTACGAATGTCGGAAACTTCCTGGAAAATATCCTAAAGTGAAAAACGTCTACTTTCTCCGTGGTAGAAGTTCCTTGTGTGACAAAATGGCGTCAGATTTGAATCACTATTAATTACGAGACTGACAGTGCGCAAACAAAGGTTAAGTCCACGTGGTTGTCACTTATTGCCTGTATTGGCATATGTGGGTCATTGTTAGGAATCATCTTTATGTAAAGTTATAAACTGGTGTAGCTGTAAGATAGGATTCTCATTTGTGTGTCATTGCGATGAACAGCTTAGGGAGCGCCGCTAGGAGTAACAGAAAATAAAAATATTCGCCGGAATATAAACGAAAATCTATATTGAGTTTAAACCTACGACACAAAGGGAGAGTTCGTCTCAGGACTTGTAAATATGCTCTAAATTACAGAAAACGCGAGAAAAGCCCTCCCAGAAGCCTAAATAGGGCAGCGCTGAGAGAAGGCGACAGCTCCCTCAGAGTCGGAAAAAAAGGAAGAAATTGCGCAACGCGATAACGTACTCAAAGGCTATATCGTACCCCAGCCACTGAAAAGTCCAAAATTGTGAGTGTGAACACTGTAATAAAGATATTGATAACTCAATTTCATATTAATATGAAACACATGTTACGATTTTATCCCGACATTTTCACGAAAAATGTACGGCGCAGACCTGAACTGCACACACAGAAATTTATTTGCAACGGATTAATAATATGCTGTGGTATTTCGTGCATTGTTAAAACAACTGATGAAACAGACAGAATTATCTGGTGTAAGCTAGGCGTTGACTTGTAATTATAGAATGTCTGCGGGTCGTTTTGATATGACAGTCGCCTCGATTAGTGAAGAAGTTGCTTCGGTTTTCTCGAGGCATTTGGGAACAGGTTGAAACAAACGATTAACAACCGTCGACTGCATACAGTCGCAAAGGCTGATTTCAAATGTCTTTGGTAACTGTAAAGCTACTTCACCTGGGTAGGGGGGACAGCTACTAGTCGGAGGTAAACACTTCCTCCTCACAGCGTTCTAATGTTGCCGGCTACACTATGCCACTCAGCGTCCGATGTAAACACAGCCGACAACAGGAAGTGTGACAGGTCTACCAGACCGAGTTCAGAGCAGGAAACGGACGGGGTCCCCGGTGGTCTAGTGGTAAGGGGGTCTGGAACGTTCCAGCGCCTCGGCTGGGGCTATTCGCCCCAGCCGGGCCGGGGTTCAATCCCCGGCCGGCGCTGGAATTTTCAGATTTCCGAACACTAGCCTCCACCTCTGCCCTGGCATGTGGCGCATGCCGGGCACCCCCGTGGGGTCCGTGCTTCGGATCCCACGTGGAGCTCACTCCCACACTACAAAATATACCTCATTATGCTGCTGCAATCACTTATTTTAAATTTTAATACGCACACTTTCTTCACCAGACCACATCCACATATATGTTCCAGGTACTTTCTACATAAGACATCTCACTGTCGCAAGAAACTGCATAGTATCATGAACATTTGTAGGATTGCAACAATGAAATGAAATCCTCACTAAAAAAAACTAATAAGTTTTATTTTCCTTTTTGTGCTAAATGCTGCTAAGATAAATACCAAAACAGCTTTCATTTTCTTGTAGGTAATTATGAAAGTAAGTTTGGCTATAATACTGAATAAATTATCTCAATGTCAAAGAAATGCAAAATATTATATCAATACCATCACACAAGATATTTTCAGGTGTCTCAGTCTGCCTTTTCTTTTTAGTATCCTGATTGATTATACGATAATAAATAAATTCTGTATCAGAAATCGTTTCGTAACAGTTCACACTCAGTGCCATTTATAAGTGAATATTGTCAGTAATTGTAGTTTCAAAACGAACACAGGCCTTTTTTTCAAATTATTCAAGTGTCAAAATGAGATTAAGATAGGATACAGGTCACTAATGAGATAAACTCTTTGTTTGTATGATACAGGATAATTCTCCTGGTCTTATGTCAGCTGAATGCTAAATTAAACAGTTAACATTTAAAAAAATGAATTTTACTGACAGGTCTACATGTCTCATATAATATTTCTGTTGGTAGTTTCATGACAACCTCTAAGGCTCAGCTTTATATAAAAGTACCTTGCAGGTCAGAAAAGAAATTTTATTACTACCTCTACAGATTCAGTTGGTCTATCGTTGTTGTACTATTGTTGCATTGCGAGAGAGAGACTGCTACTATAGCTGTTTTCTTTTGCTATTAAATTCCGTGCCATATCTCCATTCTAAATGCTAAAAGGCGTGGATAAAACTTTTAGCAATACTATTTCCTTTTCACCACATCGCTGCTAGGTGTCGCTACTGGTCCCTCATACAGTCAGTTGTCTGTAGCGCAGGGCTTCGCTACCAGAGGGCTCTAGCGGAGCTGGCGACGACTCACTCTGCCGGGATTTGCTGCTTCACTCCTGAACGAGTACGCCAGCTGAGATACCCGCTAAATCCTCACACTAAACGAGAAGCGTAATAGCACCAATACCAAATAAGGCAACTCGTGGTCAGTGCGAATATTTTCAAACCACCACTATGATAACTCCTAGCTGAAAATACTGATACAAACTATTTGCGGAGGAATGGAGCACCTTACAGAAGCTGATTTAGAGGAAAATCAATTTGGAGGGAACAGCACCTATATTTATAACATCTTTCGATACAGAAAAAACTTTTGACGATGTTGACCAGAATATACAGTTTGAATTTAAGATGGAACCAGGAATAAAATATAGCGAGAGAAACATTACTTAGAACTCCACCAGAAATGAGACAGAGGCTGTACAAGTCGAAGGACATAAAAGTAAGGCAATACGTGAGACAGCGTTCTAGTCCATTGCCTGATGTTATTCATTCTATATGCACGGTGTTTCACACTACTCGTGACTATACAGGGGATTTAACTGATCAAGTTTTACATAGGAATCTACTTCTGAAAACGTCATCTTGCGATGCTACAGAACGTCAAAGTTATAGGAACCGGCAACTACAAAAATAGATGGATCCCATGAAGATGTTACAAACTTTCTAAGATGATGCAGATGGATAAATGCGTACATTTGTGATTATGTCCTTGCACCGGAAAATTATAACAGAAAACCTTTCTGTTACCTCTGACAGTATGTAACGTTATCGTTGTTCTAGGATGTAGGACAGGAAACTTGCAGAGGCGGTGGTATGGAACGAAAGAAGAAAACAATGTGCAGTACACATAGGCTGTAAGATGCATACATCATGAACCATGAGCACTTGTTCATCATCGCTTGCGTGAAAGCCATCTCCACTATTGAACAAGTGCTTACAGCTCCAGAATTATGCAGTTTAGAGTTCCATGTTTACTGCACTTTTTTTCTTGTTTCGGTCTATACTGCCGCCTCTGAACTTTGCCTACCCTACAATCCTAGCAACAACAGTACCAGTACATGTATTCCACTGTCAGAGGCAGGATAACGATTTTCACTTACAACTTTCGACACGTTTGTTTCCGGTACAGGGGCCCTTACCTCAAATCGATACATTTGTCTGTTTCCATCATACTAGGAAGTTTGTAACACAATCACGGATCATCTTGCATATACATACATTTACCGGAGCTGGCGCCTGTGACTTTGATGCTCCACAGCGTCGGTGGGTGACGTTTGCAGGCATGAGTTTCTATGTAAAACTGCAAGCTCTAGAAGTGTTGTGGCTCAGTGGTCTGAAGAAGATGATTCTTGCGAGGAAGGAAATATATTTGAAGATGCAAGTAGTGAAGAATTAGCCAATGAACCTGCAGATGTGAATATTGAGGCAGATGGCAGTCCTTCCGATAATATTACTTCATCAGAGTCTGAAAATGGAGCACCACCACAAAAAGGTATAGAAGACCACACATACATTAGTCGGAATGGAGCGATTTGGAAATTAGATCCTCCTGCAACTTTTCGTACGCCTGTCCATAACATCGTAAAGAAGGCATCTAGTCCAGCCCTTGGTTTGAATACCTGTAAACCTAAGGATGCCTGGGACTATTTCATCTCCAAGGAAATGATCATCTGCACAAATATTGAAGGCAGAAGAGTGGCTGCTTTACGTGGAAAAACGTTTTGCTTGCTGGAATGGTGGGTTTTCTTGGTCTTTTACTGCTTTCTGGTGATGAGAAGACTTGGGATGTCCTTATTAGAGAATTATTCTAGGATGAAAAGGAAAATCCTACATAGAAGGCTACCTTGTCAGTAAATAGATTCGAGGATATAAGGAGAATGATTAGATTTGATGACAGGCGTACCCGTGAAGCTCGATCTGCAGATGATGCAGCAGTTCGCTATGTATGTGAACTATTTCTTGATAAGTGTAGAAATAGAATGAATCCCAATCATTCGCTCACAGTTGACGAACAGCTAGTCCTAATCCGTGGAAGATGCAGCTTCACCCAGTATATGCCCTCTGAACCAGCCAAGTGCGGCATAAAAATATTTTTGTTATGTGATCATATGCTTTAGAGGGAACTGTTTACACGAGAAGGAAGCCCCATGAATTTATTCAGAAAAATCTTGGATTGAATGTAGTGAAAGATCTTGCTAAAAGCATTCAATGATCATCAAAAAATATTACCGTTGACAACTTCTTTACTAGTGTGCTTCAGAAGCAAATTACAGTGGTGGGAACAATCAAACAAAATAAACCAGAAATTCCTAATGAGATGAAACCATCTGTCTCAAGAGCAATTCATTCCTCTTTGTTTGCATTTATAGGTGTCATTACAATGGTGAGTTATCTTCCCAATAAGAAGAAGTCTATAGTTCTCATTAGCACAATGCAATACGACAGAAACATTGATGAAACTCATGCAAAAAAGAAACCAGATGCAATAAACTTCTATAACTCTACGAAGGGTGGAGTAGATAAATGGACCAGAATATTCGTTATTACACTTGCAAGAGACAAACGAGAAGATGTCCATTTGCATTATGGATGAATATGATGGACATCGCAGCAATGACCACTGAAATTTTATTTTCCGCCCAACATCTGACATACCATAGTGGAAGAAGCAATAAAAGGCGTTTGTTCCTAAGAGGTTTAGCAGAGGAAATGGTAAGACCTCTAATGGAACTTCATATTCAGATCCCTAATCTTCCAAAGAAAATCGTTGATGATTTGCGAAGATGTCATATTGCCGAACCAACTACATGTTTCAGGAAAAAGAAGAAGATGCAATTATTGTCCATATAAGAAACACAGGAAAAGTGCTATGACATGCATTAAGTGCAAACCCAACATTTGTAAGGAACATAGTGGCGTTCTTTGTGCTTCTTGTTTGTCACATGTTGGAAACTAAGAAAGATGCAATTTTATGTGAACAATGAATAATAACTTTTTATAAAAATATTGCCTATATACATAATACTGTGAATAATGAGCATGTTTTCATTGAAGAAATTGGTTGTAATAAGTGTTTTAAAATGTAAACTGCAAGTTATAAGTGAATTAATAAAATAATTTGTATATGTTGTTTGTAAAGGAAAGTAACTAATAAAAATTCACTCTTAGAGTTTTATATGAAAAATTTTATTCAGGCCCACCAGATCCTGTCACTGTATCTTAGGAATCTTGCAATATGACAAAAAATTTGACAGAACGAAATTTAACTCCAAAGAATGAATATGTGGAAAGAGGAAAATTTTAAATTAGGTCAGGGCCTTGGAGGCCCTGCATATGCATTCACGTTTGTTTTCGGCACCATGCATCCTAGCGTTAAGAGAAACAGAATGTTTGCATAAAGGCAAACCGCCGGGCTGTCCCCGAGTGAATGATACAGACGTCGAACGCATCCGCCACAGTTTCACGAGGGGTCCGCAGAAATCCGTTCGCCGTGCAGCTCGACAGCTCAGCACGCCCCCGATGTCCGTCTGGCGTCTATGCGTCGACGTTTCTGCATCAAACAACATTAAATTCAGCTACTGCGAGCTGTTCGTGAGGGTGCTAACATCGTGTGAAGTTCCGTAATTTCACTCTTGGCAAGGTGGAGCATTGCTGTTTTCTCCCACAGTTAGTGTTTAGTGACGAGGCAACACTCCATTTACACGGAGAGGTGAACTGTCATAATGTGACAATATGAGGTACGGGACAACCACAAGAAGTTGTACAACATAAAATATACTCTCCTAAATTTAATATTTGTATTATGTATTCCTATTTTTTGTCTGCATCCTAGATATTTATAGGCATCTGATTATTCCAGCGCTTCTATGCAGTCGCTGTGGTTATCCAATATGTAATCTTCTTGTTTAGTGTGTTTTCCCTTGCCTATGCTATTTTTCTTACATTTGTCTGTTCCAAAAGCCATATTTATATAATTGCTGAATACTTATGTTATCTTCAGTAATTGGTTGAGTTGTTGATTTGTTGCTGCCAGTAGTTTTAGATCATCCATGTGTGGGTATGTTCCAGTAATATTGTATCCATAATTTGTATTATTTAGCATGTTGGATAGTGGGTTCAGAGCAAGGCAGAACCAGAAAGGACTTAATGAGTCTCCTTAGTATATTCGACGCTTAATCTGTATTGGCTGTGATGTGATATTATTTGAATTTGTTTGGATATTAAGTGTCGTTTTTCATTACTATGTTTAGGAACTGTATCAATTTAGGATCTACTTTGTATATGTCCAATATTTATAGTAACCATGAGTGGGGTACACTATCAAAACCTTTTCGGTAATCAATGTATGTGTACTGTAGCGACCTTTGTTTAGTTTTAGCTTGATATGTTACCTCTGCATCTATTATCAGGTGCTCTTTACATCCTCGTGCTCCTTTGCAACAGCCTTTTTGTTCTTCATTTGTAATTTTGTTCTGTGTTGTATGTATCGTTATTTTCTGTGTAATGACTGAAGTTAATATTTAGTATATTGTTGGTAGGCATGTCATGGGGCAATAATTTGCTGGGTTTGCTGTGTGTGCTTGATCTTTAGGTTTCAGACACGTTATTCCTTGTGTATGTGTATCAGGGAATGTGTATGGGTCTGCAATGTAACTGTTAAATAATTTAGTTAGATGTGAATGTGTTGACGTGAACTTCTTTAGGCAGAAATTTGCTATTTTATCTTTTCCAGTGGTTTTCCAATTGTGTGTAGAATTAATTGCTTTGGTCGCTTCATGTTGCAAAATTATCACTTCAGGCATTTGTGGTATCATCTTTTATGTCTCTGTTTCCGCTTGTATCCACCGTGCATGTCTTTAATGTTGTATCAGGTTTGACCATATGTTGCTTCAGAAGTGTTCCATGTCTGTTATGTTTGGTGGATTGTCTATTTTAATGCGTGTGTTATCTATTGTCTGGTAAAATTTCTTTTGGTTTGTGTTGAATGTTTGGTTTTGTTTCCTTCTATTTTCACTTTTTTTGTATGTTCTAAGTCGTTTGGCCAATGCTTCTAATTTCTGCTTCTTTTCATCTAATTGCTCTATCGCTTCTTGTTGTGAGATTTTACCTAACCTTTTTCGTTTTTTATATGTTATTTCTTTTCTTAGAAATTGTGTTAGCTGTCTGATGTCTTCTCTCAGTTTTTCTATTCCGATCTGTAGCCTGTGTTGCCATGCAGGTTTTGTGGGTTTCTTCTGTGTGTTGGTTGGTTCTGATGTCTGTCTAGTGTGTAAATTTAGTGTAGAGAATGCTCCTATTTAAACCAGTAGTTGTAACTCTCCCATAGTTGTTTTTTCATTTATTTTGTTGTGTATGATTGTGTTGATAGTTTTTATTGTTGTTTCGACTTGTGGGTTATTTTGCGGTGTATGCAAGAATGGTCTAATGTCTGTATTTGTGTCTTTGTATTCTATATATGTCAGCTGAAATTTTTCTTTTATATCTAACATGTGTGTCACTTCGTGTTCTATTTGTACTTGTTCTGGTGGCAGTCTTAAGATTTCGTTTCCCTTTGATTGTTTAATTGATGCGTGTTGTTCTTCGTTTGTTTGCTCTGGGATGTGTGAGTCCATTACTGTATTATTTTCTTCTTCTTCTTCTGATTGGGCATTATTTTGTTCCAGTATTTGTTGTACTCGTTGTTTGATGTTTTCTAATTCTGATTATTACACAGATCTGATCAGCTAGTCGTTGTTCTGTTAAAAATTTTAATTCTGGGCATCTGGTAGTAAATGTTGTGTATACTTGTGATCTGTATCCAGTTGTATTGGTTGCTAGGTGTGTTGCTTGTTATTATTATTATTTCGTTGTTGTTCTGTTGGTTAACGTGTGAGTAGCGTTGCCAGGTTACTTGCTACAGTAATTTCTTTCTTTTTTTTTTTTTTTGCCTTTGCTAGAGCCGTCTTTTAAGTTTGCAGGAGCCACCGCTAGTTGCTTCTATTGGATTGCGACATTACTGTTCTTTCGAAATGTGCCGTTTGTTACTCTTAAAACCAACATGGAGAGCTCCCCAGCGGTGGGGTCGACTTTTTGAAACCAAATAAGCGGTAGTGTAACTCAAGACCCCCCAGTATCAGACCCTGCATCCAGGTGGGCCTCCGTTTGCAAGTAACTGACGCAGAAGAGTTTGGAATTTTGCGTCATGCTATATAGCGTTAAGGAAGTCTTATTCCATAGTCTGGTTGCGTGTCATAATGGTTAGCACAGAAGCTTAACCATGCCTCGTCAGGTGCAGTAAATTTTTTTTTAAATCCTTATCGAAATGACTTTGGTGCCTATTTTTACTCAATTTATTGTTTTAAATGTAATTTCTTTCGTTCTATTCCTCTGTCACATCGTTTTAATCACCGTATGAACTTTTCCATTTGTTTCATTTTTCTTTACATCATTCTTCTTCCAATCGGAATTTTTGTGAATGTGTATTTTATTGTACCTATCTGTTTGACTATTCAATTACTTCAAAACTCCGATAAATTAATTAAAAAAATAAAAGACGAAATAATCTATTTATATTGACTGTGCATTAACGTGAAAAACGTATTTTTCGTTACAAGACGTGCCTTTTTTTGCATGGTAATCGACATACAAATATTTAAAACATAACCTAAATTCTTTGTGTACTATGGAAATGTATGGTAGATGAGGATATGAATGAGAGAAAGTTTTCTAAGTAAAACAAAATTCAAGCAATGTGAGAAATCGATATAATGAACACAATAACGAAAACACAGGGCCATAAAAATAGAAGAAATTAAATCGGAATTAATACATGAAGATAATTAAAAGTTCACGAACAAATATTTCCAGTGGAAAATGGATGATAAGAAGAAAAATTAGAGCAAATGAAGAAGTTCATATCACTATTGAATCACGTGACCGAGGAGCGGAAATAAAAAAAAATATATTTACATCAGTTGAATGAAAATGATTATCAATATCACTTCGATAAACACCTAGCATAGATTTCTTCCTCTGGTGAGATTCAAACCCACAACCTCATGCATGTGAAGCTAGTATCCTTTCCAATACCCTCACAACCAACTTAGGTCATTCGGCTTTCTTCACGTTATTGAGTCTCACACAAAATTCCGAATTTCTTTTCTCGTCAGTTCCTCGAAACCGTCTACCCACCAGGATGAATGGCTGCACTGTGTAATACTTGGGTGCTTAACCTACATAACCATATAGATGGTTACAGAAAGTCGATCCTACCCCTGGAGAAATCTCCTTGTAAGACATAACGAAAGAGTGCCGCCGTTTCATTATATCTACTGATACGGTGGTGGACACACAGTTAGTAGTGTAGCCATAGTAACACAAACGGTCTGAAAACTGCACGATCTAAGCAACGAGGGACTACCTCGCACTTAGTCCAATGGAAAATCTCCAGAATTACTAGAAGACTTGTAGCCAATGAACCGAGTCCCCTGAAGTCATTTAGTCCGTAGCGACTGTTGAGAACCTTCAGAGCAGTCATTACGATTCGCACTCTACTACTTCGATGTTACACGTTCGGTGTCCTACTCTATGGAGCTGAGTCATGGACTGTATTAGGCATTTGAAATGCGATCGTATGGAAAAATATTAAGGATACCATCGACAGATTTAGTCAAAAGTACGGCGGTACGAAAATGTAGAAATTCTCAACAGCATCCAGAGAGCAAAACTCGATTGTTTTGGTAGCGCAATTCCGCAACAACAAATAAAACCTGTTGAAATTAATAATTAAAGGAAACATTAATGGCCGGCAGTCTGGACGAGCGTTTCTAGGCGCTTCAGTCTGGAACCGTGCGACCGCTACGGTCGCAGGTTCGAATCCTGCCCGGGAAATGGGTGTGTGTGATGTCCTTAGGTTAGTTAGGTTTAAGTAGTTGTAGGTTCTAGGGGACTGATGAGCTCCGATGTTAAGTCCCATAGTGCTCAGAGCCATATGAACCATTTTTTGAAAGATTAATGGAATATGTGATCCACGACGCACAGGATTAACCTGGCTAAATAACTCAAACCAGCAGTTTGGGTTCAGCACTGAATCAATGTTCTGAAAAACCATGGACGGACAACAGATCATGCTATCGATCGGCAGTGTTACTGGAGGACGAGGTACTTAAGAGAGGAAGAATGACAATGCTTAAAAATTACATAAATGCTCACCATTAAATCTAATACTCCACTCATATAATCGCGCTAGCTGCCATTACAATTAATCTGCAATTGGCATACAGTTAAAATTTTTTGAACCTAGTGCTCTTAACAGCACTCATATCACCACTTATTTTAATCAATGTACGTATTTTCTCAGACATCCACCGTACGAGGACGCACTGAAAAGTAATGTCGACAGATGTTTTACGTGAAAACTCGCAAAGCTTTTTAAATAAAACAAACTTCATTAACATTCTACATTGTATTCTTCACGTCTATAAATTTATTTCTCAAGACACTCACCCTCGGAACCAGCAAAATTTCCCCAACTAGATACTATTTTGTTGACACCGTCACAGTGTATTGTTTGACTATGTTAACAGAGCCACAACCTTACCCCTGCTTGCACCGCTTGACACAACTGAAGTGCTCAAAGGTTTTCTTAGTTTTGCGATAGACGAAAATCGAGACTGTGTGTAGGATGATCGACGGCAGTGAACCAAGGACGTCGGCTTGCTGCAGATGCCGCAGCGATCGTGTGTAGTTTGGCACTGCCGTGCTCAAGGAGAGTGTGCTCCACATGCGGACGAAGTCTTCGAATTCGTTCTTTTAGTTTTGTGAGCTCTTTCTCACCCACCAACATAGTCACTCAGATAAGAGAGGTAACTATCCAAAATAAGGATAAACACTTGTTACAAAACGCTCCTTACGCAAAATCAGAGGGCTGTAGGAATCCAAAGTAAAGATGTAGAATGTTACTGACTTCATCAAATAAAACAGACCGAGTCGTTATCTTCTCAGCACGCCGTCGTGTTATAAGCACAAAAATCCAAAAAATTGCTCTGAAACAAAGTATGCTGTACTTTTAAGTGAAGATCTTAGTAATGTACATCTGTATTAAACATTATGCTGGTGATATATGGTGACAATGCGTATTTATATTTACAATGAAGAGAGATTGACCAGTGGCCAATATACAACTAAAACCAAGTTGTCAGATGGATATTAACTGCAATGGATTAGTGGAGAAATACAAGGATGAAGAAGTAGTTCGATTGTCTTGCCGCATGCATGCTGTAGAGCACATCTTCCACCGGACTGCCTTGATGATGCATGGATGGTAACAGCGTAGCAAATGCCCGGTGGCGAAAAGGTCATGAATTCGTTGACTATATAGTCAGTCAATAGATGGAAAATCCTAGTACACCATCTGAAATGTGGAATTGGTGAAGACAGACAGTCGACCGAAATTATATCGAAATAAATTCATGCTTAACTTGTCTTCAGTTGCGTTAGGTAACACCTCGATAGCTAACACATCTGCGTTCAGAGAATTTATTTCGAAGTGATTTCGGTCAGCTATCTACCGTCATCAATTCGATGCACAGGACCATGAATACTGTCGAAGTTTGGCATAGCAAACGATACTCAATCAGGCAAAGGTATCTGAACCTACAATTTCTGATCAATATGCTAAAGGAGAATGTAATAAAATCAATACCTGAAATTAAAAAAAAAGTAATCCGTCGGTTAGCCTATTCAGTGAAAGAGATTAAAAATAAATCCGTGTTGAAAAGGAGTTAAAAGATATTTTAAGAATACATAATGACTTGGTGGATTTAAGGAGTTTAAAATTTACGTCATTCGTACGAAAAGTTCGTAAAATAAGACAGAAGTAATGTTGTAGAACGGAAAATGTAAAAAAAAATATTTTTTTAAACACGGCTATGCACTATGTGCATAGACAGCCTTAAGCCTAGATAAAATGTGGAGGGGCGATCTTATTACAAAACACAGCCTCCCCATTGTCGCGGCTTCCCTTGCAGGTCGCAGAAAACGCAGCTAAAATGTATGTGGCCAGAAACACCACGTTGACTCACGGGTCGCCGAGTCCACGGCCGCAGAAGCCCATGACACCCTTTAAGAGGCGGCGAGGCATCTCGTACAGTAGTTATATGAGAGTGAATTTATTCCTCGCTCCTCATGAGACATCATCAAACTTATTTTCCTGCTTCTGGAGTGTCTACAGCGAGTATGAGGGAATCCCGAAACGTGACATCTTACTTTTGTACTGCTCTTCGTTCCACACCTTCAAGGACGAACTTCTTTTCTGTGGCACTCGAACACTTGTACTTCTTCGATGTCATTTTCACGGCGGATCTATGTACTGTGCTTATGCTTTATTGAGAAAACACAGGAATTTTTCAAAGTGTTTAGGGATGAAACGATTATCTTAATAACCGATAAAACAATTCCAGATATCGAGTAATATGTACCGGCTGGCACTTCATTACGAAATGTTTACGGGGCTGTCTGTTATGACAGCCGCATCCGTTTATGGAATGTACCGAACACAGGAGGTTTCTTCGGTAAACAGAAGTTCTTACATGGGTCTTGACAACACGATCGAATTACAGAGGTTCAAATAGTGAGACGCGACTGTGTGGAACTGCATAGGCAGATTTCGGTCCCTGGAAATAATTGTAACTCAACTAAGGACTTTATAGCGACACGAACGTCAGCCGGGTAAATAAGTCCCACACTAAGTGGACATCCAGCGGACGCAGGTAAACACTTCCTGTTACACCACGCCACTGCTGCCTCGGTGTAAACACGGAGGACAGCAGGAAGTGCACTACGACCACTAGCTGGACTCCAGAGCAGGAAACAGCCGGGGTCCCCGGTGGTCTAGTGGTAAGAGGGTCTGAAACGTTCCAGCGCCTCGGCTGGGGCTATTCGCCCCAGCCGGGTCGGGGTTCAATCCCCGGCCGGCGCTGGAATTTTCAGACTTCCGAACACTAGCCTCCACCTCTGCCTTGGCATGTGGCGCATGTCAGGCACCCCCGTGGGGTCCGTGCTTTGGATCCCACGTGGAGCTCACTCCCACACTACAAACTGTACCTAATTATGCTGCTACAAACATTTAAAATTTTAATTCACACACTTTCTTCACCAGACTTCATCTACATATATTTTAAGGTATTTAATATATCTCACTATCAAAAGAAACTGCTTGGTATATTTGTAGGATTACAACTATCAAATAAAACCCTTACAAAAAAAAGATTTTGTTTTCCTTCGTGTACTGAATACTGCTGAGGTAAATACCCAAACATGTGCCATTTTCGTGTAGTTAACAGTCAATATTCGAAAAAAAAAGGTTATCATACTGATTCATATATTACATACTGTATTTCACACGTTCTCAGTGCTGAAAAAGCAGTAATTATTTCAACGTCATAAGAAAATGCCAAATATTACATCAATAGCAAATCACAAGCCAACGCTGTGTTATTTTTAGTATCATGATTGACTATGTGATAAATAAATCCTGTATAATTGCATTTTCAAAAACGAACAAAGGCCTTCTTTTTTCTCAAATTATTCTAGTATCAAAATGGGATGTTTGATGTGACACAGGTCACTAAAGAGATAAACTCTTTTTTTGTATGAAAAACGTTGTTTCTCGTGGTTTTATGTGAGCTGAGTGCTGTATCAAACAGATAACACTTAACGTTAACAAGAGGAATTTCTTGGCGATTTCACTAACACGCCCATATATTTGATATAATATTTCGATTAATAGTTATATGACTACCTCTCTGCCTCTACTTTATGTAAAAGTATCTTTTGGATCAGAAGAGAAATTATATTACTACTTCTACGCGTTAAGTCTGGTTGAATGAAAGAGATTGTAATGGCCTCAGCCGAAGATGCTGAATGTTACCTTCTCTGCAAGGCATTTGCCATCGGTAATGAGTGAAACTGTAAAATAGGAAAAGAGATGAAAAAAGTCTATTACTGTTGTACTATTATATCACTAGCGTTGCATTGCATAAACTTACTTACAGTTCTCGTTGCTGTTCAATATTCTTTAACTCACTATACCGTGCAATTATTTTGTTAACATTTAATATAACAGTAGCCCTGTTCCGAGCCACAAATCCATTTTTAATGCTTAAAAGAGTGGACAAAACTATTAGTAATACTAAATTACGAAGAGGGAATGATGAATGTAACATTCTGCGTACATTAATGTCGCTCGAGATGTAGTTTGCATTATATGTTAAGAGAACAGAATTATTTTGTAATGTGTGAAATACACAAAAATACGGTAACAGACAAACCGAGCAGTGATGCCGTAGTCTGTTTTGTAATAATAGTGTAAAGGAAGAAATAAACAGCAACTAGACATTTAAGTCACTCAATATTCGCGGCCATTTTGCGGTTCATCACTTCGCTGCTACGTGTCGCTACTAGTACCTCACACACTTCGTTGCCTGTAGTGCAGAGCTTCGCAACCAGAGGGCTCTATCAGCATCGGCGAGGACTCACTCTGTCGGCGTTTGCTGCTTCACTGCTCAACATCTATGCTCGCTGATATGCTGCTAAATCTTCAGAATAAACGAAAAAAACAACACCAACACCACATATGGCAAATAGTGATAATTGTGAATACTACCGAACCATCTCTTTCATACGTCCTGGCTGAAAATACAGATCCAAAATATTTGCAGAGGAATGGAACACATTAGAGGAGACGATCTAGAGGAAAATCGAACACACTAGCCGCTAGAGATCGGTTGAAGAAATTCAACCCATATTTATAACATCTATAGATGTAGAAAATAACTTTTCACAGTTTTGACCAAAATATACAGTTTGAATTTAAGATGCAACCAGCAATAAAATACAGTGAGCGGCATGTTATCTAGAGCTCTGCCAAAAATCAGCCAGCAGATGTAAGACTTATAAGGAAGCCGGTAGTTGATAGTTGAGGAGGGAGAGAGAGAGAGAGAGAGAGAGAGAGTTTGCATACAGAAAGTTTCACACGTCGTGCGACACACTTATCGCGTTTGTAGAGGGGACCTACCTGGGAATCGATGTCTGGAAACGTCATCCAGCGACGCTACAGAGTAACAAAGTTACAGGCACTGGAGTCTGTAAAATATGTGTACACAGGGAGATCCAATGAAGATGTTAGCAATTTTCTATGATGATGGAGATGGATAAATGTATAAATTTGAGGTTATGTCCCTATAACGGAAAATTGGAAGAGAAGACATTCCTGTTACGTGTGACAGTATGTACCGGTAGTGTTGCAGCTAAGATGTAGGGCAGGAAACTTTCAGAGGTGGTAGTATGGACCGAATGTCCAGTACACATGGGCTGTAAAATGCATACCTTAAGAGCTGTGAGGACTTGTTCATCTTCGCTAGCATAAAACATATCTCCACTGTTGAACAAGTGCTCATAGCGCCTCAGGTATGCATTTTGTATCCCATGTTTACCGGACATTTTTTTCTTACTTTGATCCATACTACCACCTATGAAAGTTAGCAACAACAGTACCAGTACTTGTATTCCGCCGTCAGAGGTATGATAACGATATTCCCTTGTAACTTCCGGAACATGATACATGATCAAATTGATACATAATCACGGCATCACACTCTACTTACATACATTTGCCGGAGCTGGCGCCTGTATTTTGATGCTCTGTAGCCTCGTTAGATGACGTTTGCATGCATGAGTTACTAGGTAAAATTGCAAGCTCTAGAAATGTGAAACACCTTGTATAAAGAAAGCAACATACGAAACGAACGAGATATTTGGGAAATTAATCGAAGATAAGAAAGAAGAAATAGAAATTGTTTCCAAATCGACCTTTCATTTCGCTGCTGCTGATTTGAAATTTCGTGGCATTTATTCGCTCTGAAGAGGATCGTTGAAACGATGGTCGAAATGTCGTTATTTTAGTTGTTTCACTGTTGCATAATGAAATGGCCTAGTACCCAAAATGATTTTCTTAAATTTGTTTGTAGGAATTCTATCGCTTCTCAACGATATTTTCAGAATGATAGTAGTATTTTTTCCTACACCTACCAACTTTAATAGTGCTAGAAATGATGAAAATAGTACCTAATACTTTTTGATATGGAGACAGAGACGGTGCTTGGTTTTAATGATAACAATATACAGGAAAATTCAGCCATGTTTCTGCGAAGTAGCATTACGCCGAAATTCTGAAATACATCCGTATATTTCGAATGTGGTACAACAGCTGTAGGTAGGAGACGAGGTACTGCAGAAGTAAAGCTGTTTAGACGGGGCGTGAGTCGTGTTTGGGTATGTCAGATGGTAGAGCACTTGCCCATGAAAGGCAGAGGTACCGAGTTCGAATCTTGGTCCCGCACAGAGTTTTAATCTGCCACGAAGTTTCATATCGGCGCACACTCCGCTCCAGAGGGAACTAATTCTGGAAACAGCTGTATAGTTACTGGAGAGATACAGGATGCTCCAAAATCACGTTAAAACTTCTAGGGAACTGAGTAATGATATTCTGAAGAGGAGCCCATGTATGGAAAGGTATAACCGTGCTACAGCCGTATGAATACACTTTCGCTAATGTGGTATGCAACAGGGTTATAATCACTGGAGGGGGGGGGGGTTACTTACGTCGGATCGTATGATGTCATTTGACAGCTGTCTCCTCTCTGACCTGGTTCGAGTCTCGTTCATGTTTCTGTGAGTGATAGAGGAACATTGCTGAGTACACTTTTGCCGAATACACCGACACGAGTATTGTGTGGCCAAAGCGCACAGTACTGGGAGAGCTGCTGGTCGCCTTTATCAAGATCGTTTTCCACAACGTCTGACTCCTCCCCACACGCTTTTCGTTACCATTGCGCAACGTCTTCGAGTAAGGGTGCCTTCACCGTTTAGCAGGTGCGTCTGAGGTGCCCCGTGGAGACGCAGCGCACGAGAATTGGAAAATATATTTATATGGATATGGTGTCTGTTCTTTCGGACATGTCCGAAAGGACTCTACGAATGTAGTGTGTGGTCATACAAAGGTGAGAAAGTGGGTCTCGCGGGAGGCGTGCGCGAGAGAGTCCCTGTAGTCTCACTATCCTCTGTGCCGTCGGTGGCTCAAATGGACAGATCGACTGCCATGTAAGCAGGAGATCCATGGTTCAAGTTCCGGTCGGGGCACACATTTTCACCTGTATTCGTTGATATATATCAACGCCCGTCAGTAGCTGAAGGAAATAATATCATTCTAATTTCAAATTGGAAAAGGCCCTCCTGTAAAAACAGTGTATCTGAAGACCGATTTCTTTGTTTCTTGATTATTAACGAGTGAAAGTGTAATACAATAGATGTACTAGATCACATTTACACTGAAATGCCAATGAAACTAGTATAATAATGCATATTCAAACGGAGAGGTATGTAAACAGGTTTAATATGGTGCTGCGGCCGGCAACGCCTGTGTATGACGTGTGTCTGGCGCAGTTGTTAGATCGGTTACTGCTGCTACAATGGCAGGTTATCAAGATTTAAATGACTTTGAACGTGGTTTTATACTGGGCGCAAGGCCGATGGGACACAGCATCTACGAGG
Source organism: Schistocerca gregaria (assembly GCF_023897955.1). NCBI lineage: Eukaryota > Metazoa > Arthropoda > Insecta > Orthoptera > Acrididae > Schistocerca > Schistocerca gregaria. The sequence goes on along the minus strand of NW_026061947.1, from coordinate 3,882,112 downwards.
TAGCGATGAAGTGGGGATTTTCCTGTACGACCATTCCACGAGGGCACCGTGAATATTAGCAATCCAGTAAAACAACAAATCTCCGACATCTCTGCGGCCGGAAAAATATCCTGCAAGAATGGAACCGTTCAGCGTGGCGAAAGTGCAACCCTTCCACAAATTACTGAAAATTTCAATGCTTGACCATCAACAAGTTTCAGCATGCAAAATATTCAATATATCTACATGGGCTTTCAGAGCCGAAGGCCCACTCGTGTACCCTTGCTGGCTGCACAGTACAAAGCTTTACGCCTCATTTGGGCCCATCGGTACGAACATTGGACTGTTGATGACTCGAAACATATTGCCTGGTTGGACGTGTCTCATTTCAAAATGTATATACAGTATGGAAGAGTATGGGTATGAATACGACATCATGACTCCATGGACCCCGCATGTCAACTGCGGACTGTTCAATCTGGTGGAGGCTCTGTGACGTTGTAGAGCGTGCGCATTCGGAGTGATGTGGGATCCCTGATACGTCTAGATACATCCTGTCTAATCACCTGCATCCATTCGAGTCCATTGTGGATTCCGACGGAAGTGGTTAATTCCAGCAGGACAAAGGAGCGGCCCACACAACCACAGTTGCTAAAGAGTGGCTGCAGGAACACTCTTCCGAGCTTAAACACTTTCGCTGGCCACCAAACTCCCCAAATATACTGTACGTTTCTAGTAAATTTTATAGCATTAACTAGCATATCTGGAATGCCTTGCAACGTGTTGATCAGAAGAGATCTCTGCTCCCTCTTACTGTTACGGATTTATGGGCAGCTCTGCAGGTTTCATGGTGTCAGTTCCCTGCTGCGCGACTTCAGCCATCAATAGAGTCCATGCCACGGCGTGTTGAGGGATTTCTCGCGGGGGCCATAAACGATATTTCTTTGGCTCCACAGTGTAACAAATTACTTGTCAATGTGACAGCGTTACCAACATGTTTTCAAATGGTTCTACTATACGGTACGTCTCGGGAGACGGGTTACAATTTAAAATATGAGTATTATGTACTCAGTCCCCTCTACAAGTTCTAGCAGGTAGTGACGGGAATTTCAGAACATCCTGTACGTTTCCAGCAAACTGTATAGCCGTTGTCGTATTACAATTGGTATCTGCGAATACATTCCATAATTCGTGACAGATCGCGAGGCGCGTTTACCCAGGGGGCGTCTCGGCTACGGGAGCTCTGACGGCCACGAGAATAGCCGGAGGTAGAGAGCGCAGCACGGCTAGTTTGAAAGCAACTTTCAACTAGTGTTGCCAGAGGTGTCTCTTTTTAGAGATTCTACGACTCGCCCCACGTAAGCTTTATCTGCTAACATTTCGAAATACACTATCCTATCAATGAATGTACAGACACCTATTAGTGGACATTAATATGCAGTGTGTCCAACCTTTGTCTCTATGGCGGCTTGAACTCTGCTCGGGACACTAAGTGAGGTGCCTGCCGACAATTTACGCACCACACACAGAGATCGTATCTACGTGTTTGTACATGCAAGGCAATACATTTCTCAGCAAGATAGCCACATCTCTCGCCAATTTTGAACATTTGGAGCAAAATGGACAGGTTCTGTAAAGAAGGTCGCGATTTTGGCGATGTAATGAACCAACTGAACTGAATTTGGTACCATATCCATCAGGAGGGTATCCACTAACCCTATCAGTCAATGTCAAGCCTAGTAACTGCCAGAGGTGGCCCAACACGTTATCGACTTATCAATTTGTGAAGCTCTTTGTCTTGAATTAATCATCCAGTTTTTCTTCAACTCTAATCATTCATTTGGCCCTACACGTACAGTCATGCTCAAAACTATCCTAACGAACGAATTGAATTTCGCCTGATTCACATGCAACCCACATAACGCAACTGTCTAGCAGGTCCCCTTATCGCTCCTTGGTACAGTCGTTTGACTATTGAAAGTGGTTCCAACAAGTCACCACGAGAAAACACTGTTCTGTATCGCAATAACTCAAGATGTAAAGTAATACCACGATACTACAAATATCACGGAACACCTTATCACAGGTAAGACTGCCCTTAAGGCTTGTAGCTCACATTTATTACAATTAATGACATATCTGACATTTTACCACTCTCATTATTACGTCAGATAGGTAATGCACATAGTAAATTCGTCGAAATCATTATATACTCTTCAAAGTAACATACCGTACTTATTAAACACAAAATAAGATTAAAAATTAAAGGTATTCACGAGCAGCTGATTGAGAATATTTATGAACTTCAAATTACACGACGAACCGTCTCGTTCTGCATATGGATGCAAACTCAGGTCATGCAGACTAAGCAAAGATTTCGTGCCTGACGGAAACTAACAGTCACTCGTGATTAGGCATACAGAGAGTGATATACCTCGATTTTAGACAGAGCCAGTTTGCAAATACCAATTTTAAATTACATAGCGCAAGTATTTTTGCCGGACGCGAATTCCTACCCAGCACCTGTTGTCCATGTTAACGAACGACGAGAGATGTTGAATCTTGGTTCTTAACAAGTAACTTACTTGAATTGCCGTGAGGAAAGGCTTTGTATTGGGCAGGGATTCGAACTCAGAACTTAATCGGATAGATATCGACGCACAATCAACTGTGACATTTCGGATTTTCTCGGCAGTAGCTAGATGTTTTAACTGAAATGATAAGACCAAACATTAATTTTTTTCCTTCCCAAGACTCCAACCCGGCATCTATAGCTGTTATATTGTAGATAAAACGAACGTTAAATATGGGTTTGTTGCACCAGCAGCGACATGTGAGCGTATTTGAACTAGAAATAATATGACGAAGAGTTCAGTGCTCACTGGGAATACAGCTCCACACATCATATCGCTTTTGACTACACACAAAGATACGTCAGCTTCCGAATTTTTGTCCAGCTCGGACTAACATCTTGAACTTACAGTGATCTCGCAAATAGTCCTGTGTCTCACTGGGTGTCAAAACCGTCACATATCGTTAGTGTTGGCAACGAATGAAAATACATTAAACATTAAAATAATTATCCACCAGCAGATAGGTGTTCTCATGCTAGAGCTTGATAATACATAATGAAATCTATAGTGCCGGGCCAGTATTCGAACCCATTCACGCGCAGTATGTGGAGATGTTGAGGAATCTGCAGTTCTGAACAAACAACAAATTGTAGCCGTGCTGTATTCTCACGAAGGGATCAAATTGAGCGTTAAGTACGGTCTAAGTTGCATTCCCAGATCAGAACCGATTTTATCGACATACAGAAGCTCAGATAAAATATGGACTAAATGTCCTTTGAGCGTTATTTAAGCATCGCAAGACTGCACATACATGCAATCGATTTCGAGGTGCAAAGTGTTTATCTTACTTTGGTGACAGGTGGGCATAAGAGATTTCCAAAAACTTTTTATCGTACTGAAATAATCTTTTGTCGGAAAGAAACAAGGTAAGTGTTTTATTCGTATATATTTTGTAGGAAACTGTAATCGTAATGGAAGATTATACACCTTAATGTTTGACAAAACTGCTAGGAGAAAACGCTGCATCCTAACCAAACCCCGCGGTTCCTCTCCATATCCCCGTAAGACACGAGCAGGGGATTCTCCACGCATACCGCTACATAGCTGTTCCTAGCATACCTGAGATTTGGCAACATCGTCACAAACATTAGGCAACACTGTGACAGTGCAATCACTTCCGCCTATGGTACTGAATTGGCTCACTAAATTTACTTGATAGTACCTTTCCATTTGAATGGCTCATGCTGTATAATCCTTACGTAAACTAAGATACTGAGGCAGAATATTCAATTTTTTGGCTAAAGAAATGCTATTCTCCACATAAGTGGTAACTTTTATTATTTTTCACGATGCGTTATGAGGCTGAGCGACCAATACCATGATGAGAGTGGTGTAAAGGTAGCAGTGTGTCTGTAACCCGGTGGTGCCGCCCATGTCTCGTGTCAGAACGGCTCAATCAGTCGTCAGTTCCAACTGAGGTAGGGACCATCGTGTGCGAGCTTTTTTTTTATGGAGCTGCGAATTTCCAGAAAAAATTCTGTATCGAAATCGGAAGAAAACCTTTACACATCAAATCTTCTTGGGAGCTCGACTCAGTAAGTTGTGTTAATCGTCATAGATCATGGCGTTCTGACTGCCAAGCTGCTTCGCAATACCAGCGTCTCTGAAGAAATTCGAATCGACCATCAACGATACGAATTTCAGTATTGTTCTTCACTTAACTCACATTCCAGAGTGATAAGTATGAAGGAAATGAGCCTCTTGATTACTCTATGCTAAACTTTCCTGCAGACATGTGCTGACAGTGTCTCTAGCAACTTACTTTTTCTCTGGGTAGCTTCAAATATGGGCAGTTTTGTCGCCTTAAATCCAATTGAATAATCTAAATATCATTTGTGAAAAGCGTTCACTTCTCCATTAATTAAATTTATGGACCTCAAAACAAGCAATTTGCCTTAGTAGCTATAGAGCAGGTTCTGATAGGTATTGACGCAATCATTTTCATCCATTTACCATAGAAAATCAAAGAAAGAAACCAAACACATTACATTGCATTTACTCCCTGTACATTGAGTAATACATATGAATCCACGACAATAATAAATTATTTGAAGAATCTCTTGTGCAAGGAAAAGAACAGAATGTGACGCTTTAATTATAGCGCACTGGATCTGAAACAATGAAATTAATTTTGTGTCACATTGATGTACTGCATTCTAATGTAATAAAGTAATCATCAAATAAAAACGGTTTTGTGCCTCCTTTGCTATCAGGAGTGAAACACAAATCGTAGACAGATTTTATGGGTCACTACTCAACAACATTAAAGCATTGTACATGGTTGAGAGTGTGGAGTGGAGCAGATGTTGTCGGCAGAAGGCAGCGCAGTGCCTCAGCCCCCGCCGGTAGGCAGAAAACGGTGTTCAGAGGCAGATGCTCGGTAAAGAAATCTTTCGCTAAAACATTGTTGAACCAAACTATTATTACCAGTGTGACACAAAGCGAAATATATTGTAGATTCGCTTGAATTACACGCATAGCTTCAGCACCGAGACGAAAGGGGCGATAAAAATTTTGTCGTTGTCTGCTTCCGGTCGCCAGATTTCATATTAGCTAGTCTCGCGTTTTACCTCAAGACTACAGCCTTAGTCAAGAATAATGGACTAAGACTGAACTCAAGACTTCCTCTGGGAAGTGCCGCAGTCTACAATGTTGCTGATCGAGCATACTGCCGGACACAGGATCCTGAGAGGAGCACGACTGTGTTGTCCACCTTATGTGGACGGCTCGGCGGTCAATGTTTTGCTCTAAGGCTGTATCTACAACACATATTGCACCCTGAACACCTAGAAGAATTAAGAAAACAAAAGTAGTTTATGAGAGCAACGTTAACTATGGCGTTAGAAGTATTCATAGTGTTGTGTTCGTGTGTGCAAACGCCTTCCAATGCCCACTCAAGGAGGACAAGGATGCAAAGTCTAGCTTCAGTATAATAAATTCGCTACAGTCTGCGGATGAACTCACACTTAGGTTGATAATTAATTTGAATATTTAGCAATACTATACTCATTGGTGTTAAACTCGTTATTAACCAATGATTCCCACAGCTACAGGGACACTACTTGTGATACTTAGGCAGTGCTATCAGACGAAAAGATCAACCTGACACAAACTGTGGGAAGTTTGTTTTACAAACTTCGTACCAGGATAATGAGCTTTTACGTATTTGGGATGTCTGTGAACGTTGCTGCTTGAGACGATTTAAGACGAAAGTAAATTCCTTCAGCAACGACAATGTTTGAAGAAATCGTCTTAACGGGACTAAATCGTGGTTTGTAAATCGTTTACCGGCCGTACTCTGCCGCATTTCTCTGATTGGAAGGCAAATAGCTTGCGGAAAAATGTCACAGAAGGAAAAGGGAGAAAGAAATGTCTCCCACTGGAAGGTCATGTTGTCTTATTTAAATGATTACAAAATCAGGTAAAACGACCAGTCAGATTGTCAGTATAAGAACATTACTGTTGTCAGTATGATGTAGCACTGCCCAGGGCCTGTAACGATAAAGGGCCCGTTTAGGTCAGTCATATTGTATACAGAAGTGGGAGAGAGAGCACCGCTAAATTCTACAATCCGAATGCATTGCAGACACACAGAAATTACTGTTACAGTGTACTAATGGAGCCCAATTAATGAGTGAACTGCATATTTTCCGGTGAGAGAGAGCACTGGCAAATAGTCTTCGGTATATTAGTTTAATTAATCTGGTGTCACTCTGAGCCAGAATTTATGGCCAGCAGCTGAGTGCAAGGTCAGTGGGCCGGATCCGAGTTTTGCAAGTGCGAAATACTTTCCTACATTATAGAAGCGAATATTAAACTGGAACTAATATTCCAAAAATTTTGAACTTGGATAGCTTAGAATGAATATCTTTTTCTTTATTGCAAAGGAAAACAATTGATTTTCTAAAACATTCTCTGTCATACACAACTTGAAACAGGTCACGTCGACCAAATCTTATGGAAAAATTGACAGCGACGTATATCGGCAGGCAGTAAGATCTCTTGGCTTTTGGTTTGGCAGTACTCGACAGCCATTTCTAGGCGCAAGTAATAGAAGAAAGGCAGAGCGTTTTTGTTATCAAGTAACGTCTTCATCGATTACTTTAGTTTTAATGTAATCTATGAGTAATTGCTGGTGTTTGATTTTAACATGGAAAGAATTCTGTTGACAGTGAAAAAACCTCTTCTTGGGAAACTACTTGTATAGTGACCAAAAGGAACGAACTGATATTCAAGTACAGTGTTCCAGCAGCGGCATGAAGAAAATGATAGTAATAATGACGGTAATAATCCAATTATCCGGTAACTTCACACTTCCCAGTGGATCTTCACGAACTAAGAAAATTTCTGAATTTGTGAACATTTCAAAATAGCTTCACATCGAGCCTATGATGCCTACAAGGGTCTTTACATCCTGCTGACATGAGAATAACATAATCTCCGCGTCAGAAGCTTGTTTCTACTTAACCATTTAATAGACTCGCGTTTTATCCACCGTGACTACTTTTGTAAGCTCAGCACATCATCCGTTGCAGCTCACTCCTGGGGCTGGGAAATGTGGGCACAATGGTCTGGTGGAACTATCACAGGAGCAATGCGTGGGTCAGACATTTACTTTTAAGAAGCACAAACAGATTTACTTTGCCTCTGGTAACCTCAAGAGAAAGACGTTATAATCCAGATTTCGCAATACAAATCACGTTCCATCATTACAAACTGGGCAGAGCCAGGTTACGTTGGGAAACGACATAGCGGAAGTCATCGTAAACAGAAATACAGTCGCCAGTAAACTTACTTACATTAGAAAATTTTATTTTATTTTATGAAGCGATAGCCATTTAAAGGATGGGGCTCTTATTTTACTTGTAATTGATTGAACTAGAGACGTTGAAAAATTTGGTGCTGGACTGTGATTCGAATTCGTTTCTCCTCTTTCGAGGATCTGAATCACTCGGAACATTATAGTTCAACCATTTCGTTCCTTTTCGCAAGACTGCAACCTTCTCTAGGTCTCCTCCAAAGGTAAGTATGTGGGTCCGCATCCTGATCCAATACAAAAACATTCATAGTTTCAGTTCAAGCCCTATAACGTGCACACCGTCCCGCTAGTGAAAACCAACGTGCGCTTTTAATGTATATTCATGTTGTAACATTACAGGACATATTGGGACATATTGAAGTATTCGATACTGTAGACTTTTAGGGGATGTCGATACAGATATGCAAAATGTAAAGGGAAACTTTGGTGATGTTTAAATATTGTACTGTGTCAATATTAGGACATTTTGCACAGAAAGAACAAAAATAGAATTAATATAAGTATATATTAGTGTTAGTAACCTATTTTCATTCAATTTTGTAATTATATTTCATTTTGTAAAAGAAAGACTCACTGTTTGCTGTAGCTCTGATTAATTGTATAAATTATCAGTTTTGAGCTAAATTATTTCGTATAATATGGACAAAATACTTTTAAAAAACTCACCAGCTAAAGAGAAAGTCTGTAAATGAACGTTTAATGCACACTTCTGGAATTTTCTATGGAGAAATTCTATATTATCATCCCAAAAATACGAAAACTTGTGAAAACTGTTTCATAACCTAATTTCGAAAGACGATTAGTATCAAGAAATATTGCTAAAAAGATTTATTTACGTTTTGAAACAGGATTTAAATCATTTTACATATAAATAATTGTTCTAAATCACCCAAGAAATATCCAGAATCAAATGTCAAGATATTTCTGGAAACGTCGGTGCAAGTCTGGTGAAGGTTATCCGAAGGCTGGTAGAAAAATGTTATAAACTCTATTTTGAAATTATGCTTGTAAGAATTTATATGTGCTCATCCTTTTACTTGCTTTAATCTGTGCTAAAGTTCTGTAATGTCTGATTTGGTTTTAAGTCGTGAATTGCTATCGTATTGTGAACAAAGCATTGTCAAAGACTCTCATTGTTTGGAAGGATATTAGTACACCTAGGAGTTGTCAATGGGCAGTTCGGATGTGCAGTGCGGTTGGCTGGGAGAGTCTGTTGTTGAGTCTGTCAGTTCTGTTTGTAAATAAACGTCTATAATGAAGAATTACTTGTTGTCGTCAATATGAACTCAAGACCTTTTGCACGAAGCAGACACCTCCTAATGCATAGATCATGAAAACGATATTTCGTAATGATGTGTAACATGTCATTTTAATGAAAGGTTTCTTTACATACCATGATTCAATTTCTTTACAACAATTTCTTACTCTCTCTCATTCTTTTTGATCTGTCTCTCTCTCTCTCTCTCTCTCTCTCTCTCTCTCTCTCTCTCTCTCTCTCTATCATACACACACACACATTCTTTTTTTCTTTATTTGTTTGTTTTGCTCGACTATCGGCGAGGCATCAAAACGTCTCTGAATGAGCTTCTTACTTTTTAGTACACTTACGAAATAAATATAAAAACAACTGTGAGAGTTACTGATATATGATGCTTAGTTTTCAGTCAGTTCGGAGTATTGTTAGTAACCACGCTCCAGTCCCTAAACCTAGTTACAGAAATGCGAATCAGACGCATTACGTATTCCAGGCCGTAGTAGCCGCGACTTGGAGACACCAGCTATGGTCACTTCCCAGCCCGCTGTACGATCACATCGGGTCGTCGTCTTTCTGCTGGTACTGTAACTGAGATTTGACAACAAGGCAACGTATGTTTGGGAACTCTGTGATCGACCAGTTCCTTCCTGGTGTGCACGAAATTTATCCTCAAGGTTCACTTGATTTTACCTGTCATTTCCATTGAATAATCTGATTTATTATCGTTTTAGGTGTAACAAAAGATTATAAATTTACTGTTTTCAGCCCAGGAAAGTCGTTGCACGTGGAAATCGCAACTAATCTCGTCCTTTAAATAGCGGTTTACGAGTGCTAGACATTATCGATCTCGTAAGAGTGAGCTAAGACACGTATTTCTACCCCAGCTCTATGGTAATGCGCTGACCTGAGAAAAAGCATCTGTTATGGTTCGCACTTCCAGTCTCACTAACTGTAACGTTTTTATCCCTTCTGTGAAAGAGCTACAAGCAGTCAGATAAAACATCGATAAGGAAATCGCAAAAAAATACTTTCGGCTCATAGTGCAATGGTGAAAACTTACAATGCTGCACAACAGGTAACTCCTCTTCCCGCCGATGACAAGCAAATTTTGGGTTTCTAGGAATACAAAACTTTACTTACGAAATGCGACATTTGCACTGCACGACGTTTTCAACAAAGAGATGGCGCAATACAGTAGACCAAGTGGAAAGAAACACTTCCTATTTAAATTTGCGCATCCTAGACTGTTGGCTGTTCTGTGTAGGTGGCAGGTACGTGATTTTATTTCGGTGATTACAAAATAAAGTCGAATGTATGCACTGGGTAGTCGAGGCAGCTAGTTCATTGTGATTCGGCCAACCAAGTAAATGAATTTACTGAACCTGCTGCAAATTACTACAGGAAGCCTGTGTGTCAGAATTCTCATCCAGTGTGGTGCAACGGCGTTACGATAGAAAAATGAGCCACATACTTATGATATGCTTGTATATCTATAGACTTGGTTCGATTCCAACTTCTGTCAATGATTTTAGATAAGGTGAGACAGATTCCATTCTCTTCTGGCTACACCAAGTGAAGAAGATATAATGACATTGTGGTCTGAAATTAACATGAAAAATGATATTCCTTTTCTACAAAGTAGACGTTAGGATGAATCACAATAAAGACTGGGGCGGCGACACGTAGAAACCTTTCTTATACTTATTATTTATTTCTAGTGACGAAACAAACGCTATGTAGGCTCACAGGACATTTAGTCCATATTTTATCTGAGCTTCTGTATGTCGATAAAATCGGTTCTGAACTGGGAATGCAACTTAGACCGTACTTAAGGCTGAATTTGATCCCTTCGTGAGAATACAGCACGGCTACAATTTGTTGTTTGTTCAGAACTGCAGATTCCTCAACATCTCCACATACTGCGCGTGAATGGGTTCGAATCCTGGCCTGGCACTATAGATTTCATTATGTATTATCAAGCTCTAGCATGAGAACACCTATCTGCTGGTGGATAATTATTTTAATGTTTAATGTATTTTCATTCCTTGTCAACACTAACGATATGTGACGTTTTGACACCCAGTGAGAGACAGAACTATTTGCGAGATCACTGTAAGTTCAAGATGTTAGTCCGAGCTGGACAAAAATTCGGAAGCTGACGCATCTTTGTGTGTAGTCAAAAGCGATATGATGTGTGGAGCTGTATTCCCAGTGAGCACTGAACTCTTCGTCATATTATTTCTAGTTCAAACACGCTCACATGTCGCTGCTGGTGCAACAAACCCATATTTAACGTTCGTTTTCTGTAGAATATAACAGCGATTTGTGCCAGGTTGGAGTCTTGGGAAGGAAAAAAAAATAATGTTTCGTCTCGTCATTTCAGTTAAAACATCTAGCTACTGCCGAGAAAATCCGAAATGTCACAGTTGATTGTGCGTCGATATCTATCCGATTAAGTTCTGAGTTCGAATCCCTGCCAAATACAAAGCCTTACCTCACGGCAATTCAAGTAAGTTACTTGTTAGGAACCAAGATTCAACATCTCTCGTCGTTCGTTAACAGGGACAACAGGTGCTGGGTAGGAATTCGCGTCCGGCAAAAATGCTTGCGCTATGAAATTTAAAGTTGGAATTTGCAAACTGGCTCTGTCTAAAATCGAGGTATATCACTCTCTATATGCCTAATCACGAGTGACTGTTAGTATCCGTCAGGCACGAAATCATTGCTTAGTCTGCATGACCTGAGTTTGCACCCATATGCAGAACGAGACGGTTCGTCGTGTCATTTGAAGTTCATAAATATTCTCAATTAGCTGCTCGTGAATACCTTTAATTTTTAATCTTATTTTGTGTTTAATTAGTACGGTATGTTACTTTGAAGAGTAAATGAAGAATACGACAAATTTACTACGTGCATTACCTATCTGACGTAATAATGAGAGTGGTAAAATGTCAGATATGTCATTTATTGTAATAAATGTGAGCTACAAGCCTTAAGGGCAGTCTTATCTGTGATAAGGTGTTCCGTGATATTTGTAGTATCGTGGTATTACTTTACATTTTGAGTTATTGCGATACAGAACAGTTTTTTCTCGTGGTGACTTGTTGGAACCACTTTCAATAGTCAAACGACTGTACCAAGGAGCGATAAGGAGACCTGCTAGACAGTTGCGCTATGTGGGTTGCATGTGAATCAGGCGAAATTCAATTCAGGTCGTTCGGATACTATTGGGCATGAATAGACATCACGTGTATCGATTTCCATCGCGCTGGGGTAAGTCCTTCGGGATACGTTTATTCTCCTTAGTGTGTAAATATATTTGGAGCATGTCATTCAAAAACGTGTGAAATGACATAGACGGGAGCGGGTTGTTGTTAGGAGAGCAGAATGTATTAGACTCGCGGATCATGTGGTGTTATTGACAGAGAGCGAAAGAAGTATGACTGAAATGTTAAAAGAATTGAACAAGAGTCGTGAGTAAATTGGAATGAGAAATAATAAGAAAAACGCAAAATGTCCGGTGATAGGTGCAAGAAAATCAAGAACAACTATAATGTTAGGCAGGAAGACACACAACAATTTAGTATTTTTAGATAACTGCGACGTGCTATTATGGACGACATTGGAAGTAATAAGGAGGTGAAAATACGTATAGCAATTGCCAACGAGACGTTTCATAACAGGAGGCTTTTATGTGGGTGCGTTGATAGGTGATAAAATAGGCAAGCACAGTGAGAAATGAGGTGGTGTTGAGTGGGAGAACAGAGAGAAATTTTAAAGGTAGCAGGATGAGCAAACACAATTGGCATGGACACTGAATGAGAAGAGATTGTTTATTGATGGTATGGAGGAAATGGTGAATGCAATAAGAAGAAGAAGAAGAAGAAGAAGAAGAAGACTCAGAACATACCAGGTGGTGGACAGCGTAAGAACAGAAAATAGTTGTGAGAAAATAAGAGGGTAACAAATGATGGGACTGCATGGAGAGCTACATGTGAAGACCTGCCCTAGGGCAGAACACTCATGGTGGTGGTGTTGATGAAGAGGAGACTTATGTAGGATATTTTGCAAAACGCCCATTTTCTTGTAATCCAAATTTAAACAAAACATAGGCAGCTTATAATTTGTAGTCTATAAACGACCGTGAATTGCGTGACAGATGGAACTTGCCAGTATACCAGTTATTAGGACTTATTCCCACTCCACTGACGTATGGAGCGTACGTACTGTGGCTGCTTAAAAGCCTCTGTGCGTGCTGTGCTTAGTCTCTTCTGGTCATCACGCTTCCTACAGTTACAATACGTAGGCGGTTTCAGTATATTCCATTCCTACATTCATCATGTAACGTCAGTTCTAGAAACTTTCTAATTAGGTCTCCTCGCGATACTTTGCTCTTCCACGGAATAGTCTGTGTCTACCATGAACTGTCCGTTAGTCAGTAAGTGGAATAACTGGTTTTCCGACACATGTCGCCATGTAACTGTCGCTCTGTCTCCACGTCAGAGAGACGGAAATTCTGTGTGCCACATTTGAAGATGAGTCTGTAAAGGTTACAAAACTAGTTAATGGAATTACAAATAGTTCAAAAAGTGAGTTTTTGCAGTTTTCCGTATTTAAATTCAATGCACTAGTCACAGGCTCTCGGCGATCCTTAGGGGATATGCTTCATCGGTTGGGAGCGTGATGTGTCCCTCCGAGATTAATTTCACCTGGGCTTTAAGCGACTCACCGGTCAGCATTTACAGAGCTGCCAACTACATCTCACACCGGGAATATTACCAGGATTAGTTTGCATCGCAGCCTACGGAAGAGAACGCAAATCGAACGAGCATTCACAGTCATTCCCTCCATTGACTACCATTCGCCTATATTCAACAGTTAAGGATTCCTCCGGAAATATTCCAAGTAGACTTACTCTGTATATTGTACGTTTGTTTCCAAGCGCCTGCCTGTTCAATTTGAGCAGAAACTGCGTGACATTCTCCAACGGGTCAAAAAACCTGTGACCATTCGTGCCGCCCTTCTCTGTATACATTCAGTTTCGCCTGGCAGTTGTATCTGATTAGGATCCAAGAATCTCGACCAATATTGGGGGATAAGTCGCAAGCGTGATTTGTAAGCAATTTCTTTTGTACACTGATTGTATTTTCCTAGAATTCTACCAACGAATTGCAGCCAGCCACCGTATTTCCCTAAGACTGCGACTATGTGACGGTTCCATTTCAAATCTCTAGAAATTTTTACACCCAGGTATTCATGTGGGTTGAGCGATTGCGAATTTGACTCGCTGCACTATACTCGTAGGATAAGGTTATATCGTTTTGTGAACCGAACAATTCTACATTTCGGGAACATTTAAACTAAGTTGTCATGCTTTGCACTACACTGAAATCTTATGAGGGCGTGGCTTCTTTCAAACAGAACTTTATTACAGGCAACTGCATCATTTACGGAAACACTGAAGTTTCAAATAGACCGCGTAAGCACCCCCCCTTCTCCCCTCCAAATTGCTGTCTGAAAACTGGAAGTCCCATATGTAAACCACCTTCAGAAGTTCGTTCACTTTCCGTATCAGTTAATGTGTTAAAAACTTGACCTGAAGAAACATGACCCTTTGCAGTTGAAGACGCTCTGTTGTAAGAGAAGCTAGTTTTTTGACAAGTCTCAATATTTATGTACTGAACTAGGTGTTGTACAATTCTATAATTTTCAGGTACATTCGGCGACGTATGTGGATACTGTCTGACAAATGTGTTGCGAATAAAGTGAGTAGTAAAGAAGTAATAAAGTGAAACATCAAGCCTGATGCTGACACCTTACTACACGAACAGCGAAAATGTAGAAGTGATAAAAGTCTTTTTCCTTTCATCATTCTGCCAGGGATGTCAGAGGGAAAAAAAGTTTCGAAATTATGTGTGAAGTTTGTTGGAAGTCGCCACGTGCTGCCTTTCACAAATGCTCGGTGAATATAGTCTCGATAATTTGCGCGCCTTGAAATTATGCTGCCTTAGACGAGTACGCAGTTTTTAACTTTTAACGCCCGACTTATTGCGTAAACCTATGCCTTTAAATGAAGGACGGAAGGAGGATTGCATTTAATGTGCTATCGATGTTGAGGTCATTAGAAACGGAGCAGGAGTTGGCACTGCGTCAGGGAAGGGTAAAAGTAGTCCGCCGTTCCCTTTCAAAGGAACCATCCCAGCATTTGCTTGGAGCGATTCAGAAAAGTTACGGAATACGTATCAGGATGGCCGGATGCGGATTTAAACGTCATCCTCCCGAATGCGAGTCTAGTGTACTAGTTGACAGCTCGTCGTGTAGCAAGCGTTGCTGGTGATGGGATTCCGGGTTCGATTCACGGCTGGGTTGCTTTCTCCGCCCGGGAAGTAGGTGTCTGTGGTGTCATCATTTCTTCATCATTCGTGATGGTGGCGAAACTGGACTGTGTAAAGGTTGGGGCTTTGTACAGGCGCTGATAACCGTGCAGTTGAGCGCCCCACAAACCAAACATCATCATCATCATCATCATCATCATCATCATCATCATCATCATCATCATCATCATACCATGTACTAACCACTGCGGCAGCTCGCTTGGTATACATTTAAATGAGCAGATTAAGTCAGCATTTTTAGTATTTACATTGACTTCGTTCTTCATAAATGAAAGCAGGAACTACGACAAGACCAAGGAATTGGGATAACGAATGAGAAATACCTGATTGTGCTTCTGTTTGTAGATGACATGATTCAAGTTCACGAAATGACCTCCAAAGATCTATATACCACCTGAACGAAATATGCAATGAATACAACTTTAAAATTTCTAGTAATAAAACGAAAATAAGTGCACTCTGAGGAAAATACTCAGTCAGTTTAAAACTAGTTTTGGATAATCCTGCTTTAGAACTGGTCTCTTAATCTTTCATTTAGGCTACGCTGTAAGATCTGATTTTTACTCTGATACTTAAAATAAATTACACAAATTCTAAGCTGTCTGTGACACTATTATCTGAACATTGGGCAATAAAGTACAAAAAGGTTGTCCCGAAATTCTATAACGTGGTCGCGGTTCCTGTATTATGCTATGAAAGCGAAAACATGGTTAAAAAAAACGAAAAATAAATCACACGGCAGAGATGAGGTTCCTAAGAAATTCGAAGAGCTGCACAACAAGAAATGATTAGGAATGAAGATACTAGAGAAAAATTAAGTATTTTCAACAGAAACTAAAAAATTCAAAAATATCGTGAAGACTGGTGAGAATGCTACGTCCCAGACTTCCCCAAAATATTCTGAACTACAAGCGGAATGGAAGACGTGATATTGAAAGGCCTCGGACGTGGGAGCAATTTCGTTTGTAGAGACTATCCCGCGCGGCGACTACTGAAGTACTTATACATTATAGAATTCTTAAGTTGTACAAGCAAAATAAGTAAGTTTTAATGTAGTTTACGTTCACTGATGCAAAAAAATTTTTCTTGCTTTTTAAAGTGGGCTATGTTCTTTCTCAGGGTTCAAACTGTCTCCATGCCAAATTTGAACAATATATGTTAAGCGGTTTGCACTCGAAAACGAAACAGACTGTGTTACAAAGTAGAAAAGCAACTGAGAGAAAGAAGCGGCGTCGGTTTCTGCAGAAGGCGGCCATCATTTTGTAGGACAATGTTCGGGCACGCTCGGTTCAAGTCGTGACTGATTTGATCGGTATATGGGGATGGGGAGCGCCGCATCACGCACCACGCCTAAAGGATTTCTTGCTAACCATCTCTTCCGACACCATTAATGAATTAACCCTCTTGTCTGCCCCACTTCTGTTGAAGGTTACACATCAGACAAATACCTTGTTGTTGTTGTTGTTGTTGCTCTTGTCTTCAGTCCACAGACTGGTTTGATGCAGCTCTCCATGCTACTGTATCGTGTGGAAGCTTCATCTCCCAGTACCCATTGCAAACCTATATCCTTGTGAATCTGCTTAGTGTATTCATCTCCTGGTCTCCCACCTCGATTTTTACCCTCCACGCTGCCCTCCAATATTAAATTGGTGATCCATTAATGCCTCAGAACGTGTCCTACCATCCGACCCCATCTTCTAGTCAAGTTTTGCCACAAAGTTCTCTTCTCCAGTATCCTATTCAATACCTCCACATTAGTTATGTAATCTACCCACTTAATCTTCAGCATTCTTCCGTAGCACCACATTTCGAAAGCTTCTATTCTATTCTTGTTCAAACTATATATTGTCCATTATTCACTTCCATACGTGGCTACACTCCATACAAATACTCGGAGAAAGGACTTCCTGATACCTAAAGCTATACTCGATGTTAACAAATTTTTCTTCTTTAGAAACACTTTTCTTACCATTGACAGTCGACATTTTATATCCTCTCTACTTCGACCGTCATCAGTTATTTTGCTCCCTAAATAGCGAAACTCCTTTACTACTTTAAATGTCTCATTTCCTAATCTAATTCCCTCAGCATCACCCACCTTAATTCGACTACATTCCATTATCCTCGTTTTGCTTTTATTGATGCTGATCTTATATCATCCTTTCAGGACACTTCATTCTGTTCAGCTGCTCTTCTAGGTTCTTTGCTGTCTCTGAATTAGAACGTCATCGGCAAACCTCAAGGTTTTAGTTTCTTATCCATGGATTTTAATTTCTACTCAGAATTTTTCTTTTGTATCCTTTACTACTTGCTCAATAAACAGATTGAATAACATTGGGGATAGTCTACAACCCTGTCTCATTCCCTTCCCAACCACTGCTTCCGTTTCATATCCCTCGACTCTTATAACTACCACCTGCTTTCTGTACAAATTGTAAATTGCCTTTCGCTCCCTGTAATTTACCCCTGCCACCTTCAGAATTTGAAAGAGAGTATTCCAGTCAACATTGTCAAAGGATTTCTCTAAGTCTACAAATGTTAGAAACGTAGGTTTGCCTTTTCTTAATCTACTTTATAAGGTAAGTCGTAGGGTCAGTATTGCCTCACATGTCCCAGTATTTCCACGGAATCCAAACTGGTCTTCCCTGAGGTCGGCTTCTACCATTTTTTCCATTCGTCTGTAAAGAATTTGCGTTAGTATTTTGCAGCTGTGACTTATTAAACTGATAGTTAGCTAATTTTCACACCTGTCAACACCTGATTTCTTTGAAATTGGAATTATTTCATTCTTCTTGAAGTCTGACGGTATTTCGGCTGTCTCATGCATCTTGCTCATCAGACGGTCACGTTCTGCCAGAGCTGGGTCTCCCAAGCCTGTCAGTAGTTCTAATGGAATGTTGCCTACTCCCGGAACCTTATTTCCACTAAGGTCTTTCAGTGCCCTGTCAAACTCTTCACGCAGTATGTCATCTCCCATTTCATCTTCATCTACATCCTCTTCCGTTTCCATTATATTGTCCTCAAGTACATTGCCCTTGTATAGATCCTCTATATACACCTTCCACCTTTCTGCAATATCTTCTTTGCTGATAACAGGGTTTCCATCTGAGCTCTTGATATGCATACAAGTGAATCTCTTTTCTCTAAAAGTCTCTTTAGTTTTTCTTTAGGCACTATCTATCATGCCCCTAGTGATAAGCGCATCTATATCCTTACGTTTGTCCTCTAGATATCCCTGCTTAGCCATTTTGCACTTCCTGTCGATCTCATTTTTGAGACGTTTGTATTTCTTTTTGTCGGGTTAATTTACTGCATTTTTGTATTTTCTCCTTTCATAAATTAAATTCGATATATCTTCTGTTACCCTCTTTCTTTGCGCATGTCAAGTTCCGTAGGCCCAAATTGAGGAGCAAATCTTCTAGGTCATGGAACGTGCCAGTATCTACATCTACATCCGTACTCCGCAAGCCACCTGACGGTGTGTGGCGGAGGGTACCCTGAGTACCTCTATCGGTTCTCCCTTCTATTCCAGTCTCGTATTGTACGTGGAAAGAAGGATTCTCGGTATGCTTCTGTGTGGGCTCTAATCTCTCTAATTTTATCCTCGTGGTCTCTTCGCGAAATATAAGTAGGAGGGAGCAATACACTGTTTGACTCTTCGGTGAAGGTATGTTCTCGAAACTTCAACAAAAGCCCATACAGAGCTACGGAGCGTCTCTCCTGCAGAGTCTTCCACTGGAGGTTATCTATCATCTCCGTAACGCTTTCGCGATTACTAAATGATCCTGCAACGAAGCGCGCTGCTCTTTGTTGGATCTTCTCTATCTCTTCTATCAACCCTATCTGGTGCGGATCCCACACTGCTGAGCAGTATTCAAGCAGTGGGCGAACAAGCGTACTGTAACCTACTTCCTTCGTTGTCGGATTGCATTTCCTTAGGATTCTTCCAATGAATCTCAGTCTGGCATCTGCTTTACCAACGATCAACTTTATACGATCATTCCATTTTAAATCACTCCTAACGCGTACTCCCAGATAATTTATGGATTTAACTGCTTCCATTTGCTGACCTGCTATTTTGTAGCTAAATGATAAGGACCTATCAGTCTATGTATTCGCATCCCATTACACTTGTCTACATTGAGATTCTATTGCCATTCCGTGCACCATGCGTCAATTCGCTGCAGATCCTCCTGCATTTCAGTACAATTTTCCATTGTTGCAACCTCTCGATACACCACAGCATCATCTGCAAAAAGCCTCAGAGACTTTCCGATGTCACCCACCAGGTCATTTATGAATATTGTGAATAGCAACGGTCCTATGACACTCCCTTGCGGCACACCTGAAATCACTCTTACTTCGGAAGACTTCTCTCCATTGAGAATGACATGCTGCGTTCTGTTATCTAGGAACTCCTCGATCCAAGCACACAACTGATCTGATAGTCCGTATGCTCTTACTTTGATCATTAAACGACTGTGGGGAACTGTGTCAAACGCCTTGCGGAAGTCAAGAAACACGGCTTCTACCTGTGAACCCGTGTCTAAGGCCCTCTGAGTCTCGTGGACGAATAGCGCGAGCTGGGTTTCACACGGCCGTCTTTTTCGAAACCCATGCTGATTCCTACAGAGTAGATTTCTAGTCTCCAGAAAATTCATTATACTCGAACATAATACGTGTTCCAAAACTCTACAACTGATTGACGTTAGAGATATAGGTCTATAGTTCTGCACATCTGTTCGACGTCCCTTCTTGAAAACGGGGATGACCTGTGCCCTTTTCCAATCCTTTGGAACGCTTCGCTCTTCTAGAGACCTACGGTACACCGCTGCAAGAAGGGGGGCAAGTTCCTTCGCGTACTCTGTGTAAAATCGAACTGGTATCCCATCAGTACCAGAGGCCTTTCCTCTATTGAGCGATTTTAATTGTTTCTCTATCCCTCTGTCGTCTATTTCGATATCTACCATTTTGTCAACTGTGCGACTTCAAGAGAAGGAAGCACAGTGCAGTCTTACTCTGTGAAACAGCTTTGGAAGAAGACATTTAGTATTTCGGCCTTTAGTCTGTCATACTCTGTTTCAGTACCATTTTGGTCACAGAGTGTCTGGACATTTTGTTTTGATCCACCTACCGCTTTGACATAGGACCAAAATTTCTTACGATTTTCTGCCAAGTCAGTACATAGAACTTTACTTTCGAATTCATTGAAAGCCTCTCGCATAGACCACCTCACACTACATTTCGCTTCGCGTAATTTTTGTTTGTCTGCAAGGCTTTGGTTATGTTTATGTTGGCTGTGAAGTTCCCTTTGCTTCCGCAGCAGTTTTCTAACTCGGTTGTTGTACCACGGTGGCTCTTTTCCATTTCTTACGATCTTGCTTGGCACATACTCATCTAACGCATATTGTACGATGGTTTTGAAATTTGTCCACTGATTCTCAACACTATCTGTACTTGAGACATAACTTTTGTGTTGAGCCGTCAGGTACTCTGTAATCTGCTTTTTGTCACTTTTGCTAAACAGAAAAATCTTATTACCTCTATTAATATTTCTATTTACGGCTGAAATCGTAGATGCAGTAACCGCTTTATGATCGCTGATTCCCTGTTCTGCATTAACTGATTCTAATAGTTCGGGTCTGTTTGTCACCAGAAGGTCTAATATATTATCGCCACGAGTCGGTTCTCTGTTTAACTGCTCAAGGTAGTTTTCAGATAAAGCACTTAAAAATATTTCACTGGATTCTTTGTCCCTGCCACCCGTTATGAACGTTTGAGTCTCCCAGTCTATATCCAGCAAATTAAAATCTCCACCCAGAACTATAACATGGTGGGGAAATCTACTCGAAATATTTTCCAAATTATTCTTCTGGTGCAGAGCCACAACCGCTGCTGAGCCTGGGGGCCTATAGAGACATCCAATTACCATGTCTGAGCCTGCTTTAACCGTGACCTTCACCCAAATCATTTCACAATTAGAATCTCCGTCAATTTCCTTCGATACTATTGCACTTATTATCGCTATAAACACGCCTCCCCCTTTACTGTCCAGCCTTTGTCTGCGAACTATATGGGCGTTGTGACCGTTTATTAATGAGAGCAGTTCTGGGACCTTTCTATAGACGCTCCTGCAGTTTACTATTAGCACATTAATATTGTTATTCCCTGTTGCATTTTGCCTACTCCTGCCTTGCCGCGTCTCAGGAGGCGTCTTGTCGGGTCTAGGGAGGGAATTCTCTAACCTAAAAAAAAAAAAAACCATGTGCACTCCACACGTACTCCGCTACCCTCGTAGCCGCTTCCGGCGTGTAGTGCACGACTGACATATTCAGGGGACCCTACATTTCTCCACCCCATTGCGGAGGTCGAGAAATTTGCACCCCAGCTCTCCGCAGAATCGTCTGAGCCTCTGGTTTAAGCCTTCCACTCGGATCCAAACCAGAGGACCGCGATCGGTTCTGGGAACGATACTACAAATAGTTAGGTCTGATTCCACCCCGCGAGCGAGGCTTTCCGCCTTCACCAACTCCGACAACCGCTTGTACGAACTGAGGATGACCTCTGAATCCACACGGCAGGAGTCATTGGTGCCGACATCAGCAACAATTTGCAGTCGGGTGCACCCAGTGCTCTCTATCACCGCCGGTAGGGCCGCCTCCACATCTCGGATGAGACCCCCCGGCAAGCAGACAGAGTGAACACTGGCCTTCTTCCCCGACCTTTCCACTATTTCCCTAAGGGGCTCCATCACCAGCTTAACGTTGGAGCTCCCAATAACTAATACAATAACTAATAAACCCCTCCCCCCGTGTGCCTGCTCGGACCTTGCTGAATGAGCAGCCACATGTCCATTCACAGGCAGAGCGGACGATGCCACACGGCCAGCCTCCACATTGACCCTCTGCCTCGTGCGCCGCGAACGCCGCTGAACCCGCCACTCCCCTTGGGGAGAGGGTGGCCCAACCGCGCCCGGTACCCGCGAAAATGTCTCGACAGCAGGGACAGTGGGTGAAGCATCTAACACCTGGGGTGCACCATGCGACGCACCAGACTCCACACTGCCGCTACCCTCCGAGGCAGCAGCCTGAAGACGGCTGACCGCGGCCATCAACACGCTCAGCTGTTCGCGAAGAGTGGCCAGCGTCCGTACACAGCAGTCACACATCCTATCCATCCTAAGGAATCAATATACTGAAGAGACTTAATCAACTTTTAAGTAGACTGCTAATTCACTAAAGGCGGCTGATTACTGACTAAACTGTGATTGCTAACCACTTCTTGTAGAAAACAATGAAAATAGCACTACCTGTCTCTGGACTGTATTGAAAACAAACACTAGCACTACTAGCACTATGGCTGACTAAAAGGACTATCTGACTGTATTCAAAACAAACATGAAATCTATTTAACTCTATTACTAGCACTCGACAATTAAAGCTTCCTAAAAGCAAAAACACACGGAAGAAGTAGTGACAAGTAAGAAAACTACAGTTAATACTTCAATCAAGGTAGCTCGCTGCACAGCAGACGTGAAGCAGACGGCGGTTTGGACGACACATGAACTTACAACATAAAAGTAATAACAGATAAAAATACATGTTCATGAACCAGAGAGAAAATCAGTCCATAAGTTTAAGCAAACGCTATCAGCAGTACAATGAGAATCAGCTTAATTTTTCAATTAACTCCTCGACAGAATAGAAGGAGTGACCCATGAGGAAACACTCCAGTTTCGATTTGAAAGCGCGTGGATTACTGCTAAGATTTTTGAATTCGAGTAGCAGCTTATTGAAAATGGATGTAGCAGTATAGTGCACACATTTTTGCACAAGAGTTAAGGAAGTCCGATCCAAATGGAGGTTTGATTTCTCCCGAGTATTAACCGAGTGAAAGCTGCTTATTGTTGGAAATAATCTAATATTGGTAACAAGAAACGACTATAAGGAATATACATATTGAGAGGCCAATGTGAAAATACCCAGACTCCCTGAACAGAGGTCGACAAGAGGTCCGTGAACTCACACCACTTTTTGCCCGAACCTCCCGTTTCTGAGCCAAAAATATCCTTCTAGAATGGGAAGAGTTATCCAAAAACATAATACCATACGACATAAGTGAATGGAAATAAGCAAAGTAGACTAATTTACTTGGCGAAGTATCACTCACTTTCGGTACCGTTCGAATAGTGAAAATGGCAGTATTAAGTCTTTGAACAAGATCCTGAATGTGGGCTTTCCATGACACCTTACTATTTATTTGAACACCTAGGAATTTGAGCCGCTCAGCTTCACCAATCATTTGCCCATGCTGTGAGATTAAAACGTCAGGTTTTGTTGAATTGTGTGTTAGAAACTGTAAAAACTGAATCTTACTGTGATTTAACGTTAGTTTATTTTCTACAAGCCATTGACTGAGGTCATGTACTGCACTACTTGAAACGGAGTCAATGTTGCACACAACATCCTTTACTACCAAGCTAGTGTCATCAGCAATCAGAAATATTTTAGAGTTACCCATAATACTTGAGGGCATATCATTTATATAAATAAGGAACTAGAGCGGCCACAACACTGATCCCTGAGGAACCCCCTCCCCCTTGACAGTATACCACTCAGATCCCCCATCACACTGTATTACTTTGCCCCATTCCTGTAGATCGTTCCCTAATGCACTTCCTGAAACACTCTACAACTTCTGATTCTGTCAGTTCTTTCAGGTCCCATATCCTTAAATTCCCACGTTTTTCCAGTTTCTTCAGTTTTTATCTACAGTTCATAATCAATATATTGTTATCAGAGACCACATTTGCCCCTGGAAATGTCATACAATTTAAAATCTGGTTCCTAAATCTCTGTCTTACCATTATATAATCTATATGAAATATTGCAGTATCTCCAGGTCTCTTCCACGTATACAACCTTCTTTCATGATTTTTGAACCAAGTGTTAGCTATGATTAAATTATGCTCTGGGCAAAAACCTACCAGGCGGCTTCCTCTTTCATTTTTTACCCACATTCCATATTCACCTACTGCGTTTCCTTTTATTCCATTTCCTACCGTCGAATTCCAGTCACCCACTAATATTAAATTTTCATCTCCCATCACTATCTGAATGATTTCTTTTATCTCATCACACATTCCATCAATTTCTTCATCATCTGCGGACTACTTTTACGACTGTGGTAGGCGTGGGATTCGTGGCTATATTGGCCACAACAATGCTTTCACTATGCTGTTTGTAGTGGCTTACCCGCATTCCTATTTTTATTAATTATTAGACCTACTCATGCATTAGCTTCATATTAGCCTTCCTAATACTTAAATCTATATTCGATGTTAACAATGACGCCGGTGGATGGACTATCACGAAATTACTGACCGTCGAGAAAGTCACAAATATAACCGACAAGCTAATGGGCCCTTCACAGGAAAAGGTTTTTCGCCGGAAAACGGGGAAAACTGAAACCCAGCAAATGAGTAAAAAAATGTATATTCACTGACAAAAAAAAGTGTACGCACACAACTTACACAACAATAGTCTGGGATTACTCTATTACGTAACAGTTTTTGTGATTGTATCTTGCAGCTTTAGTTATATTTAATTAAAAGAGGCTTTAAAAGGACAGAAAGAACGTGTTGGACTACGCTACAGATCGTTCTGTTAGCAAAGTCCTCACTTTGTAATCACTTTCGTTGACTTCGGCAACTCTCAACAGAAATCTCCAACCTAACCGAGACAATGTGCTACGATACAGCCGAGATCATGACAAGAGAATGGGCTACATCACACTCGAAGTAAATTTATATAGGTAAGGATCCCCATGACCTGTGTACGTCTATTATAAAAAATCTCCAAGCCACTCTCCTCAAATAGATCGCCATCTTCTCTTGACCTTCAACTGTTACTATTTCAGAATTAGAAACCAGATTCAAAGAAAATTTGGCTACCAGCCAAAAACTAGAAAAATAAAAATAATAAAAGTGAGAACGTGAAACATGTTAGAATTAACCATAAACAGGAGATTTTACAGAAAATAAAATTGAGAAAGGAAATCATTAATATTATCGACCATTTAGGAACTCTAGGCTACGAAAGGGATGAAACAACATATCGAATAACTGGTGGAAGAGTTAGTGTGTTTTAAGATTATATCCAAACAAGAATTAGAGAAAAACATATCGAAGCAAGGCCTCTATTACGAAAAATAGCTAAATCTCGAGACAAATTTTGTCCTTTTGTATTAGATTAAATGTTTTGGCCCCTAGTACGGATGAAACAGTATCTGCAGTATCAACAGGAACTTCGGACATGTGTTTCATATTTCATCCAAGCCTGCAGTCTATAAATATTTAAACAAAATACTGAAACAAAATACCACTACCGGGGAATTACTTACGAAGCAGTTCTTGGTAAAGAAACACAGGACACAATTACGTATGTAGGCTTAATACGAACTACAACTGTGTTCATAAATCGCTATAGTTGCCTTGGACTAACGACGAGCGAATATCAATATAACCTGTACGCTTTTCAAAGCTGTTATCCATGAAAAAGCTAAACGACGTATCGTGAACAAAATACAATTTAACACCGAAACAATGACATTAGTTGACAATGGGCACAGACTTTAGTCAATGGGCACTGTTGAAAATTTGTGCCAGACCAGGATTAGCACCCGAGTCCCCTGGTTACTAGGGAGAGGCAATGATCACTGTGTCCGAATTACACAGTGGTCAACAGAATAGCACGAACTGCCCGAGCATGCCGTTCGTTAGATCGAAATTCTCAATTTCTCCATAGACTGCTAATACACTGCTCCTTGAACATAATCCTCCTCCCCTTAATTATACAGTACATGGCCAAAAAAACAGACACCGAATATATGCAAACTTGGCCTTACGAACATTGCAGACGTCGTCTATGTAACACACGTCAAACTTCAAAGAATTTACCAATTCGTTGCATTGTTTACTATAGACCACAAATCAAGTAACGTAAAAAAAGCACTGCGTCTATTGAGATCATGATTCATAGTTTAAAGAAAACTAATAAGTCGCCTACATATTACAGTTGCTGCCGAAAGAGGAGAACCATTATTTTCCCACAAAAGGAAATATAGTTAAAATTACGCTTCTATTTCGGTTAGTTTCGGCGGTTACTAAAATTTGCAGTGAAAGTTACATAGTGGACTCTACCCTCCCCCCACCAGAAACGTAGTTATCGTGGCTGTTGTGAGACTTTTGTACACAGTTAGAGAAAGTGTGTTAAATGTGGCGCGGACGGAAACACTAGGCTACGCTACAGGGCAATCTGCTCGCACAACGTTTAGTCGGCATTCATAATCGTTGGCGTAAACAACTCTCAATCAAATTACCACCTTCCAACCTAACTTAGACTCGGGCTACACTACCAATCGGCCTGTCATCACAACCAAAAATTCATTGAGGGGGGTGGGGGGATTTCCTGTATCTCTCTCTAATGTATCTCTAGGCCCAACTGCCAGTTTTGTCAGACTCAACAGCAAGATTTACCAATGGTAAACACTTTTGAGACGGCTAGTAATTTTAGAATAGTCCTCTTCGTCTTACTTGGCATAAATTGTTCGCTGGCGTCCCAGCAGCTAGCTCCCTCAGTGTCTGCTTCTGCCATCGCACCACGCCAGTCTGCTGTTGTCCTAGCATACCGAACGCACCGCACATCCGACACCTTCGGAACCACTCACTGGCCAGTTAGCAATTGAGCGGAACACTGTTTACATCGTGAAAGGAAAACTATGCAAAGATGTACACTTAAATGGCACGACTGAGTAGCACACACACAGTAATATCTGAGGAATGTCCTTCGACACGCGCAGAACGAAAGTCTTCTCGCGATCGTACAGCGTCTCTGAAAAAAAAAATCTCGTGACTATATTCCGGCGTTACGGCCAGGTTCTCATACAAATGAGCAACAAAGGGTACATTTGAAATTTTTTTTTTTTGAGACAATGACAATACATTCGAAGGATGTGTTTGGGAATTACGAGTGATAATACTATGAGCTTAATTTTAGATTTTCAATAAAAAATGGCGCCCGTAATTATGATTTGATCAAGGGCCTGCGAGACTGGAGTACGCAGAGTGCGTGCAGTGTGGCACCACAGATGTTACCTGAATTCAAAAATGGGTAACATCAGTTGATACTACATTATTCCTCTGAAATTGAAAATGGATAACATCAGTCGATAAAACATAAAATTTATGCGAGCGCATACCTAACCGCAATGAAACAACCTTAAATTTAACGATACAGTGCTAATTCGAACTTTGAGTTCGATTTTTGGGGGTTTGTTTCACTCCTTATGCCTACACAAAAATTAGTTAATATTAACAAATGTCATATTATAGCTATAAGTTCCTAAGAAAAGTGTTTACTTTTAGGGGTCAGAGGTAGAAGTTAAGAGATCGAACCACTTTCAATTTATGCTGCATGCCGTTCTGAGAAAATAGTTACCCGAAAAAAATGTGTTCAATGTTTAGGGAAAACATTTAGTTATATTATTACTTCGATTTGCATGAACTGAGTGTTACATATATATTTTTAATGTCGCTGAAAACGAATCTGAAGTCAGATTTTCAATATTCAAAACAGCTAATCCAATACGGAGGGCAAACGATTATGTTTTGACCAATTTTTACCAAAATTGTATTTTCGTTATTTACGTTTAGTCTGCAATTCAAGGAGTATTTATCAACCCTTCCTCTACCTCTGATTGTTCCTAGACAGCAACTTCCTGTTCTTCTTGGCAGGAAAAGCCGATCTGTCTAAGCTGGATTTGCAGCACTCGGCAGCCTGCACTTGATAATCGTCCTTATTTTCGGTGAGTATGTTTGCATGCATTGTGCAGTATAAATCATTTTGAGCACGTGCGACACGGGACGAGTTATCATCTACATCTATATGGATACCCTGCAAAACACATTTAAGTGCCTGGCAAATGGTTCATCGAATCACCTTCACAACTGATAATTAATTGAAACCCTCAGCTGCCGACAGGTGTTGTTGATATACTTCGATGGGGACAGCTGAAAAGTGTGCCCCTACTGGGACTCGAACCCACGATCTCCTGCTTACATGGCAGACGCTCAATCCATCTGAGCCATCGAGGGCACAAATGAACAGCACGACTGCAGGAATTTATCCCTTGCACGCTTCCCGTGAGACACATCCCCAACCGTCCACAATCCGCATACGTAATGTACGTAATAGGTATTTGCCTATCCACTCATTACTGGCTCACACTAATGTGACGATTCCCGTAAGAGTTCGGGCAACCTGTGCGCATTCGCACAGACGAAGGTCAATGGCTGGGTAACGTTTAACCATAGATATGAAGTAACTGTTCTCGAAAGAACAGGCGCCACTGACGACCGTGCAGCACTTCTAGAATACATGATAGACCGGCCGATGTGGCCGAGCGGTTCTAGGCACTTCAGTCGGGAGCCACGCGACCGCTACGGTCGCAGGTTCAAATCCTGCCTCGAGCATGGATGTGTGTGATGTCCTTAGGTTAGTTAGGTTTAAGTCGTTCTAAGTTCTAGGAAACTGATGACCTCAGATCTTAAGTCCCAAAGTGCTCATAGCCATTTGAACCATCAGTCCGTATGTTTGCACACTACTTACAGTAACTTATGCTAAGGACAACACACACACAACCATGCCCGAAGGAGGACTCGAACCTCCAACGGGGGGAGCCGCGCAAACCCTGACAAGGCGTTGGAGACATGGCGGGTACCCCGCGCGGCTCATGGCAGCCGTGACACTGCTTCAAACACTGGGCTGTAGAAACTTTTGTAAAGCACGGATTAAAAAAAAAAAACCTTTCCGTTCCAGGAGTCTAGACAAGTACACCTTTAAAAAATGCAACTACAAAGAAATTAAATTTTTCGAACGGGGCAGGGCTTAAAACTTTGAAGAGTTAAATTTTAATGGCCGTTCTCTTGTATGCAAATAGTTTCACAGTAGAAATTTCTCTAGTTTTATTTATTTATTTATTTTTTGCTGTAGGTAAAGAAGGATAGGATTGTGAGGAGGGGGAAAGGGGGGGGGGGGGGGGAGGAATCTTGCATCTCCAACCTTGGAATTCTTAGTACAGAATTTTTATTCATTACGAGATTCTCAGCCACTTGCAGAAGTGATTTCGCGTGATTCTGCAAAACTTTTCCTTTAGCCAATCGTAGCAACTATAGGATTCCGTTCCTGCTGCATGACATGTCTCGGAACTTAAACTGACCAACTTATTTGCATAAAGAGCTAGCTTATCATCCGCTTCTTTACTTACTTAGACCGTTCATGGTCTGCAAAGCATTTTTTTCTTTAATCGTTTTTTTATGTCTTTTATAAACTGCAACACTTTCTAAACTTTTCTAAACTTAATGCCGTTGAAGCATGGTCTTTTGCTGAATGACCAAAAAGCAATGCTGACAGCTGGAGTCCAAGGTTTTTGTTAATCAAGCCGTTTGTATTCTTGTGGTGATATCTCCGCAGAGTCTTTCATTCCCTAACGCATATTTCTTTATATCTAATTGAGAAGTGAAATACCGGTTATCGTAGATGCAGATTTAAAATATTTTAATATAACGCAATAAATATTTCATTAAAATTCTCATCCCCTTATGCTCGAAGTTAAAAACCAGTGAAACACGTAGTTTTTAAAAATTGTAACAGATTAGCCGAATACGAATTGTCAGATATGCTTTCATAATGCTTTCATAATGAAACATTTTCAGAAACGTGGAGCCAGATCTGGGGGTGAATTTCCTTCTCTCCGAGACACCCGGCTTCTTCTTCGACTTAGCCGGCAAACAGGCCGAGGACGACGGGTGGGGACCGAATAGGCAGCAGTTGGTGGATGGCGACGTCGTCACTGGCTGTTGCCTTCGTGCGGGCCTCTTGTGTAAAGGGGGAGCCAACCGTGGCCAAGTGAAGGTCTGTATTCCACAGGAACGAGTTAGCATGGCACTCAGATATTTCCACGATTTGGCGGACGGGGGTCATTTGGGGTTCTTCAAGACCTTGAACCGAGTTCGGGAATACATGTTTTGGCCCAACCTATATCGCGATGGCAGGCGATTTCTTGGCAACTGTGTCCAGTGTAAGCGCGGTAAGCCCGATGTGCGGCCGCACAGAGAACTACTACAGTCACTTAGGAACAATGTCCTCTGGACTGCGACTCAAAGACCGAAACAACGGTCGACGGAAACTGGCACCAGAAACGCACCAGCTCACTCTATTTCATCCCCTTAGGGGTTGAACTTCCAAAAACACCGAAACACGTATTTTCTTATCTGTAGCCTTGAAGTCAAATACCAATTTTCTTAGATGTAGCCTTAAAAATACTTTCATAGTTCTTCCATAATTATTTATCTCAAAATAAAATGTTCATCCACTATTTCACTTCATAGAGGTTAAATTCCCAATGATACTGGAACACATATTTCTTTATTTCTGACCTAGAAACCAGATACAAATGTTCGTATGCCTAGCTTCAAAATTACCTTAATAGCTACATGATTCAGAAATCCTTTCATGTCCTGCGTCTCCCCCTTAGAGGTGGAATTTCGAAATATGCAGTATAAGCTGTATAAGATCAACACCCTTTCCAAATGTCAAGGTTTATTTTCCTTGGCGGTCTGGACTGTGTGAGTTTCATAGTAATAGTCCTACACACACACAAACACACACACACACACACACACACACACACACACACACACACACACACACACACACACACCACTATCAATGCCACCACCACCTCCTGGGGAAATTTCTGCAGACGCCCTTGTTCCACTACAGTCATATTTTGCCGACGACCTACATTTAGCAGCGTGGGAGGGATAGTGTCGTGCAACAGACAGTATACTCAGTAGACAACGAACAGTTCGTTGTGAAATCAGCGACTTCGGTGATCTCACGTGAACCGATGCAACCTCCGCGGCAAGGCCGTTGCCGCAGATATTTCAGAGTAGTTGCTTACGTTTCATAATTATCTAGTTTACGGGGAAAATGTAAAAAAGGCGATTGTCACCGAAGCTACAACTAATCTGAATTTCTGGTTAGTTATCAAGTGGTCTTGTGTGCGAGCCTGAATTTTTCATCCTTTGCGGTGAGAATGATTCAAACCCGTCATGTTCTTCTTATGAAGTGTTCTATTTATTTTGCACACAATGATCGTTTGTAGTTGTCTTGAGTTACTACGTTGATAAATTTTTGTTTGGCGCACGTATCATAACTGAGATTTGCGCTGAATGGCTGAAGGTGAATTAGCGTAATGAGTAGTAGCGAATGTTACAGTAACATGTTTGTAAATTATTTCACGTAAATTACGTTAGTCGTGTAATATAATCCGTATACCAGTACAGTATATGGGCCAATTACGTTAGTCATGGAATACTATCCGTATAAGACTATGTCACCTTGGTGTCCCGGAATTTGCTTCAATTTTGGAATCCACGAAAGAACTGGAAATTTTCCTTTACACAGCTTTCCATATAATTTCTATTACAGTGATTCAGTCTTGTCTGTCACTCGACTTTTCTGACTGTGAAATAAATTCTATCGCTCAGGTGCTTATTACCTCTTCGTGTTTCCATTTGCCGATATTGCGCATAAACACATATCTCAAAGTTGCTATGGACACTGATGGAGCGACACACTTTTCTATGGCGACACTGCAGTTTAGAGATAGAAAAACCGATCAGTTAAAACGATATGGGTATTTTAGTTCTGAATAACCGATGTCTTTCGGTATTTGTTTGCTCTCGGTTATAACAAGTACCTTTTTATTTTTTTCTGATAACCACCTAAAAACAGATATATCAATTAGCCACAGATGTGGTAGTAAAATTTTTTGTTTTCAAATAAACCTTTTTTAAAAAAGACGAGTTATTTTTATTCGTAAGATTTCCATAGCACTGAAACACGGCGTTATTACAGAAAAAAATGGGAAAAGTTATGTATGCCACTTTAATAACACTGCTGATAGAAACGAGCAACAAATGGATTTGTCCAACATTGCCGAGACAATATTGTCCCTGTTACACAAGCAGTGCGCGAGACTGGACACAGTTTCTCGCTGTTGTCGAACGTCAGTTGTAACATAGAATGGCACCATCTGGAAGTCTGGAAGTATTTTACGATATGCGGTACGAGTGAAGAACAAAGTTATATTTGGTCGACTTGCGACATCATACAAGGAAAGAAGTTAAAATTTAACAAATCATTCATAGTTCGGGATAAAAGTAGAAAGTGCCTCATCTGCTGCTGTGTCTACGTAGTATGCCGTTATCTGCTTTTAGCCCTTAAAAACAGAGAAATTAAAACGAAAAAGAGAGTTCTCCTGCCGCAGTTTTCACTCTTTATCGCTGGACTATACGTAATGCCCGCATAGTGCTGTGATAACCGATTTCAATATAATTTTTGAGCAGAGTTCTAAAAACTAAAATCAGTAGGATAATACTGGCAGTTTTCTGTAGTATAGAAGCACTCGCTATATTTTGAGAGAAGCAGCGAACATCGGACAAAGTTTTATTGGACTATTTAATTGAAAGAAATTAGAATTATATTAATACCGTCAGTTGCTCGCGGGCGTTGATAAATATCAACGTGGACAAGTGAAAATGTGTGCCGCGACCGGGACTCGAACCCGGGATCTCTTGCTAAAATGACAGACGCTCTATCCATCTGAGGCACAGAGGACACAGTGTATGGTTCGACTGCAGGGACTATCTCGCGCACGCCTCCTGCGAGACTCACATTCTCACCTTGAATGTCCATACACTACAGTCGTAGAGTCCCACTCCAACACACTCATTCCTCGTGGAAGACATGTCCATATCCATATAAGTATATGGTTCTGGCAATACCAGCCATGACCTTCTTCTGTGAAGATGCACACGTATTCCACGAACTGTTACGGGACTTGGTAAGAATGTGTTCCACGAGTAATGAGTGTGTCGGTGTGGGACACTACGAATGTAGTGTGTGGACGTGCAAGGTGAGAATGTGAGTCTCGCGGGAGGCGGGCGCGAGATAATACCTGCAGTCACACTATCGTCTGTGCCCTCGGTGGCTCAGATGGGCAGAGCACCTGCCATGTAAGCAGGAGATCCCGGGTTCGAGTCCCAGACGTGCACACATTGTCACCTGTCCCCGTTGATATATATCGACACCCGTGAGCAGCTGACGGTATTAATATAATTCTAATTTCGTTCTGAACGGCTGCAGGTCATCATAAGGGTATTTAATTTGACATTTTGATTACATTTATCAAGAAACTGAGAAAGTAAAAATTGTTTAATATTTGTTTGATTTCTACGTTTACTAGAGGAAATAATGTAAATAAAAGACTGAAAATCGGTTATTACAAGAACTGGTATTGTGACGGGTTTTAACAATTAGCTTAAAGAAGGGTTGGGAAACTGATAAGAGCCGAAAACCAGTTGTTTCAGCGATAACCAACATTCCCACTGGTGTTCTGAGTGGTAAGATTGACGCACAAGGACATCAAGAACAGTTTCTCAGAAAGGTTACTGCAGCTCTGATGTTCTCAAAATGAACGGGCCAGCCATTGGCGTCCGCGAGGGGGAAGGGGAGGGGGAGGGGAGGGGAGGGGGAGGGGGAGAGGATGGGGAGGGGAGGAGGTGGGGAGGGGAGGATAGGCAAAAGGGCACTTTCACCCATCGCCCCCAACCCTCCCTGGAATCTGGAGTAAAGAGTTTTTATTCGTTACAGTATACTCTTCCAGATAAGAATTCTCCACAATACTGATAAACCTTAGCTTTGACCAGTTGTAGAGCTCATGGAGTTAGGGTCTTGTAGCTTGATGCACCTCGTAACTGACCAGCTGATTTGTACACAGAGTGCCAGTTTCAGAATCATGCACTCCAGCCCCGACGCGCCTTCCCCCCTCCCCACCACTGGAAATATTTCTGCAGACTCCAGTCTGCCACTGTGCATATATTTTGATAACATCCTGGTTTTAATAGCATCGAAGTAACAGAATTGTGCAGTAAAGGGTAGACCTAGCACAGAACACACCATTCCCAATGAAACGCATCACTTGGTAGATGGTGAAGTACTCTGAAGCTAGCCAGATAGAAACAGAACCTCCTGGCACTGCATCTAACCCAAATTCTAATCTTACACTAATCTCTTGTATGTACCTACCACGCCCTCAAAGAGCCAACGATTTACTATTATCAGAAGTTCCGAAAAATGAGGAAGAAATTGAGCCACACTTTTTTCCGTTGTTTATTATTTCGATTACCCCATAAAGGGAATGGACTTGTAGCCACAGGTTACACAAGCGATAGATGGTTTAAAATACATAAAAAGAGATGACAATAAGAAACGATTTTTAAAAACACAATGATGCACGGCTTTTACGATTTTTACAGGAAAAAAATGGATGACAAAATGAAGGTTTTTCAAAAATACGCTGGTAGACAATATTGGGGATTTCTTATCTTTATAGATGACTAGCGGAAAAGCTTGGTGTTGACCAGGCATTTATTTACAGCTGTGCGTCCACGTCCGTACTATGCAGCGTCTGGCCTTGTCCTGAGTTTTTATGACGTATCTCCTGAAACATGTGTCGTACAATGATATAATTTTATAGGTACATTCAGCGTCATAAGCGGATACTGTCTGCAAAATTTATTGCGAATATAGTAGCAAAGAAGTAACAAACTTAAATGTCACGAATGCTGTGATGCCCACACACTTGGGTGTAACTAATGTACACGGGATGCTTGGCACGATCATTATGGCTACCATCACCTGTGGTCGTAATTGGTCCAGCTGTGTCGACGTAGTGAAAATATAAATGTGCATAACATGGTAAAGGTCCATTCTTTCCAGCCATCAGACCTGAACTACGATCAAAAATATCATGTAAGAGTGGTAGGGGCAATGCCCTTGCCGCAGTGTATACACCGGTTCCCGTCAGATCACTGAAGTTTAGCACTTTCGGGCGTGGTCGGCACTTGGATGGGTGACCATATGGGCCGCTATGCGCTGTTGGCATTTTTCGGGTTGCACTCAGCCGGATAAATTTTTTGTTAATCGCGGAAAATTAACTTTACCCTAATGACACACAAGGTCAATGACGTACTATCACGTAAAGTATTCTCAGATCGAAATGTTTTGCATTACAAAATCTCCAATGTAGATTCATAATACCACAATTATAATTCACAAAATAATTTGGAGCTACGTTCAATGCATATTTAAATGCATCTTTCAAAACAATAACAGAATTCTCATTAGATCATCATTATCAATGGCTAGAGTATTCTACCAAAAACCGCGTCTCAATATGGCTTCTTCAGTACGCTGTTTTGTTTTCCACTGTTGATAATAGAAACGATCTGGCAGATGTGACATTGTAGATGCCCAGTATGCGTGTCTTAATGCAATTAAACCGTCTGGAACATTTACCCTTGAACGTCCCTAGAATGGGATTTCATGGAACGTTATTACTTTCCTGTGTCCATTTCCATCACACCAGCTGATCGCCACGACTGGGGAAGGGGAGGAGGGGATGGGCTGAAAGTTGGCAGCAGTGGCAGAAAAACCAAAGAAAACCTCACGTTTTCGTCATTTGTTTTCATAATGACAATTCGTCACATCGCACGCTTTTCTCTAGGAAACGGTAAAATTCATCGTCTGGATATCAATCTCGCCTGCTGAGGTATGCAGTCGCACCACTCTGTACGAAATAGGTTCTAAGCTGATGCAGTCGACAAGTAACATCGAAATATATCGTCACCAGGAAATACATCGACACCTTGAAATAAATCCACACCTCGAAATAAATCGCCACCTCGAAATAAATCGCAACCTCGAAATAAATCGCAACCTCGAAATAAATCGACACCGTGAAATAATTCGAAACCTCGAAATAAATCACCTCCAAAAAACCGCTACATCGAAATGAGTCGATATCCCGAAATATATCGACATCTAGACGCATTTCGGCTTACCATATAGACCGAAATCTCGATGTTAGTCGACATATCGAGATAAATCGAGGTATAGAATTATATCGATATCTCGAAATATATTGGTACCACGTAATATAAAGATATCTCTAAAAATAGCGATATCTAGAAATTTATGGATTACTAGAGATATAGAGGTACCTTGAAATATATTGATATCTCGAGAAGAATCGATATCTGTAGTACACCAATACATGGAAATATATCGATACTTTGAAATATATAGACAACCTGTATTGTGTCGGTATATCAAAATAAATCGTTATCTCGATATAATCGGATACTCGAAATCAATCGATACCTCGAAATAAATAGACTCCTCAATATAGGTAGATATCTCGAAATAAATCGATATCATGATATAATGTGTGCATCTACGTATTTCGATATATCGAATTGAATCGATAATGGGAAAAGTATGGACGTCTCAAAATAAATCTGTACCCCTAAGAAAACGAATATCGAAATAAATAGATATAACGAAATATATCGCTATCTTGATAAATACCGTTATCTAGTGGTCGGATAAATGTTTCAAGATGACATGACATAACAGTATAGTCTACATACATGAAAATACTTTGGATTTTCAATATATCGATAGATTTGTAGACCTCGGGAAAAAAATCTTTGATCCGACCTCGGGGCAAAAATGCAGACCTCGGGAAAAAAAGCCGACCTCGGGGAAAAACGCCGACCTCGGGGAAAAACGCCGACCTCGGGGAAAAACGCCGACCTCGGGGCAAAAACGCCGACCTCGGGGCAAAAACACCGACCTCGGGGAAAAACGACGATCTCGGGGAAAAACGCCGACCTGGGGGAAAAACGACGACATCGTGGAAAAACGCCGACATCGGGGAAAAACGCCGACATCGGGGAAAAACGCCGCTGTTGGGAAAAAACGCCGACCTCGGGGAAAAACGCCGACCTCGGGGAAAAACGCAGACCTCGGGGAAAAACGCAGACCTCGGGGAAAAACGCCGACCTCGGGGAAAAACGCCAACCTCGGGGAAAAACGCCGACCTCGGGGAAAAACGCCGACCTCGGGGAAAAACGCCGACCTCGGGGAAAAACGCCGACCTTGGGAAAAACGACGACCTCGGGAAAAACGACGACCTTCGGAAAACTGCTGACCTCAGGAAAAATCCAGTTCCATTAATTTACATAGACAATCATGACAGTTACCATTAGGTTCTCAAAATGCAATCAAATTCCTGGTATTTATCACCTCACACAAAAAGTGGTCATGACAGAAAAGTCTCGTTCTTTAGAAAGTTTAGAATGAGATGTTCTAAATATTACAGATAATCCATTTACAATAATCTACAAGCACTGCACAATGAGAAGAGACTGTCAACCAGAGCACTTTGAAATAGTGCACTGCCAGGAAGACAGAGGTATCATTGCTGTTTATAATCCTCTGGTGCTTGAGATTCAGAATCCAGGATTGCCTCGAATGAGAACAGCAGGAATGAATGTCCTGCACCAGTATAGAACTTACTCTGGAACTCCACAGAAAATCACAAGTCACAATTATATCACATCATTTTCAGCAAACTACAGAAGCCTCTAATGGACATAACAACGTCGTCACCTCCTTCACTAGTGAAAGATCTTAGTAGCTATTGAGTCAAGAGTAGGTGGCCAATTAATAATTTGTTGTTCAAAGCTAACTTCAGTGTATATGGGAATACTCAGTGGACATCTTTAACCATCATATTTTACTGTCTAAGATATGTCAACTTCCCAGACTATAAGTATAAGCAGAGCTTGGTCTTTACCAATCCGAGATTGTTTAGAATAGGTATCAAGGGAATCAGATCCACTGGGCATTTACAGCAACCTGCTTTAAACAATATGAGCAGGCAATAGACACAGACACAGAGTTTGAAATATCTCTGTGAAGCGGTTACCTTCATCATCAGCAAACTTATGTTGTGTGCTGCGGTATGCGGAGGCACTAATAGCAACACAGTAAAACACAGAAGAAGCTTATAAGTTGATGTAATCATCCAGTAAGAAGCAGTAAAATTCAAGTTTTAGTAATCGATTATTGACTTATTATCCGGCTTTGGTGCCTCAGACATGTCCGACGACCTTAAGATTTGGCATGAAACGAAGTCTGGAAGACACGTTACACGAGAGAATTGGAAAAGTGTTCATGTGTTGTAAAAACCTAAGAAATCGTCCCGTTTTCGTCAATTGCCGTCGAATCGACGTAATGACAGATCGTCACATTGGATGCTTTTCTGTATAAAACAGTTACATTTATCGTCTGGAAACTTATGTCGCGGGCTGCGGCATGCGGAGGCACTAATAGCAACACCAGAGAACACAGAAGAAGCTTCTAAGTTATTGGTTCAAATGGCTCTGAGCACTATGGGACTTAACATCTGTTGTCATCAGTCCCCTAGAGCGTAGAACTCCTTAAACCTAACTAACCTAAGGACATCAAACACATCCATGCCCGAGGCAGGATTCCAACCTGCGAGCATAGCAGCCCCGCGGTTCCGGACTGAGTGCCAGAACTTCTAGACCACCGCGGCCGGCTCTAAGTTTATGTAATCTGCCAGTAAGAAGCAGTACAATTCAAGTTTTACTATCGATTATGGACTTACTAGCCGCCTTTGGCGCCAGGGATGTGACTGACGACGTTACGATTTTGCATGAAACGAGGTCTGGGAACCACGTTACACGAGAATATGTGAAAACTGATCATATGTAGTAAAAACTTAAGAAATCCGCCCGTTTTCGGCATCTGCTATCGGATCGACGAAATACCAGATCGCCACAATGGCCGCTTTTCTCTCTGAAACGATAAAATTTATCGTCTGCAAACTTACGTCGCTTGCTGCGGTATGCGGAAGCACTAATTACAACATAGCAGAACACAGAAGAAGCTTGTAAGTTGATGTAATCGACCAGTAAGGAACAGTACAATTCAAGTTTAGTTATCGATTATTGACTTTTTAGCCGGCTTTGGTGCCTTGGACATGAGCTACGACCTTACGATTTGGCATAAAGGGAGGTCTAGCAGCCACGTTGAACGGGAGAATGTGAAAAGTGTTAAAATGTAGTTAAAACCTAAGAAATCCGCCCGTTTTCGTCATTTACTATCAAATCGACTTAATGCCAGATCGTCCCATTCGCCGCTCTTCTCTCTGAAACGGTTACATTTATCGTGTGCTACGATATGCGGAGACACTAAAAGCACCATAGTAGAACACAGAAGAAGCTTTTAATTTGACATAACAGCCAGTAATAAGCAGTATAATTTAAGATTTAGTTATCGATTATTGACTTTTCAGCCGGCGTTGGTGACTTGGACATGAGCTAGGACCTAAAGATTTTGCATGCAGGGAGGACTATCAGCCACGTTGCACGGGGGAATGTGAAAAGTGTACATATGTAGTAAAAACCTAACAAATCCGCCCGTTTTCGTCATTTGCTATCAAATCGACTTAATGTCAGATCGTCACATTGGCCGCTCTTCTCTCTGAAACGGTTACATTTATCGTGGGCAAAGCTATGTCGCGTGCTCTGATATGTGGAGATACTAAACGTACTATAATTGAACACAGAAGAAGATTCTAAGTTGATTTAATAGATAGTAAGAAGCAGTACAATTCATGTTTAGTTATCGTTGTTGATTTTTTAGCCGGCTTTGATGCCTTGGACATGAGCTAGGACCTTAAGATTTTGCATGCTGGGAGGACCAGCAGCCACGTTGCACGGGAGGATGTGAAAAGTGTTCATATGTAGTAAAAACCTAAGAAGTCCGCCAGATTTCGTCATTAGCTATGGAATCAACTTAATGTCAGATCGTCACATTGGCCGCTCTTCTCTCTGAAACGGTTACATTTATCGTTTGCAAAGCTATATCGCGTGCTGCGATGTGCTGAGACATTAAAAGCACCATAGTAGAACACAGAAGAAGCTTCTAAGTTGTTGTAATATCCAGTAAGAAGCAGTACAACTCAAGTTTAGTTATCGATTTTTGACTTCTTAGCCGTCTTTGGTGCCTTGGACATGAGCTAGGACCTTAAGATTTTGCATGCAGGGAGGTCTAGCAGCCACGTTGCATGGGAGAATGTGAAAAATGTTCATATGTAGTAAAAACTAAAGAAATCCTCCTGTTCTCGTCATTTGCTATCGAATCGACTTAGTGTCAGATCGTCACATTGGCCACTTTTCTCTCTGAAACGGTTTCATTTATCGAGTGCAAAGACTATGTCGCATGCTGCGATATGCGGGGATACTACATGCACCATAGTAGAAACAGAAGAAGCTTCTTAGTTGCTGTAATAGCCAGTAAGAATCAGTACAATTCTAGTTTTAGATATAGATTTTGACTTTTTAGCAAGCTTTGGTGTCTTGGACATGAGCTTGGACCTTAAGATTTTGCACGATTGGTGGTCTAGCCCCAACGGTGCAGGAGAGGATGTGAAAATTGTTGATATGTAGTAAAAACCTAAGACTTCCAGCAGTTTTCGTCATTTGCTTTCGAACCGACTCAATGTCAGATCGTCAAATTGGCCGCTCTTCTCTCTGAAACGGTACATTTATCGTGTTAAAAGCAATTTCGCGTGCTGCGGAATGCGGAGAAACTAAAGGCCCCTTAGTAGAACGCAGAAGAAGCTTCTATGTTGATGTAATGGACAGTAAGAAGCAGTTCAATTCAAGTTTAGTTATCGATTTTTGGCTGTTTAGCCGGCTTTGGTGCATTGGACATGAGCTAGGAACTTAAGATTTTGCATGCAGGGAGGAGTAGCATCCACGTTGCACAGGAGTATATGAAAAGTGTTCATATGTAGTAACAACCTAAGAAATCCGCCCGTTTTCGTCATTTGCTATCGAATCGACTTAATGTCAGGTGGTCACATTGGCCGCTGTTCTCTCTGAAACGGTTGTATTTATTGTGTGCAAAGCTATGGCGGGTGC
Organism: Schistocerca gregaria; assembly: GCF_023897955.1. NCBI lineage: Eukaryota > Metazoa > Arthropoda > Insecta > Orthoptera > Acrididae > Schistocerca > Schistocerca gregaria. Next base: position 3,841,041 of record NW_026061947.1, on the reverse strand, counting down.
TGCGGAATGCGGAGACACTGAAAGCACTATAGTAGAGCACAGAAGAAACTTCTAAGTTGATGTAATAGCCAGTAAGAAACATTACAATTCAAGTTTAGTTCTCGATTTTTGACTTTTTAGCCGGATTTGGTGCGTTGGAGATGAGCTAGGACCTTAAGATTTAGCATGAAGAGAGGACTTGCACCAACGTTGCACGGCAGGAAGTGAAAAGTGCTCATATGTAGTTAAAAGCTAACAAATCCGCCCGTTTTCGTCATTTTCCATTGAATCAACTTAAATATCAGATCGTAATATTGTACGTTCTTCTCTCTGAAACGGTTACATTTATCGTGTGCAGAGCGATGTCGCGTGCTGCGGAATGCGGAGATACTAAAAGCACCATAGTTGAACACAGAAGAAGCTTCTAAGTATGTAATAGCCAGTATGAAGCCGTACAATTCTAGTTTAGATATCGATTTTTTCTTTTTAGCCAGCTTTTTTTGCCTTGGACATGAGCTAGGACCTTACGATTTTGCATGAGGGGAAGACTAGCAGCCACGTTGTACGGGAAATGGTGAAAACTTTTCATTTGTAGTATAAACCTAAGAAATCCGCCCGTTTTCGTCATTTGCTATCGAATCGACTTTTTGTCAGATCATCACATTGGCAGTTATTGTCTTTGAAACGGTTACATTTATCGTGTGCAAAGCTATGTCGCGTGCTGCGGAATGCGGAGACATTAAAAGTCCCTCAGTAGAACACAGAAAAAGCTTCTAATTTGATGTAATAGCCAGTAAGAAGCAGTACAATTCAAGTTTAGTTATCGATTTTTGGCATTTTAGCCGGCTTCGGTGCCTTGGACATGAGCTAGTACCTTAAGATTTTGCATGAAGGGAGGACTAGCAGCCACGTTGCACGGGGGAATGTGAATAGTGTTCATATGTAGTACCAACCTATGAAATCCGGCCGTTTTCTTCATTTGCTATCGAATGGACTTAATGTCAGATGGTATCATTTGGCGCTAATCTCGCTGAAACGGTTACATTTATCTTGTGCGAAGCAATGTCGCGTGCAGCTGAATGCGGAGACACAAAAAGCCCCTCAGTAGAACGCAGAAGAAGCTTCTATGGTGACGTAATGGACAGTAAGAAGCAGTTCAATTCAAGTTTAGTTATCGATTTTTGGCTTTTTAGCCGGCTTTGGTGCCTTGGACATGAGCTAGGAGCTTAAGATTTTGCATGCAGGTAGGACTAGCATCCACGTTGCACGGGAGTGTGTGAAAAGTGTTCATATGTAGTAAAAACCTAAGAAATCCGCCCGTTTTCGTCATTTGCTATCGAATCGACTTTTTGTCAGATCGTCACATTGGTCGCTCTACACTCTGAAACGCTTACATTTATTGTGTGCAAAGCTAGGTCACGTGCTGCGGAATGCGGATACACTAAAAGCCCCATAGTAGAACACAGAAGAAGCTTCTAAGTTGATGTAATAGCCAGTAAGAAGCAGTACAATTCAAGTTTAGTTATCGATTTTTTGCTCTTTAGCTGGCTTTTACTCCTTGGACGTGAACTAGGACCTTAAGATTTTGCAAGAAGGGTGGACTAGCACAAGCGTTGCACGGGAGAAAGTGAAAAGTGTTCATATGTGGTAAAAACCTAAGAAATCCGCCAGTTTTCGTCATTTGCTGTCGAATCGACTTGATGTCAGATCGTCACATTGGCCGCTCTTCTCTCTCAAACGGTTACATTTATTTTGTGCCAAGCTATGTCGCGTGCTGCGGAATGCGGAGACACTAAAAGCACCATAGCAGAACACAGAAGAAGCTTCTAAGTTGATGTAATAGCCAGTAAGAAACATTACATTTCAAGTTTAGTTATCGAATTTTGACTTTATAACCGCGTTTGGTGCCTTGGAGATGAGCTAGGACCTTAAGATTTTGCAGGAAGGGAGGACTAGGAGCCAAGTTGGGCGGGAGAATGTGAAACGTGTCCATATGTAGTAAAAACCTAAGAAATCTGACCGTCTGCGTCATTTGCTATCGAATCGACTTAATGTCAGATCGTCACATTGCCCGCTCTTCTCCCTGAAACCGTTACATTTATCGTGTGCAAAGCTATGTCGGGAGCTGCGGAATGCGGAGACACTAAAAGCACCATAGTAGAACACAGAAGAACCTTCTAAGTTGATGTAATAGCCAGTAAGAAACATTACAATTCAAGTTTAGTTATCGATTTTGGACGTTTTAGCAGGGTTTGGTGCCTTGGACGTGAGCTAGGACCTTAAGATTTTGCAAGAAGGGAGGACTAGCAGCTACGTTGGCTCCGAGAAAAATAACATAGACGCAAACTTTGAGAAAATTTTTACATTTTTTATCGACTTATACAACATGATAATTGCTTTGCAGTTTTGTGAGATTAAAGATGACTTTGCATTTCGTTTCTTTGATAGCTACACGATTATATCACGACGCTACTAATGTGTGACACAACTTACATTGTGCTTTTATTGTGTATCTGTTTTATATCTGCACAGTTTTTCTGAATTCTTCTGGAAAGGAAAACATGTTTTAGTAGTAACTTTGTGATATAGCTACAATGAGACAGCCTTTCCTGTAGCACAACAATACGCTACAGTACAGTACTCACTTCATCACGGCAATAAGCGTAGTAACTACGATATCTACACGCAAAGCATTTCACTTTTGTTTATCATGAGGTAAGTACATTGACTTATGCAAAACGTAGCTTTCGGAGGACGATAACTACGACACTTCCACAGAGATTATCTTACAACAAGACGCACATTTTAGCGCTACAGTACACGTATTTGAGTGATTAATTTTGTACTTAAAACATTTATTTTTAAAGATATTTGAAGTACAATGATACAAAGGTTTTCCGTGATACATTTCATTCCTTTGCTGTAATCTGTAACACCTGAGGATATAATTACATTAATCCTCAGGGGGCTACACGCTTACTTTGTGTACCATGTGTATGGCAAGCTCAAGGAGGCCTAGCTAATATAGTATTTGCTTATACAACTTTACACATCGGTACCATATTTCTCTAGCACATTAATTACACAGCTATCTGATGATTTAACTGAGAGACAAACATATTTTTACTACATCAGTGACAAATGTTTACGTAATTATACGGGTGGATTACTTCACACTTATGAAATTGTATTTTGTCTGTACTTTGTGAACAGTTCATATTTTTTCGGAACCATTGTGACACTATGAGCGCTTTGAATGATATATTTGGTATGGGATCATGATTTTTAAAGTACGTTTGAGGTAGATGACACTTTTGTCGTGAGCAGAGAATTTTTTTTAGGCTTTGAAATTATTGCAGAAAGCTATGACATTTTTGAGATTTGACTGAGGTGTTACAATGTTATTATTACGACGACGATGTGAATTATGCTGCTGAGGTATGTTTAAGCTGATGCTATATGAGTTATTTGGTTATGCTACGTATCTGTTATGATGAAATATTGAAGAAGTGTAGACGAATAAGGTAAGGAATAATGAGTAGTGGTTAGGGACTCTGGTTTGTGAAAAATGTTGTTGGAAACCAGGAATCGTACTTTAAGTGTTATGAAAACTATGTATATGCGTGAATGTATCACTATGCTGTCGAAAATTTTTGAACACTATTATTTTTAAAAGATTTTATTTCTACAGATTTGTAACGCAAATTCTTCATCTGTGAATTTTTTTTATATGAGACTGCCACTGTAGGGGAAACTGGTGTCGTAAATATTTCGATAAGACAGTTAAGTGACCACCTGCACGTAATGTGTCGTGGGCACCCAGCTGCGCGACAACCACCTGACAAAAGAAAGCCATTAGTGTGTGCCTTTCAGAGGCACAGGTAAAAAAAAAGGGAGGCCATTATCTTCGCTATTGACATTCCTTTGTAGAAAGCACCGCAAATACGACACGCTCATTACTGAGAAAGATACTTACATCTGACACCTGATTATAACAAACGTCTTTCTACTAGAGTTGAGAGAATTCTACTAACTTATGAAATGTCACATGACTATTGAATGATATTTTTATGCTTTGTCCATAGTTGCTTATTTCATTTGATATCTGTTTTCCAGCTGTGTTGCATCACTGATTTTATAAAATAAAATTAAATGCATTTGCTAATATGAACACTTTCTGCCAACAGACCTATTAAATAATAATTTTATGATCCATATTATTCGAAAAAGGAGCACTTTGAATAGAAAGAACAATATGAAGGGATTAATCACAGTAACTGAATACAAAATTTTCTTTTCAAGTACACAGTAATATTTTTTTACAATAAGTTTTCGTGGTGCACCACTTTAATTACATAGACTATAAGATGTGAATGGACATTGTCCATATCTGCATTGTTGTCTTTAGTGTACATTTTTTTCTGCTTGAGCTTTGTCATGTTTAGGTATAAGTTATAGCATTTTCTGCGGCTGTTTGCCATTCATAGTGCTACTGAATGTCACTTTGTGTTACTAGGTTAAGCCAATTTTATTACTGATTTATTTTTCTTGTTTGGTGCGCATTGCCTTATATAGTTGTAATATTGCTGCCTTTTTTGGCAATTTCCATTTTTTTATCATTGCTGTTCGTGTAAATTGTTTTGTGCTGCTGCATTGCCTCGTCCCTTAGTTAAGCATCTGAGCTCAGTAGGTTGAAGTTAGCTTAAGAGGGGGTAGACTTTATAAGAAACTAACTATGATGAATTGGAAGAAAAGCATTGAGAAGCTATAAGAAAATGGTTTGGCCAAAAAAGTAGTGTACAGTGGAGAAAAACTATTTTTGAAAGAGGATGTGAACAGAAAACAGAAAGCATGCTTGGATAGGATTTTTTTTGGCTGGAGCAAATGTTGAAATAAGAGGGACGATCTATGGACTGAAGTTTTGGGTTGCACTGCAATACCAAATGTTACATTGAAAAAAAACCCTGTCCTTTCCTTTTGTGTTATCCCACTATGTGTTTGTGTACCCTTGTGTATTTGTTCTCTTCCTGTCTCTATGTACTGTTTCATAGAATTTTTTCTCTTCTAATACTAAGCTACATTCACTATGATGAGGAATACCGTTATCCTCAAATATAATTTGCATTAATAACATGTTATTTAGTTCGTAAAGATGTTTACACATTATTTATTCTGTTTTATTCTAATGCTCATGTGTGAAGTTGATGTTTCAAAATCTATTCTGATCTTTTATGTATGTACTTATGTCATAATTTTTGTAACTCTGATGTGCATGTTTATTTCTATTCTTTTGTAATGTCTGTTTTACTACAAATGTTATCTGTATTATTACGTTTTAATGATGTATTTTGTACCTTTGTTATTGTATTCTTATGTTATAAAATTGTAATTGACACCAGTTCATCAAATTAAGTAACTTGTAAGTTACATTTCACTGCACACGTTTCTGTTGGCCATAGTATACAGACAATATGTGAGAAGCAGGGACTGATAGTGTTTGCACGTGTGTTAATGATTCAGCAAGGGACTGGTTAACAGCATTGTTGGTTCTAAGGAAAATTGGTTGATGGATTTGCTATATTCTCCGCAAGACTCTTCGATGGTGATTGTGCACCTGCACAGTCGCAACAGTTGCCTGCTAGCCATCTCTACAAGGACTACAGTGGGTCTACACCGTTGATGACTCACCAATACCATTATCTGTACAAGGACTGCAGTGGGTCTGCACCTCTGGTGGCCCACCAATACCATAATCTCTACTAGGACTATAGTAGGTCTGCTCTGTGATGACCAACCTTCCAATATTCTTCAAAACTTCGACTGACTCTGCTGTGGGTTTGCTCCGTTGTGGCCCATTACCTGTCAGCATGTCTTTCCGTTGGAAGGACACCACTACTTCTTGAAGACTGCATGGAAATACACTACTTGCATGTGCATTTTCTTTTACTGCTCCGACTTTGAGAAAAAAAAAATTCTGCAATTTTACTGTGATGAATGATCAGGACTGTCATTATGGACAGTGAGAAAATTTTAGCTTTTGACCAACATTGTAGTGATAAGTGTGTGCATTTCATTTCTTTGTTATTGTAATTATGAAAAATTTTTTTCAAATCTGTATTGGCCACTGCCCAAAATAATTTGTAAAGTTTTTTGTGGTGAGCATGGGGGCTATGTAAGTAGGCTGTTTAGATTTTTTTATTGGTAACGCCACATAGCGCTCTGTATGAAAAATCACTGGCTGTGCTGTGTGCAGTCAGTGGCAGGTTGGCATTGTTGTAATACTCGCCATTGTAGTGTTGGGCGGCTGGATGTTAACAGCGCGTAGCGTTGTGCAGTTGGAGGTGAGCCGCCAGCAGTGGTGGATGTGCGGAGAGAGATGGCGGAGTTTTGAAATTTGTAAGAATTGGTGTCATGAACTGATATATATATATAATGACTCTTAAGGTAAATACATTGTTTGTTCTCAATTAAAATCTTTCATTTGCTAACTATGCCTGCCTATCAGTAGTTAGTGACTTCCGTAGTTTGAATCTTTTATTTAGCTGGCAGTAGTGGTGCTCGCTGTATTGCAGTAGTTCGAGTAACGAAGATTTTTGGTGAGGTAAGTGATTTGTGAAAGGTATAGGTTAATGTTAGTCAGGGCCATTCTTTTGTAGGGATTATTGAAAGTCAGATTGCGTTGCGTTAAAAAATATTGTGTGTCAGTTTAAGCACAGTCTTGTATAATTGTTCCTAGGGGACGTTTCAACTCTAATTACATTTCTCCTCTTACGACATAGGATACTCAGTGACACACAGCCGTCTCCATTTTGGTCATATTCTCCCTGCACCGAATACCACTAATCCATTTTCTATACTCCCGCAACCTCAGGAAATCTCTTGCAGTCGCGTTTCTTTTGACACTCGCGGAGTCACAAACAGGGCGCGCAAAATCTCGGACACCCCTGTATGATGTCAATTGGCGGAAACACCGGCCAGTGCCCCTCGCGGCAGGTAGTCCCTAAGAAAGGGACAACCAGTCTGCCACCCTACTCCAGGCTGCTCAGCGAGCTTTTAGCAGCTCACTGCAACATTCAGACTTTACCTGCGCATTACGAAGAACTTAGCCTCCTCTTCAACCAACTAAACTACCACGTAATCCTCTTATCCGAAACGTGGTTGAAACCACACGTATCCTCTGCATCTATCCATCTCCCAGGGTACAAATTTCTTAGGGCAGACAGATCAAAAAAGCGAGGTGGCGGGGTCGGCGCAAATATACGAACAGATCTCAAAGCGAAAGTTTTAAGTACGTCAAATCCTGCTGAAGAAAAAGAGGCTGAATTCATGTTCATTGAGATAAATATACAAAATCGGAGATTCTTGACTGGCGTCGTGTACAATGCGCCAAAAGTAAGCTCAATGAGTTCCTTCCAGTCGGAATTACATTCACTTCAGTGTCAATACGAACATGTCATCGTAATGGGTGATTTGAACATAGACCTGCTAAGAGACACTTCCTCCGCAATAAACCTAAGAAGATTGTTTAGTTGCAATAGCATGAACATTCTTCCATTACAACCTACACACCATATGGCGCACAGTCATACTCTTATAGACGTGATCGCAACGAAACAGACAAAGTAAGAGATGTTGGTCAATCAGCAGCCCCTGGCCTCTCAGCACATTATGTAATATTCCTGGCCTACTCTGTGCAGCCCCCAAGGATCAAATCGCGTTACATAACTTGTAGGAACATGAAACGTATTGACCTTGACGCTCTAACAGCCGATTGCTCAGAAATCTCATGGCATCAAATAATCAGAGAACCTACAAGCGACGGCAAAATTAATGAACTTGGTGATAAACTCACTGCCCTCTTTGACAAACATGCACCTGTGCGCACAGTCCGTGTAAGAAAATCTCCTGCTCCATCGCTGACAGCTGAATTACGTCAAAGGATGACTAATAGGGATGCTGCCCACAGGCGTTTCAAGGCAGATCCGAAAACCGAGAGTTTCGAAGAATATAGAAAGCTACGGAACAGAGTGAAACAATGCATTCGCAATGCCAAAATCAGGCACGCTCGCTCCCTTGTATGCAGCGATCTGACACCCACGACTCTATGGAAGAATGTCCGTAGCTTGGGGTCGGAAAGGCAAAATCGGAAACTACTTTTCATGTGTCAGCTAACGAATTAAATGAATTCTTCTCTGCACCTCTCATTACCAGCACGGCTGATAATTACCGTCCACAAGAATCCCCAAACAGGATAACTAACAACGATACCTTCCATCTAAAACATGTAACAACAAATACGGCAAGAAAAGCAATAATGAGAATCTCTTCTGATGCAATAGGCAACGACATTATCGGTATAACCATGATTAAGAATGTTGCCGATATCTTAGTACCTGTCTTAACTGACATATTTAATTTTTCCCTCGTGAACGGAATATACCCCACTGCATGGAAAAGAAGCATAATTCGACCCATCCCTAAGATCGAAAACCCGCAACTGCCTAGTGATTACCGACCAATTAGCATACAGCCAGCTGTTTCCAAAGCCCTTGAATATATTGTTCATGACCAAATCACTGAACACTTGCATGAATTCAGTCTATATGACAAATTTCAATCTGGTTTCCATAAACATCACAGCACAAACACTGCTCTAATTAAAGTAACTGATGACCTGAAATATGCCATCGACAATCGAAAGGCAACAATATTGACGGTACTGGACTTTAGCAAAGCTTTTGACATTGTTAACTTTGACATATTACTCAGAAAAATGCAACAGCTTAATTTCTCTGATAGTGCAATGAGATGGTTTGAAAGCTACTTAAAAGACAGACAGCAATGTGTTGTCTGCGCAAATGAAAAATCTTCCTTGAAACATATTTCTTCGGGAGTGCCACAAGGATCAGTCTTAGGACCACTGTTGTTTTCTTTATATGTCAACGATATTTCGTCGGTTTTGTCCTCCTGTAAACATATGCCGACGACCTCCAGCTCTACCTAAGCGTCAGACCTGAAGACGTAAACACTGCAATCGCTCTGATGAATGATGATCTGTCTTCAGTAGTGACATGGGCGAAAAACCAGGGGCTTAAATTAAACGCAAAAAAGACGCAAGTAATCTTAATAGCCCATCAGAAATTAATAAGTTCAGATTTCCGCGAACGGCTACCTCCTATTCTGCTCGAAGGTACTCCAATACCATATCAGAAAACAGTGAAGAACTTGGGTGTAACTTTGGACGAGCATCTCAACTGGGCGGAGAATACAGTCGCAGTGTGCCGAAAGACGTCTGCTTGTCTCTATGCTCTCAAAAAGTTTCGGAACATATTCCCACAGAACTTGAAACGCCAGCTCGTGCAAGCACTCGTTCTACCGAACCTCCACTATTGTGATGTGATTCAACAAGGCATGAGTAGTGAAAACAAAAGACGGCTAGAGCTAACCATGAATGCCTGTGTGCGTTACACCTGCAACATTCGCCGATATGATCATGTTAGTGCTTCATACTCCGAGCTGGGGTGGCTGCCGCCGGACAAACTGCGTGACTACCACACTATATGTCTACTTCACCGACTCCTCGTCGCGCAAGCACCCCAGTACCTAGCTTCAGAGATTAAAAACGTGTAATGCCATCATAATCGAAACACGAGGTCGCTCTTATCTGGTATCCTAGCTGTGCCCACTCACAAAACAAAAACTTTTGCAAACTCCTTCTCAGTTGCCGCTGTCCGCCTCTGGAACAAACTGCCCCTTACCTTGAGGAAAATTCAATCTCCTGTTGATTTTAAGAAGAAGTTGAAGCATTTCCTACTATCATCCGCATAAAATTCTCCACAAAATTAATGTGCAAGGCCAATCCTCTCATATGTCAAATAGCAAAGCTAGCGTCTCCTATCTTGCTTCTGAGATGCCTTCTTCTTCATCTATCTCTATTAGCCACGCAGTCTTATTTTCCTTTATATTTTCCTTAATTATGTTTCATCATGTCCCTCTATTCTTCTCCTCCCTTCACCATGATTTCCCCCCACACTCCCTGCTGCCAGCACTCCTATCTGAAATCTTTCTCTTCAATAATGTATTTTTGGAGGTGTACCTTTCTAATTGTTTATCTCACTTTTTGTATTAGATGTAGTTTAACATGCCTACTACAACATATGACTGTAAAATAAGTAGAATGCCTGGTTAGATGTAAGAGAGGGACTGATGGCCCTAATCTTGTCAGGTTAAATAAATAAATAAATTTGCTATCGAATCGACTTAAAGTCAGATAGTCACATTGGCCGCTCTTCGCTCTGAAACGGTTACATTTATCTTGTGCAAAGCTATGTCGCGAACTGCGAAATGCGGAGACACTAAAAGAACCATAGTAGAACAGAGAAGAAGCTTCTAAGTTGAAGTAATAGCCAGTATAAAGCAGTACAATTAAAGTTTAGTTTTCGATTTTTGACTTTTTAGCCGGCTTCGGTGCCTTGGACATGAGCTAGGACCTTACGATTTTGCATGAAGGGAGGACTAGCAGCCACGTTGCACAGCAGAATGTGAAAAGTGTTCATATGTAGGAAAAACCTGAGAAATCTGCCCGTTTTCGTCATTTGCTATCGAATCGACTTAATGTCAGATCGTCAAAATGGCCGCTTTTCTCTCTGAAACAGTTACAATTATCGTGTGCAAATCTTTGTCGCGTGCTTCGGAATGCGGAGACACTAAAAGCACCATAGTAGAACACAGAAGAAGCTTCTAAGTTGATGTAATAGCCAGTAAGAAGCAGTACCATTCAAGTTTACTTACCGATATTTGACTTTTTAGCCGGCTTTGGTGCGTTGGACTTGAGCAAGGGCCTTAAGATTTTGCATGAAGGGAGGACTAGCAGCCACGTTGCACGGGAGAATCTGAAAAGAGTTCAGATGTAGTAAAAACCTAAGAAATCAGCCCGTTATCGTCATTTGCTATCGAGTCGACTTAATGTCAGATCGTCACATTGACCGCTCTTCTCTCTGAAACGGTTACATTTAACGTGTGCAAAGTTATGTCGCGTGCTGCGAAATGCGGAGACACTAAAAGCACCATAGTAGAACACAGAAGAATCTTCTAAGTTAATGTAATAGACAGTAAGAAGCAGTAAAATTCAAGTTTAAGTTACAGGTTATAGAATATTTAGCCAGGTTCGGTGCCTTGGACATGAGCTAGGACCTTAAGATATTGCATAAACGGAGGACTAGCGAACCCCGTTGCACGGGAGTATTTGAAAGGTGTGCATATGTAGTAATAACCTAAGAAATCAGCCCGTTTTCGTCATTTGCTATCTATTCGGCTTCATGTTAGATGGTCACATTGGACCCTAATCTCTGAAACGGTCGCGTGCTGCGGAATGCGGAGACACTAAATTCACAAAAGTAGAACACAAATGAAGCTTCTAAGTTGATGTAACAGTCAGTAAGAAGCAGTACAATTCAAGGTTAGTTATCGATTATTGACTTTTTAGTTTGCTTTGGTGCCTTGGACATGAGCTAGGATCTTAAGATTTTGCATGAGGGAGGACTAGCACCAACGTTGCACGGGAGAATGTGAAAAGTGTTCATATGTAGTAAAATCCTAAGAAATCCGCCCGTTTGCGTCATCTGCTATCGAATCGACTTAATGTCAGATCGTCACATTGGCTGCCCTTCTCTCTGAAATGGTTACATTTATCTTTGCAAAGATATGTCGCGTGCTGCGATATGCGGAGACACTCAAACCACCATAGTAGAACACAGAAATAGCTTCTAAGTTGATGTAATAACCAGTAAGAAGCATTACCATTCAAGTTTTAGTTATCGATTTTTGACTTTTTAGCCGGCTTTGGTGCCTTGGACATGAGCTAGGACCTTACGATTTTGCATGAAAGAATGACTAGCAGCCACTTTGCACGGGAGAATGTGAAATGTTTTCATATGTTGTAAAAACCTAAGAAATCCGCCCGTTTTCGTCACTTGCTATCGATTCGACTTAATGTCAGACGGCCACGTTGGCCGCTTTTATCTCTGAAACGGTTACATTTATCGTGTGAAATGCTATGTCGCGTGCTGCGGACTGCGGAGACACTAAATGCACAAAATTAGAACACAGAAGAAGCTTTTATGTTGATGCAATAGCCAGTAAGAAGCAGTACAATTCAAGTTTAGTTATCTATTGTTGACTTTTTAGCGTGCTTTGGTGCCTTGGACATGAGCTACGACCTTACGATTTTGCATGAAGGGAGGACTAGCAGCCACCTTCCACGGAAGAATGTGAAAAGTGTTCATATGTACCAAAAACCTGAGAAATTTGTCCGTTTTCGCCATTTGCTATCGAATTGACTTATTGTCAGATCGTCACATTGGCCGCTCTTCTCTCTGAAACGTTTACATTTATGGTGTGCAAAGCTACGTCACGTGCTGCGATATGCGGAGACACTAAAAGTCCCATAGTAGAACACAGAAGTAGCTTCTAAGTTGATGTAAAAAACACTAAGAGGCATAACAATTCAAGTTTTAGTTATCGATTTTTGACTTTTTAGCCGGCTTTGGTGCCTTGGACATGAGCTAGGACCTTAAGAATTTGTATGAAGGGAGGACTAGCAGCCACGTTGCACGGGAGAATGTGAAATGTGTTCAAATGTAGTTAAAATCTAAGAAATCCGCTAGTTTTCGTCATTTGCTATCGATTCGACTTCATATCAGATCGTCACATTGGCCGCTCTTCACTCTGAAACAGTTACATTTATCGTGTGGAAAGCTATGTTGCGTGCTGCGAAATTTGGAGACACTAAAAGCACCATAGTAGAACACAAAAGCAGCTTCTAAGTTGATCTAATAACCAGTAAGAAGCAATACAATACAAGTTTTAGTTATCGATTGTTTACTTTATAGGCGGCTTTGGTGCCTTGGACATGAGCTAGGACCTTACGATCTTGCATGAAGGGAGGACTAGCAGCCACCTTGCACGGAAGAATGTTAAAAGTGTTCATATGTAGCAATAACCTGAGAAATTCGACCGTTTTCGTCATTTGCTATAGAATTCATTTATTGTCAGATCGTCACATTGGCCGCTCTTCTCTCTGAAACGGTTACATTTATGGTGTGCAAAGCTATGTCGCGTGCTGCGATATGCGGAGACACTAAAAGAACCACAGTAGAACACAGAAGAAACTTCTAAGTTGATGTAATAGCCAGTAAACAGCAGTACAATTCAAGTTTACTTATCGATTTTTGACATGTTAGACGGCTTTGGTGCCTTGGACATGAGCTAGGACCTTACGATTTTGCATGAAGGGAGGACTAGCTGCCACGTTGCACGGGATAATGTGAAATGAGTTCATATGTAGTAGAAACCTAAGAAACCCGCCCGTATTCGTCATTTGCTATCGAACCGACTTAATGTCAGATCGTCACACTGGCCGCTCTTCTCTCTGAAACGGTTACATTTATCGTGTTCAAAGCTATGTTGCGTGCTGTGAAATTCGGAGACACTAAAAGCACCATAGCAGAATACAGAAGGAGCTTCTAAGTTGATGTAATATCCAGTAAGAAGCAGTACAATAGAAGTTTTAGATATCGATTGTTGACTTTATAGGCGGCTTTGGTGCCTTGGACATGAGCTAGGACCTTACGATCTTGCATGAAGGGAGGACTAGCAGCCACCTTCCACGGAAGAATGTGAAAAGTGTTCATATGTACCAAAAACCTGAGAAATTTGTCCGTTTTCGCCATTTTTTTTATCGAATTGACTTATTGTCAGATCGTCACATTGGCCGCTCTTCTCTCTGAAACGTTTACATTTATGGAGTGCAAAGCTACGTCACGTGCTGCGATATGCGGAGACACTAAAAGTCCCATAGTAGAACACAGAAGTAGCTTCTAAGTTGATGTAAAAAACACTAAGAGGCATAACAATTCAAGTTTTAGTTATCGATTTTTGACATGTTATACGGCTTTGGTGCCTTGGACATGAGCTAGGACCTTACGATTTTACATGAAGGGAAGACTAGCAGCCACGTTGCACGGGAGAATGTGAAAAGAGTTCATATGTAGTAAAAACCTAAGAAACCGGCCCGTTTTTTTCGTCATTTGCTGTCAAATCGACATAATGTCAGGTCGTCACGTTGGCCGCACTTCTCTCTGTAATGGATAAATTTATAGTGTGCAAAGTTATGTCGCGTGCTGAGGAATGCGGAGACGCCAAAAGCCCCATAGTAGAACACAGAAGACGCTTCTAAGTTGGTGTAATAGCCAGTAAGGAGCAGTGCAATTGAAGTTTTAGTGATAGATTTTTAAATTTTTAGGCGGCTTTGGTGCCTTGTACATCAGCTAGGACCTTACGATTTTGCATGAAGGGAAGACTAGCAGCCACGTTGCACGGGAGAATGTGAAATGTGTTCATATGTAGTAAAAACCTAAGAAATTCGCCCGATTTCGTCGTTTGCTATCGATTCGACTTTATATCAGATTGTCATATTGGCCGCTCTTCTCTCTGAAACGGTTACATTTATCGTGTGCAAAACTATGTCCCGTACTGCGGAATGCGGAGACACTAAAAGTCCCATAGTAGAACACAGAAGTAGCTTCTAAGTTGATGTAAAAAACACTAAGAGGCATAACAATTCAAGTTTTAGTTATCGATTTTTGACTTTTTAGCCGGCTTTGGTGCCTTGGACATGAGCTAGGACCTTAAGAATTTGTATGAAGGGAGGACTAGCAGCCACGTTGCACGGGAGAATGTGAAATGTGTTCAAATGTAGATAAAATCTAAGAAATCCGCTAGTTTTCGTCATTTGCTGTTGAATTGACTTAATATCAAATCGTCACATTGGCTGCTCTTCTCTATGAAATGTTTACATTTATCTATGCAAAGCTATGTCGCGTGCTGCGATATGCGGATACACTAAAAGCGCCGCAGTAGAACACAGATGAAACTTCTAAGTTGATGTAATAGCCAGTAAGAAGCAGTACAATTCAAGTTTAGTTATCGATTTTTGACATTTTAGACAGCTTTGGTGCCTTGGACATGAGCTAGGACCTTACGATTTTGCATGAAGGGAGGACTAGCAGCCACGTTGCACGGGAGAATGTGAAAAGTGATCGAATGTATTAAAAACCTAAGAAATCCGCTCGTCTTCGTCGTTTGCTATCGAATCGTTTTAATGTCAGATCGTCACATTGGCCGCTCTTCTCTATGAAACGGTGACATTTATCGTGTGCAAAACTATGTGGCGTGCTGCGGAATGCGCAGAAACTGAAAGTACCATAGTAGAACACAGAAGAAGATACTAAGTTGATGTAATAGCCAGTAAGAAGCACTACAATTCAAGTTTAGTTATCGATTTTTGACGTTTTAGCCGGCTTCTTGTGATTTGGACATTTTGCTAGGACCTTAAGATTTTGCAAGAAGTAAGGACTAGCAGCCACGTTGCACGGGAGAATGTGAAAAGTGTTCATATGTAGTAAAAACCTAGGAATCCGCCCGTTTTCGTCATTTGCTGTCGAATCGACTTAATGTCAGATCGTCACATTGGCCGCTCTTCTCTCTGAAACGGTTATATTTGTCGTGTGCAAAGCTATGTCGCGTGCTGCGATATGCGGAAACACTAAAAGCACCATAGTAGAACACAGATGAAGCTTCTAAGTTCATGGAATAGCCAGTATGAAGCAGTAAAATAATAGTTTTAGCTATCGATTATAAACTTCTTAGCCGGCTTTCGCGCCTTGGACATGAGCTACGACCTTAAGAATTTGTATGAAGGGAGGACTAGCATCCACGTTACACGGGAGAATGTGAAAAGTGTTCATATGTAGTAAAAACCTAGGAAATTCGCCCGTTTTCGTCATTTGCTATCGAATCGACTTAATGTCAGATCGTCACATTGGCCGCTCTTCTCTCTGAAACGGTTATATTTAACGTGTGAAAAGCTATGTCACGTGCTGCGGAACGGGGAGACACTAAAAGCACCATACTAGACCACAGATGAAGCTTCTAAGTTGATGTAATAGCCAATAAGAAGCAGTACAATTGAAACTTTAGTTAACGATTTTTGACTTTTTAGTCAGCTTTGTTGCCTTGGACATAAGCTAGGACCTTAAGATTTTGCATGAAGGGAGGACTACTAGCTACATTGCACTGGATAATGTGAAAAGTGTTCATATGTAGGAAAAACCTAAGAAATCCTAGCGTTTTCGTCACTTGCTATCGAATCGTTTTAATGTCAGATGGCCACGTTGGCCGCTCTTATGTCTGAAACGGTTACATTTATCGGGTGCAAAGCTATGTTGCGTGCTGCGAATTGCGGAGACACTAAAAGCACCATAGTAGAAAACAGAAGAAGATTATAAGTTGATGTAATAGCCAGTAAGAAGCAGTAAAATAATAGTTTTAGCTATCGATTATTGACTTTTTAGGCGGCTTTGGTGCCTTGCACATGAGCTAGGACCTTAAGATTTTTCATGATGGGAGGACTAGGAGCCATGTTGCACGAAAGAATGTGAAATCTGTTCATATATAGTAAAAACCTAATAGATCCGCCCGTTTTCGTCATTTTGCTATCGAATCGACTTAATGGCAGATTTTCACATTGGCCGCTATTCTCTCTAAAACGGTTACATTTAACGTGTGCGAAGCTATGTTGCGTGCTGCGGAATGCGGAGACACTAAAAGCACCATAGAAGACCACAGAAGAAGCTTCTAAGTTGATGTAATAGCCAATAAGAAGCAGTACAATTCAAGTTTTAGTTAACGATTTTTGACTTTTTAGCCCGATTTGGTGCCTTGGACATGAGCTAGGACCTTAAGATTTTGCATGAAGGGAGGACTAGCAGCCACGTTGCACGGGAGAATGTGAAAAGTGTTCATATGTAAAAAAAAACCTAAGAAATTCGCCCGTTTTCGTCATTTGCTATCGAATCAACTTAATGTCAGATCGTCACATTGGCCGCTCTTCTCTATTAAACGGTTACATTTATCGTGTGCAAAACTATTTGGGGTGCTGCGGAATGCGCAGACACTAAAAATACCATAGTAGAACACAGAAGTAGCTTCTAAGTTGATGTAAAAAACACTAAGAGGCATAACAATTCAGGTTTTAGTTATCGATTTTTGACATTTTAGACGACTTTGGTGCCTTGGACTGAGCTAGGACCTTAAGAATTTTTATGAAGGGGGGACTAGCAGCCACTTTGCAAGGGAGAATGTGAAATGTGTTCAAATGTAGTAAAAATCTAAGAAATCCGCTAGTTTTCGTCATTTGCTGTCGAAGTGACTTAATATCAAATCGTCACATTGGCCGCTCTACTCCCTGAAACGGTTACATTTATCGTGTGCAAAGCTATGTCGCGTGCTGCGGAATGCGTAGACACTACAAGCACCATAGTAGAACACAGAAGAAGCTTCTAAGTTGACGTAATAGCCAGTAAGAAGACGTAAAATAATAGTTTAGCTATCGATTATTCACTTTTTAGCCGGCTTTGGTGCCTTGGATATGAGCTAGGACCTTAACAATTTGTATGAAGGAAGGACTAGCAGCGACGTTGTACGGGAGAATATGAAACGTGTTCATATGTAGTAAAAACCTAAGAAATCCGCCCGTTTTCGTCTTTTGCTATCGACTCGACTTGATGTCAGACCGTCACATTGGCCGCTCGTCTATCTGAAAAGGTTACATATATCGTGTGCAAAGCTACGTCGCGTGCTGCGACATGTGGAGACACTACAAGCACCATAGTAGAACACAGAAGAAGCTTCTAAGTTGATGTAACAGCCAGTAACCAGCAGTACAATTAAAGTTTAGTTATCGATTTTTGATTTTTTAGCCGGCTTTGGTGCCTTGGACATGAGCTAGGACCTTAAGAATTTGCGTGAAGGGAGGACTAGCAGCCACGTTGCACGGGAGAATGTGAAACGTGTTCATATGTAGTAAAAACCTAAGAAATCCGAACGCTTTCCTCATTTGCTATCGAATCGACTTAATGTCAGATGGTCACATTGGAGGCTCTTCTATCTGAAACGGTTACATTTATCGTGTGCAAAGCTACGTCGCGTGCTGTGATATGCGGAGACACTACAAGCACCATAGTAGAACACAGAAGAAGCTTCCAAGTTGACGTAATAGCCAGTAACAAGCCGTAAAATAATCGTTTTAGTTATCGATTATTAACTTTTTAGCCGGCTTTGGTGACTTGGACATGAGCTAGGACCTTAAGAATTTCTATAAAGGGAGGACAAGCAACCACGTTGCACGGGAGAATGTGAAAAGTGATCGAATGTAGTAAAAAACTAAGTAATCCGCTCGTTTTCGTCATTTGCTATCGATTCGACTTTATATCAGATCGTCACATTGGCCGCTCCTCTCTCTGAAACGGTTACATTTATCGTGTGCAAAGCTATGTTGCGTGCTGCGATATGCGGAGACACTAAAAGCACCATAGTAGAACACAGAAGAAGCTTCTACGTTGATGTAATAGCCAGTAAGAAGCAGTAGAACTCAAATTTAGCTATCGATTTTTGATTTTTTAGCAGGCTTTGGTGCCTTGGACATGAGGTAGGACCTTAATATTTTGCATGAAGGGAGGGCTAACAGCCACGTTGCACTTGAGAATGTGAAAAGAGATCGAATGTAGTAAAAACCTAAGAAATCCGCTCGTTTTCGTCATTTGCTATCGAATCGACTTAATGTCAGATCGTCACACTGGCCACTCTTCTCTCTGAAACAGTTACATTTATCGTGTGCAAAGCTATGTTGCGTGCTGCGAAATTCGGAGACACTAAAATTACCATAGTAGAACACAGAAGGAGCTTCTAAGTTGATGTAATAACCAGTAAGAAGCAGTACAACACAAGTTTTAGTTATCGATTGTTGCCTTTTTAGGCGGCTGTGGTGCCTTGGACATGAGCTAGGACCTTACGATTTTGCATGAAGGGAGGACTATTAGCCATGTTGCACGGGAGCATGTGAAAATTGTTCATATGTAGCAAAAACGTAAGAAATCCGCCCGTTTTCGTCATTTCCTATCGAATTAAATTCAGATGGTCACATTGGCCGCTCTTCTGTCTGAAACGGTTAAATTTATCATGTGCAAAGCTATGTTGAGTGCTGCGGAATGCAGAGACACAAAAGCACCATAAAAGAACAGAGAAGAAGTTTCTAATTTGATGTAAATGCCAGTAAGAAGCAGTACAATTTAAGTATAGTTATCGATTTTTGACTTTTGAGCTGGCTCTGGTGCCTTGGACATGAGCTAGGACGTTAAGATTTTGCATGAAGGGACGCCTACCTGCCACGTTGCACGGGAGAATGTAAAAAGTGTTCACATGTAGTAAAAACCTAAGATATCTGCCTGTTTTCGTCATCTGCTATCGAATCGACTCAATATCATATCGTCACGTTGACCGCTCTTCTCTCTGAAACGGTTACATTTATCGTGTGCAAAGCTATGTCGCGTGCTGCGGAATGCGTAGACACTACAAGCACCATAGTAGAACACAGAAGAAGCTTCTAAGTTGACGTAATAGCCAGTAAGAAGACGTAAAATAATAGTTTAGCTATCGATTATTCACTTTTTAGCCGGCTTTGGTGCCTTGGATATGAGCTAGGACCTTAACAATTTGTATGAAGGAAGGACTAGCAGCGACGTTGTACGGGAGAATATGAAACGTGTTCATATGTAGTAAAAACCTAAGAAATCCGCCCGTTTTCGTCTTTTGCTATCGACTCGACTTGATGTCAGACCGTCACATTGGCCGCTCGTCTATCTGAAAAGGTTACATATATCGTGTGCAAAGCTACGTCGCGTGCTGCGACATGTGGAGACACTACAAGCACCATAGTAGAACACAGAAGAAGCTTCTAAGTTGATGTAACAGCCAGTAACCAGCAGTACAATTAAAGTTTAGTTATCGATTTTTGATTTTTTAGCCGGCTTTGGTGCCTTGGACATGAGCTAGGACCTTAAGAATTTGCGTGAAGGGAGGACTAGCAGCCACGTTGCACGGGAGAATGTGAAACGTGTTCATATGTAGTAAAAACCTAAGAAATCCGAACGCTTTCCTCATTTGCTATCGAATCGACTTAATGTCAGATGGTCACATTGGAGGCTCTTCTATCTGAAACGGTTACATTTATCGTGTGCAAAGCTACGTCGCGTGCTGTGATATGCGGAGACACTACAAGCACCATAGTAGAACACAGAAGAAGCTTCCAAGTTGACGTAATAGCCAGTAACAAGCCGTAAAATAATCGTTTTAGTTATCGATTATTAACTTTTTAGCCGGCTTTGGTGACTTGGACATGAGCTAGGACCTTAAGAATTTCTATAAAGGGAGGACAAGCAACCACGTTGCACGGGAGAATGTGAAAAGTGATCGAATGTAGTAAAAAACTAAGTAATCCGCTCGTTTTCGTCATTTGCTATCGATTCGACTTTATATCAGATCGTCACATTGGCCGCTCCTCTCTCTGAAACGGTTACATTTATCGTGTGCAAAGCTATGTTGCGTGCTGCGATATGCGGAGACACTAAAAGCACCATAGTAGAACACAGAAGAAGCTTCTACGTTGATGTAATAGCCAGTAAGAAGCAGTAGAACTCAAATTTAGCTATCGATTTTTGATTTTTTAGCAGGCTTTGGTGCCTTGGACATGAGGTAGGACCTTAATATTTTGCATGAAGGGAGGGCTAACAGCCACGTTGCACTTGAGAATGTGAAAAGAGATCGAATGTAGTAAAAACCTAAGAAATCCGCTCGTTTTCGTCATTTGCTATCGAATCGACTTAATGTCAGATCGTCACACTGGCCACTCTTCTCTCTGAAACAGTTACATTTATCGTGTGCAAAGCTATGTTGCGTGCTGCGAAATTCGGAGACACTAAAATTACCATAGTAGAACACAGAAGGAGCTTCTAAGTTGATGTAATAACCAGTAAGAAGCAGTACAACACAAGTTTTAGTTATCGATTGTTGCCTTTTTAGGCGGCTGTGGTGCCTTGGACATGAGCTAGGACCTTACGATTTTGCATGAAGGGAGGACTATTAGCCATGTTGCACGGGAGCATGTGAAAATTGTTCATATGTAGCAAAAACGTAAGAAATCCGCCCGTTTTCGTCATTTCCTATCGAATTAAATTCAGATGGTCACATTGGCCGCTCTTCTGTCTGAAACGGTTAAATTTATCATGTGCAAAGCTATGTTGAGTGCTGCGGAATGCAGAGACACAAAAGCACCATAAAAGAACAGAGAAGAAGTTTCTAATTTGATGTAAATGCCAGTAAGAAGCAGTACAATTTAAGTATAGTTATCGATTTTTGACTTTTGAGCTGGCTCTGGTGCCTTGGACATGAGCTAGGACGTTAAGATTTTGCATGAAGGGACGCCTACCTGCCACGTTGCACGGGAGAATGTAAAAAGTGTTCACATGTAGTAAAAACCTAAGATATCTGCCTGTTTTCGTCATCTGCTATCGAATCGACTCAATATCATATCGTCACGTTGACCGCTCTTCTCTCTGAAACGGTTACGTTTATCGTGTGCAAAGATATGTAGCGTGCTGCGGAATGCGGAGAATCTAAAAGCACCATAGTAGAAAACAGAAGAAGCTTCTAAGTTGATGTAATAGGCAGTAAGAAGCAGTAAAGTAATAGTTTTAGCTATCGGTTATTGACTTTTTAGCCGCCTTTGGTTACTTGGACATAAGCTAGGACCTTAAGACTTTCTATGAAGCGAGGACTAGCAGCCACGTTAAACGGGCGAATGTGAAAAGTTTTCGTAAGTAGTAACAACCTAATAAATCCGCCCCTCTTTGGTTATTTGCTATTGAATCGACTTAATGTCAGATGGTCACATTGGCCGCTCTTTTCTCTGAACTGTTACATTCAACGTGTGCAAAGCTATGTCGCGTGCTGTGGAATGCGGAGACACTAAAAACACCATAGTAGAACACAGAAGGAGCTTCTAAGTTGATGTAATAACCAGTAAGAAACAGTACAATTCAAGTTTTATTTATCTATTTTTGACTGTTAAGCTGGCATTGGTGCCTTGGAAATGAGCTAGTACCTTACTATTTTGTATGAAGGGAGGACTAGCAGCCACGATGCACGGGAGAACGTGAAAGGTGTTCATATGTAGTAAAAACCTAAGAAATCCGCCCGTTTTCGTCATTTGCTATCGAATCGTCTTAATGTCAGATCGTCACATTGGCCGCTCTTCCCTCTGAAACGGTGACATTTATCGTGTGCAAAGCAATGTCTCGTGATGCGGAATTCGGAGACACTAAAAGCACCATAGTAGAACACAGAAGGAGCTTCTGAGTTGATGTAATAACCAGTAAGAAACAGTACAATTCAAGTTTTATTTATCTATTTTTGACTTTTAAGCTGGCTTTGGTGCCTTTGAAATGAGCTAGTACCTAACTATTTTGTATGAAGGGAGGACTAGCAGCCACGATGCACGGGAGAACGTGAAAGTTGTTCATATGTAGTAAAAACCTAAGAAATCCGACCGTTTTCGGCATTTGCTATCGAATCGACTTAATGTCAGATCGTCACACTGGCCGCTCTTCTGTCTGAAACGGTTAAATTTATCTTGTGAAAAGCTATGTCTCGTGCTGCGGAATGCGGAGACTGTACAAGCACCATAGTAGAACACAGAAGAAGCTTCTAAGTTGATGTAATAGCCAATAAGAAGCAGTACAATTCAAGTTATAGTTAACGATTTTTGACTTTTTAGCCGGCTTTGGTGCCTTGGACATGAGCTGGGAACTTACGATTTTGCATGGAGGACTAGCAGCCACGTTGTACGGGAGAATGTGAAAAGTGTTTATATGTAAAAAAAAACCTAAGATATCCGAGCGTTTTCGTCATTTGCTATCGAATCGAATTAATGTCAGATCGTCACATTGGCCGCTCTTCTCTATGAAACGGTTACATTTATCGTGTGTACAACTATGTGGCGTGCTGCGGAATGCGCAGACACTAAATGTACCGTAGTAGAACACAGAAGTAGCTTCTAAGTTGATGTAAAAATACACTAAGAGGCATAACAATTCAAGTTTTAGTTATCGATTTTTGACTTTTTAAACGGCTTTTGTGCCTTGGACTGAGCTAGGACCTTAAGAATTTGCATGAAGGAAGGACTAGCAGCCACGTTGCACGGGAGAATGTGAATAGTGTTCATATGTAGTAAAAACCTACCAATCCGCCCGTTTTCGTCATTTGATGTCGAATCGACTTAATGTCAGATCGTCACATTGGTCGCTCTTCTCTCTGAAACGGTTACATTTGTCGTGTGCAAAGCTATGTCGCGTGCTGCTATATGCGGAAACACTAAAAGCCCCATAGTAGATCACAGATGAAGCTTCTAAGTTGATGGAATAGCCAGTATGAAGCAGTGAAATAATAGTTTTAGCTATCGATTATAAACTTATTAGCCGGCTGTAGTGCCTTGGACATGAGCTAGGCCCTTTCGAATTTCTATGAAGGGAGGACTAGCAGCCACGTTGTACGGGAGAATGTGAAAAGTGTTCATATGTACGAAAACCATAAGAAATCCGCCCTCTTTCGTCATTTGCTATCGAATCGACTTAATGTCAGATCGTCACATTGGCCGCTCTTCTCTCTGAAACGGTTACATTTATTGTGTGCAAATCTATGTCGCGTGCTACGGAACGCAGAGACACTAAAAGCACAATAGTAGAACACAGAAGAAGCTTCTAAGTTGATGAAATAGCCAGTAAGAAGCAGTACAATTCAAGTTTATTTATCGATTTTTGACTTTTTAGCGGGCTTTGGTGCCTTGGACTGAGCTAGGACCTTAAGAATTTGTATGAAGGGAGGACTAGCAGCCACGTTGCACGGGAGAATGTGAAATGTGTTCAAATGTAGTAAAAATCTAAGAAATCCGCTAGTTTTCGTCATTTGCTGTCGAATTGACTTAATATCAAATCGTCACATTGGCTGCTCTTCTCTCTGAAACGGTTACATTTAACGTGTGAAAAGCTATGTCGCGTGCTGCGGAACGCGGAGACACTAAAAGCACCATACTAGACCACAGAAGAAGCTTCTAAGTTGATGTAATAGCCAATAAGAAGCAGTACAATTCAAGCTTTAGTTAACGATTTTTGACTTTTTAGTCAGCTTTGATGCCTTGGACATGAGCTAGGACCTTACGATGTTGCATGAAGGGAGGACTATCAGCCAAGTTGTACCGGAGAATGTGAAAAGTTTTCATATGTAGTAAAAACCTAAGAGATCCGCCCGTATTCGTCATTTGCTATCGAATCGACTTAATGTCAGATCGTCACATTGGCCGTTCTTCTCTCTGAAACGGTTACATTTATCGTGTGCAAAACTATGTGGCGTACAGCGGAATGCGCAGACACTAAAAGTACCATAGTAGAACACAGGAGTAGCTTCTAAGTTGATGTAAAAAACACTAAGAGGCATAACAATTCAAGTTTTAGTTATCGATTATTGACTTTTCAGACGGCTTTGGTGCCTTGGACTGAGCTAGGACCTTAAGAATTTGTATGAAGGGAGGACTAGCAGCCACGTTGCACGGGAGAATGTAAAATTTGTTCAAATGTAGTAAAAACCAAAGAAATCCGAGCGTTTTCGTCACTTGCTATCGAATCGACTTAATGTCAGATCGTCACATTGGCCGCTCTTCTCTCTGGAACGGTTACATTTATGGTGTGCAAAGCTATGTCGCGTGCTGCGATATGCGGAGACACTAAAGGCACCATAGTAGAACACAGAAGAAGTTTCTAAGTTGATGTAATAGCCAGTAACCAGCTGTACAATTCAAGTTTAGTTATCGATTTTTGACTTTTTAGCCGGCTTTGGTGCCCTGGACTGAGCTAGGACCTTAAGATTTTGCATGAAGGGAGGACTATTAGCTACATTGCACGGAATAATGTGAAAAGTGTTCATATGTATCAAAAACCTAAGAAATCCAAGCGTTTTCGTCACTTGCTATCGAATCGACTTAACGTCAGATGGCCACGTAGGCCGCTCTTATCTCTGAAACGGTTACATTTATCGTGTGCAAAGCTATGTTGCGTGCTGCGGAATGCGGAGACACTAAAAGCACCATAGTAGACCACAGAAGAAGTTTCTAATTTGATGTAAATGTCAGTAAGAAGCAGTACAATTTAAGTTTAGTTATCGATTTTTGACTTTTGAGCTGGCTTTGGTGCCTTGGAAATGAGCTAGGATCTTAAGATTTTGCATGAAGGGAGGACTAGCTGCCACGTTGCACCGGAGAATGTAAAAAGTTTTCATATGTAGTAAAAACCTAAGAAATCCGCCTGTTTTCGTCATCTGTTATCGAATCGACTCAATGTCATACGGTCACGTTGTCCGCTCTTCTCTCTGAAACGGTTACATTTATCGTGTGCAAAGCTATGTTGCGTGCTGCGGAATGCGGAGACACTAAAAGCACCATAGTAGACCACAGAAGAAGTTTCTAATTTGATGTAAATGTCAGTAAGAAGCAGTACAATTTAAGTTTAGTTATCGATTTTTGACTTTTGAGCTGGCTTTGGTGCCTTGGAAATGAGCTAGGATCTTAAGATTTTGCAAGAAGTAAGGACTAGCAGCCACGTTGCACGGGAGAATGTGAAAAGAGTTCATATGTAGTAAAAACCTAGGAATCCGCCCGTTTTCGTCATTTGCTGTCGAATCGACTTAATGTCAGATCGTCACATTGGCCGCTCTTCTCTCTGAAACGGTTACATTTGTCGTGTGCAAAGCTATGTCGCGTGCTGCGATATGGGGAAACACTAAAAGCACCATAGTAGAACACAGATGAAGCTTCTAAGTTGATGGAATAGCCAGTATGAAGCAGTAAAACAATAATTTTAGCTATCGATTGTAAACTTCTTAGCTGGCTTTGGTGCCTTGGACATGACCTAGGACCTTACGATTTTGCATGAAGGGACGCCTAGCAGCCACGTTGCACGGGAGAATGTGAAAAGTGTTCATATGTCGTAAAAACGTAGGAAATCCGCCTGTTTTCTTCCTTTGCTATCGAATCGACTTTATGTCATATCGTCACATTGGCCGCTCTTCTCTCTGAAACGGTTACATTTATCGTGTGCAAAGCTATGTTGCGTGCTGCAAAATTCGGAGACTCAAAAATCACCATAGTAGAACACAGAAGGAGCTTCTAAGTTGATGTAATAACCAGTAAGAAGCAGTACAATTCAAGTTATAGTTATTAATCTTTGACTTTTTATCCGGCTTTGGTGCCTTGGACATGAGCTAGGACCTTAAGATTTTGCATGAAGGAAGGACTAGCAGCCACGTAGCACGGGAGAATGTGTAAAGTGATCGAATGTAGTAAAAACCTAAGAAATCCGCTCGTTTTCGTCATTTGCTATCGAATCGACTTAATGTCAGATCGTCGCATTGGCCGCTCTTCTCAATGAAACTGGTACATTTTTCGTGTGCAAAACTATGTGGCGTGCTGCGAAATGCGCAGACACTAAAAGTACCATAGTAGAACACAGAAGTAGCTTCTAAGTTGAAGTAATAAACAGTAAGAAGCATAGCAATTCAAGTTTTAGTTATCGAATTTTGAATTTTTAGACGGCTTTGGTGCATCGGACTGAGCTAGGACCTTACAATTTTGCATGAAGGTAGGACTGGCAGCCACCTCTCACGGGAGAATGTGAAAAGTGTACATATGTAGTAAAAACCTGAGAAATTCGTCCGTTTTCGTCATTTGCTGTCGAATTTTCTTAATGTCAGATCGTCACATTGGCCGCTCTTCTCTCTGAAACGGTTACATTTATGGTGTGCAAAGCTATGTTGCGTGCTGCGATATGCGGAGGCACTAAAAGCACCACAGTAGAACACAGAAGAAGCTTCTATGTTGATGTAATAGCCAGTAACCAGCAGTACAATTCAAGTATAGTTATCTATTTTTGACTTTTTAGCCGGCTTCGGTGCCTTGGACTTGAGCTAGGTCCTTACGATTTTGCATGAAGGGAGGACTAGCAGCCACGTTGCACGGGAGAATGTGAAAAGTGTTCATATGTAAAAAAAACCTAAGAAATCCGCCCGTTTTCGTCATTTGCTATCGAATCGACTTAATGTCAGATCGTCACATTGGCCGCTCTTCCCTGTGTTTACTTCGTAGATTCTTATTTAAATTGCGTGTGAGTTTCGTATAGGAGGTGCAATTTCGAGTTTTAGTTACTGTAATCGTAAAATCAGCAGATTGTAGCGCAGTCGTTAGGCATTTGTACAGGTTAGTTGATACATTCTTTGCGTGTTCCGCTTGCGTTATCTAGGCAAGGACTTGTGTTGTTAAACATCGATTAGAATGGACAGGGACTGCGATTGCTGTGTTCGGATGAGGGCTGACTTGGCATCCCTTCCCTCACAGCTGCAATCGGCGCTGACTTCGGTCGCGCAGCTTGAGGCTGTTTCCAATGGGCACCACTGTGGGGAGCCGGACTCGGGTATCACGGGGATGTCAACCTCGTCCCGTCTGTCCCCAGATCGGTCTGCCGCTGTGGTTGCCCCGGTTGCTGCCCGCAATGGGGCTGAGCCCTCGCCTGTGGTTGATTGGGAGGTCGTTCCAAGGCGTGGCAGGCAGCGAAAGGCGTCCCCGGAGGCTGAACAGAAAGCCTCCCTGGTGCGTCTGACAAACCGGTTTCACGCACTGTCTCTGGCTGAGCCAGATGCTGCTGCCTGCCCTGTTTCAGAGGATCATTCTCAGCCTTCAAAGTCCAGGCAATCGCAGAGGGTGGGCTTACTGGTAGTTGGGAGCTCCAATGTTAGGCGCGTAATGGGGCCCCTTAGGGATACGGCGGCTAAGGGGGGGAAGAAATCCAGTGTGCACTCCGTGTGCATTCCGGGAGGAGTCATTCCTGATGTGGAAAGGGTCCTTCCGGATGCTATGGAGAGCACAGGGTGCAGCCTGCTGCAGGTGGTGGCACATGTCGGCACTAATGAATTGAGTCGCTTTGGATCTGAGGAAATTCTCTCTGGATTCCAGCGGCTATCTGATTTGGTGAAGGCTGCCGGTCTTGCTTACGAGATGAAGGCAGAGCTCACCATCTTCAGCATCGTTGACAGAACCGATTGCAGATCTTTGGTGCAGAGCCGGGTGGAGGGTCTGAATCAGAGGCTCAGACGGTTTTGCGACTGTATTGGCTGCAGATTCCTAGACTTGCGCCATAGGGTGGTTGGGTTTCGGGTTCCGCTGAATAGGTCGGGAGTTCACTACACTCAGCTGGCGGCTACACGAGTAGCGGAGGCTGTGTGGCGTGGACTGGGCGGTTTTTTAGGTTAGAAGGCCTCGGGAAAGTGCGGGATGGGCTGAAATGTCAAAGGGTGCTTGGCAATTACAGGACGTGCTTGGATCAAGGAACAGTCGGAATTTTAGTTGTAAATTGTTGTAGTTGCGCTGGAAAAGTCCCTGAGCTTCAAGCGCTAATAGAAAGCACAGAAGCTGATATAGTTATAGGTACAGAAAGCTGGCTAAAGCCTGAAATAAGTTCTGCAGAAATTTTTACGAAGTCTCAGACGGTGTTCAGGAAAGATAGATTAGGCAGAATTGGTGGTGGAGTGTTTGTGTCTGTCAGTAGTGGTTTATCTTGTAGTGAAGTCGAAGTAGATACTCCGTGCGAATTGGTGTGGGTGGAGGTTATACTTAACAGCCGAATTAAGTTAATAATTGGCTCCTTCTACCGACCCCCAGACTCCGATGATATAGTTGCGGAACAGTTCAGAGAAAGTTTGAGTCTCGTAACAAATAAATACCCCACTCATACAGTTATAGTTGGTGGGGACTCAACCTACCCTCGGTATGTTGGCAAAAATACTTGTTCAAAACCGGTGGTAGGCAGAAAACGTCTTCCGAGATTGTCCTAAATGCATTCTCCGAAAATTATTTCGAGCAGTTAGTCCACGAACCCACGCGAATTGTAAATGGTTGCGAAAACACACTTGACCTCTTGGCCACAAACAATCCAGAGCTGATAGAGAGCATCATGACTGATACAGGAATTAGTGATCACAAGGTCATTGTAGCTAGGCTCGATACCATTTCTTCCAAATCCATCAGAAACAAACGCAAAATAATTTTATTTAAAAAAGCGGATAAAGTGCCACTAGAAGCCTTCCTAAAAGACAATTTCCATTTCTTCCGAACTGACTATGCGAATGTAGACGACATGTGGCTCAAATTCAAAGATATAGTAGCAACAGCAATTGAGATATTCATACCTCATAAATTGGTAAGAGATGGAACGGATCCCCCGTGGTACTCAAAAAAAGGTCCGAACGCTGTTGAAGAGGCAACGGAAAAAGCATGCGAAGTTCAGAAGAACGCGAAATCCTGAAGATGGGCTAAAATTTACAGACGCGCGAAATTTGGCACGTACTTCGATGCGAGATGCCTTTAATAGGTTCCACAACGAAACATTGTCTCGAAATTTGGTAGAAAATCCGAAGAAATTCTGGTCGTATGTAAAGTACACAAGCGGCAAGACGCAGTCAATACCTTCGCTGCGCAGTGCCGATGGTACTGTTATCGACGACTGTGCCGCTAAAGCGGAGTTATTGAACGCAGTTTTTCGAAATTCCATCAGCAGGGAAGACGAATGGAATATTCCAGAATTTGAAACACGAACATCTGCTAGCATGAGTTTCTTAGAAGTAGATACCTTAGGGGTTGCGAAGCAACTCAAATCGCTTGATGCGGGCAAGTCTTCAGGTCCAGATTGTATACCGATTAGGTTCCTTTCAGATTACGCTGATACTATAGCTCCCTACTTAGCACTCATATACAACCGCTCGCTCACCGATAGATCTGTACCTACAGATTGGAAAATTGCGCAGGTCGCACCAGTGTTCAAGAAGAGTAGTAGGAGTAATCCATTTAACTACAGACCTATACCATTGACGTCGGTTTGCAGTAGGGTGTTGGAGCATATACTGTATTCAAACATTATGAATCACCTCGAAGGGAACGATCTATTGACACGTAATCAGTATGGCTTCAGAAAACATCGCTCTTGTGCAACGCAGCTAGCTCTTTATTCGCACGAAGTAATTGCCGCTATCGACAGGGGATCTCAAGTTGATTCCGTATTTCTAGATTTCCGGAAAGCTTTTGACACCGTTCCTCACAAGCGACTTCTAATCAAGCTGCGGAGCTATGGGGTATCGTCTCAGTTGTGCGACTGGATTCGTGATTTCCTGTCAGGAAGGTCGCAGTTCGTAGTAATAGACGGCAAATCATCGAGTAAAACTGAAGTGATATCAGGTGTTCCCCAGGGAAGCGTCCTGGGACCTCTACTGTTCCTGATCTATATAAATGACCTGGGTGACAATCTGAGCAGTTCTCTTGGACTGTTCGCAGATGATGCTGTAATTTACCGTCTAGTAGGGTCATCCGAAGACCAGTATCAGCTGCAAAGCGATTTAGAAAAGATTGCTGTATGGTGTGTCAGGTGGCAGTTGACGCTAAGTAAAAAAAGTGTGAGATGATCCACTTAAGTTCCAAAAGAAATCCGTTGGAATTCGATTACTCGATAAATGGTACAATTCTCAAGGCTGTCAATTCAACTAAGTACCTGGGTGTTAAAATTACGAACAACTTCAGTTGGAAGGACCACATAGATAATATTGTCGGGAAGGCGAGCCAAAGGTTGCGTTTCATTGGCAGGACACTTAGAAGATGCAACAAGTCCACTAAAGAGACAGCTTACACTACACTCGTTCGTCCTCTGTTAGAATATTGCTGCGCGGTGTGGGATCCTTACCAGGTGGGATTGACGGAGGACATCGTGAGGGTGCAAAGAAAGGCAGCTCGTTTTGTATTATCGCGTTATAGGGGAGAGAGTGTGGCAGATATGATACACGAGTTGGGATGGAAGTCATTACAGCATAGACGTTTTTCGTCGCGGCGAGACCTTTTTACGAAATTTCAGTCATCAACTTACTCTTCCGAATGCGAAAATATTTTGTTGAGCCCAACCTACATAGGTAGGAATGATCATCAAAATAAAATAAGAGAAATCAGAGCTCGAACAGAAAGGTTTTGGTGTTCGTTTTTCCCGCTCGCTGTTCGAGAGTGGAATAGTAGAGAGATAGTATGATTGTTGTTCGATGAACCCTCTGCCAAGCACTTAAATGTGAATTGCAGAGTAGTCATGTAGATGTAGATGTAGATGTAGAACAGTGACATTTATCATGTGCAAAGCTATGTCGCCTGCTGCGGATGCGGAGACACTAAAATCCCCATAAAAGAACACAGAAGAAGTTTCTAATTTCATGTAAATGCCAGTAAGAAGCAGTACAATTCAAGTTTAGTTATCGATTTTTGACTTTTGAGCTGGCTTTGGTGCCATGGACATGAGCTAGGACCTTAAGATTTTGCATGAAGGGACGCCTAGCTGCCACGTTGCACGTGAAAATATAAAAAGTGTTCATATGTAGTAAAAACCTAGGAAATCCGCCTGTTTTCGTCATCTGCAATCGAATCGACTCAGTGTCATATGGTCACGTTGACCGCTCTTCTCCTGAAACGGTTACATTTATCGCGTGCAAAGCTATGTCGCGCGGTGCGGAATGCGGAGACACTAAAAGCACCATAGTAGAACACAGAAGAAGCTTCTAAGTTGATGTAATAGCCAGTAAGAAGCAGTAAAATTCAAGTTTTAGTTATCGATTACTGACGTTTTTCCCTTCGTCGGTGCCTTGGAAATGAGCTAAGACCTTAAGATTTTGCATGAAGGGAGGACTAGCAGCCGCGTTGCACGGGTGAATGCAAAATGTCTTCATATGTAGTAAAACCCTCAGAAATCCTCCCGTTTTCGTCATTTGCTATCGAATCGACTTATTGAACGATCGAATCATTGGAGGCTTATATCTCTGAAACGGTTTCATTTATCGTCTTCCAAACTATGTAGCGTTTTGAAGTATGCGGTGACACTAAAAGCTTCATAGTCGAACACAGAAAAAGCTTCTAAGTTGATATAGTCGGGTAGTAAGGAGTACTACAATTCTAGTTTTAGTTACCGTTTATTGACTCACTAGCCTGGTTTGGTGACTTGGTCATGAGTTCGTAATTTAAGATTTTGCATGAAATTAGGTCTAGCAGCCGCGTTGCACGGGAGAATGTGAAAAGTTTTCATATGTAGTAAAAACCTGAGAAATCCTCCCGTTTTCGTTATTTGTTATCGAATCGACTTAATGTCAGATCGTCTCATTGGCCGCTCTTCTCACTGAAACGGTTACATTTAGCGTGTGCAAAGCTGTGCCGCGTGCTGCGGTGAAAGGAGACACTAAAAGCACCATAGTAGAACACAGAAGAAGCTTCTAAGTTGATGTATTAGCCAGTAAGATGCAGTACAATTCAAGTTTTAGTTATCGATTATTGACTTATTAGCTAGTTTTGGTGCCTTGTCCATGAGCTGGGACGTTAAGATTTTGCATGAAAGGAGGTCTAGCAGCCGCGTTGCACTGGACAATGTGGAAAGTGTTCATATGTAGTAAAAACCAGAGAAATCCGTTCGTTTTCGTCATTTGCTATCGAATCTACTTTATGCCAGATCGTCACATTGGCTGCTCTTCTCTCTGAAACGGTTACATTTATCGTGTGCAAAGCTATGTCGCGTTCTGAGGTATGCGGAGACACTAAAGGCACCATAGTAGAACACAGAAGAAGCTTCTAAGTTGATGTAGTAGCCAGCAAGAAGCAATACAATTCAAGTTTTAATTACCGATAATTGAATTTTTTGCCGACTTTGGTGCCTTGTACATGAGTTAGTACCTTAAGATTTTGCATGAGGGGAGGTCTAGCAGACGCGTTGCATATGAAAATGTGAAAAGTGTTCATATGTAGTAAAAACCTGAGAAATACCCCCGTTTGCGTCATTTGCTATCGAATCGACTTAATGGCAGATCGCCACATTGGCCGCTCTTCTCTCTGAAACGGTTACATTAATCGTCTGCAAAGATAGGTCGCTTGCCGCGGTATGTGGCGACACAAAAGCAACATAGTATAATACAGAAGCACATTCTAGGAAGATGTAATCGCCAATAAGAAGCAGTACTATTCAAGATTTAGTAGTCGGTTATTCACTTATTTTCCGCCTTTGGTACATTGGACATGTCCGACGACCTAAAGTTTTGCATGAAACGACGTCTGGAAACCACTTTGCACGGGGGAGTGTGGAAACTGTTCATATGTAGTAAAAACTACAGAAAACCGCCAGCTTTCGTCATTTGCTACCGAATCTATTTTATTGCCAGATCTTCACATTGGCCGCTTTTATCTCTGACACAATTACATTTATCGTCTGAAAATTTATGTCGCGTATTGCAATATGAGGAAAAAACTGAAAAAATCATATTAGATCACAAAAAAGCTTCTAAGAAGATGTAATCGAAAGTACCAAGCAGAAATATTCTATTGACTTATTTGCCGGCTTTGGTGCAATGGGCATGAGCTAGGACCTTAAGATTTTTCATAATATTACGTCCGTACGCATCGTTGCACGCGAGAATGTCGAAAGTGTTCATATGTAGTAAAAACCTCAGAAATCCGCCCGCTTTCGTCATTTGCTATCGAATCTAATTAATTGCCAGATTTTCACATTGGCCGCTTTTCTTTCTAAAACGGTAACATTTATCGTCTGGAAATTTTTGCCACGTGTTTGCAATATGCGGAAAAATCTGAAAACATCATGATAGAACACAGAAAAAGCTTCTAAGAAGATGTAATCGAAAGTAGGAAGCAGTACTATTCACGTTTTAGCTATTGGTTATTTACTAATTTGCCGGCTTTGGTGCATTGGACATGATCTAGGACCTTAAGATTTTGCATAAAAGTACGTCCGTACGCCACGTTGCACGGGAGAATGTGGAAAGTGTTCATATGTATTAAAAACCTCAGAAATCCGCCCGCTTTCGTCATTTGCTATCGAATCGACTTATTTGCCAGATCTTCATATTGGCCGCTTTTCTCTCTGAAACGGTTACATTTATCGTCTGGAAATTTGTGTCACGTGTTTGCAATATGTGGAAAAAACTAAAAACATCATAATAGAACACAGAAAAAGCTTCCAAGAAGATGTAATCGAAAGTAGGAAGCAGTACTATTCAAGTTTAAGCGATCGGTTATTCACTTATTTGCGGCTTTGTTGCATTGGACATGAGCTAGGACCTTAGGATTTTGCATGAAATTACGTCTGTACGCCACGTTGCACGGGAGAATGTAGAAAGTGTTCATATGTAGTAAAAACCTGAGAAATCCGATCGCTTTCGTCATTTGCTATCGAATCGAATGTATTGCCAAATCTTCACATTGGCCGCTTTTCTCTTTGAAACAGTTACATTTATCGTCTGGAAATTTATGTCGCGTATTGCAATATGCGGAAAAAACTGAAAACATCATATCAGAACACAAAAAAGCTTCTAAGAAGACGTAATCGAAAGTAGGAAGCAGTACTATTCAAGTTTTTGCTATCGGTTATTCACTTATTTGCAAGCTTTGGTGCATTGGACGTGAGCTATAACATTAAGATTTTGCATGAAAGTACGTCTGTACGCCACGTTGCACGGGAGAATGAGAAAGGTGTACATAATAGTAACAACATGAGAAATCCGCCCGTTTTCGTCATTTGCGTTCGAATCGACTTAATGCCAGATCGTAACATTGGCCGCTTTTCTCTCTGAAACGGTTACATTTATCGTATGCAAAATTATGTCGCGTGTAGCGGTATGCGGAAAAAACTGAAAACATTATATTAGAATACAGAAAAAGCTTCAAAAAAGATGTATTTGCCAGTAAGAAGCAGTACTATTCAAGTTTCAGTTATCGGTTTATTCACTTATTTTCCGGCTTTTGTGCATTGGACATGAGCTAGGACCTTAGGATTTTGCAAGAAAGTACGTCTGTACGAAACGTTGCACGGGAGAATGTGGAAAGTGTTCATATGTAGTAAAAACCTGAGA
Source organism: Schistocerca gregaria (assembly GCF_023897955.1). Classification (NCBI taxonomy): domain Eukaryota; kingdom Metazoa; phylum Arthropoda; class Insecta; order Orthoptera; family Acrididae; genus Schistocerca; species Schistocerca gregaria. Next base: position 3,806,085 of record NW_026061947.1, on the reverse strand, counting down.
AACCCGATCGCTTTCGTCATTTGCTATCGAGTCGAATGTATTGCCAGATCGTCCCATTGGCCGCTTTTCTCTCTGAACAGGTTACATCCATCGTCGACAAAATTATGTCGCGTGTTGCGGTATGGAAAAAAACTGAAAACATTATATTAGAACACAGAAAAAGCTTCGAAGAAGATATAATCGAAAGTAGGAAGCAGTACTATTCAAGATTTAGCTATCGGTAATTCACTTATTTGCCGCCTTGGTGCATTGGACATGAGCTAGTACCTTAAGATTATGCATGAGAGTACGTCTGTACGCCACGTTGCACGGGAGAATATAAAAAATGTTCATATGTAGTAACAACATGAGAAATCCGCCCGTTTTCGACATTTTCCATCGAATCGACTTAATGTCAGACCGTCATATTGGCCGCTTTTCTCTCTGAAACGGTACATTGGACATGAGCTAAGATCTTAAGATTTTGCATGTAAGTACGTCTGTACGCCACGTTGTACGGGAGAATGAGAAAAGCTTTCATATGTAGTAACACCATGAGAAATCCGCCCGTTTTCGTCATTTGCATAAGAATCGACTTAATGACAGATCGTCACACTGGTGGCTTTTCTCTCTGAAACGGTTACATTCATCGTATACAAAGTTATGTCGCTTGCCGCGGTATGCGCAGTCACTAAAAGCACTATAGTAGTCACAGAAGAAGCTTCTAAGAAGATGTTATCGGCTAGTAACAAGCAGTAGTAGTCAAGTTTTAGTTATCGGTTATTCACTTATTTGCCGGCTTTGGTACATTGGACATGACCGACGACCTAAAGATTCAGCATGAAACGACGTCTGGAAACCACGTTGCACGGGAGAATGTGAAACTGTTCATACGTAGTAAAAACTTCAGAAATCCGCCCGCTTTCGTCATTTGCTATCGAATCGACTTTATTGCCACATCTTCACATTGGCCGCTTTTCTCTCTGAAACGGTTACATTTATCGTCTGCAAAATTATGTCGCGTGTTGCGGTATGCGGAAAAAAATGAAAACATTCTATTAGAACACAGAAATATCTTCTAAGAAGATGTAATAGCCAGTAAGAAGCAGTACTATTCAAGTTTTAGTTATCGGTTATTCCCTTATTTGTCGGCTTTGGTGCATTGGACAAGAGCTAGGACCTTACGATTTTGCATAAAAGTACGTCTGTACGCCAGAATACATCATTTTCAGTTGTCAAACGGCTTCTAAAACCGAACTGTTCATTTGACAGCAAATTGTGTGATATCAAATGATCAATTAACCTTACATGCACAGCCTTTTCGGTAACTTTTGCAAACACTGATGGCATAGAAGTAGGTCTAAAATTAGCTACATTATCCCTTTCTCCCTTTTCATAAAGCGGCTTTACTGATGAGTACTTTAATCGGTCAGGAAACTGACCAGTTCTAAAGGAAAAATTGCAAATATGGCTAAATACAGGGCTAACATGTGCAGCACAGTACTTTAACATGCTGCTAGGCACTCCATCATATCCATGAGAGTCCTTAGTCTTCAGTGATATAGTTATTGACTCAATCTCTCTCTTGTTTGTATCACAGAGGAGTATTTCAGACGTCAATCTCAGAAAGGTATTTGCTAAGAAATTTGTATGATTTCCTGTTGGAACTAAATTTTTATTTAGCTTGATTGTGACTACTTCGAACATTTTGATATAATTCGCCCTATGTTTTACATGAAATCATTATCCCACTAGTCAGCCAACTGTGCTGTCTATTACTGCTAGTACCCCATTCAGAATGTTTTAATGGAAAACAACTCTCAAAGAGCATGAGAAATGTGCCATGGAAAGCATTGTATTTATCATCTGTATTATTGGCACTATAAACATCTTGCCACTCTTGTTCCTTGACAAGTTTTAAAAAACACTCTATTGCTGTTGGATTGACTTTCCTACGTTCTTTGTAACTAAATATGACATTGAGTTGAGTACAAAAACCTTTTAGTGTTAAAATTTGTGCATTATGGTCTGAAAGGCCATTCACACTTTTACTAACAGGATGCCCATCTAGTATTGAGGAACGAATAAAAATATTGTCTATGACCGTGCTACTATTCGCCTGCACCCTAGTTTGAAAAAAAAACACAGTTGGCATCAGATCATATGAATTTAGGTGATCTACCAACATCATTTTTCTTGGGACCGAGCGAGGTGGCGCAGTGGTTAAGGCACTGGACTTACATTCGGGAGGACGACGGTTCAGTCCCGCGTTCAGCCATATTGATTCAGGTTTTCCGTGATTTCCCTAAATCACTCCCGGCAAATTCTGGGTTAGTTCCTCTCAAAGGGCATGGCCGACTTCCTTCCCCATCCTTCCCTAATCCGATGAGACCAATGACATCGCTGTCTGGTCTCCTTCCCCAAACAACCCAACCCCCCTTTTTCTTGCACAATCATATACAAAATTAATATTGAAGTCCCCCACATATAACTACTTGCTGGTACTTCCTACAAAGTGAATCAAGAACCCTCTCTAGCTTAAGCAAAAATGCTCTGAAGTTGGAGTTAGAGGCCCTATAAACACAAGCAATTAGAAGTTGAGTTTCACTAAATTCAACAAATGCTGCACAACTTTCAAATATCTGTTCAGTGCAGTGTCGTGATAAGTCTATGGACTCAAATAACGTACTGTTTTTTATGTACGGTGACACCTCCCCACCCCGCAAGAAACTCCTTGAGAAACAGCCAGCTAATATGTAGCCTGGTAAAGGAAGCCTATAAATTATCAATTTATTGAAGTGGTGCTCTGATATACAAATAATTTCAGCGTTAACATCTGTTAGCAGTTCACTAACTTTATCCCTAATAACTCTTATATTCTGATGAAATATGCCAATTCCTTCTCTACTTGGAAACATTACATCCTCTGGAGGAGAGCCCTTAGAGGCACGCCGGCCGCGGTGGTCTTGCGGTTCTAGGCTCTCAGTTCGGAACCGCGCGACTGCTACGGTCGCACGTTCGAATCCTGCCTCGGGCATGGATGTGTGTGATGTCCTTAGGTTAGTTAGGTTTAATTAGTTCTAAGTTCTAGGCGACTGATGACCCCATATGTTAATTTGCATAGTGCTCAGAGCCATTAGAACCATTTTTGAAACTTAGAAGCACTTCCTTTAAGCAGGTATACCAATCAGCTGACTTCAGTATTAAAAAGGTGCAGCTCTAACACCAACTACTACAGGAATTTTTCCATGAGTGACACCACTACCGCCACCACCACCCACTACACTGTCACCTATAAGCTTAGGTAGCCTCTCCTTCGCATACCTATTGAGGGGAAGGCCATGCCTAGTGAAACCCCATCTACTGATAGACCCAACTGGCACCACTGAGATGTGATCCATGCCCTCTCCCATCAGTGCACTCCCCAGCCCCACAATTACGCGCCCAACAGCCGCATTAAGGTGTGCCCGATCATTATGCTGAAACAGTTGCACGAAAAGCACATTAGTGCCACCAGTTTGAGTAGCTATCTTAACCAAGTCACCACTGACATCATACCCCCTGTCCCTATTGTGACTGCTCCCAGCACCACCCACTATCACTACCTGATCCTCCTTTGTAAAATTCTTACATAACTCCCCTATGCTTTCAGCCACCTGAGCCAACCCTGCATTAGGCTTCACAATGCTTGTGACCTGGTACTCACTCCACAAAACTTCTTGCAAATGCTGGCCCACACCTCTACCCGGTAACTACCTAGCAGCAGAACCTAGGCCTCCTAATTGCTGAGGACGGCTGCAAGTTACCTCCATATACAGCTACACGAGGCTCCTCTCCGCTCAACTTTGACAGTTTGTCGTATCTATTGCATGTATGCAAAGTAAAACTGTCTGACTACCTCCTTTTCCTATCTATCTTCTTGTCACCTGCCAGTTCCCATTCCCCAGCACCCTTCACCCTCCTCAACTTATCTAGTTCCTCCTTTGCGCATTGTAACTGCACCTGAAGGGCACAGATCTTACGCTCCTGCTCCTCTATTAACTTGTTTCTACTACAGATTCTACATTCCCAGGACAGGATCACCCTCAAATGACCACTGGCTTCCCCACTGCATTCCCCCCAATGAAAATACTTTGAACAAATCCCACAGCGTAATCCACTACTCACAAACCTACGACATAGCCATCACTTCTCACTCACGATAAAATTTTACAGTTACTAAAAAAAACTATACGTCTACGTTACCAAAGTTCAGTTACAAAAGCAGCACTATTTAAGAACTAACAACTATGGTCTCGAAATTCTCTGTCTACTAAGAAAGCAGCTTCTTGTATTAACACTACTACAACACAGCCGATACCAATACCAGCAAAACTTCACAAAATTATTGGCTAAAACCAAAAAATTTAAACTAAACGCCAGTTGAAAACTAAAGCACGAAGTTTACTAAACGACTTCAACACACTGAAAACTCTATAAAACACAGCGAGCGAACGATTACAAGAGTTTATTAAGTCATTATTTCGCCAAAAATGGCAAGCAACACCACTGCAATCTATTCAGTTTAATAACTGTATTACAGAGCACAAACAACTTCGTCAGTACTTAACTTATAACCGCTACAGAGGCAGTGCACGCCGCAAAATGTAAACACACTGATGAGGCGCGAGGCTTAGACGAACCATGAAAGCACACTGACAAATAATAGACCACTCGAGTCAATACCACAGAAAGAAAGACTGAGATAAATGAATATCCACAAATAATTTGCTTTTACGGCAAAAATAATAACACAAAAAAACTTTAAAATACGTAAATGAAGTCTAAAATTTATAAAACATTAACAAGCTATTTCAACAGCAGTGCAGCTCACGTGACGTCACACACATGATGATCTGCCCCCCCCCCCCCCCTTGGGAAGGTGCCTATCTACCCCACCTTCGAAATATGCCTATCTATCCCCCTCAGAAGATATCTACCGAGCTACCCATCCATGGAAGATCTCTGTCAACCTGCACCTCCCCTCCCCCCTCAGATGATGTCTGTATACCTACCCACACCCTTGGAATATGTCTGTCTACCTAAACCCCCTCCCCTTAGAATATGTATGACTACCTACCCCTCCCCACAGAATATGAATGTCTACCTACCCCACCCCTCGGGAGATGTCTGTGTACCCACCCCTCCCAGAAGATATCTACCTACACCTCCCACATCGGAAGATTTCATACTACCTCTACCCCATCGAAAGCTGTCTGTCTCTCATCGCCCCACCACCTAATATGTAATTCTACCTACTTGCCTCGTTAGAAAATGTCAGTCTACGTAACTCTCCACAGGAGATGTCTATCTACCTACCCCCTCGGCAGATGTCTGCCTACGTCACCCCCCTAAGGAAGATGTTTGTCCACCTACCTCACCCTGTGAAGATGTCTATCTACACCCCCACAAAAACTCTCTCCCCACCTCGTAAGATGTCTATCACCCTGAAAGATGTCTCTCAACCCCCCCCCCCCCACACTAAGGAGATGTCTATCTACCTACCTGCCCTCTCGGAATTTGTCTGTCGACCTATCCCAAACCCTACTCAGCCCCCCCACTCGGAAGTTGTTTACCCCTGTCTCGGAAGATGTCTAGCGACCCCCAAACTTTGGAAGGTGTCTTCCAGCCCCTCAGGCGATGTCTGTCTACCCCCCCCCCCCCCTCAGAAGATGTCTGTCAGCATACCAACCACCCTGGAATTAGTCTGTCTACCTACCAACTGCCTCGGAATATATCTGTCTACCTCCCACCTCGGAAAATGTCTTCCAAACACAGTCTCAGAAGAGCCCAGTCTACCAACTGCCAAATTTCAACCCCCGGAAGATTTCTATCCAACCCCCCCCCCCACTTGGAATATGTCTATCTACCTCCACTCTCGGTAGCTATCTACACCCCCCCTCTCAGAGAATCTCTAACCCCACTCTCATAGGATGTCTGTCTACCTACCCTCACCACCATTCGAAGATGTCTACCCCTTGGAGGATGTCTACTCCACCTGGAATATGTCTGTCTACCCACGTTGGATGATGTCTGTCTATCTACTCAGCCCCCCTGGGAAGATATCTGTTAAACTACCACCCCTTGGAATTTGTTTATCTATCATTACCTGCACAAAATATGTCCATCAACCTACAATCTCCTTCTGAAGATGTCTGTCTACCTACAGCTCCCGCTTGGAAGATGTCTGTCTACCTACAACCCCTCAGAAGACGTCTGTCTACCTATCTCCACATCAGAAAATGTCTGTCTCTCATCTCCCCACCCTTGGAATATGTCTGTCTACCTACACTCCCCATCGGAAATGTCTGTCTACCTAAGCTCCCTCAAACCATGTCCGATTAGCTATCCATCCCGGAAGATGTCTGTCTACCTACCCAACCATCAGAAGATGTCTGTCTACCTACCCCTCCCCCTCGGAAAATGTCTGTCTCTCATCCCCCTACCCTGAGTATATGTCTGTCTACTTACCTGCCCCCCCTTGGAAAGATCTCTGTATACCTAAACCCAGCCCTCAGAAGATGTATGACTACCTACCCCTCCCATTGGAAGATATATGTTTTCCAACCCTCCCTTCAGAATATTTCTGCCTACCTACCATCTATCACAAAGGTTGTCTGTCAGCCTACAATTCCTTACAGGTGTCTGTCTACATACCCACCCACACTCGGAAAAAGTTTGTCTACCTGCCACTCCTTAGGAAATGTCGGTTACCAAACCCCTTAGAAGATGTCTGTCTACCTATACACCTCTGATGACGACTGTCTACCTAACCCCCCTCTGTAGATGCCTGTCTACCTACCCCCTTGGAATATGTCCGTCCTCCTACAACTCTTCAGAATATGTCTGCCTACCTACCCCCCTCTCGTAAGATATCTGTCTACATATCCCCCCCCCCCCGCATGATCTGTCTACCTACCCCCTTCCCCTGTCATAAGATGAATGTCTACCTAAACCCCTCAGAAGATGTATGCCTATCTACCCCCTTCAAATGATTCGATTTTATCCCTCCTGTGGGAGATATCTGTCTCCCTACCCCTACCTCTGAGGATATCTGTCTGCCTACCCCCCCCCCCCCCCTCCCGGAAGTTGTTAAACTACCACTCCTCTGGGAAGATATCTACTCCCACATCAGAGAATGTCCACACCCCTCATGGAGGATGTCTGTATACCAAAACGCATACTTTGGAAGATGTCTCACCCCCTTTGAAAGATGTCTGTCTACAATGAACACCCCGCAGAAGATGTCTGTGTACTGAACTCACCCTCAGAATATATCTCCTCCTAACCTACCCCCCCCCCCCCCTCCCTTGGAATATGTCTGTCTACCTATCCATTTCCCATAAGAAGATGACCTTATTCCCCTCAGAAGGTGTATGTCTACATGCCACGCCTCGGAACATGTCTGCCTACCTAAAACCCTCGGAAGAGGTCCATCTACCTCGCATCTTGGAAGATATTTATTTACACCCCTCTAGGAAGATATCTACCCCTGTCTTGGAGGATGACTACCTCCCTCTCGGATGATGTCTACCCTCTCTCTGAAGATGTCTGTCTACATACCCTCCTCTCGAAAGATATTTCTCCTCCCTCAGATGATGTAAGTCTATCAACCCTCAAATGGAAAATGTCTGTCCTCCTAATCCCCCTCGGAAGATGTCAGTATACCTACCCACCTGTCTGTCTATGTACCCCCACTCCCATGATGTCTGTCTACCTCCCCCTTAGGTATATGTCTGTATACCTACACCCATTCGGAAGATGTCTGTATACCAAACACCCCTCTGAAGATGACTATCTACCTACCCTGCCTCAGAAGGTGTCAGTTTACCTAACCCTTCGTCGGAAGATGCCTGTCTACAAAACTTCACTGGGAAGATGTCTGCCTACCTAACCCTGTCCATGATAATTGTCTGTTTACCAACACCTCTGCTTCGGAAGAGGTCTGTCTACCTACTTACACCCCTTGGAAGATGTCTCTCTACATCCCTCCAGTCATAAAGTATTGTCTACCAACCCATACTTCTGAATATGTCTGTCTACCTACCCCAGAAGATGATTGTCTAATTACCCCCTCATCTGAAGATGTCTGTCTACCTAGACCCCACTTGGAAAATGTATGTCTATGTACACCCCTCGGAAAATGTCTGTCTCCCTACACCCCCTCAGAAGATGTGTGTCTACCTACATGAACTTTTGTATGATATCTATCTATGACGCCCGCACTTGGAAGATGTTTGTCTACCTACCGCACCCATTGGAATATGTCTGTCTATGTACCCACCAACCATCGGAAGATGTATGTCCATCTACACATCCCCCTCAGAAGATGTCTGTCTACCTACACTCATCAGAAGATGTTGTCTACTTTCCACCATTTGAAAATGTCTCTCTACCTACCGCTCTTGGCAAATGTCATTCTACACCACCCCTCTGAAGAGGTCAGTTTACCTACAACCCCCCAGAAGAAGTCTGTCTAACTCCCCCCCTCTCAAAAAATGTCTATAGTCACCCTGCCTCGGACAATGTCTCTCTGCCTACGCCCCATCATGGAAGATGTCAGTCTACCCACCCACCCATCAGAAGAAGGCTGTCTACAACCATCCCCTCACATGATATGTCTGCCTACCAACCTCCTATTGGAAGATGTCTGGCTACCTACCCCACCCCACATCTGAAGATGTCTGTCTACCAACCCTCCACTTGGAAGACGTCTGTCCTCCTACAACCCCTCAGAAGATGTCAGTCTTCATAACCCCTCTCAGACGTTATCTGCCTAAATACCCCTCCTCGGATGGTTTCTGTCTACCTACACCCACAACCCGTCATAATATGAATGTTTACCTAAACCCCTCAGAATCTGTATATTTATCTACCACACCTTGAATGATTTGTCTCTATCTTATCCCTATCTCGGAAGATGTCTGTCTCCCAACCCACCCCCTCTGAGGATGTCTGTATACCTACCCCCCCTTTCTCAAAAGTTGTCTGTCTACATTCACCACACATTTAAACATGTCTATCTATGTACTCCTCTGGGAAGATATGTATCTATTGCCGCCATGGAAGAAAAGTATCTCCCCCCTCTCGGAATATGTCAATCTACCACTCCTCTCAGAAGATATACACTCCCCATCTGAGAATGTCTACATCCTCTCTCGTAGGATGTCTGTCTACCAAACTGCATCCTTTAGAAGGTGCTTCCCACCCCTTGGAAGATGTCTGTCTTCCAACACCCCCCTTCCCCCCCTTGGAAGATGTCTTTCTACCGCACCCAGGCTCAGAAGATGTCTCCATACCTAACACTCCTCGGAAGATGTCTTTCTACCTACCCACCCCCATCAGAAGATGACTGTCGACGTTATCTCCCTCACAGAATGTCTAGGCCCCTCTCGGAGGATACTGTCTACCAAACTGCATCCTTTAGAAGATGTTTCCCACCCCTTGAAAGATATCTGTCTTCCAACACCCCCCCATTGGAAGATGCCTGTCTACCGAATCCAGCCTCAGAAGATGCCTCCATACCTACCACCACTCGGAAGATGTCTGTCTACCCACCCACCCCGATCAGAAGATGACTGTCGACGTTATCCCCCTCAGAAGATGTCTGTCTACATACCCTCCCTCAGAAGATGTCTGCCTAGCTAAGACCAGTGGAAGATGTACAACTGCCTCCCATCTTGGAAGACCTCTACTCCCCCTCTCGGAGGATGACTATCTCCCTCTCGGAGGATGACTACCTCCTCTCTGAAGATGTCCGTCTATGTACCCTCCCCTCAAAAGATGTCTCTCCCCCCTCAGATGATTTATGTCTACCAACCCCCACATGGAAAATGTCTGTCCTTCTAACCCCCTTGGATGATGTCTGTGTACCTACCCAACTGGAAGATGGCTGTCTACCTACCACCACTCGGGACATGTCTGTCTACCTTCCCCCTAGGTATATGTCTGTAAACCTACACCCCTTCGGAAAATGTCTGTCTACCTACCCCATCACTTCAGAAGATGTAATTCTACTTACCACACATCGGAAAGTGTCAGTCTACCTATGCCCCACCCTCAGAAACTATCTGTCTACCTTGCCCCTTTGGAAGATGTCAGTTTACCAACCCCACTCAAAAGATGTCTGCTTACCTACTCTCCCATCCAAAGATGTCTTTCTACCTACCCCCTCTCGGAAGATTTTGTCTACCCCCTCTCTGAGATGTCATTCTACACCCACTTGGAAGATGCCTATCTAAACCCCTGGGATGAAATCCCTCCCTCTAAAAATGCCTACCTAAACCCTTCCACATCGGAAGATGCCAATCTAGCTCCCTTCAGCTGATGCCTACCAACACCCACCTCATAAGATTATCTATCCATACCTCCCTCGGAAGAGGTGTATCTACCCCCACCTCAGAAGATGTCTATCCCCCACGCGGATGTCTATAACTCACCTCATGAAAGATGCCTGTCTATCAACCCCCTCCTCTCAGAATATGTATGTCTACCTACCCCACCCCTGTTAAGATTTCCATCTAGCCCCTCCTCTCAGAGAACATTTATCCTAGACTCAGAAGAGTTCTACAGCCTTCCTTCATTTGGAATGTGTCTACTGCCCATTCTGTATATGTTTGTCTACCTCCAAATTCTAGGAAGATGTCTGTATGTCTGTCTACCTCACAAACTCCGGACAAGTCTATCTATCCCCACTATGGAAGAAATATATCTAAACCCCTCTCTGATTATGTCTATCTACCCTCCTTGCCAAAGATATCTACACCCCATCTTCAAGGAGCTCTATCCCCCCTTCATGAAAGATGCCTATTTATCTACCCGAACCCATCAGAAGACGTAAGTGTACATACCATCACTCCCCACAGAAGATATCTGTCTACTTACCGACATTTCTTGGAAGATGTCTGTCTACTGACCCCCCCCCCCCCCCCAACCTTTGAAGATGTCTGACTACTCACCTTCCCCCATGGAAGAATACTATCTCCCCCCTCCCAGAAGATGTCAATCTACTCTCCCCCTCGAAAATATCTCCCCCCCCCCGGAAAATGTCTACCTCCCCTATCTGGCCCCAATCGAAAAATGTCTCCCCCCTTGGAAAATGTCGGTCTACCAAGCCTCCCCCTTGAAGACGTATGACTAAGAAACAACCCCTCAGAAGATGTCTGTCTTACTACCCCTCCTTGGAATTGTTTGTCTACCATTATCACCACAGAAGCTGTCTCTCCCCCCTCTTGGAAGATGTCTGTCTACCTACCACCATTCAGAAGATGTCTGACCATGTACCCTGCTTTGGAATATGTCTGTCTACCTACCCCTCGTGGAAGATGTGTGTCTTCCTACCTCCCCACAGAAGATGTAGGTAAACAGATATCTTTCAAGAGGGAGTAGGTAGACAGACATCTTGCAAGTGAGTGGTATGTAGACAGAAATTACCAAGGGGTGGGGAATAATTAGACAGACTTCTTCCGAGGGGGGGGGGGGGTAGGTATACATACATTTTCTGAGTGTTCGTAGGTAGACAATCTTCTGAGGGGGTAGGCAGAAAGGCACCTTTCGAGGGGGTTTGTTGACAGACATCTCCCATTGGTGGGTTGGTAGACAGCCATCTTCTGATGGGTGTACTTAGACAGACATCATCTAGAGGGGTAAGTAGACCAACATCTTCCAAGGGGGGTAGGTAGACAGAAATCTTCGGAGGGTGTAGGTAGACAGACATCCTCGGAGGATGGGGGCAGGGGGTAGGTAGATAGACATCATCTGTGGAGGTGTGGATAAACAGACATCTTCTGAGAGGTAGGTAGACAGACATTTACCGAGTTGTGTTGTAGGTAGACAGATATCTCCCAAAGGGGGGGGGGGGGGGATAGGTAGACAGAGACTTTCCTGGTGGGTGGTTTGAGAATCTCCTGATGGGGGGTTGGTAAACAGACTTCTTCTTAAGGGGGTAGGTACACAGACGTCTACTGTTGGTGCGGGACAAATAGACATAATTCTTCTGAGGCTGGGGATGATAGACATCTTCTGAAGGAGGGCACGTAGACAGACATGTTCCAAGTTGGGCAGACTGACAGACATCTTCCGGGGAGTAGAAAGACATAGATGTTCCAAGGGTGGTAGGTAGACAGACATCTTCTGTGGGGGAGTAGGTTGGCAGACGTCATCTTAGTTTGGGTATGTAGACAGACATCTTCCAAGGGGAGGGAGTATATAGGAAGATACCTTCTGAGGGGGATGATAGACATCTTATGGGAGTAGGTAAACAGACATAGTTGACAGACATATACATTCAGAGGGGGTAGTTAGACAGACATCTTCTGAGTGGTGGAAAATAGACCACTTCCAAGGGGGAGGTAGGCATCTTCCTAAGTGAGCGGGCAGGTTGCCTGACATCTTCCATGGGGTAGGTAGCCAATCATCTTCCAAAGATGGGTTGGGTAGGCAGATATATTCAATGGGGGGTAGGTAGACAGACATCTTCTGAGATGGTGGTAGATAGACATTTCTGAGTTGGGGTAGAAAGGCATCGTCCAAGATGGGTAGATAGGAATCTTCCGTGCGTGGATGGGGTAGGTAGACAGACATTTTCGGAAAGGGGTGTAAGTAGACTGGCATCTTCTGTACGGGGGTAGGTAGACAATCATCTTCTGAGGGGGATGGGTACACAGACCTCTTCCGGGGGTGGGTAGACAGACATCATCTGAGGGGGGGTTGATAGACATGTTCTGCCAGTATTAGAAAGGCATCTTTGTGGGTGGAGCGGGCAGTTAGACAGACATCTTCCAAAGGGAGGCAGGTAGAGGGACATCTAGCACATGGGAGTAGGTAGACAATCATCTTCTGAGGGGGAAGATGGGTACACCAACGTTTTTGAGGGCGGGAGGTAGACAGTCATCTTTGGAGGTTGGGTATGTAGACAGACACCTTAGATAGGGGGTATAGGTAGACAGACTTCTAGTTAGGGGTTAGATAGAAATTCCTCCGAGGGGGGGGGGGGTAGATAGACAGACTTTTCCTTAGGGGGGATGGTTGGTAGTAAGACATCTTCTGAGGGAATTTAGGTAGACAGACATTTTCTGAGGGCTGATAGGTAATCTTCCTATAGCAGAAGGGCAGGTAGACAAACATCTTCTGATTGTGGTTGGGAAAAGTGCCATCTTCTGGGGGTATGTTGACAGACATCTTCTGATGGGGTGGTAGATGGACATCTGATGAGGGAGGTTGATAGACTTTTTCCAAGGGGGGGGGGGGGTAAGACTGACATCTTCTGAGGTGGGGATTGGTAGACTGACATCTTCTGATGGGTGTGTTGGTAACAGACTTCTTCTAAGGGAGGCAGTAGATAGACAGAAATCTTCTGGGGGGGGGGGGTGGTTAGGTAGACAGACATCTTCTGAGGATGGTAGGTAGACATACGTCTTCTGAGGATGAGGGGGGGGGGGTAGGTAGATAGACATCATCTGAGGAGGTGTAGGTAGACAGAAACCTTCTGAGGGGGTAGGTAGACAGACATTTTCTGAGGGGTTTTGTAGGTAGAGAGGTATCTTCCAAGAGGGGGTAGGGAGACAGAGACCTTCCTAGGGGGTAGTTGGACAGACTTCTCCTGATGTAAAGTTGGTAAACATACTTCTTCTGAGATGGGCTGGAAATACAGACATCTTCCGAGGGTGTGGGACAGATAGACACACATCTACTGAGTTTGGTGATGTTAGACATTTTCCAAAGGGGGGCACATTGACGGACATTTTCCGAGTTGGGCAGGTAGACATATATCTTTGAAGGGGTAGACAGACATACATCTTCCAAGGGTGGTAGATAGACATTTTCTGAAGGGGTGGTACACTGGCCGACATCTTCTGAGGAGGGGGTAGATAAACAATTTCTGAGCTGGGGTAGAAAGGCATCTTCCAAGGTGATTAGATAAGCATCTTCCATGAGTGGATGGGGTAGATAGATAGACATTTCCCGAAGGGGTGGGGTAGGTAGTGAGACATCTTACATACAGGGGTAGGTAGACAATCATTTTCTGAGGGGAAGATGGGTACAGAGATGTTTTACTGGGGGTAGGTAGACAGACATCTTCAAGGGGGTAGGTAGACAGACAACTGAGGGGGGGGGGGTTGTTAGACAGACATGTTCTGAGGGTTTTTTTAAGTAGACAGATATCTTCTGAGCAGGGGTAGTAGACATACAGCTTCAGAGGATGAGGGATATGTAGACAGACATCTTCTAAGGTAGCGTAGGTAGAGAGACAATTAGTGAGGGGGTAGGTAGACAGACATTATCCGAGGCTGGGTTGTAGGTAGACAGAAATAATCTGAGGGGGTGTAGTTAGACAAGTATTTTCTGAGGCTAGGGGTATGTAGACAGACATTGTCCATGGGGATAGTTAGACACACCTTCTGAGGTATGGGGAGTAGGAAGACTGACATTTCCTGAGGATGGTAGGTAGGGTGTCACTTTCGAAGGGGGGAGGGGGTGGGGGTAGTGAGAGAGACTTCATAGGAGGTGGGGGATGCTGGTAGATAGACATGTTCTGAGGGAGGGAGGGAGATAGACATGTTCAGAGGGAGGGGTGGTAGAAAGCAATATTCCGAATGAGTGTAGGTAGACATACATATTCCGAGGGGTGGTTGGTAGGCAGACATCTTCTGAGGTGGGGTAGGTAGGCAGTCGTTTTCTGAATTTGGGTATGTTGACAGACATCTTCCAATAGAAGTGGGTATGAAGGCAGATATCTTCGTAGGGGGAGCTAGGTAGCCAGACGTCTTCCGAGGGTGTTGGGTATGTAGGCATACATCTTCAAGGGCGGTTGGTAGACCGATATTTTCCAATGGGGGTAGGTAAACACACATACTACGAGTGGTGGTAGGTAAACACATCTTCTATGGGGTAGGTAGACAATCATCTTCCGAGGTGGGGTTGGTAGACATTCATTATCTGGGGTGTAGGTAGACTAACATTTTCGAGAGGGGTAGGACAGATATCTTCTGAGGGTGGTGTATTGGACAGACATCTTCCGAGCGGGTGTAGATAGACAACTTATGTAGGTGGTAGACAGACATCTGCTGACTGGGGGGGGGGGGGGGGGGTAGGTAGACAGACATGTTTCAAGGGTAGGGTAGATAGATATACTACTTCTGAGGGGGGTGGTAGGTAGAGAGACATCTTCTGAGAGGGGGCTGGTAGACAGATATTTTCCGTGAGGTGTTATAGGTAGACAGAAATCTTCCAAGGGGGGGGGTAGGTCGACTGACATTTTCTGAGGGGGCAGGTAGACAGACAACTTCTGGGGGGTAGATAGACATACATGTTCAGTTTGGGTGCATAAACAGAGACCTTCTGAGGTGGGTTAGGTTGGCAGCTATCTTATTATTAGTTTTGGCATGTAGAGGAGTATTGGTAGACAGGTATCTTCCGAGGGGGGTATGTAGACTGACATTGTCTAAGGTAGTTAGGTAGACATACACATCCCACAGGCAGATAGATGGACAGACATCTTCTGAGGGGGGTTAGGTAGCCATACATCTTCCGACAGGAGAGTTGGTGGACAGACACCTTCCAAGGATGGGGGGTAGGCAGACAGATATTTTCCAAGCGAGATTTAGGTAGACAGGCATTTTCCAAGGAGGGGTAGGTAGACATACATCTTCCGAGGATGGTTGGGGTAGGAAGACAGACAGTGTGGGGTAGGTAGACAGACATCTTATTAGAGGGTGTATGTAGACAGACAGTTTCCGAGGGCAGGTTGTAGGTAGACAGATATCTTACAGGGGGTGGAGTAAGTAGGCATGTATTTTCCAAGGCTGAGAGTATATAGATAGACATAGTCCCGGTGGGCAATTAGACCGATATCTCCTGAGGGAGGGTAGGTACACAGACATCTTCAGAGTGGGAGGATAGGTAGACAGACACCTTCTAAGAGTGGGATGATAGGCATCTTTCCAACTGGGAAAGATAGACATTTTACGAGGGGTAGACACAGATATTACGAGGGGGGGGGGGGTAGGTAGAAAGATTTCTTATAAGGTGGGGTAGGTTGCTAGACATCTTCTGAGGTTGAGTATGTAGGCACCAAGGGTAGAGGATATGAAGACATATATCTTCCGAGGGGGGGGGGGCAAGGTAGACAGAAAATCTCCAACAGAGGGATGATAAACTTCTTCCGAGGGGGGTAGGTATGCAGACATCATATGAGGGGGTGTAGGAAGACATACATATACCAAGGCAGGGTAGGTAGACAAAAATCGTCTGAGGGGGGTTGGAAGATAGACATCTTCTGAGGGGCGAATGGAATACATACATCTTCCGAGGGGGTAGGAAGACAAAGTCCTCCAAGGGGGGGGGGGAGATTAACAGACATCCACCAAGGGGGTTAGATGTATGGTCATCTTCTGTTGTAGTGGGAGGGGGCAGGTAGGCTTCCATCTTCTGGGTGGTCAGTAGACAATCATCTTCTGAGTTGTGGTTCAGTAGGCAATCATGTTCAGAGGGGGGTAGGTAGACAGACATCTTCCGAGGTGGGATGATAGACATCTTCCAAAGGGGTGGAAAGTAGACAGGCATTTTACAAAGTGGGGTGCAGGTGGACTGACATCTCCCATGCAGTAGGTGGAAAATCATATTCCGAGGTCGGGTTAGATATACAGACATATTCCGAGGGAGGTGGTAGGTAGACAGCCATCTTCCGAGTGGGGATAGATAGACATACTTTTCCCGAGAGGGGGTTGGGTAGACAGGCATTTACCGAGGGGGTGGAGGGTAGGTAGATAGACATCTTCTGAAGGGGGGTAGGTAGACAGACATCTCCCGAGGAGGGGTGATAGACATACAACTTTCGAGGGGCAGTAGGTAGACAGACATTTTCTGTTGGAGGGGTTGATTGACAGGCATCTTTCAGAAGTGAGGGGGTGCAGGTAGACTGAAATCTTCCGGGGGTAGGTAGACAATCATCTTCTGAGGGGAGTGTTGGGTAGACAGACATCCTCCGGGTTTTGGTAGACATAAATATTCCAAGGTGGGCAGGTAGACAGACATTTTCTGAGGGAGGGCCAGGTTGACAGACATCTTCAAATGGCGGGTTGGTAGACACACAACTTATGAGTGGGGGCATAGGTAGAGAGACATGTCCGGAAGTGGGGTAGGTAGACACACATGTTCCGAGGGGAGTGGTGGCTAGTCATACATATTCCGAGTGTGTGTTTATGCGGGCAGACATCTTCCAAGAGGGGCTAGGTAGACAAACATCTTCCAAGGGGGGGGGGGGTAAGTAGACAGACATCTTCCATGTGGGGTATGTAGACAGACATATTCTGACAGGGTGAGGCAGGCATATACCGCGGTTCGGTAGATAGACAGGCATCTTCGAGGGTGTGCTAGCTAGACATACACCTTCCGAGGGTAGTGGTAGGAAGTCATACATCTTCCAAAGCGGTTTTTTCGGTTGTCAAATGTCTTCCAAGAGGGGGGTCTGCACACATACATCCTCCAGGGATGGGAGGAGGGTTTGACAGAGATCTTCGGAGGTGGGGTAGTCAGTTACACATCTTTTGAAGTGGGTGTAGGTAGGCAGACACCATCTAAATGGCGGTACCTAGGCAGATAGGCAAACATCTTCGGGGGGGGGGGGGGAGGTAGGTAGACAGACAGTTTCTGATTGTGAGAATGGTGGTGGTGGTGGTTAGTGTTTAACGTCCCGTCGACAACGAGGTCATTAGAGACGGAGCGCAAGCTCGGTTTAGGGAAGGATTGGGAAAGAAATTGGCCATGCCCTTTCAAAGGAACCATCCCGGCATTTGCCTGAAACGATTTAGGGTAATCACGGAAAACCTAAATCAGTATGGCCGGAGACGGGATTGAACCGTCGTCCTCCCGAATGCGAGTCCAGTGTGCTAACCACTGTACCACCTCTCTCGATGTGTGAGAATGGTAGACAGACAGATAGGGTGGGAGATCAGAGAGAGTCATATTCTGAGGGTGGGGTATGTAGACAGCCATCTTCTGAGGGGGTAGATAAGAGTCTTCTGAAGGTGATGGAGAGATAGTCATCTTCCAAGTGCAGGTAGATAGGAATCTTCTGAGTTGGGGTAGCTTCCGAGCTAGGCGATAGATAGGCATCTTCACAGGGGGGGATGTTAGATTGGCATCTTATGGGGTGGGGGGGGGGGCGAGTAGACAAACATCACCCGATAGGTGGTATGTATAGAGACATCTTCCATGGAGTAGTAGGTAGGCAAACATCTTCTGAAGGGTGGGTTAGGGAGACAGACATCATCCACGTGCGGAGTAGGTAGTGAGTGATCTTCTGAGGGGGGTGGGGGATGTAGATAGAAAGACATATTTTGAGAGGCTGGTAGGTAGGCAGACATGTTCCAAACGAAGGGGGGGGGGGGTTAGGTAGACAGGTATCTTCCGAGGGTGTGTAGGTAGACAGTCATCTTCTGAGGGGGGGGAGTTGGTGGGAAAACTGACGTTTTCCGGTTGGGGGGATAAGTAGAGAGTCATCTTCTTAGGGGGAAGTGGGTAGACACACATTTTCAGAAGGCGTGAGTAGGTAGACAGACATATTACGAGGGGGGGGGGGGGTGGCGGGTGTACGTAGACAGTCATCTTACGAGGGCGGAGGGGGGTAAAAAGACAGACATGTTCCAAGGTCCTCTATCAACTGCAAGACACCAGAACCGACCTACAGTTGAATTTTCGATACCTAAAACTTGAGTAGTACTACTTCTTACCTGCCGATTGCATCAAATGAGAAGCTCCTATTTTGTTGTTTGTGGTGCGACCGCATACCACAGCACATGACGTAAGTTTCCAGATGTATATGTAAACAGTTCCGTGAGCAAAGCTGCCACTGCGACGATCTGGCATTACGATTAGGCGCGTGAGTGCGTGTGAAATCGCTCTCTAAGTTTTCATACATTTATAGGTTTCAGATACATATTTTAACGGTTTTTGTGATAATATTTACTATATAAGATACTTATTAGTGGTTTCTTCATTCACCTCCGCCTTTCTTGGGTTGTGACCTGATATTTGCGAGTGTTTCGTATCGAGCAACTTAACTTCTTACCTGTGTTTACATTCCGCGCTGACCAGTTGCAGCTGTAGCGGGACATCCAAAGCTAAGTACTAATTAGTTGTTTGTGTATAGTGGTTTATTTTGAAACTTTAGTAGTCTTCAATCGCTGTTCTTGTTGTTTCCTGGTGAAATAATTTCAGAAGAAATTGTCGCGAACTGTTTTCAGTTTCGTTACTGTGCCATTAGACGTTTGATAATCTTTCTGTTTTACCTTTTGTTTTATTTGCTGTTAATAAATACTGTTAATAATAGTAGCTACTTCCCTTGTACAGCAAGATTATGATTATTGTAGTCAGTTTTTTAACAGATTCTTATTGTACTAACGGAACTTAAATAAATGCGAAAGGTTTTCTTAGGTTTTTACTACATATTAACACGTTTCACATTTCCCCGTGCAACGTGGCGTTCAGACCTCGTTTGATGCAAAAGCTTGAGGTCCTCGATCATGTCCAAGGCACCAAAGCCGGCTAATAAGTCAGTAATCGATAACTAAAACTTGAATTGTACTGCTTCTTACTGGCCAAATACATCTTCTTAACACCTTCTTCTGTCTTCTACTGTGGTGCTTTTAGTGTCTCCGCAAACCGCAGCAGGCGACATAAGTTTGCAGACTATAAATTTAACCGTCTCAGAGCGTAAAGCGGCCGATGTGACGATCTGCCAATAAGTCGATTCGACAGCAAATGAAGAAAACGGTCGGATTTCTTAGGTTTTTACTACAAATGGACACTTTTCCCATCATCCCGTGCAACGTGGCGTCCAGACCGCGTTTCATGCAAAATCTTAAGGCCCTAGCTCATGTCCAAGGTACCAAAGCAGGCTAATAAGTCAATAAATGATAACTAAAATTTTAATTGTACTGCTTATTACTTGTTCTTTCTCGCTGATTACACCAACAGAGAAGCTTCATCTGTGTTCTACTGTGATGCTTTGACTGTCTCCGCATAACGCAGCACGCGACATAAGCTTGCAGACGATATATGTAACAGTTTCAGAGAGAAAAGCGGCCAATATGACGATCTGGCAGTAAATCGATTAAATAGAAAATGACGAAAACGGGAGGATTTCTCAGGTTTTTACTACATATGAACACTTTTCACATTCTCAGGCGCAACGTGGCAGACAGACCTCGTTTCATGAACAATCTCAAGGTCATAGCTCATCTCCAAATAACCAAAGCCGGTTAATAAGTCAATAATAGATAAGTAAAATGTAAAATGTAATGCTTCGTACTAGAAGATTGCATCTTCTGAGAGTCTTCTTCTGTGTTCTACTATGGTGCTTTTATTGTCTCCGTATACCGCAGCACGCGACTTAGCTTTGCAGACGATAAATGTAACCGTTTCAGAGTGAAGAGTGGCCAATGTGACGATCTCACTTTAAGACGATTTGATAACAAATGACGAAAACGGACGGATTTCACAGGTTTTTACTACTTTTGAACACTTTTCACATTCTCCCTTGTGCTAGTTCTTCTTTCGTGCAAAATTGTAAGGTCCTAGCTCAAGTCCTAGGCACCAAAGAAGGCTAAAAAGTCAATAATCGATAACTAAAACTTGAATTGTACTGCTTCTTACTGCCTATTACATCAACTTAGAAGCCTCTTATGTGTTCTGCTATGCTGCTTTTAGTGTCTACGCATACCGCAGCACGCGACATAGATTTGCAGTCGATAAATGTAACCGTTTCAGAGAGAAGACCGGCCAATGTGACGATCTAGCTAAAAGCTGATTCGATAACAAATGACGAAAACGGACTGATTTCTCTGGTTTTTACTACGAATGAACACTTTTCACACTCTCTCGTGCAACGCGGCTGCTAGACCTCCCATCATGCAAAATCGTAAGGTCCTAGCTCATGTCAAAGGCACCAAAGTGTAAAAAGACAATAATCGATATCTAAAACTTGTGTTGTATTACTTCTTACTAGCTATTACATCAACTTAGAAGCTTCATCTGAGTTCTACTATGGTGCTTTTAGTATCTCCGCATACGCAGCACGCGCCATAGCTTTGCAGACGATAAGTTTAACCGTATCAGAGAGAAGAGCGTCTAATCTGACGATCTGGCATTAAGTCGATTCGATAGCAAATGACAAAAACTGGCGGGTTTCTCAGGTTATCACTACATATGAACACTTTTGCACATTCCCCCGAGCAATGCGGCTACTAGAGCTCCCTTCATGCAAAATCTGAAGGTCCTAGCTCATGCCCAACGCAACAAAGCCGTCTACAAAATCAATAATCGATAGCTAAACTTAAATTGTACTGCTTCGTACTGGCTATCACATCAACTTAGAAGCTTCTTCTGTGTTCTACTATGGTGATTTTAGTGTCTCCGCATACCGAAGCACGCGACATAGCTTTGAACACGATAAATCTAACGGTTTCAGAGAGAAAAGCGGCCAATATGACGATCTGTCATTAAGCTGATACGATAGCAAATGACGAAAACGGGCGGATTTCTCAGGTTTTCACTACATATGAACACTTTTCACATTCCCCAGTGCAACACAGCTCCTAGACCTCCCTTCATGCAAAATCGTAATGTCCTAGCTCATGTCGAAGGCACCAAAACCGTCTAAAAATTCAATAATCGATATCTAAAACTTGAATTGTACTGCTACGTACTAGCTATCACATCAACTTAGATGCTTCTTCTGTGATCCATTATGGTGCTTTTAGTGTCTCCGCATACCGCAGCACGCGACATAGCTTTGCACATGATAAATGTAACCGTTTCAGAGAGAAGTACGGCCAATATGACGATCTGGCATTAAGTCGATTCGATAGCAAATGAAGAAAACGGGCGGGTTTATCAGGTTTTCACTACATATGAACACTTTTCACATTCCCCCGTGCAACGCGGCTGCTAGATCTCCCTTCATGCAAAATTTTAATGTCCTAGCTCATGTCCAAGACACCAAAGCCGTCTAAAAAGTCAATAATCGACAGCTAAAACTTGAATTGTACTGCTTCGTTTTGGCTATCACATCAACTTAGAAGCTTCTTCTGTGTTTTATTGTGGTGCTTTTAGTGTCTCCGCATACCGCAGCACGTGACATAGCTTTGCACACGATAAATGTAACCGTTTCAGACAGAAGTACGGCCAATGTGACGATCTGGCTTTAAGTCGATTCGATAACAAATGACGAAAACGGACGGATTTCTCAAGGTTTTTGCTACATATGAACACTTTCCACATTCTCCCGTGCAACGCGGCTGCTAGTCCTCCTTTGATGCAAAATCATAAGTTCCTAGCTCATGTCCAAGGCACCAAAGAAAGGTAAAAAGTCAATAATCGATACCTAAAACTTGAATTCTACTACTTCTTACTGGCTATTACATCAACTTAAAAGCTTCATCTGTGTTCCACTATGGTGCTTCTAGTGTCTCCGCATACCGCATCACGCGACATAGCTTTGCATACGATAAATGCAACCGTTTCAGACAGAAGTGCGGTGAGTGTGACGATCTGGCTTTAAGTCGATTCGATAACAAATGACGAAAACGGACGGATTTCTCAGGTTTTTACTACATACGAACGCTTTTCACATTCTCCCGTGCAACGCGACTGCTACTCCTCCTTTCATGCAAAATCATAAGTTCCTAGCTCATGTCCAATGCACCAAAGAAGGGTAAAAAGTCAATAATCGATACCTAAAGCTTGAATTTTTTTACTTCTTACTGGCTATTACATCAACTTAGAAGCTTCATCTGTGTTTTACTATGGTGCTTTTAGTGTCTCCGCATACCACAGCACGCGACATAGCTTTGCAGACAATAAGTACAACCCTTTCAGAGAGAAGAGCGGCCAATGTGACGATCTGGCTTTAAGTCCATTCGATAACAAACGACGAAAACGGACGGATTTCTCAGGTTTTTACTACATATGAACACTTTTCACATTCTCCCGTGCAACTCGGCTGCTAGTCCTCCTTTCATGCAGAATCTTAAGGTCCTAGCTCATGTCCAAGGCAGCAAAGTAGGGTAAAAGGTCAAAAATCGATACCTAAAACTTGAATTGTACTTCTTCTTACTGGCTATACATCAACTTAGAAGCTTCATCTGTGTTCTACTATGGTGCTTTTAGTGTCTCCGCATACCGCAGCACGCGACATAGCTTTGCAGACAATAAATGTAACCGTTTCAGACAGAAGAGCGGCCAATTTGACGATCTGGCTTTAAGTCGATTCGATAACAAATGACGAAAGCGGACAGATTTCTCAGGTTTTTACTACATATGAAAACTTTTCACATTCTCCCGTGCAACGGGGCTGCTAGTCCTCCTTTGATGCAAAATCTAAAGTTCCTAGCTCATGTCCAAGGCACCAAAGAAGGGTAAAAAGTCAATAATCGATACCTAAAGCTTGAATTTTGCTACTTCTTACTGGCTATTACATCAACTTAGAAGCTTCATCTATGTTCTACTATGGTGCTTTTAGTGTCTCCGCATACCGCAGTACGCGACATAGCTTTGCAGACGATAAATGTAACCGTTTCAGACAGATGTGCGGCCAGTGTGACGATCTGGCTTTAAGTCGATTCGATAACAAATAAGGAAAACGGACGGATTTCTCAGGTTTCTGCTACATATGAACACTTTTCACATTCTCCCGTGCAACGCCGATGCTAGTCCTCCTTTCATGCAAAATCATAAGTTCCTAGCTCATGTCCAAGGCATCAAAGAAGGGTAAAAAGTCAATAATCCATACCTAAAACTTAAATTGTACTACTTCTTACTGGCTATTACATCAACTTAGAAACTTCATCTGTGTTCTACTATGGTGCTTTTAGTGTCTCCGCATACCGCAGCACGCGACATAGCTTTGCAGACGACAAGTACAACCGTTTCAGAGAGAAGAGCGGTCAATGTGACGCTCTGGCTTTAAGTCGATTCGATAACAAATGACGAAAACGGACGGATTTCTCAGGTTTTTACTACATATGAACGCTTTTCACATTCTCCCGTGCAACGAGGCTGCTAGTCCTCTTTTCATGCAATATCATAAGTTCCTAGCTCAAGTCCAAGGCACCAAAGAAAGGTAAAAAGTCAATAACCTATACCTAAAACTTGAATTGTACTACTTCTTACTGGCTATTACATCAATTTAGAAGCTTCATCTGTGTTCTACTATGGTGTTTTTAGTGTCTCCGCATACCGCAGCACGCGACATAGCTTTGCAGACGAAAAATACAACCATTTCAGAGAAAAGAGCGGCCAATGTGACGATCTGGCTTTAAGTCGATTCGATAACTAATGACGAAAACGGACGGATTTCTCAGGATTTTACTACATACTAACGCTTTTCACATTCTCCCGTGCAACGGGGCTGCTAGTCCTCCTTTGATGCAAAATCTTAAGTTCCTAGCTCATGTCCAAGGCACCAAAGAAGGGTAAAAAGTCAATAATCGATACCTAAAACGTGAATTTTGCTACTTCTTACTGGCTATTACATCAACTTAGAAGCTTCATCTGTGTTCTACTATGGTGCTTTTAGTGTCTCCGCATACCGCAGCACGCGACATAGCTTTGCAGACGATAAATGTAACCGTTTCAGACAGAAGTGCGGCCAGTGTGACGATCTGGCCTTAAGTCGATTCGATAACAAATAAGGAAAACGGACGGATTTCTCAGGTTTTTGCTACATATGAACACTTTTCACATTCTCCCGTGCAACGCCGATGCTAGTCCTCCTTTCATGCAAAATCATAAGTTCCTAGCTCATGTCCAAGGCATCAAAGAAGGGTAAAAGGTCAATAATCGATACCTAAAACTTGAATTGTACTACTTCTTACTGGCTTCTACATCAATTTAGAAGCTTCACCTGTGTTCTACTATGGTGTTTTTAGACTCTCCGCATACCGCAGCACGCGACATAGCTTTGCAGACGAAAAATACAACCATTTCAGAGAAAAGAGCGGCCAATGTGACGATCTGGCTTTAAGTCGATTCGATAACAAATGACGAAAACGGACGGATTTCTCAGGATTTTACTACATACGAACGCTTTTCACATTCTCCCGTGCAACGGGGCTGCTAGTCCTCCTTTGATGCAAAATCTTAAGTTCGTAGCTCATGTCGAAGGCACCAAAGAAGGGTAAAAAGTCAATAATCGATACCTAAAGCTTCAATTTTTCTACTTCTTATTGGCTATTACATCAACTTAGAAGCTTCATCTGTGTTTTACTATGGTGCTTTTAGTGTCTCCGCATACCGCATCACGCGACATAGCTTTGCAGACGATAAATGCAACCGTTTCAGACAGAAGTGCGGTGAGTGTGACGATCTGGCTTTAAGTCGATTCGATAACAAATGACGAAAACGGACAGATTTCTCTGGTTTTTACTACATACGAACGCTTTTCACATTCTCCCGTGCAACGCGGCTGCTAGTCCTCTTTTCATGCAATATCATAAGTTCCTAGCTCAAGTCCAAGGCACCAAAGAAGGGTAAAAAGTCAATAACCTATACCTAAAACTTGAATTGTACTACTTCTTACTGGCTATTACATCAATTTAGAAGCTTCATCTGTGTTCTACTATGGTGTTTTTAGTGTCTCCGCATACCGCAGCACGCGACATAGCTTTGCAGACGAAAAATACAACCATTTCAGAGAAAAGAGCGGCCAATGTGACGATCTGGCTTTAAGTCGATTCGATAACTAATGACGAAAACGGACGGATTTCTCAGGTTTTTGCTACATATGAACACTTTTCACATTCTCCCGTGCAACGCCGATGCTAGTCCTCCTTTCATGCAAAATCATAAGTTCCTAGCTCATGTCCAAGGCATCAAAGAAGGGTAAAAGGTCAATAATCGATACCTAAAACTTGAATTGTACTACTTCTTACTGGCTTCTACATCAATTTAGAAGCTTCATCTGTGTTCTACTATGGTGTTTTTAGAGTCTCCGCATACCACAGCACGCGACATAGCTTTGCAGACGAAAAATACAACCATTTCAGAGAAAAGAGCGGCCAATGTGACGATCTGGCTTTAAGTCGATTCGATAACAAATGACGAAAACGGACGGATTTCTCAGGAATTTACTACATACGAACGCTTTTCACATTCTCCCGTGCAACGGGGCTGCTAGTCCTCCTTTGATGCAAAATCTTAAGTTCGTAGCTCATGTCGAAGGCACCAAAGAAGTTTAAAAAGTCAATAATCGATACCTAAAGCTTCAATTTTTCTACTTCTTACTGGCTATTACATCAACTTAGAAGCTTCATCTGTGTTTTACTATGGTGCTTTTAGTGTCTCCGCATACCGCATCACGCGACATAGCTTTGCAGACGATAAATGCAACCGTTTCAGACAGAAGTGCGGTGAGTGTGACGATCTTGCTTTAAGTCGATTCGATAACAAATGACGAAAACGGACGGATTTCTCAGGTTTTTGCTACATACGAACGCTTTTCACATTCTCCCGTGCAACGCGGCTGCTACTCCTCCTTTCATGCAAAATCATAAGTTCCTAGCTCATGTCCAAGGCACCAAAGAAGGGTAAAAAGTCAATAATCGATACCTAAAGCATGAATTTTTTTACTTCTTACTGGCTATTACATCAACTTAGAAGCTTCATCTGTGTTTTATTATGGTGCTTTTAGTGTCTCCGCATACCGCAGCAAGCGACTTAGCTTTGCACACGATATGTACAACCATTTTAGAGAGAAGAGCGGCCAATGTGACGATCTGGCTTTAAGTCGATTCGATAGCAAATGACGAAAACGGAAAGATTTCTCAGATCTTACTACATATGAAAATTTTTCACATTCTCCCGTGCAACGCGGCTGTTAGTCCTCGTTTGATGCAAAATCTTAAGTTCCTAGCTCATGTCCAAGGCACCAAAGAAGGGTAAAAAGTCAATTATCGATACGTAAAACTTGAATTGTACTACTACTTACTGGGTATTACATCAACTTAGAAGCTTCATCTGTGTTGTACTATGGTGCTTATAGTGTCTCCGCATACCACAGCACGCGACATAGCTTTGCAGACAATAAGTACAACCCTTTCAGAGAGAAGAGCGGCCAATGTGACGATCTGGCTTTAAGTCGATTCGATAACAAACGACGAAAACGGACGGATTTCTCAGGTTTTTACTACATATGAACACTTCTCACATTCTCCCGTGCAACTCGGCTCCTAGTCCTCCTTTCATGCAGAACCTTAAGGTCCTAGCTCATGTCGAAGGCACCAAAGCCAGCTAAAAAGTCAATAATCGATACCTGAAACTTGAATTGTACTACTTCTTACTGGCAATTACAACAACTTAGAAGCTTCATCTGTGTTCTACTATGGTGCTTTTGGTGTCTTCGCATACTGCAGCACGCGACATAGCTTTTCAGACGAT
This sequence comes from Schistocerca gregaria, assembly GCF_023897955.1. NCBI lineage: Eukaryota > Metazoa > Arthropoda > Insecta > Orthoptera > Acrididae > Schistocerca > Schistocerca gregaria. Next base: position 3,778,632 of record NW_026061947.1, on the reverse strand, counting down.
AAGTACAACCATTTTAGAGAGAAGAGCGGCCAATGTGACGATCGGGCTTTAAGTCGATTCGATAACAAATGACGAAAACGGACGGATTTCTCAGGTTTTTACTACATATGAACACTTTTCACATTCTCCCGTGCAACTCGGCTGCTAGTCCTCCTTTCATGCAGAATCTTAAGGTCCTAGCTCATGTCCAAGACACAAAGAAGGGTAAAAAGTCAATAATCGATAACTAAAACTTGAATTGTACTTCTTCTTACTGGCTATACATCAACTTAGAAGCTTCATCTGTGTTCTAATATGGTGCTTTTAGTGTCTCCGCATACCGCAGCACGCGACATAGCTTTGCAGACGATAAATGTAACCGTTTCAGGGAGAAGAGCGGCCAGTGTGACGATCTGGCTTTAAGTCGATTCGATAACAAATAAGGAAAACGGACGGATTTCTCAGGTTTTTGCTACATATGAACACTTTTCACATTCTGCCGTGCAAAGCGGCTGCTAGTCCTCCTTTCATGCAAAATCTTAAGTTCCTAGCTTATGTCCAAGGCTGCAAAGAAGGGTAAAAAGTCAATAATCGATACCTAAAACTTGAATTGTACTACTTCTTACTGGCTATTACATCAACTTAGAAGCTTCATCTGTGTTCTACTATGGTGCTTTTAGTGTCTCCGCATACCGCAGCACACGACATAGCTTTGCAGACGATAAATGCAACCGTTTCAGACAGAAGTGCGGTCAGTGTGACGATCTGGCTTCAAGTCGATTTGATAACAAATGACCAAAACGGACAGATTTCTCAGGTTTTTAGTACTTATGAAAACTTTTCACATTCTCCCGTGCAACGCGGCTGCTAGTCATCCTTTCATGCAAAACCTTAAGGTCCTAGATCATGTCCAAGGCACCAAAGATAGCTAAAAAGTCAATAACCGATACCTAAAACTTGAACTGTACTACTTCTTACTGGATATTACATCACCTTAGAAGCTTCATCTGTGTTCCACTATGGTGCTTTTAGTGTCTCCGCATACCGCAGCACGCGACATTGCTTTGCAGACGATAAGTACAACCATTTTAGAGAGAAGTTCGGCCAATGTGACGATCGGGCTTTAAGTCGATTCGATAACAAATGACGAAAACGGACGGATTTCTCAGGTTTTTACTACATATGAACACTTTTCACATTCTCCCGTGCAACTCGGCTCCTAGTCCTCCTTTCATGCAGAATCTTAAGGTCCTAGCTCATGTCCAAGACAGCAAAGAAGGGTAAAAAGACAATAATCGATACCGAAAACTTGAATTGTACTACTTCTTACTGGCTATACATCAACTTAGAAGCTTCATCTGTGTTCTACTATGGTGCTTTTAGTGTCTCCGCATACCGCAGCACGCGACATAGCTTTGCAGACAATAAATGTAACCGTTTCAGACAGAAGAGCGGCCAATGTGACGACCTGGCTTTAATTCGATTCGATAACAAATGACGAAAGCGGACAGATTTCTCAGGTTTTTACTACATATGAAAACTTTTCACATTCTCCCGTGCAACGGGGCTGCTAGTCCTCCTTTGATGCAAAATCTTAAGTTCCTAGCTCATGTCCAAGGCACCAAAGAAGGGTAAAAAGTCAATAATCAATACCTAAAACTTGAATTTTGCTACTTCTTACTGGCTATTACATCAACTTAGAAGCTTCATCTGTGTTCTACTATGGTGCTTTTAGTGTCTCCGCATACCGCAGCACGCGACATAGCTTTGCAGACGATAAATGTAACCGTTTCAGACAGAAGTGCGGCCAGTGTGACGATCTGGCTTTAAGTCGATTCGATAACAAATAAGGAAAACGGACGGATTTCTCAGGTTTTTGCTACATATGAACACTTTTCACATTCTCCCGTGCAACGCCGATGCCAGTCCTCCTTTCATGCAAAATTATAAGTTCCTAGCTCATGTCCAAGGCATCAAAGAAGGGTAAAAAGTCAATAATCGACACCTAAAACTTGAATTGTACTACTTCTTACTGGCTATTACATCAACTTAGAAGCTTCATCTGTGTTCTACTATGGTGCTTTTAGTGTCACCGCATATCGCAGCACGCGACATAGCTTTGCAGACGACATGTACAACCGTTTCAGAGAGAAGAGCGGTCAATGTGACGATCTGGCTTTAAGTCGATTCGGTAACAAATGACGAAATCGGACAGATTTCTCAGGTTTTTACTACTTATGAAAACTTTTCACCTTCTCCCGTGCAACGCGGCTGCTAATCCTCCTTTCATGCAAAACCTTACGTTCCTAGCTCATGTATAAGGCAACAAAGACGGGTAGAAAGTCAATAATGGATACCTAAACCTTGAATTGTACTACTTCTTACTGGCTTCTACATCAATTTAGAAGCTTCATCTGTGTTCTACTATGGTGTTTTTAGTGTCTCCGCATACCGCAGCACGCGACATAGCTTTGCAGACGAAAAATACAACCATTTCAGAGAAAAGAGCGGCCAATGAGACGATCTGGCTTTAATTCGATTCGATAACAAATGACGAAAACGGACTGATTTCTCAGGATTTTACTACATACGAACGCTTTTCACATTCTCCCGTGCAACGGGGCTGCTAGTCCTCCTTTGATGCAAAATCTTAAGTTCGTAGCTCATGTCGAAGGCACCAAAGAAGGGTAAAAAGTCAATAATCGATACCTAAAACTTGAATTGTACTACTTCTTACTGGCTATTACATCAACTTAGAAGCTTCATCTGTGTTCTACTATGGTGCTTTTAGTGTCTCCGCATACCGCAGCACACGACATAGCTTTGCAGACGATAAATGCAACCGTTTCAGACAGACGTGCGGTCAGTGTGACGATCTGGCTTCAAGTCGATTTGATAACAAATGACCAAAACGGACAGATTTCTCAGGTTTTTAATACTTATGAAAACTTTTCACATTCTCCCGTGCAACGCGGCTGCTAGTCATCCTTTCGTGCAAAACCTTAAGGTCCTAGATCATGTCCAAGGCACCAAAGATAGCTAAAAAGTCAATAATCGATACCTAAAACTTGAACTGTACTACTTCTTACTGGATATTACATCAACTTAGAAGCTTCATCTGTGTTCTACTATGGTGCTTTTAGTGTCTCCGCATACCGCAGCACGCGACATTGCTTTGCAGACGATAAGTACAACCGTTGTCGAGAGAAGCGCGGCCAATGTGACGATCTGGCTTTAAGTCGATTCGATAACAAATGACGAAAACGGAGGGATTTCTCAGGTTTTTACTACATATGAACACTTTCCACATTCTCCCGTGCAACGCGGCTGCTGGTCCTCCTTTCATGCAAAACCTTAAGTTCCTAGCTCATGTCCAAGCCACCAAAGAAGGGTAAAAAGTCAAGAATGGATACCTAAAACTTGAATTGTACTACTTCTTACTGGCTATTACCTCAACTTAGAAGCTTCATCTGTGTTCTACTATGGTTCTTTTAGTATCTCCGCATACCGCAGTACGCGACATAGCCTTGCAGACGATAAATGTAACAGTTTCAGACAGAAGTGCGGCCAATGTGACGATCTGGCTTTAAGTCGATTCGATAACAAATAACGAAAACGGACGGATTTCTCAGGTTTTTACTACATATGAACACTTTTCACATTCTCCCGTGCAACTCGGCTGCTAGTCCTCTTTTCATGCAGAATCTTAAGGTCCTAGCTTATGTACAAGGCACCAAAGGCAGCTAAAAAGTAAATAATCGATACCTAAAACTTGAACAGTATTACTTCTTACTGGCTATTACATCAACTTAGAAGCTTCATCTGTGTTCTACTATGGTACTCTTAGTGTCTCCGCATACCGTAGCACGCGACATAGCTTTTCAGACGATAAGTACAACCATTTTAGAGAGAAGAGCGGCCAATGTGACGATCGGTCTTTAAGTCGATTCGATAACAAACGACGAAAATGGACGGATTTCTCAGGTTTTTACTACATATGAACACTTTTCACATTCTCCCGTGCAACTCGGCTGCTAATCCTCCTTTCATGCAGAATCTTAAGGTCCTAGCTCATGTCCAAGGCAGCAAAGAAGGGTAAAAAGTCAATAATCGATACCTAAAACTTGAATTGTACTACTTTTGAATGGCTATTACATCAACGTAGATGCTTCATCTGTCTTCTACTATGGTGCTTTTAGCGTCTCCGCATACAGCAGCATGCGACATTGCTTTGCAGACGATAAGTACAACCGTTTCAGAGAGAAGAGCGGCCAATGTGACGATCGGGCTTTAAGTCGATTCGATAACAAATGACGAAAACGGACAGATTTCTCATGTTTATAATACTTATGAAAATTTTTCACATTCTCAAGTGCAACGCGGCTGCTAGTCCTCCTTTCATGCAAAATCTTAAGTTCCTAGCTCATGTCCAAGGCACCAAAGAAGGGTAAGAAGTCAATAATCGATACCTAAAACTTGAATTTTACTACCTCTTCCTGGCTATTACATCAACTTAGAAGCTTCATCTGTGGTCTACTATGGTGCTTTTAGTGTCTCCTCATACCGCAGCACGCGACATAGCTTAGCAGACGATAAATGTAACCGTTTCAGACAGAAGAGCGGCCAATGTGACGATCTGGCTTTAAGTCGATTCGATAACTAATGACTTAAGCGGACAGATTTCTCAGGTTTTTACTACATATGAAAACTTTTCACATTCTCCCGTGCAACGGCACTGCTAGTCCTGCTTTGATGCAAAATCTTAAGTTCCTAGCTCATGTCCAAGGCACCAAAGAAGGGTAAAAAGTCAATAATCGATACCTAAAACTTGAATTTTACTACTTCTTACTGGCTATTACATCAACTTAGAAGCTTCATCTGTGTTCTACTATGGTGCTTTTAGTGTCTCCGCATACCGCAGCACGCGACATAGCTTTGCAGACGATAAATGTAACCGTTTCAGACAGAAGTGCTGCCAGTGTGACGATCTGGCTTTTAGTCGATTCGATAACAAATAACGAAAACGGACGGATTTCTCAGGTTTTTGCTACATATGAACACTTTTCACATTCTCCCGTGCAACGCGGCTGCTACTCCTCCTTTCATGCAAAATCATAAGTTCCTAGCTCATGTCCAAGGCACCAAAGAAGGGTAAAAAGTCAATAATCGATACCTTAAACTTGAATAGTACTACTACTTACTGGCTATTACATCAACTTAGAAGCTTCATCTGTGTTCTACTATGGTGCTTTTAGTGTCTCCGCATACCGCAGCACGCGATATAGCTTTGCAGACGACAAGTACAACCGTTTCAGAGAGAAGAACGGCCAATGTGACGATCTGGCTTTAAGTCGATTCGATAACAAATGACGAAAACGGACAGATTTCTCATGTTTATACTACTTATGAAAACTTTTCACATTCTCAAGTGCAACGCGGCTGCTAAATCTCCTTTCATGCAAAATCTTAAGTTCCTAGCTCATGTATAAGGCAACAAAGAAGGGTAAAAGTCAATAATGTATACCTAAAACTTGAATTGTACTACTTCTTACTGGCTATTACATCAATTTAGAAGCTTCATCTGTGTTCTACTATGGTGATTTTAGTGTCTCCGCATACCGCAGCACACGACATAGCTTTGCAGACGATAAATGTAACCGTTTCAGACAGAAGTGCGGCCAGTGTGACGATCTGGCTTTAAGTCGATTCGATAACAAATAAGGAAAACGGACGGATTTCTCAGGTTTTTGCTACATATGAACACTTTTCACATTCTATCGTGCAACGCCGATGCTAGTCCTCCTTTCATGCAAAATCATAAGTTCCTAGCTCATGTCCAAGGCATCAAAGAAGGGTAAATAGTCAATAATCGACACCTAAAACTTGAATTGTACTATTTCTTACTGGCTATTACATCAACTTAGAAGCTTCATCTGTGTTCTACTATGGTGCTTTTAGTGTCTTCGCATACTGCAGCACGCGACATAGCTTTTCAGACGATAAGTACAACCATTTTAGAGAGAAGAGCGGCCAATGTGACGATCGGGCTTTAAGTCGATTCGATAACAAATGACGAAAACGGACGGATTTCTCAGGTTTTTACTACATATAAACACTTTTCACATTCTCCCGTGCAACGGGGCTGCTAGTCCTCCTTTGATGCAAAATCTTAAGTTCCTAGCTCATGTCCAAGGCACCAAAGAAGGGTAAAAAGTCAATAATCGATACCTAAAACTTGAATTGTACTACTTCTTACTGGATATTACATCAACTTAGAAGCTTCATCTGTGTTCTACTATGGTTCTTTTAGTATCTCCGCATACCGCAGTACGCGACATAGCCTTGCAGACGATAAATGTAACAGTTTCAGACAGAAGTGCGGCCAATGTGACGATCTGGCTTTAAGTCGATTCGATAACAAATAACGAAAACGGACGGATTTCTCAGGTTTTTACTACATATGAACACTTTTCACATTCTCCCGTGCAACTCGGCTGCTAGTCCTCTTTTCATGCAGAATCTTAAGGTCCTAGCTTATGTACAAGGCACCAAAGGCAGCTAAAAAGTAAATAATCGATACCTAAAACTTGAACAGTATTACTTCTTACTGGCTATTACATCAACTTAGAAGCTTCATCTGTGTTCTACTATGGTACTCTTAGTGTCTCCGCATACCGTAGCACGCGACATAGCTTTTCAGACGATAAGTACAACCATTTTAGAGAGAAGAGCGGCCAATGTGACGATCGGTCTTTAAGTCGATTCGATAACAAACGACGAAAATGGACGGATTTCTCAGGTTTTTACTACATATGAACACTTTTCACATTCTCCCGTGCAACTCGGCTGCTAATCCTCCTTTCATGCAGAATCTTAAGGTCCTAGCTCATGTCCAAGGCAGCAAAGAAGGGTAAAAAGTCAATAATCGATACCTAAAACTTGAATTGTACTACTTTTGAATGGCTATTACATCAACGTAGATGCTTCATCTGTCTTCTACTATGGTGCTTTTAGCGTCTCCGCATACAGCAGCATGCGACATTGCTTTGCAGACGATAAGTACAACCGTTTCAGAGAGAAAAGCGGCCAATGTGACGATCGGGCTTTAAGTCGATTCGATAACAAATGACGAAAACGGACAGATTTCTCATGTTTATAATACTTATGAAAATTTTTCACATTCTCAAGTGCAACGCGGCTGCTAGTCCTCCTTTCATGCAAAATCTTAAGTTCCTAGCTCATGTCCAAGGCACCAAAGAAGGGTAAGAAGTCAATAATCGATACCTAAAACTTGAATTTTACTACCTCTTCCTGGCTATTACATCAACTTAGAAGCTTCATCTGTGGTCTACTATGGTGCTTTTAGTGTCTCCTCATACCGCAGCACGCGACATAGCTTAGCAGACGATAAATGTAACCGTTTCAGACAGAAGAGCGGCCAATGTGACGATCTGGCTTTAAGTCGATTCGATAACTAATGACTTAAGCGGACAGATTTCTCAGGTTTTTACTACATATGAAAACTTTTCACATTCTCCCGTGCAACGGCACTGCTAGTCCTGCTTTGATGCAAAATCTTAAGTTCCTAGCTCATGTCCAAGGCACCAAAGAAGGGTAAAAAGTCAATAATCGATACCTAAAACTTGAATTTTACTACTTCTTACTGGCTATTACATCAACTTAGAAGCTTCATCTGTGTTCTACTATGGTGCTTTTAGTGTCTCCGCATACCGCAGCACGCGACATAGCTTTGCAGACGATAAATGTAACCGTTTCAGACAGAAGTGCTGCCAGTGTGACGATCTGGCTTTTAGTCGATTCGATAACAAATAACGAAAACGGACGGATTTCTCAGGTTTTTGCTACATATGAACACTTTTCACATTCTCCCGTGCAACGCGGCTGCTACTCCTCCTTTCATGCAAAATCATAAGTTCCTAGCTCATGTCCAAGGCACCAAAGAAGGGTAAAAAGTCAATAATCGATACCTTAAACTTGAATAGTACTACTACTTACTGGCTATTACATCAACTTAGAAGCTTCATCTGTGTTCTACTATGGTGCTTTTAGTGTCTCCGCATACCGCAGCACGCGATATAGCTTTGCAGACGACAAGTACAACCGTTTCAGAGAGAAGAACGGCCAATGTGACGATCTGGCTTTAAGTCGATTCGATAACAAATGACGAAAACGGACAGATTTCTCATGTTTATACTACTTATGAAAACTTTTCACATTCTCAAGTGCAACGCGGCTGCTAAATCTCCTTTCATGCAAAATCTTAAGTTCCTAGCTCATGTATAAGGCAACAAAGAAGGGTAAAAGTCAATAATGTATACCTAAAACTTGAATTGTACTACTTCTTACTGGCTATTACATCAATTTAGAAGCTTCATCTGTGTTCTACTATGGTGATTTTAGTGTCTCCGCATACCGCAGCACACGACATAGCTTTGCAGACGATAAATGTAACCGTTTCAGACAGAAGTGCGGCCAGTGTGACGATCTGGCTTTAAGTCGATTCGATAACAAATAAGGAAAACGGACGGATTTCTCAGGTTTTTGCTACATATGAACACTTTTCACATTCTATCGTGCAACGCCGATGCTAGTCCTCCTTTCATGCAAAATCATAAGTTCCTAGCTCATGTCCAAGGCATCAAAGAAGGGTAAATAGTCAATAATCGACACCTAAAACTTGAATTGTACTATTTCTTACTGGCTATTACATCAACTTAGAAGCTTCATCTGTGTTCTACTATGGTGCTTTTAGTGTCTTCGCATACTGCAGCACGCGACATAGCTTTTCAGACGATAAGTACAACCATTTTAGAGAGAAGAGCGGCCAATGTGACGATCGGGCTTTAAGTCGATTCGATAACAAATGACGAAAACGGACGGATTTCTCAGGTTTTTACTACATATAAACACTTTTCACATTCTCCCGTGCAACGGGGCTGCTAGTCCTCCTTTGATGCAAAATCTTAAGTTCCTAGCTCATGTCCAAGGCACCAAAGAAGGGTAAAAAGTCAATAATCGATACCTAAAACTTGAATTGTACTACTTCTTACTGGATATTACATCAACTTAGAAGCTTCATCTGTGTTCTAATATGGTGCTTTTAGTGTCTCCGCATACCGCAGCACACGACATAGCTTTCCAGACGATAAATGTAACCGTTTCAGACAGAAGTGCGGCCAGTGTGACGATCTGGCTTTAAGTCGATTCGATAACAAATAAGGAAAACGGACGGATTTCTCAGGTTTTTGCTACATATGAACACTTTTCACATTCTGCCGTGCAACGCGGCTGCTAGTCCTCCTTTCATGCAAAATCTTAAGTTCCTAGCTTATGTCCAATGCTGCAAAGAAGGGTAAAAAGTCAAAAATCGATACCTAAAACTTGAATTGTACTACTTCTTACTGGATATTACATCAACTTAGAAGCTTCATCTGTGTTCCACTATGGTGCTTTTAGTGTCTCCGCATACTGCAGCACGCGACATTGCTTTGCAGACGATAAATGCAACCGTTTCAGACAGAAGTGCGGTCAGTGTGACGATCTGTCTTCAAGTCGATTTGATAACAAATGACCAAAACGGACAGATTTCTCAGGTTTTTAATACTTATGAAAACTTTTCACATTCTCCCGTGCAACGCGGCTGCTAGTCACCCTTTCATGCAAAACCTTAAGGTCCTAGATCATGTCCAAGGCACCAAAGATAGCTAAAAAGTCAATAACCGATACCTAAAACTTGAATTTTGCTACTTCTTACTGGCTATTACATCAACTTAGAAGCTTCATCTGTGTTCTACTATGGTGCTTTTAGTGTCTCCGCATACCGCAGCACGCGACATAGCTTTGCAGACGATAAATGTAACCGTTTCAGACAGAAGTGCGGCCAGTGTGACGATCTGGCTTTAAGTCGATTCGATAACAAATAAGGAAAACGGACGGATTTCTCAGGTTTTTGCTACATATGAACACTTTTCACATTCTCCCGTGCAACGCCGATGCTAGTCCTCCTTTCATGCAAAATCATAAGTTCCTAGCTCATGTCCAAGGCATCAAAGAAGGGTAAAAAGTCAATTATCGACACCTAAAACTTGAATTGTACTACTTCTTACTGGCTATTACATCAACTTAGAAGCTTCATCTGTGTTCTACTATGGTGCTTTTAGTGTCTCCGCATACCGCAGCACGCGACATAGCTTTGCAGACGACAAGTACAACCGTTTCAGAGAGAAGAGCGGTCAATGTGACGATCTGGCTTTAAGTCGATTCGATAACAAATGACGAAACGGACAGATTTCTCCGGTTTTTACTACTTATGAAAACTTTTCACATTCTCCCGTGCAACGCGGCTGCTAATCCTCCTTTCATGCAAAACCTTACGTTCCTAGCTCATGTATAAGGCAACAAAGACGGGTAGAAAGTCAATAATGGATACCTAAACCTTGAATTGTACTACTTCTTACTGGCTTCTACATCAATTTAGAAGCATCATCTGTGTTCTACTATTGTGTTTTTAGTGTCTCCGCATACCGCAGCACGCGACATAGCTTTGCAGACGAAAAATACAACCATTTCAGAGAAAAGAGCGGCCAATGAGACGATTTGGCTTTAAGTCGATTCGATAACAAATGACGAAAACGGACTGATTTCTCAGGATTTTACTACATACGAACGCTTTTCACATTCTCCCGTGCAACGGGGCTGCTAGTCCTCCTTTGATGCAAAATCTTAAGTTCGTAGCTCATGTCGAAGGCACCAAAGAAGGGTAAAAGTCAATAATCGTTACCTAAAACTTGAATTGTACTACTTCTTACTGGCTATTACATCAACTTAGAAGCTTCATCTGTGTTCTACTATGGTGCTTTTAGTGTATCCGCATACCGCGGCACACGACATAGCTTTACAGACGATAAATGCAACCGTTTCAGACAGAAGTGCGGTCAGTGTGACGATCTGGCTTCAAGTCGATTTGATAATAAATGACCAAAACGGACAGATTTCTCAGGTTTTTAATACTTATGAAAACTTTTCACATTCTCCCGTGCAACGCGGCTGCTAGTCATCCTTTCATGCAAAACCTTAAGGTCCTAGGTCATGTCCAAGGCACCAAAGATAGCTAAAAAGTCAATAATCGATACCTAAAACTTGAACTGTACTACTTCTTACTGGATATTACATCAACTTAGAAGCTTCATCTGTGTTCCACTATGGTGCTTTTAGTGTCTCCGCATACCGCAGCACGCGACATTGCTTGGCAGACGACAAGTACAACCGTTGTCGAGAGAAGAGCGGCCAATGTGACGATCTGGCTTTAAGTCGATTCGATAACAAATGACGAAAACGGAGGGATATCTCAGGTTTTTACTACATATGAACACTTTCCACATTCTCCCGTGCAACGCGGTTGCTGGTCCTCCTTTCATGCAAAACCTTAAGTTCCTAGCTCATGTCCAAGCCACCAAAGAAGGGTAAAAAGTCAAGAATGGATACCTAAAACTTGAATTGTACTACTTCTTACTGGCTATTACCTCAACTTAGAAGCTTCATCTGTGTTCTACTATGGTTCTTTTAGTGTCTCCGCATACCGCAGTACGCGACATAGCCTTGCAGACGATAAATGTAACAGTTTCAGACAGACGTGCGGCCAATGTGACGATCTGGCTTTAAGTCTATTCGATAACAAATAACGAAAACGGACGGATTTCTCAGGTTTTTACTACATATGAACACTTTTCACATTCTCCCGTGCAACTCGGCTGCTAGTCCTCTTTTCATGCAGAATCTTAAGGTCCTAGCTTATGTACAAGGCACCAAAGGCAGCTAAAAAGTAAATAATCGATACCTAAAAATTGAACTGTATTACTTCTTACTGGCTATTACATCAACTTAGAAGCTTCATCTGTGTTCTACTATGGTACTTTTAGTGTCTCCGCATACCGTAGCACGCGACATAGCTTTTCAGACGATAAGTACAACCATTTTAGAGAGAAGAGCGGCCAATGTGGCGATCGGTCTTTAAGTCGATTCGATAACAAATGACGAAAACGGACGGATTTCTCAGGTTTTTACTAAATATGAACACTTTTCACATTCTCCCGTGCAACTCGGCTGCTAATCCTCCTTTCATGCAGAATCTTAAGGTCCTAGCTCATGTACAAGGCAGCAAAGAAGGGTAAAAAGTCAATAATCGATACCTAAAACTTGAATTGTACTACTTTTGAATGGCTATTACATCAACGTAGATGCTTCATCTGTCTTCGACTATGGTGCTTTTAGCGTCTCCGCATACCGCAGCATGCGACATTGCTTTGCAGACGATAAGTACAACCGTTTCAGAGAGAAGAGCGGCCAATGTGACGATCTGGCTTTAAGTCGAATCGATAACAAATGACGAAAACGGACAGATTTCTCATGTTTATACTACTTATGAAAACTTTTCACATTCTCAAGTGCAACGCGGCTGCTAGTCCTCCTTTCATGCAAAATCTTAAGTTCCTAGCTCATGTCCAAGGCACCAAAGAGGGGTAAGAAGTCAATAATCGATACCTAAAACTTGAATTTTACTACCTCTTACTGGCTATTACATCTACTTAGAAGCTTCATCTGTGGTCTACTATGGTGCTTTTAGTGTCTCCTCATACCGCAGCACGCGACATAGCTTAGCAGACGATAAATGTAACCGTTTCAGACAGGAGAGCGGCCAATGTGACGATCTGGCTTTAAGTCGATTCGATAACTAATGACTTAAGCGGACGGATTTCTCAGGTTTTTGCTACATATGAACACTTTTCACATTCTGCCGTGCAACGCGGCTGCTAGTCCTCCTTTCATGCAAAATCTTAAGTTCCTAGCTTATGTCCAATGCTGCAAAGAAGGGTAAAAAGTCAAAAATCGATACCTAAAACTTGAATTGTACTACTTCTTACTGGATATTACATCAACTTAGAAGCTTCATCTGTGTTCCACTATGGTGCTTTTAGTGTCTCCGCATACTGCAGCACGCGACATTGCTTTGCAGACGATAAATGCAACCGTTTCAGACAGAAGTGCGGTCAGTGTGACGATCTGTCTTCAAGTCGATTTGATAACAAATGACCAAAACGGACAGATTTCTCAGGTTTTTAATACTTATGAAAACTTTTCACATTCTCCCGTGCAACGCGGCTGCTAGTCACCCTTTCATGCAAAACCTTAAGGTCCTAGATCATGTCCAAGGCACCAAAGATAGCTAAAAAGTCAATAACCGATACCTAAAACTTGAATTTTGCTACTTCTTACTGGCTATTACATCAACTTAGAAGCTTCATCTGTGTTCTACTATGGTGCTTTTAGTGTCTCCGCATACCGCAGCACGCGACATAGCTTTGCAGACGATAAATGTAACCGTTTCAGACAGAAGTGCGGCCAGTGTGACGATCTGGCTTTAAGTCGATTCGATAACAAATAAGGAAAACGGACGGATTTCTCAGGTTTTTGCTAGATATGAACACTTTTCACATTCTCCCGTGCAACGCCGATGCTAGTCCTCCTTTCATGCAAAATCATAAGTTCCTAGCTCATGTCCAAGGCATCAAAGAAGGGTAAAAAGTCAATTATCGACACCTAAAACTTGAATTGTACTACTTCTTACTGGCTATTACATCAACTTAGGAGCTTCATCTGTGTTCTACTATGGTGCTTTTAGTGTCTCCGCATACCGCAGCACGCGACATAGCTTTGCAGACGACAAGTACAACCGTTTCAGAGAGAAGAGCGGTCAATGTGACGATCTGGCTTTAAGTCGATTCGATAACAAATGACGAAACGGACAGATTTCTCCGGTTTTTACTACTTATGAAAACTTTTCACATTCTCCCGTGCAACGCGGCTGCTAATCCTCCTTTCATGCAAAACCTTACGTTCCTAGCTCATGTATAAGGCAACAAAGACGGGTAGAAAGTCAATAATGGATACCTAAACCTTGAATTGTACTACTTCTTACTGGCTTCTACATCAATTTAGAAGCATCATCTGTGTTCTACTATTGTGTTTTTAGTGTCTCCGCATACCGCAGCACGCGACATAGCTTTGCAGACGAAAAATACAACCATTTCAGAGAAAAGAGCGGCCAATGAGACGATTTGGCTTTAAGTCGATTCGATAACAAATGACGAAAACGAACTGATTTCTCAGGATTTTACTACATACGAACGCTTTTCACATTCTCCCGTGCAACGGGGCTGCTAGTCCTCCTTTGATGCAAAATCTTAAGTTCGTAGCTCATGTCGAAGGCACCAAAGAAGGGTAAAAAGTCAATAACCTATACCTAAAACTTGAATTGTACTACTTCTTACTGGCTATTACATCAACTTAGAAGCTTCATCTGTGTTCTACTATGGTGCTTTTAGTGTCTCCGCATACCGCAGCACGCGACATAGCTTTGCAGACGATAAGTACAACCGTTTCAGAGAGAAGAGCGGCCAATGTGACGATCTGGCTTTAAGTCGAGTCGATAACAAATGACGAAAACGGACGGATTTCTCAGGGATTTTACTACATATGAACACTTTTCACATTCTCCCGTGCAACGGGTCTGCTAGTCCTCCTTTGATGCAAAATCTTAAGTTCCTAGCTCATGTCCAAGGCACCAAAGAAGGGTAAAAAGTCAATAATCGATACCTAAAACTTCAATTTTACTACTTCTTACTGGCTATTACATCAACTTAGAAGCTTCATCTGTGTTCTACTATGTTGCTTTTAGTGTCTCCGCATACCGCAGCACGCGATATAGCTTTGCAGACGACAAGTACAACCGTTTCAGAGAGAAGAGCGGCCAATGTGACGATCTGGCTTTAAGTCGATTCGATAACAAATGAAGAAAACGGACAGATTTCTCATGTTTATACTACTTATGAAAACTTTTCACATTCTCAACTGCAATGCGGCTGCTAAATCTCCTTTCATGCAAAATATTAAGTTCCTAGCTCATGTATAAGGCAACAAAGAAGGGTAAAAAGTCAATAACGGATACCTAAAACTTGAATTGTACTACTTCTTACTGGCTATTACATCAATTTAGAAACTTCATCTGTGTTCTACTATGGTGCTTTTAGTGTCTCCGCATACCGCAGCACGCGACATAGCTTTGGAGACGAAAAATACAACCATTTCAGAGAGAAGAGCGGCCAATGTGACGATCTGGCTTTAAGTCGATTCGATAACAAATGACGAAAACGGACAGATTTCTCAGGTTTTTACTACATATGAAAACTTTTCACATTCTCCCGTGCAACGCGGCTGCTAGTCCTCCTTTGATGCAAAATCTTAAGTTCCTAGCTCATGTCCAAGGCACCAAAGAAGGGTAAAAAGTCAATAATCGATACCTAAAACTTCAATTTTACTACTTCTTACTGGCTATTACATCAACTTAGAAGCTTCATCTGTGTTCTACTATGGTGCTTTTAGTGTCTCCGCATACCGCAGCACGCGACATAGCTTTGCAGACGATAAATGTAACCGTTTCAGACAGAAGTGCGGCCAGTGTGACGATCTGGCATTAAGTCGATTCGATAACACATGACGAAAACGGACGGATTTCTCAGGTTTTTACTACATACGAACGCTCTTCTCATTCTCCCGTGCAACGCGGCTGCTAGTCCTGCTTTCATGCAATATCATAAGTTCCTAGCTCAAGTCCAAGGCACCAAAGAAGGGTAAAAAGTCAATAACCTATACCCAAAACTTGAATTGTACTACTTCTTACTGGCTATTACATCAACTTAGAAGCTTCATCTGTGTTCTACTATGGTGCTTTTAGTGTCTCCGCATACCGCAGCACGCGACATAGCTTTGCAGACGATAAGTACAACCGTTTCAGAGAGAAGAGCGGCCAATGTGAAGATCTGGCTTTAAGTCGTGTCGATAACAAATGACGAAAACGGACGGATTTCTCAGGGATTTTACTACATATGAACACTTTTCACATTCTCCCGTGCAACGGGGCTGCTAGTCCTCCTTTGATGCAAAATCTTAAGTTCCTAGCTCATGTCCAAGGCACCAAAGAAGGGTAAAAAGTCAATAATCGATACCTAAAACTTCAATTTTACTACTTCTTACTGGCTATTACATCAACTTAGAAGCTTCATCTGTGTTCTACTATGGTGCTTTTAGTGTCTCCGCATACCGCAGCACGCGACATAGCTTTGCAGACGATAAATGTAACCGTTTCAGACAGAAGTGCGGCCAGTGTGACTTTCTGGCTTTAAGTCGATTCGATAACAAATAACTAAAACGGACGGATTTCTCAGGTTTTTGCTACATATGAACACTTTTCACATTCTCCCGTGCACCGCGGCTGCTACTCCTCCTTTCATGCAAAATCGTAAGTTCCTAGCTCATGTCCAAGGCACCAAAGCCATCTAAAAAGTCAATAATCGATAACTAAAACTTGAACTGTACTACTTCTTACTGGCTATTACATCAACTTAGAAGCTTCATCTGTGTTCTACTATGGTGCTTTTAGTGTTTCCGCATAACGCAGCACGCGACATAGCTTTGCAGACGATAAGTACAACCATTTCAGAGAGAAGAACGGCCAATGTGACGATCTGGCTTTAAGTCGATTCGATAACAAATGACGAAAACGGACGGATTTCTCAGGTTTTTACTACTTATGAAAACTTTTCACATTCTCCCGTGCAACGCGGCTGCTGGTCCTCCTTTCATGCAAAACCTTAAGTTCCTAGCTCATGTCCAAGGCACCAAAGAAAGGTAAAAAGTCAAGAATGGATACCTAAAACTTGAATTGTACTACTTCTTACTGGCTATTACATCAACGTAGATGCTTCATCTGTCTTCTACTATGGTGCTTTTAGCGTCTCCGCATACCGCAGCATGCGACATTGCTTAGCAGGCGATAAGTACAACCGTTTCAGAGAGAAGAGCGGAAAATGTGACGATCTGGCTTTAAGTCGAGTCGATAACAAACGACGAAAACGGACGGATTTCTCTGGGATTTTACTACATATGAACACTTTTCGCATTCTCCCGTGCAAAGGGGCTGCTAGTCCTCCTTTGATGCAAAATCTTAAGTTCCTAGCTCATGTCCAAGGCACCAAAGAAGGGTAAAAAGTCAATAATCGATACCTAAAACTTCAATTTTACTACTTCTTACTGGCTATTACATCAACTTAGAAGCTTCATCTGTGTTCTACTATGGTGCTTTTAGTGTCTCCGCATACCGCAGCACGCGACATAGCTTTGCAGACGATAAATGTAACCGTTTCAGACAGAAGTGCGGCCAGTGTGACGATCTGGCTTTAAGTCGATTCGATAACAAATAACTAAAACGGACGGATTTCTCAGGTTTTTGCTACATATGAACACTTTTCACATTCTCCCGTGCAACGCGGCTGCTACTCATCCTTTCATGCTAAATCATAAGTTCCTAGCTCATGTCCAAGGCACCAAAGAAGGGGAAAAAGTCAATAATCGATACCTAAAACTTGAATAGTACTACTACTTACTGGCTATTACATCAACTTAGAAGCTTCATCTGTGTTCTACTATGGTGCTTTTAGTGTCTCCGCATACCGCAGCACTCGATATAGCTTTGCAGACGACAAGTACAACGGTTTCAGAGAGAAGAGCGGCCAATGTGATGATCTGGCTTTAAGTCGATTCGATAACAAATGACGAAAACGGACAGATTTCTCATGTTTTTACTACTTATGAAAACTTTTCACATTCTCCCGTGCAACGCGGCTGCTAATCCTCCTTTCATGCAAAATCTTAAGTTCCTAGCTCATGTCGAAAGCACCAAAGAAGGGTAAAAAGTCAATATTCGATACCTAAAGCTTGAATTTTTCTACTTCTTACTGGCAATTACATCAACTTAGAAGCTTCATCTGTGTTCTACTATGGTGCTTTTAGTGTCTCCGCATACCGCAGCACGCGACATAGCTTTGCAGACGATAAATGTAACCGTTTCAGAGAGAAGAGCGGCCAGTGTGACGATCTGGCATTAAGTCGATTCGATAACACATGACGAAAACGGACGGATTTCTCAGGATTTTACTACATATGAACGCTTTTCACATTTTCCCGTGCAACGCGGCTGCTAGTCCTCCTTTCATGCAATATCATAAGTTCCTAGCTCAAGTCCAAGGCACCAAAGAAGGGTAAAAATTCAATAACCTATACCTAAAACTTGAATTGTACTACTACTTACTGGCTATTACATTAACTTAGAAACTTCATCTGTGTTCTACTATGGTGCTTTTAGTGTCTCCACATACCGCAGCACGCGACATGGCTTTGCAGACGATAAGTACAACCGTTTCAGACAGATGTACGGCCAATGTGACGATCTGGCTTTAAGTCGAATCGATAACAAATGACGAAAACGGACGGATTTCTCAAGGTTTTTGCTACATATGAACACTTTCCACATTCTCCCGTGCAACGCGGCTGCTAGTCCTCCTTTGATGCAAAATCTTAAGTTCCTAGCTCATGTCCAAGGCACCAAAGAAGGGTAAAAAGTCAATAATCGATACCTAAAACTTGAATTCTACTACTTCTTACTGGCTATTACATCAACTTAGAAGCTTCATCTGTGTTCCACTATGGTGCTTCTAGTGTCTCCGCATACCGCAGCAAGCGACGTAGCTTTGCATACGATACGTACAACCATTTTAGAGAGAAGAGCGGCCAATGTGACGATCTGGCTTTAAGTCGATTCGATAACAAATGACGAAAACCGAGTGATTTCTCAGGTTCTTACTACATATGAAAATTTTTCACATTCTCCCGTGCAACGCGGCTGTTAGTCCTCGTTTGATGCAAAATCTTAAGTTCCTAGCTCATGTCCAAGGCACCAAAGAAGGGGAAAAAGTCAATAATCGATACCTAAAACTTGAATAGTACTACTACTTACTGGCTATTACATCAACTTAGAAGCTTCATCTGTGTTCTACTATGGTGCTTTTAGTGTTTCCGCATAACGCAGCACGCGACATAGCCTTGCAGACGATAAGTACAACCGTTTCAGAGAGAAGAGCGGCCAATGTGACGATCTGGCTTTAAGTCGATTCGATAACAAATGACGAAAACGGACAGATTTCTCATGTTTTTACTACTTATGAAAACTTTTCACATTCTCCCGTGCAACGCGGCTGCTAATCCTCCTTTCATGCAAAATCTTAAGTTCCTAGCTCATGTCGAAAGCACCAAAGAAGGGTAAAAAGTCAATAATCGATACCTAAAGCTTGAATTTTTCTTCTTCTTACTGGCTATTACATCAACTTAGAAGCTTCATCTGTGTTCTACTATGGTGCTTTTAGTGTTTCCGCATAACGCAGCACGCGACATAGCCTTGCAGACGATAAGTACAACCGTTTCAGAGAGAAGAGCGGCCAATGTGACGATCTGGCTTTAAGTCGATTCGATAACAAATGACGAAAACGGACGGATTTCTCAGGTTTTTACTACTTATGAAAACTTTTCACATTCTCCCTTGCAACGCGGCTGCTGATCCTCCTTTCATGCAAAACCTTAAGTTCCTAGCTCATGTCCAAGGCACCAAAGAAGGGTAAATAGTCAAGAATGGATACCTAAAACTTGGATTGTACTACTTCTTACTGGCTATTACATCAACGTAGATGCTTCATCTGTCTTCTACTATGGTGCTTTTAGCGTCTCCGCATACCGCAGCATGCGACATTGCTTTGCAGACGATAAGTACAACCGTTTCAGAGAGAATAGTGGCCAATGTGACGATCTGGCATTAAGTCGAGTCGATAACAAATGACGAAAACGGACGGATTTCTCAGGGATTTTACTACATATGAACACTTTTCACATTCTCCCGTGCAACGGGGCTGCTAGTCCTCCTTTGATGCAAAATCTTAAGTTCCTAGCTCATGTCCAAGGCACCAAAGAAGGGTAAAAAGTCAATAATCGATACCTATAACTTGAATTTTACTACTTCTTACTGGCTATTACATCAACTTAGAAGCTTCATTGTGTTCTACTATGGTGCTTTTAGTGTCTCCGCATACCGCAACACGCGACGTAGCTTTGCAGACGATATGACAACCGTTTGAGAGAGAAGAGCGGCCAATGTGACGATCTGGCTTTAAGTCGATTCGATAACAAATGACGAAAACGGACGGATTTCTCAGGTTTTTAATACATATGACCACTTTCCACATTCTCCCGTGCAACGCGCCTGCTAGTCCCACTTTAATGCAAAATCTTAAGTTCCTAGCTGATGTCCAAGGTACCAAAGAATTGTAAAAAGTCAATAATCGATACCTAAAACTTGAATTGTACTACTTCTTACTGGCTATTACATCAACTTAGAAGCTTCATCTGTGTTCTACTATGGTGCTTTTGGTGTCTTCGCATACTGCAGCACGGGACATAGCTTTTCAGACGATAAGTACAACCATTTTAGAGAGAAGAGCGGCCAATGTGACGATCGGGCTTTAAGTCGATTCGATAACAAATGACGAAAACGGACGGATTTCTCAGGTTTTTACTACATATGAACACTTTTCACATTCTCCCGTTAACTCGGCTTCTAGTCCTCCTTTCTTGCAGAATCGTAAGGTCCTAGCTCATGTCCAAGGCACCAAAGAATGGTAAAAAGTCAAGAATGGATACCTAAAACTTGAATTGTACTACTTCTTACTGGCTATTACATCAACGTAGATGCTTCATCTGTCTTCTACTATGGTGCTTTTAGCGTCTCCGCATACCGCAGCACGCGACATTGCTTTGCAGACGTTAAGTACAACCGTTTCAGAGAGAATAGCGGCCAATGTGACGACCTTTCTTTAAGTCGATTGGATAACAAATGACGAAAACGGACGGATTTCTCAGGGATTTTACTACATATGAACACTTTTCATATTCTCCCGTGCAACGCGGCTGCTAGTCCTCCTTTCATTCAAAATCTTAAGTTCCTAGCTCATGTCCAAGGCACCAAAGAAGGGTAAGAAGTCAATAATCGATACCTAAAACTTGAATTGTACTACTTCTTACTGGCTATTACATCAACTTAGAAGCTTCATCTTTGTTCTACTATGGTCTTTTAGTGTCTCCGCATACCGCAGCACGCGACATAGCTTTGCAGACGATAAATGTAACAGTTTCAGACAGAAGAGCGGCCAATGTGACGATCTGGCTTTAAGTCGATTCGATAACAAATGACGAAAGCGGACAGATTTCTCAGGTTTTTACTACATACGAACGCTTTTCACATTCTCCCGTGCGACGGGGCTGCTAGTCCTCCTTTGGTGCAAAATCTTAAGTTCGTAGCTCATGTCGAAGGCACCAAAGAAGTGTAAAAAGTCAATATTCGATACCTAAAGCTTGAATTTTTCTACTTCTTACTGGCAATTACATCAACTTAGAAGCTTCATCTGTGTTCTACTATGGTGCTTTTAGTGTCTCCGCATACCGCAGCACGCGACATAGCTTTGCAGACGATAAATGTAACCGTTTCAGAGAGAAGAGCGGCCAGTGTGACGATCTGGCATTAAGTCGATTCGATAACACATGACGAAAACGGACGGATTTCTCAGGTTTTTACTACATATGAACGCTTTTCACATTCTCCCGTGCAACGCGGCTGCTAGTCCTCCTTTCATGCAATATCATAAGTTCCTAGCTCAAGTCCAAGGCACCAAAGAAGGGTAAAAATTCAATAACCTATACCTAAAACTTGAATTGTACTACTACTTACTGGCTATTACATTAACTTAGAAACTTCATCTGTGTTCTACTATGGTGCTTTTAGTGTCTCCACATACCGCAGCACGCGACATGGCTTTGCAGACGATAAATGTAACCGTTTCAGACAGATGTACGGCCAATGTGACGATCTGGCTTTAAGTCGAATCGATAACAAATGACGAAAACGGACGGGTTTCTCAAGGTTTTTGCTACATATGAACACTTTCCACATTCTCCCGTGCAACGCGGCTGCTAGTCCTCCTTTGATGCAAAATCTTAAGTTCCTAGCTCATGTCCAAGGCACCAAAGAAGGGTAAAAAGTCAATAATCGATACCTAAAACTTGAATTCTACTACTTCTTACTGGCTATTACATCAACTTAGAAGCTTCATCTGTGTTCCACTATGGTGCTTCTAGTGTCTCCGCATACCGCAGCAAGCGACGTAGCTTTGCATACGATACGTACAACCATTTTAGAGAGAAGAGCGGCCAATGTGACGATCTGGCTTTAAGTCGATTCGATAACAAATGACGAAAACCGAGTGATTTCTCAGGTTCTTACTACATATGAAAATTTTCACATTCTCCCTTGCAACGCGGCTGTTAGTCCTCGTTTGATGCAAAATCTTAAGTTCCTAGCTCATGTCCAAGGCACCAAAGAAGGGTAAAAAGTCAATAATCGATACGTAAAACTTGAATTGTACTACTTCTTACTGGGTATTACATCAACTTAGAAGCTTCATCTGTGTTCTACTATGGTGCTTATAGTGTCTCCGCATACCACAGCACGCGACATAGCTTTGCAGACAATAAGTACAACCCTTTCAGAGAGAAGAGCGGCCAATGTGACGATCTGGCTTTAAGTCGATTCGATAACAAACGACGAATACGGACGGATTTCTCAGGTTTTTACTACATATGAAAACTTTTCACATTCTCCCGTGCAACTCGGCTCCTAGTCCTCCTTTCATGCAGAACCTTAAGGTCCTAGCTCATGTCGAAGGCACCAAAGCCAGCTAAAAAGTCAATAATCGATACCTGAAACTTGAATTGTACTACTTCTTACTGGCTATTACATCAACTTAGAAGCTTCATCTTTGTTCTATTATGGTGCTTTTAGTGTCTCCGCATACCGCAGCACGCGACATAGCTTTGCAGACGATAATTACAACCGTTTCAGAGAGATGAGCGGCCAATGTGACGATCTGGCTTTAAGTCGATTCGATAACACATGACGAAAACGGACGAATTTCTCAGGTTTTTACTACATATGACCACTTTGCACATTCTCCCGTGCAACGCGGCTGCTAGTCCCACTTTCAAGCAAAATCCTAAGTTCCTAGCTCATGTCCAAGGTACCAAAGAAGGGTAAAAAGTCAATAATCGATACCTAAAACTTGAATTTTGCTACTTCTTACTGGCTATTACATCAACTTAGAAGCTTCATCTGTGTTCTACTATGGTGCTTTTAGTGTCTCCGCATACCGCAGCACGCGACATAGCTTTGCAGACGATAAATGTAACCGTTTCAGACAGAAGTGCGGCCAGTGTGACGATCTGGCTTTAAGTCGATTCGATAACAAATAAGGAAAACGGACGGATTTCTCAGGTTTTTGCTACATATGAACACTTTTCACATTCTCCCGTGCAACGCCGATGCTAGTCCTCCTTTCATGCAAAATCATAAGTTCCTAGCTCATGTCCAAGGCATCAAAGAAGGGTAAAAAGTCAATAATCGATACCTAAAACTTGAATTTTTCTACTTCTTACTGGCTATTACATCATCTTAGAAGCTTCATCTGTGTTCTACTATGGTGCTTTTAGTGTCTCCGCATACCGCAGCACGCGACATAGCTTTGCAGACGACAAGTACAACCGTTTCAGAGACAAGAGCGGTCAATGTGACGATCTGGCTTTAAGTCGATTCGATAACAAATGACGAAAACGGACGGATTTCTCAGGTTTTTACTACATATGAACGCTTGTCACATTCTCCCGTGCAACGCGGCTGCTAGTCCTCCTTTCATGCAATATCATAAGTTCCTAGCTCAAGTCCAAGGCATCAAAGAAGGGTAAAAAGTCAATAACCTATACCTAAAACTTGAATTGTACTACTTCTTACTGGCTATTACATTAACTTAGAAACTTCATCTGTGTTCTACTATGGAGCTTTTAGTGTCTCCACATACCGCAGCACGCGACATGGCTTTGCAGACGATAAATGTAACCGTTTCAGAAAGAAGTACGGCCAATGTGACGATCTGGCTTTAAGTCGATTCGATAACAAATGACGATAACGGACGGATTTCTCAGGTTTTTGCTACATATGAACACTTTCCACATTCTCCCGTGCAACGCGGCTGCTAGTCCTCCTTTGATGCAAAATCTTAAGTTCCTAGCTCATGTCCAAGGCACCAAATAAGGTTAAAAAGTCAATAATCGATACCTAAAACTTGAATTCTACTACTTCTTACTGGCTATTACATCAACTTAGAAGTTTCATCTGTGTTCTACTATGGTGCTTTTAGTGTCTCCGCGCACCGCATCACGCGACATAGCTTTGCAGACCATAAAAGCAACCGTTTCAGACAGAAGTGCGGTGAGTGTGACGATCTGGCTTTAAGTCGATTCGATAACAAATGACGAAAACGGACGGATTTCTCAGGTTTTTACTACTTATGAAAACTTTTCACATTCTCCCGAGCAACGCGGCTGCTAATCCTCCTTTCATGCAAAACCTTACGTTCCTAGCTCATGTATAAGGCAACAAAGACGGGTTGAAAGTCAATAATGGATACCTAAAACTTGAATTGTACTACTTCTTACTGGCTTCTTCATCAATTTAGAAGCTTCATCTGTGTTCTACTATGGTGTTTTTAGTGTCTCCGCATACCGCAGCACGCGACATAGCTTTGCAGACGAAAAATACAACCATTTCAGAGAAAAGAGCGGCCAATGTGACGATCTGGCTTTAAGTCGATTCGATAACAAATGACGAAAACGGACGGATTTCTCAGGATTTTACTACATACGAACGCTTTTCACATTTTCCCGTGCAACGGGGCTGCTACTCCTCCTTTGATGCAAAATCTTAAGTTCGTAGCTCATGTCCAAGGCACCAAAGAAGGGTAAAAAGTCAATAATCGATACCTAAAGCTTGAATTTTTTTACTTCTTACTGGCAATTACATCAACTTAGAAGCATCATCTGTGTTTTACTATGGTGCTTTTAGTGTCTCCGCATACCGCAGCAAGCGACTTAGCTTTGCACACGATACGTACAACCATTTTAGAGAGAAGAGCGGCCAATGTGACGATCTGGCTTTAAGTCGATTCGATAACAAATGACGAAAACGGACCGATTTCTCAGGTTCTTACTACATATGAAAATTTTTCACATTCTCCCGTGCAAGCGGCTGTTAGTCCTCGTTTGATGCAAAATCTTAAGTTCCTAGCTCATGTCCAAGGCACCAAAGAAGGGTAAAAAGTCAATAATCGATACCTAAAGCTTGAATTTTTTTACTTCTTACTGGCAATTACATCAACTTAGAAGCATCATCTGTGTTTTACTATGGTGCTTTTAGTGTCTCCGCATACCGCAGCAAGCGACTTAGCTTTGCACACGATACGTACAACCATTTTAGAGAGAAGAGCGGCCAATGTGACGATCTGGCTCTACGTAGATTCGATAACAAACGACGAAAACGGACGGATTTCTCAGGTTTTTACTACATATGACCACTTTGCACATTCTCCCGTGCAACGCGGCTGCTAGTCCCACTTTCGTGCAAAATCTTAAGTTCCTAGCTCATGTCCAAGGTACCAAAGAAGGGTAAAAAGTCAATAATCGATACCTAAAACTTGAATTGTACTACTTCTTAGTGGCTATACATCAACTTAGAATCTTCATCTGTGTTCTACTATGGTGCTTTTGGTGTCTTCGCATACTGCAGCACGCGACATAGCTTTTCAGACGATAAGTACAACCATTTTAGAGAGAAGAGCGGCCAATGTGACGATCGGGCTTTAAGTCGATTCGATAACAAATGACCAAATCTGACGGATTTTTCAGGTTTTTACTACATATGAACACTTTTCACATTCTCCCGTGCAACTCGGCTGCTAGTCCTCCTTTCTTGCAGAATCTTAAGGTCCTAGCTCATGTCCAAGACAGCAAAGAAAGGTAAAAAGTCAATAATCGATACCAAAAACTTGAATTGTACTACTTCTTACTGGCTATACATCAACTTAGAAGCTTCATCTGTGTTCTACTATGGTGCTTTTAGTGTCTCCGCATACCGCAGCACGCGACATAGCTTTGCAGACAATAAATGTAACCGTTTCAGGCAGAAGAACGGCCAATGTGACGATCTGGCTTTAAGTCGATTCGATAACAAATGACGAAAGCGGACAGATTTGTCAGGTTTTTACTACATATGAAAACTTATCACACTCTCCCGTGCAACGGGGCTGCTAGTCCTCCTTTCATGCAATATCATAAGTTCCTAGCTCAAGTCCAAGGCACCAATGAAGGGTAAAAAGTCAATAACCTATACCTAAAACTTGAATTGTACTACTTCTTACTGGCTACTACATTAACTTAGAAACTTCATCTGTGTTCTACTATGGTGCTCTTAGTGTCTCCACATACCGCAGCACGCGACATGGCTTTGCAGACGATAAATGTAACCGTTTCAGACAGAAGTACGGCCAATGTGACGATCTGGCTTTAAGTCGATTCGATAACAAATAAGGAAAACGGACGGATTTCTCAGGTTTTTACTACATACGAACGCTTTTCACATTCTCCCGTGCAACGCGGCTGCTAGTCCTCCTTTCATGCAAAATCATAAGGTCCTAGCTCATGTCCAAGGCACCAAAGCCATCTAAAAAGTCAATAATCGATACCTAAAACTTGAACTGTACTACTTCTTACTGGCTATTACATCAACTTAGAAGCTTCATCTGTGTTCTACTATGGTGCTTTTAGTGTTTCCGCATAACGCAGCACGCGACATAGCCTTGCAGACGATTAGTGCAACCGTTTCAGACAGAAGTACGGCCAATGTGACGATCTGGCTTTAAGTCGATTCGATAACAAATAAGGAAAACGGACGGATTTCTCAGGTTTTTACTACATACGAACGCTTTTCACATTCTCCCGTGCAACGCGGCTGCTAGTCCTCCTTTCATGCAAAATCATAAGGTCCTAGCTCATGTCCAAGGCACCAAAGCCATCTAAAAAGTCAATAATCGATACCTAAAACTTGAACTGTACTACTTCTTACTGGCTATTACATCAACTTAGAAGCTTCGTCTGTGTTCTACTATGGTGCTTTTAGTGTTTCCGCATAACGCAGCACGCGACATAGCCTTGCAGACGATAAGTACAACCGTTTCAGAGAGAAGAGCGGCCAATGTGACGATCTGGCTTTAAGTCGATTCGATAACAAATGACGAAAACGGACAGATTTCTCAGGTTCTTACTACATATGAAAATTTTTCACATTCTCCCGTGCAACGCGGCTGTTAGTCCTCGTTTGATGCAAAATCTTAAGTTCCTAGCTCATGTCCAAGGCACCAAAGAAGGGTAAAAAGTCAATAATCGATATGTAAAACTTGAATTGTACTACTTCTTACTTTGTATTACATCAACTTAGAAGCTTAATCTGTGTTGTACTATGGTGCTTATAGTGTCTCCGCATACCACAGCACGCGACATAGCTTTGCAGACAATAAGTACAACCCTTTCAGAGAGAAGAGCGGCCAATGTGACGATCTGGCTTCAAGTCGATTCGATAACAAACGACGAAAACGGACGGATTTCTCAGGTTTTTACTACATATGAACACTTTTCACATTCTCCCGTGCAACTCGGCTCCTAGTCCTCCTTTCATGCAGAACCTTAAGGTCCTAGCTCATGTCGAAGGCACCAAAGCCAGCTAAAAAGTCAATAATCGATACCTGAAACTTGAATTGTACTACTTCTTACTGGCAATTACATCAACTTAGAAGCTTCATCTGTGTTCTACTATGGTGCTTTAGGTGTCTTCGCGTACTGCAGCGCGCGACATAGCTTTTCAGACGATAAGTACAACCATTTTAGAGACAAGAGCGGCCAATGTGACGATCGGGCTTTAAGTCGATTCGATAACAAATGACGAAAATAGACGGATTTCTCAGGTTTTTACTACATATGAACACTTTTCACATTCTCCCGTGCAACTCGGCTGCTAGTCATCCTTTCATGCGGAATCTTAAGGTCCTAGCTCATGTCCAAGACAGCAAAGAAGGGTAAAAAGTCAATAATCGATACCTAAAACTTGAATTGTACTACTTCTTACTGGCTATACATCAACTTAGAAGCTTCATCTGTGTTCTACTATGGTGCTTTTAGTGTCTCCGCATACCGCAGCACGCGACATAGCTTTGCAGACAATAAATGTAACCGTTTCAGACAGAAGAGCGGCCAATGTGACGATCTGGCTTTAAGTCGATTCGATAACAATTGACGAAAGCGGACATATTTCTCAGGTTTTTACTACATATGAAAACTTTTCACATTCTCCCTTGCAACGGGGCTGCTAGTCCTCCTTTACTGCAAAATCGTAAGTTCCTAGCTCATGGCCATGGCACCAAAGAAGGGTAAAAAGTCAATAATCGATACCTAAAACTTGAATTTTGCTACTTCTTACTGGCTATTACATCAACTTAGAGGCTTCATCTGTGTTCTACTATGGTGCTTTTAGTGTCTCCGCATACCGCAGCACGCGACATAGCTTTGCAGACGATAAATGCAACCGTTTCAGACAGAAGTGCGCCCAGTGTGACGATCTGGCTTTAAGTCGATTCGATAACAAATGACGAAAACGGACGGATTTCTCAGGTTTTTGCTACATATGAACACTTTTCACATTCTCCCGTGCAACGCCGATGCTAGTCCTCCTTTCATGCAAAATCATAAGTTCCTAGCTCATGTCCAAGGCATCAAAGAAGGGTAAAAAGTCAATAATCGATACCTAAAACTTGAATTGTACTACTTCTTACTGGCTATTACATCAACTTAGAAGCTTCATCTGTGTTCTACTATGGTGCTTTTAGTGTCTCCGCATACCGCAGCACGCGACATAGCTTTGCAGACGACAAGTACAACCGTTTCAGAGAGAAGAGCGGTCAATGTGACGATCTGGCTTTAAGTCGATTCGATAACAAATGACGAAAACGGATAGATTTCTCAGGTTTTTACTACTTATGAAAACTTTTCACTTTCTCCCGTGCAACGCGGCTGCTAATCCTCCTTTCATGCAAAACCTTACGTTCCTAGCTCATGTATAAGGCAACAAAGACGGGTTGAAAGTCAATAATGGATACCTAAAACTTGAATTGTACTACTTCTTACTGGCTTCTTCATCAATTTAGAAGCTTCATCTGTGTTCTACTATGGTGTTTTTAGTGTCTCCGCATACCGCAGCACGCGACATAGCTTTGCAGACGAAAAATACAACCATTTCAGAGAAAAGAGCGGCCAATGTGACGATCTGGCTTTAAGTCGATTCGATAACAAATGACGAAAACGGACGGATTTCTCAGGATTTTACTACATACGAACGCTTTTCACATTTTCCCGTGCAACGGGGCTGCTACTCCTCCTTTGATGCAAAATCTTAAGTTCGTAGCTCATGTCGAAGGCACCAATGAAGGCTAAAAAGTCAATAATCGATACCTAAAGCTTGAATTTTTCTACTTCTTACTGGCTATTACATCAACTTGGAAACTTCATCTGTGTTCTACTATGGTGCTTCTAGTGTCTCCGCATACCGCATCACGCGACATAGCTTTGCAGACGATAAATGCAACCGTTTCAGACAGAAGTGCGGTGAGTGTGACGTTCTGGCTTTAAGTCGATTCGATAACAAATGACGAAAACGGACGGATTTCTCAGGTTTTTACTACTTACGAACGCTTTTCACATTCTCCCGTGCAACGCGGCTGCTACTCCTCCTTTCATGCAAAATCATAAGTTCCTAGCTCGTGTCCAAGGCACCAAAGAAGGGTAAAAAGTCAATAATCGATACCTAAAGCTTGAATTTTTTTACTTCTTACTGGCTATTACATCAACTTAGAAGCATCATCTGTGTTTTACTATGGTGCTTTTAGTGTCTCCGCATACCGCAGCCAGCGACTTAGCTTTGCACACGATACGTACAACCATTTTAGAGAGAAGAGCGGCCAATGTGACGATCTGGCTTTAAGTCGATTCGATAACAAATGACGAAAACGGACCGATTTCTCAGGTTCTTACTACATATGAAAATTTTTCACATTCTCCCGTGCAAGGGGCTGTTAGTCCTCGATTGATACAAATTCTTAAGTTCCTAGCTCATGTCCAAGGCACCAAAGAAGGGTAAAAAGTCAATAATCGACACGTAAAACTTGAATTGTACTACTTCTTACAGGCTATTACATCAACTTAGAAGCTTCATCTGTGTTCTACTATGGTGCTTATAGTGTCTCCGCATACCACAGCACGCGACATAGCTTTTCAGACAATAAGTACAACCCTTTCAGAGAGAAGAGCGGCCAATTTGACGATCTGGCTCTAAGTCGATTCGATAACAAACGACGAAAACGGACGGATTTCTCAGGTTTTTACTACATATGACCACTTTGCACATTCTCCCGTGCAACGCGGCTGCTAGTCCCACTTTCATGCAAAATCTTAAGTTCCTAGCTCATGTCCAAGGTACCAAAGAAGGGTAAAAAGTCAATAATCGATACCTAAAACTTGAATTGTACTACTTCTTACTGGCTATACATCAACTTAGAATCTTCATCTGTGTTCTACTATGGTGCTTTTGGTGTCTTCGCATACTGCAGCACGCGACATAGCTATTCAGACGATAAGTACAACCATTTTAGAGAGAAGAGCGGCCAATGTGACGATCGGGCTTTAAGTCGATTCGATAACAAATGACCAAATCTGACGGATTTTTCAGGTTTTTACTACATATGAACACATTTCACATTCTCCCGTGCAACTCGGCTGCTAGTCCTCCTTTCATGCAGAATCTTAAGGTACTAGCTCATGTCCAAGACAGCAAAGAAAGGTAAAAAGTCAATAATCGATACCAAAAACTTGAATTGTACTACTTCTTACTGGCTATACATCAACTTAGAAGCTTCATCTGTGTTCTACTATGGTGCTTTTAGTGTCTCCACATACCGCAGCACGCGACATAGCTTTGCAGACAATAAATGTAACCGTTTCAGACAGAAGAGCGGCTAATGTGACGATCTGGCTTTAAGTCGATTCGATAACAAATGACGAAACCGGACAGATTTCTCAGGTTTTTACTACATATGAAAACTTTTCACATTCTCCCGTGCAACGGGGCTGCTAGTCCTCCTTTGATGCAAATTCTAAAGTTCCTAGCTCATGTCCAAGGCACCAAAGAAGGGTAAAAAGTCAATAATCGATATGTAAAACTTGAATTGTACTACTTCTTACTGGGTATTACATCAACTTAGAAGCTTAATCTGTGTTGTACTATGGTGCTTATAGTGTCTCCGCATACCACAGCACGCGACATAGCTTTGCAGACAATAAGTACAACCCTTTCAGAGAGAAGAGCGGCCAATGTGACGATCTGGCTTCAAGTCGATTCGATAACAAACGACGAAAACGGACGTATTTCTCAAGTTTTTACTACATATGAACACTTTTCACATTCTCCCGTGCAACTCGGCTCCTAGTCCTCCTTTCATGCAGAGCCTTAAGGTCCTAGCTCATGTCGAAGGCACCAAAGCCAGCTAAAAAGTCAGTAATCGATACCTGAAACTTGAATTGTACTACTTCTTACTGGCAATTACATCAACTTAGAAGCTTCATCTGTGTTCTACTATTGTGCTTTTGGTGTCTTCGCGTACTGCAGCGCGCGACATAACTTTTCAGACGATAAGTACAACCATTTTAGAGACAAGAGCGGCCAATGTGACGATCGGGCTTTAAGTCGATTCGATAACAAATGACGAAAATAGACGGATTTCTCAGGTTTTTACTACATATGAAAACTTTTCACATTCTCCCGTGCAACGGGGCTGCTAGTCCTCCTTTGATGCAAATTCTTAAGTTCCTAGCTCATGTCCAAGGCACCAAAGAAGGGTAAAAAGTCAATAATCGATACCCAAAGCTTGAATTTTTCTACTTCTTACTGGCTATTACATCAACTTAGAAACTTCATCTGTGTTCTACTATGGTGCTTCTAGTGTCTCCGCATACCGCATCACGCGACATAGCTTTGCAGACGATAAATGCAACAGTTTCAGACAGAAGTGCGGTGAGTGTGACGATCTGGCTTTAAGTCGATTCGATAACAAATGATGAAAACGGACGGATTTCTGAGGTTTTTACTACATACGAACGCTTTTCACATTCTCCCGTGCAACGCGGCTGCTACTCCTCCTTTCATGCAAAATCATAAGTTCCTAGCTCATGTCCAAGGCACCAAAGAAGGGTAAAAAGTCAATAATCGATACCTAAAGCTTGAATTTTTTTACTTCTTACTGGCTATTACATCAACTTAGAAGCTTCATCTGTGATTTACTATGGTGCTTTTAGTGTCTCCGCATACCGCAGCAAGCGACTTAGCTTTGCACACGATACGTACAACCATTTTAGAGAGAAGAGCGGCCAATGTGACGATCTGGCTTTAAGTCGATTCGATAACAAATGACGAAAACGGACGGATTTCTCAGGTTCTTACTACATATGAATATTTTTCACATTCTCCCGTGCAACGCGGCTGCTACTCCTCCTTTCATGCAAAATCATAAGTTCCTAGCTCATGTCCAAGGCACCAAAGAAGGGTAAAAAGTCAATAATCGATACCTAAAGCTTGAATTTTTTTACTTCTTACTGGCTATTACATCAACTTAGAATCTTCTTCTGTGTTCTACTATGGTGCTTTTAGTGTCTCCGCATACCGCAGCACGCGACATAGCTTTGCAGACGATAAATGTAACCGTTTCAGACAGAAGTGCGGCCAGTGTGACGATCTGGCTTTAAGTCGATTCGATAACAAATGACGAAAACGGACGGATTTCTCAGGTTTTTGCTACATATGAACACTTTTCACATTCTCCCGTGCAACGCCGATGCTAGTCCTCCTTTCATGCAAAATCATAAGTTCCTAGCTCATGTCCAAGGCATCAAAGAAGGGTAAAAAGTCAATAATCGACACGTAAAACTTGAATTGTACTACTTCTTACTGGGTATTACATCAACTTAGAAGCTTCATCTGTGTTCTACTATGGTGCTTATAGTGTCTCCGCATACCACAGCACGCGACATAGCTTTTCAGACAATAAGTACAACCCTTTCAGAGAGAAGAGCGGCCAATGTGACGATCTGGCTCTAAGTCGATTCGATAACAAACGACGAAAACGGATGGATTTCTCAGGTTTTTACTACATATGACCACTTTGCACATTCTCCCGTGCAATGCGGCTGATAGTCCCACTTTCATGCAAAATCTTAAGTTCCTAGCTCATGTCCAAGGTACCAAAGAAGGGTAAAAAGTCAATAATCGATACCTAAAACTTGAATTGTACTACTTCTTACTGGCTATACATCAACTTAGAATCTTCATCTGTGTTCTACTATGGTGCTTTTGGTGTCTTCGCATACTGCAGCACGCGACATAGCTTTTCAGACGATAAGTACAACCATTTTAGAGAGAAGAGCGGCCAATGTGACGATCGGGCTTTAAGTCGATTCGATAACAAATGACCAAATCTGACAGATTTTTCAGGTTTTTACTACATATGAACACTTTTCACATTCTCCCGTGCAACTCGGCTGCTAGTCCTCCTTTCATGCAGAATCTTAAGGTTCTAGCTCATGTCCAAGACAGCAAAGAAAGGTAAAAAGTCAATAATCGATACCAAAAACTTGAATTGTACTACTTCTTACTGGCTATACATCAACTTAGAAGCTTCATCTGTGTTCTACTATGGTGCTTTTAGTGTCTCCGCATACCGCAGCACGCGACATAGCTTTGCAGACAATAAATGTAACCGTTTCAGGCAGAAGAGCGGCCAATGTGACCATCTGGCTTTAAGTCGATTCGATAACAAATGACGAAAGCGGACAGATTTGTCAGGTTTTTACTACATATGAAAACTTATCACACTCTCCCGTGCAACGGGGCTGCTAGTCCTCCTTTGATGCAAAATCTTAAGTTACTAGCTCATGTCCAAGGCACCAAAGAAGGCTAAAAAGTCAATAATCGATACCTAAATCTTGAATTTTGTTACTTCTTACTGGCTATTACATCAACTTAGAAGCTTCATCTGTGTTCTACTATGGTGCTTTTAGTGTCTCCGCATACCGCAGCACGCGACTTAGCTTTGCAGACGATAAATTTAACCGTTTCAGACAGAAGTGCGGCCAGTGTGACGATCTGGCTTTAAGTCGATTCGATAACAAATAAGGAAAACGGACAGATTTGTCAGGTTTTTACTACATATGAACGCTTTTCACATTCTCCCGTGCAACGCGGCTGCTAGTCCTCCTTTCATGCAATATCATAAGTTCCTACCTCAAGTCCAAATCACCAAAGAAGGGTAAAAAGTCAATAACCTATACCTAAAACTTGAATTGTACTACTTCTTACTGGCTATTACATTAACTTAGAAACTTCATCTGTGTTCTACTATGGTGCTCTTAGTGTCTCCACATACCGCAGCACGCGACATGGCTTTGCAGACGATAAATGTAACCGTTTCAGACAGAAGTACGGCCAATGTGACGATCTGGCTTTAAGTCGATTCGATAACAAATAAGGAAAACGGACGGATTTCTCAGGTTTTTACTACATACGAACGCTTTTCACATTCTCCCGTGCAACGCGGCTGCTAGTCCTCCTTTCATGCAAAATCATAAGGTCCTAGCTCATGTCCAAGGCACCAAAGCCATCTAAAAAGTCAATAATCGATACCTAAAACTTGAACTGTACTACTTCTTACTGGCTATTACATCAACTTAGAAGCTTCATCTGTGTTCTACTATGGTGCTTTTAGTGTTTCCGCATAACGCAGCACGCGACATAGCCTTGCAGACGATAAGTACAACCGTTTCAGACAGAAGTACGGCCAACGTGACGATCTGGCTTTAAGTCGATTCGATAACAAATAAGGAAAACGGACGGATTTCTCAGGTTTTTACTACATACGAACGCTTTTCACATTCTCCCGTGCAACGCGGCTGCTAGTCCTCCTTTCATGCAAAATCATAAGGTCCTAGCTCATGTCCAAGGCACCAAAGCCATCTAAAAAGTCAATAATCGATACCTAAAACTTGAACTTTACTACTTCTTACTGGCTATTACATCAACTTAGAAGCTTCATCTGTGTTCTACTATGGTGCTTTTAGTGTTTCCGCATAACGCAGCACGCGACATAGCCTTGCAGACGATAAGTACAACCGTTTCAGAGAGAAGAGCGGCCAATGTGACGATCTGGCTTCAAGTCGATTCGATAACAAACGACGAAAATAGACGGATTTCTCAGGTTTTTACTACATATGAACACTTTTCACATTCTCCCGTGCAACTCGGCTGCTAGTCATCCTTTCATGCAGAATCTTAAGGTCCTAGCTCATGTCCAAGACAGCAAAGAAGGGTAAAAAGTCAATAATCGATACCTAAAACTTGAATTGTACTACTTCTTACTGGCTATACATCAACTTAGAAGCTTCATCTGTGTTCTACTATGGTGCTTTTAGTGTCTCCGCATACCGCAGCACGCGACATAGCTTTGCAGACAATAAATGTAACCGTTTCAGACAGAAGAGCGGCCAATGTGACGATCTGGCTCTAAGTCGATTCGATAACAAATGACGAAAGCGGACAGATTTCTCAGGTTTTTACTACATATGAAAACTTTTCACATTCTCCCGTGCAACGGGGCTGCTAGTCCTCCTTTGATGCAAATTCTAAAGTTCCTAGCTCATGTCCAAGGCACCAAAGAAGGGTAAAAAGTCAATAATCGATATGTAAAACTTGAATTGTACTACTTCTTACTGGGTATTACATCAACTTAGAAGCTTAATCTGTGTTGTACTATGGTGCTTATAGTGTCTCCGCATACCACAGCACGCGACATAGCTTCGCAGACAATAAGTACAACCCTTTCAGAGAGAAGAGCGGCCAATGTGACGATCTGGCTTCAAGTCGATTCGATAACAAACGACGAAAACGGACGGATTTCTCAGGTTTTTACTACATATGAACACTTTTCACATTCTCCCGTGCAACTCGGCTCCTAGTCCTCCTTTCATGCAGAACCTTAAGGTCCTAGCTCATGTCGAAGGCACCAAAGCCAGCTAAAAAGTCAATAATCGATACCTGAAACTTGAATTGTACTACTTCTTACTGGCAATTACATCAACTTAGAAGCTTCATCTGTGTTCTACTATGGTGCTTTTGGTGTCTTCGCGTACTGCAGCGCGCGACATAGCTTTTCAGACGATAAGTACAACCATTTTAGAGACAAGAGCGGCCAATGTGACGATCGGGCTTTAAGTCGATTCGATAACAAATGACGAAAATAGACGGATTTCTCAGGGTTTTACTACATATGAAAACTTTTCACATTCTCCCGTGCAACGGGGCTGCTAGTCCTCCTTTGATGCAAATTCTTAAGTTCCTAGCTCATGTCCAAGGCACCAAAGAAGGGTAAAAAGTCAATAATCGATACCCAAAGCTTGAATTTTTCTACTTCTTACTGGCTATTACATCAACTTAGAAACTTCATCTGTGTTCTACTATGGTGCTTCTAGTGTCTCCGCATACCGCATCACGCGACATAGCTTTGCAGACGATAAATGCAACCGTTTCAGACAGAAGTGCGGTGAGTGTGACGATCTGGCTTTAAGTCGATTCGATAACAAATGATGAAAACGGACGGATTTCTGAGGTTCTTACTACATACGAACGCTTTTCACATTCTCCCGTGCAACGCGGCTGCTACTCCTCCTTTCATGCAAAATCATAAGTTCCTAGCTCATGTCCAAGGCACCAAAGAAGGGTAAAAAGTCAATAATCGATACCTAAAGCTTGAATTTTTTTACTTCTTACTGGCTATTACATCAACTTAGAAGGTTCATCTGTGATTTACTATGGTGCTTTTAGTGTCTCCGCACACCGCAGCAAGCGACTTAGCTTTGCACACGATACGTACAACCATTTTAGAGAGAAGAGCGGCCAATGTGACGATCTGGCTTTAAGTCGATTCGATAACAAATGACGAAAACGGACCGATTTCTCAGGTTTTTACTACATATGAATATTTTTCACATTCTCCCGTGCAACGCGGCTGTTAGTCCTCGATTGATGCAAAATCTTAAATTCCTAGCTCATGTCCAAGGCACCAAAGAAGGGTAAAAAGTCAATAATCGACACGTAAAACTTGAATTGTACTACTTCTTACTGGGTATTACATCAGCTTAGAAGCTTCATCTGTGTTGTACTATGGAGCTTATAGTGTCTCCGCATACCACAGCACGCGACATAGCTTTTCAGACAATAAGTACAACCCTTTCAGAGAGAAGAGCGGCCAATGTGACGATCTGGCTTTAAGTCGATTCGATAACAAACGACGAAAACGGACGGATTTCTCAGGTTTTTACTACGTATGAACACTTTTCACATTCTCCCGTGCAACTCGGCTCCTAGTCCTCCTTTCATGCAGAACCTTAAGGTCCTAGCTCATGTCGAAGACACCAAAGCCAGCTAAAAAGTCAATAATCGATACCTGAAACTTGAATTGTACTACTTCTTACTGGCAATTACATCAACTTAGAAGCTTCATCTGTGTTCTATTGTGGTGCTTTTAGTGACTCCGCATACCGCAGCACGCGACATAGCTTTGCAGACGATAATTACAACCGTTTCAGAGAGAAGAGCGGCCAATGTGACGATCTGGCTTTAAGTCGATTCGATAACAAATGACGAAAACGGACGGATTTCTCAGGTTTTTACTACATATGACCACTTTGCACATTCTCCCGTGCAACGCGGCTGCTAGTCCCAGTTTCATGCAAAATCTTAAGTTCCTAGCTCATGTCCAAGGTACCAAAGAAGGGTAAAAAGTCAATAATCGATACCTAAAACTTGAATTGTACTACTTCTTACTGGCTATACATCAACTTAGAATCTTCATCTGTGTTCTACTATGGTGCTTTTGGTGTCTTCGCATACTGCAGCACGCTACATATCTTTTCAGACGATAAGTACAACCATTTTAGAGAGAAGAGCGGCCAATGTGACGATCGGGCTTTAAGTCGATTCGATAACAAATGACGAATTCTGACGGATTTTTCAGGTTTTTACTACATATGAACACTTTTCACATTCTCCCGTGCAACTCAGCTGCTAGTCCTCCTTTCATGCAGAATCTTAAGGTCCTAGCTCATATCCAAGACAGCAAAGAAGGGTAAAAAGTCAATAATCGATACCAAAAACTTGAATTGTACTACTTCTTACTGGCTATACAACAACTTAGAAGCTTCATCTGTGTTCTACTATGGTGCTTTTAGTGTCTCCGCATACCGCAGCACGCGACATAGCTTTGCAGACAATAAATGTAACCGTTTCAGGCAGAAGAGCGGCCAATGTGACGATCTGGCTTTAAGTCGATTCGATAACAAATGACGAAAGCGGACAGATTTGTCAGGTTTTTACTACATATGAAAACTTATCACACTCTCCCGTGCAACGGGGCTGCTAGTCCTCCTTTGATGCAAAATCTTAAGTTCCTAGCTCATGTCCAAGGCACCAAAGAAGGGTAAAAAGTCAATAATCGATACCTAAAACTTGAATTTTGTTACTTCTTACTGGCTATTTCATCAACTTAGAAGCTTCATCTGTGTTCCACTATGGTGCTTTTAGTGTCTCCGCATACCGCAGCACGCGACATAGCTTTGCAGACGATAAATTTAACCGTTTCAGACAGAAGTGCGGCCAGTGTGACGATCTGGCTTTAAGTCGATTCGATAACAAATAAGGAAAACGGACAGATTTGTCAGGTTTTTACTACATATGAACGCTTTTCACATTCTCCCGTGCAACGCGGCTGCTAGTCCTCCTTTCATGCAATATCATAAGTTCCTAGCTCAAGTCCAAGGCACCAAAGAAGGGTAAAAAGTCAATAACCTATACCTAAAACTTGAATTGTACTACTTCTTACTGGCTATTACATTAACTTAGAAACTTCATCTGTGTTCTACTATGGTGCTTTTAGTGTCTCGACATACCGCAGCACGCGACATGGCTTTGCAGACGATAAATGTAACCGTTTCAGACAGAAGTACGGCCAATGTGACGATCTGGCTTTAAGTCGATTCGATAACAAATAAGGAAAACGGACGGATTTCTCAGGTTTTTACTACATACGAACGCTTTTCACATTCTCCCGTGCAACGCGGCTGCTAGTCCTCCTTTCATGCAAAATCATAAGGTCCTAGCTCATGTCCAAGGCACCAAAGCCATCTAAAAAGTCAAT
The DNA here is from genome assembly GCF_023897955.1 of Schistocerca gregaria. Classification (NCBI taxonomy): domain Eukaryota; kingdom Metazoa; phylum Arthropoda; class Insecta; order Orthoptera; family Acrididae; genus Schistocerca; species Schistocerca gregaria. Next base: position 3,739,360 of record NW_026061947.1, on the reverse strand, counting down.
AATCGATACCTAAAACTTGAACTGTACTACTTCTTACTGGCTATTACATCAACTTAGAAGCTTCATCTGTGTTCTACTATGGTGCATTTAGTGTTTCCGCATAACGCAGCACGCGACATAGCCTTGCAGACGATAAGTACAACCGTTTCAGAGAGAAGAGCGGCCAATGTGACGATCTGGCTTTAAGTCGATTCGATAACAAATGACGAAAACGGACAGATTTCTCAGGTTCTTACTACATATGAAAATTTTTCACATTCTCCCGTGCAACGCGGCTGTTAGTCCTCGTTTGATGCAAAATCTTAAGTTCCTAGCTCATGTCCAAGGCACCAAAGAAGGGTAAAAAGTCAATAATCGATATGTAAAACTTGAATTGTACTACTTCTTACTGGGTATTACATCAACTTAGAAGCTTAATCTGTGTTGTACTATGGTGCTTATAGTGTCTCCGCATACCACAGCACGCGACATAGCTTTGCAGACAATAAGTACAACCCTTTCAGAGAGAAGAGCGGCCAATGTGACGATCTGGCTTCAAGTCGATTCGATAACAAACGACGAAAACGGACGCATTTCTTTTTACTACATATGAACACTTTTCACATTCTCCCGTGCAACTCGGCTCCTAGTCCTCCGTTCATGCAGAACCTTAAGGTCCTAGCTCATGTCGAAGGCACCAAAGCCAGCTAAAAAGTCAATAATCGATACCTGAAACTTGAATTGTACTACTTCTTACTGGCAATTACATCAACTTAGAAGCTTCATCTGTGTTCTACTATGGTGCTTTTGGTGTCTTCGCATACTGCAGCGCGCGACATAGCTTTTCAGACGATAAGTACAACCATTTTAGAGACAAGAGCGGCCAATGTGACGATCGGGCTTTAAGTCGATTCGATAACAAATGACGAAAATAGACGGATTTCTCAGGTTTTTACTACATATGAACACTTTTCACATTCTCCCGTGCAACTCGGCTGCTAGTCATCCTTTCATGCAGAATCTTAAGGTCCTAGCTCATGTCCAAGACAGCAAAGAAGGGTAAAAAGTCAATAATCGATACCTAAAACTTGAATTGTACTACTTCTTACTGGCTATACATCAATTTAGAAGCTTCATCTGTGTTCTACTATGGTGCTTTTAGTGTCTCCGCATACCGCAGCACGCGACATAGCTTTGCAGACAATAAATGTAACCGTTCCAGACAGAAGAGCGGCCAATGTGACGATCTGGCTTTAAGTCGATTCGATAACAAATGACGAAAGCGGACAGATTTCTCAGGTTTTTACTACATATGAAAACTTTTCACATTCTCCCGTGCAACGGGGCTGCTAGTCCTCCTTTGATGCAAATTCTTAAGTTCCTAGCTCATGTCCAAGGCACCAAAGAAGGGTAAAAAGTCAATAATCGATACCCAAAGCTTGAATTTTTCTACTTCTTAGTGGCTATTACATCAACTTAGAAACTTCATCTGTGTTCTACTATGGTGCATCTAGTGTCTCCGCATACCGCATCACGCGACATAGCTTTGCAGACGATAAATGCAACCGTTTCAGACAGAAGTGCGGTGAGTGTGACGATCTGGCTTTAAGTCGATTCGATAACAAATGATGAAAACGGACGGATTTCTGAGGTTTTTACTACATACGAACGCTTTTCACATTCTCCCGTGCAACGCGGCTGCTAGTTCCTTTCATGCAAAATCATAAGGTCCTAGCTCAAGTCCAAGGCACCAAAGCCATCTAAAAAGTCAATAATCGATACCTAAAACTTGAACTGTACTACTTCTTACTGGCTATTACATCAACTTAGAAGCTTCATCTGTGTTCTACTATGGTGCTTTTAGTGTTTCCGCATAACACAGCAAGCGACATAGCCTTGCAGACGATAAGTACAACCGTTTCAGAGAGAAGAGCGGCCAATGTGACGATCTGGCTTTAAGTCGATTCGATAACAAACGACGAAAACAGACGGATTTCTCAGGTTTTTTCTACATATGAACACTTTTCACATTCTCCCGTGCAACTCGGCTCCTAGTCCTCCTTTCATGCAGAACCTTAAGGTCCTAGCTCATGTCGAAGGCACCAAAGCCAGCTAAAATGTCAATAATCGATACCTGAAACTTGAATTGAACTACTTCTTACTGGCAATTACATCAACTTAGAAGCTTCATCTGTGTTCTACTATGGTGCTTTTGGTGTCTTCGCATACTGCAGCACGCGACATAGCTTTTCAGACGATAAGTACAACCATTTTAGAGAGAAGAGCGGCCAATGTGACGATCGGGCTTTAAGTCGATTCGATAACAAATGACGAAATCGGACGGATTTCTCAGGTTTTTACTACATATGTACACTTTTCACATTCTCCCGTGCAACTCGGCTGCTAGTCCTCCTTTCATGCAGAATCTTAAGGTCCTAGCTCATGTCCAAGACAGCAAAGAAGGGTAAAAAGTCAATAATCGATACCTGAAACTTGAATTGTACTACTTCTTACTGGCTATAAATCAACTTAGAAGCTTCATCTGTGTTCTACTATGGTGCTTTTAGTGTCTCCGCATACCGCAGCACGCGACATAGCTTTGCAGACAATAAATGTAACCGTTTCAGACAGAAGAGCGGCCAATGTGACGATCTGGCTTTAAGTCGATTCGATAATAAATGACGAAAGCGGACAGATTTCTCAGGTTTTTACTACATATGAAAACTTTTCACATTCTCCCGTGCAACGGGGCTGCTAGTCCTCCTTTGATGCAAAATCTTAAGTTCCTAGCTCATGTCCAAGGGACCAAAGAAGGGTAAAAAGTCAATAATCGATACCTAAAACTTGAATTTTGCTACTTCTTACTGGCTATTACATCAACTTAGAAGCTTCATCTGTGTTCTACTATGGTTTTTTTAGTGTCTCCGCATACCGCAGCACGCGACATAGCTTTGCAGACGATAAAGGTAACTGTTTCAGACAGAAGTGCGGCCAGTGTGACGATCTCGCTTTAAGTCGTTTCGATTACAAATAAGGAAAACGGACGGATTTCTCAGGTTTTTGCTACATATGAACACTTTTCACATTCTCCCGTGCAAAGCCGATGCTAGTCCTCCGTTCATGCAAAATCATAAGTTCCTGGCTCATGTCCAAGGCATCAAAGAAGGGTAAAAAGTCAATAATCGATACCTAAAACTTGAATTGTACTACTTCTTACCGGCTATTACATCAACTTAGAAGCTTCATCTGTGTTCTACTATGGTGCTTTTAGTGTCTCCGCATACCACAGCACGCGACATAGCTTTGCAGACGACAAGTACAACCGTTTCAGAGAGAAGAGCGGTCAATGTGACGATCTGGCTTTAAGTCGATTCGATAACAAATGACGAAAACGGACAGATTTCTCAGGTTTTAACTACTTATGAAAACTTTTCACATTCTCCCGTGCAACGCGGCTGCTAATCCTCCTTTCATGCAAAACCTTACGTTCCTAGCTCATGTATAAGGCAACAAAGACGGGTAGAAAGTCAATAATGGATACCTAAATCTTGAATTGTACTACTTCTTACTGGCTTCTACATCAATTTAGAAGCTTCGTGAGTGTTCTACTATGGTGTTTTTAGTGTCTCCGCATACCGCAGCACGCGACATAGCTTTGCAGACGAAAAATGCAACCATTTCAGAGAAAAGAGCGGCCAATGTGACGATCTGGCTTTAAGTCGATTCGATAACAAATGATGAAAACGGACGGATTTCTCAGTATTTTACTACATACGAACGCTTTTCACATTCTCCCGTGCAACGGGGCTGCTAGTCCTCCTTTGATGCAAAGTCTTAAGTTCGTAGCTCATGTCGAAGGCACCAAAGAAGGGTAAAAAGTCAATAATCTATACCTAAAGCTTGAATTTTTCTACTTCTTACTGGCTATTACATCAACTTAGAAACTTCATCTGTGTTCTACTATTAAGCTTTTAGTGTCTCCGCATACCGCAGCACGCGACATAGCTTTGCAGACGATAAATGCAACCGTTTCCGACAGAAGTGCGGTCAGTGTGACGATCTGGCTTCAAGTCGATTTGATAACAAATGACCAAAACGGACAGATTTCTCAGGTTTTTAATACTTATGAAAACTTTTCACATTCTCCCGTGCACCGCGGCTGCTAGTCATCCTTTCATGCAAATCCTTAAGGTCCTAGATCATGTCCAAGGCACCAAAGATAGCTAAAAAGTCAATAATCGATACCTAAAACTTGAACTGTACTACTTCTTACTGGCTATTACATCAACTTAGAAGCTTCATCTGTGTTCTACTATGGTGCTTTTAGTGTCTCCGCATACCGCAGCACGCGACATAGCTTTGCAGACAATAAATGTAACCGTTTCAGACAGAAGAGCGGCCAATGTGACGATCTGGCTTTAAGTCGATTCGATAATAAATGACGAAAGCGGACAGATTTCTCAGGTTTTTACTACATATGAACACTTTTCACATTCTCCCGTGCAACGCGGATGCTACTCCTCCTTTCATGCAAAATCATAAGTTCCTAGCTCATGTCCAAGGCACCAAAGAAGGGAAAAAGTCAATAATCGATACCTAAAACTTGAATAGTACTACTACTTACTGGCTATTACATCAACTTAGAAGCTTCATCTGTGTTCTACTATGGTGCTTTTAGTGTCTCCTCATACCGCAGCACGCGATATAGCTTTGCAGACGACAAGTACAACCGTTTCAGAGAGAAGAGCGGCCAATGTGACGATCTGGCTTTAAGTCGATTCGATAACAAATGACGAAAACGGACAGATTTCTCATGTTTTTACTACTTATGAAAACTTTTCACATTCTCAAGTGTAACGCGGCTGCTAATCCTCCTTTCATGCAAAATCATAAGTTCCTAGCTCATGTCCAAGGCACCAAAGCCATCTAAAAAGTCAATAATCGATACCTAAAACTTGAACTGTACTACTTCTTACTGGCTATTACATCAACTTAGAAGCTTCATCTGTGTTCTACTATGGTGCTTTTAGTGTTTCCGCATAACGCAGCACGCGACATAGCTTTGCAGACGATAAGTACAACCGTTTCTGAGAGAAGAGCGGCCAATGTGACGATCTGGCTTTAAGTCGATTCGATAACAAATGACGAAAACGGACGGATTTCTCAATTTTTTACTACTTATGAAAACATTTCACATTCTCCCGTGCAACGCGGCTGCTGGTCCTCCTTTCATGCAAAACCTTAAGTTCCTAGCTCATGTCCAAGGCACCAAAGAAGGGTAAAAAGTCAAGAATGGATACCTAAAACTTGAATAGTACTACTTCTTACTGGCTATTACATCAACTTAGAAGCTTCATCTGTGTTCTACTATGGTGCTTTTAGTGTCTCCGCATACCGCAGCACGCGACATAGCTTTGCAGACGATAAATGTAACCGGTTCAGACAGAAGTGCGGCCAGTGTGGCGATCTGGCTTTAAGTCGATTCGATAACAAATAACTAAAACGGACGGATTTCTCAGGTTTTTGCTACATATGAACACTTTTCACATTCTCCCGTGCAACGCGGCTGCTAGTCCTCCTTTCATGCAAAATCATAAGTTCCTAGCTCATGTCCAAGGCACCAAAGCCATCTAAAAAGTCAATAATCGATACCTAAAACTTTAATAGTACTACTACTTACTGGCTATTACATCAACTTAGAAGCTTCATCTGTGTTCTACTATGGTGCTTTTAGTGTCTCCACATACCGCAGCACGCGATATAGCTTTGCAGACGACAAGTACAACGGTTTCAGAGAGAAGAGCGGCCAATGTGACGATCTGGCTTTAAGTCGATTCGATAACAAATGACGAAAACGGACAGATTTCTCATGTTTTTACTACTTATGAAAACTTTTCACATTCTCCCGTGCAACGCGGCTGCTAATCCTCCTTTCATGCAAAACCTTAAGTTCCTAGCTCATGTATAAGGCAACAAAGAAGGGTAAAAAGTCAATAATGGATACCTAAAACTTGAATAGTACTACTTCTTACTGGCTATTACATCAATTTAGAAGCTTCATCTGTGTTCTACTATGGTGCTTTAAGTGTCTCCGCATACCGCAGCACGCGACATAGCTTTGCAGACGAAAAATACAACCATTTCAGAAAGAAGAGCGGCCAATGTGACGATCTGGCTTTAAGTCGATTCGATAACAAATGACGAAAACGGACAGATTTCTCAGGTTTTTACTACATCTGAAAACTTTTCACATTCTCCCGTGCAACGCGGCTGCTAGTCCTCCTTTGATGCAAAATCTTAAGTTCCTAGCTCATGTCGAAGGCACCAAAGATGGGTAAAAAGTCAATAATCGATACCTAAAGCTTGAATTTTTCTACTTCTTACTGGCTATTACATCAACTTAGAAGCTTCATCTGTGTTCTACTATCGTGCTTTTAGTGTTTCCGCATACCGCAGCACGCGACATAGCTTTGCAGACGATAAATGTAACCGTTTCAGACAGAAGTGCGGCCAGTGTGACGATCTGGCATTAAGTCGATTTGATAACACATGACGAAAACGGACGGATTTCTCAGGTTTTTACTACTTACGAACGCTTTTCACATTCTCCCGTGCAAAGCGGCTGCTAGTCCTCCTTTCATGCAATATCATAAGTTCCTAGCTCAAGTCCAAGGCACCAAAGAAGGGTAAAAAGTCAATAACCTATACCTAAAACTTGAATTGTACTACTTCTTACTGGCTATTACATCAACTTAGAAGCTTCATCTGTGTTCTACTATGGTGCTTTTAGTGTCTCCGCATACCGCAGCACGCGACATACCTTTGCAGACGATAAATGTAACCGTTTCAGACAGAAGTGCGGCCAGTGTGACGATCTGGCATTAAGTCGATTCGATAACACATGACGAAAACGGACGGATTTCTCAGGTTTTTACTACATACGAACGCTTTTCACATTCTCCCGTGCAACGCGGCTGCTAGTCCTCCTTTCATGCAATATCATAAGTTCCTAGCTCAAGTCCAAGGCACCAAAGAAGGTTAAAAAGTCAATAACCTATACCTAAAACTTGAATTGTACTACTTCTTACTGGCTATTACATCAGCTTAGAAGCTTCATCTGTGTTCTACTATGGTGCTTTTAGTGTTTCCGCATAACGCAGCACGCGACATAGCCTTGCAGACGATAAGTACAACCGTTTCAGTGACAAGAGCGGCCAATGTGACGATCTGGCTTTAAGTCGATTCGATAACAAATGACGAAAACGGACGGGTTTCTCAGGTTTTTATTACTTATGAAAACTTTTCACATTCTCCCGTGCAACGCGGCTGCTGGTCCTCCTTTCATGCAAAACCTTAGGTTCCTAGCTCATGTCCAAGGCACCAAAGAAGGGTAAAAAGTCAAGAATGGATACCTAAAACTTGAATTGTACTACTTCTTACTGGCTATTACATCAACGTAGATGCTTCATCTGTCTTCTACTATGGTGCTTTTAGCGTCTCCGCATACCGCAGCATGCGACATTGCTTTGCAGACGATAAGTACAACCGTTTCAGAGAGAAGAGCGGCCAATGTGACGATCTGGCTTTAAGTCGAGTCGATAACAAATAACGAAAACGGACGGATTTCTCAGGGATTTTACTACATATGAACACTTTTCACATTCTCCCGTGCAACGGGGCTGCTAGTCCTCCTTTGATGCAAAATCTTAAGTTCCTAGCTCATGTCCAAGGCACCAAAGAAGGGTAAAAAGTCAATAATCGATACCTAAAACATCAATTTTACTACATCTTACTGGCTATTACATCAACTTAGAAGCTTCATCTGTGTTCTACTATGGTGCTTTTAGTGTCTCCGCATACCGCAGCACGCGACATAGCTTTGCAGACGATAAATGTAACCGGTTCAGACAGAAGTGCGGCCAGTGTGACGATCTGGCATTAAGTCGATTCGATAACAAATAACTAAAACGGACGGATTTCTCAGGTTTTTGCTACATATGAACACTTTTCACATTCTCCCGTGCAACGCGGCTGCTACTCCTCCTTTCATGCAAAATCATAAGTTCCTAGCTCATGTCCAAGGCACCAAAGCCATCTAAAAAGTCAATAATCGATACCTAAAACTTTAATAGTACTACTACTTACTGGCTATTACATCAACTTAGAAGCTTCATCTGTGTTCTACTATGGTGCTTTTAGTGTCTCCGCATACCGCAGCACGCGATATAGCTTTGCAGACGACAAGTACAACGGTTTCAGAGAGAAGAGCGGCCAATGTGACGATCTGGCTTTAAGTCGATTCGATAACAAATGACGAAAACGGACAGATTTCTCATGTTTTTACTACTTATGAAAACTTTTCACATTCTCCCGTGCAACGCGGCTGCTAATCCTCCTTTCATGCAAAACCTTAAGTTCCTAGCTCATGTATAAGGCAACAAAGAAGGGTAAAAAGTCAATAATGGATACCTAAAACTTGAATTGTACTACTTCTTACTGGCTATTACATCAATTTAGAAGCTTCATCTGTGTTCTACTATGGAGCTTTTAGTGTCTCCGCATACCGCAGCACGCGACATAGCTTTGCAGACGAAAAATACAACCATTTCAGAAAGAAGAGCGGCCAATGTGACGATCTGGCTTTAAGTCGATTCGATAACAAATGACGAAAACGGACGGATTTCTCAGGTTTTTACTACATATGAACACTTTTCACATTCTCCCGTGCAACGCGGCTGCTAGTCCTCCTTTCATGCAAAATCATACGTTCCTAGCTCATGTCCAAGGCACCAAAGCCATCTAAAAAGTCAATAATCGATACCTAAAACTTGAACTGTACTACTTCTTACTGGCTATTACATCAACTTAGAAGCTTCATCTGTGTTCTACTATGGTGCTTTTAGTGTCTCCACATAACGCAGCACGCGGCATAGCTTTGCAGACGATAAGTACAACCGTTTCAGAGAGAAGAGCGGCCAATGTGACGATCTGGCTTTAAGTCCATTCGATAACAAATGACGAAAACGGACGGATTTCTCAGGTTTTTACTACTTATGAAAACTTTTCACATTCTCTCGTGCAACGCGGCTGCTGGTCCTCCTTTCATGCAAAACCTTAAGTTCCTAGCTCATGTCCAAGGCACCAAAGAAGGGTAAATAGTCAAGAATGGATACCTAAAACTTGAATTGTACTACTTCTTACTGGCTATTACCTCAACTTAGAAGCTTCATCTGTGTTCTACTATGGTTTTTTGAGTGTCTCCGCATACCGCAGCACGCGACATAGATTTGCAGACGATAAATGTAACAGTTTCAGACAGAAGTGCGGCCAATGTGACGATCTGGCTTTAAGTCGATTCGATAACAAATAACGAAAACGGATGGATTTCTCAGTTTTTTACTACATACGATCACTTTTCACATTCTCCAGTTCAACGCGGATGCTAGTCCTCCTTTCATGAAAAATCATAAGTTCCTAGCTCATGTCCAAGGCACCAAAGAAGGGAAAAAGTCAATAATCGATACCTAAAACTTGAATTGTACTGCTTCTTACTGGCTATTACATCGACTTAGAAGCTTCATCTGTGTTCTACTATGGTGCTTTTAGTGTCTCCGCATACCGCAGCACGCGACATAGCTTTGCAGACGATAATTACAAACTTTGTAGAGAGAAGAGCGGCCAATGTGACGATCTGGCTTTAAGTCGATTCGATAACAAATGACGAAAACGGACGGATTTCTCAGGCTTTTTGTACATATGAAAACTTTTCACATTCTCCCGTGCAACTCGGCTACTAGTCCTCCATTCATGCAGAATCTTAAGGTCCTAGCTCATGTCCAAGCCACCAAAGCCAGGTTAAAAGTCAATAATCGATACCTAAAACTTGAATTGTGCTACTTTTTACTGGGTATTACATCAACGTAGAAGCTTCATCTGTGTTCTACTATGGTGCTTTTAGTGTCTGCGCATACCGCAGCACGCGACATAGCTTTGCAGATGATAAGTACAACCGTTTCAGAGAGAAAAGCAGTCATTGTGACGATCTGGCTTTAAGTCGATTCGATAACAAATGACGAAAACGGACGGATGTCTCAGGTTTTTGCTACATATGAACACTTTCCACATTCTCCCGTGCAACGCGGCTGCTACTCCTCCTTCATGCAAAATCTTAAGTTCCTAGCTCATGTCCAAGGCACCAAAGAACGGTAAAAAGTCAATAATCGATACCTAAAACTTGAATTTTACTACTTCTTACTGTCTATTACATCAACATAGAACCTTCATATGTGTTCTACTATGGTTCTTTTAGTGTCTCCGCATCCCGCAGCATTCGACATAGCTTTGCAGACGATAAATGTAACCGTTTCAGTCAGAAGTGCGGTCAATGTGACGATCTGGCTTTAAGTCGATTCGATAACAAATGACGAAAACGGACGGATGTCTCAGGTTTTTGCTACATATGAACACTTTCCACATTCTCCCGTGCAACGCGGCTGCTGCTCCTCCTTTCATGCAAAATCATAAGTTCCTAGCTCATGTCCAAGGCACCAAAGAAGGGAAAAAGTCAATAATCGATACCTAAAACTTGAATAGTACTACTACTTACTGGCTATTACATCAACTTAGAAGCTTCATCTGTGTTACTATGGTGCTTTTAGTGTCTCCTCATACCGCAGCACGCGATATAGCTTTGCAGACGACAAGTACAACCGTTTCAGAGAGAAGAGCGGCCAATGTGACGATCTGGCTTTAAGTCGATTCGATAACAAATGACGAAAACGGACAGATTTCTCATGTTTTTACTACTTATGAAAACTTTTCACATTCTCAAGTGTAACGCGGCTGCTAATCCTCCTTTCATGCAAAATCATAAGTTCCTAGCTCATGTCCAAGGCACCAAAGCCATCTAAAAAGTCAATAATCGATACCTAAAACTTGAACTGTACTACTTCTTACTGGCTATTACATCAACTTAGAAGCTTCATCTGTGTTCTACTATGGTGCTTTTAGTGTTTCCGCATAACGCAGCACGCGACATAGCTTTGCAGACGATAAGTACAACCGTTTCTGAGAGAAGAGCGGCCAATGTGACGATCTGGCTTTAAGTCGATTCGATAACAAATGACGAAAACGGACGGATTTCTCAGGTTTTTACTACATATGAACACTTTTCACATTCTCCCGTGCAACGCGGCTGCTAGTCCTCCTTTCATGCAATATCATAAGTTCCTAGCTCAAGTCCAAGGCACCAAAGATGGGTAAAAAGTCAATAACCTATACATAAAACTTGAATTGTACTACTTCTTACTGGCTATTACATCAACTTAGAAGCTTCATCTGTGTTCTACTATGGTGCTTTTAGAGTCTCCGCATACCGCAGCACGCGACATAGCTTTGCAGACGATAAATGTAACCGTTTCAGACAGAAGTACGGCCAGTGTGACGATCTGGCTTTAAGTCGATTCGATAACAAATGACGAAAACGGACGGATTTCTCAGGTTTTTGCTACATATGAACACTTTTCACATTCTCCCGTGCAACGCGGCTGCTAGTCCTCCTTTCATGCAAAATCATAAGTTCCTAGCTCATGTCCAAGGCACCAAAGCCATCTAAAAAGTCAATAATCGATACCTAAAACTTGAACTGTTCTACTTCTTACTGGCTATTACATCAACTTCGAAGCTTCATCTGTGTTCTACTATGGTGCTTTTAGTGTTTCCGCATAACGCAGCACGCGACATAGCTTTGCAGACGATAAGTACAACCGTTTCAGAAAGAAGAGAGGCCAATGTGACGATCTGGCTTCAAGTCGATTCGATAACAAATGACGAAAACGGACGGATTTCTCAGGTTTTTACTACATATGAACACTTTTCACATTCTCCCGTGCAACGCGGCTGCTAGTCCTCCTTTCATGCAATATCATAAGTTCCTAGCTCAAGTCCAAGGCACCAAAGATGGGTAAAAAGTCAATAACCTATACCTAAAACTTGAATTGTACTACTTCTTACTGGCTATTACATCAACTTAGAAGCTTCATCTGTGTTCTACTATGGTGCTTTTAGAGTCTCCGCATACCGCAGCACGCGACATAGCTTTGCAGACGATAAATGTAACCGTTTCAGACAGAAGTACGGCCAGTGTGACGATCTGGCTTTAAGTCGATTCGATAACATATGACGAAAACGGACGGGTTTCTCAGGTTTTTACTACTTATGAAAACATTTCACATTCTCCCGTGCAACGCGGCTGCTGGTCCTCCTTTCATGCAAAACCTTAAGTTCCTAGCTCATGTCCAAGCCACCAAAGAAGGGTAAAAAGTCAAGAATGGATACCTAAAACTTGAATTGTACTACTTCTTACTGGCTATTACATCAACTTAGAAGCTTCATCTGTGTTCTACTATGGTGCTTTTAGTGTCTCCGCATACCGCAGCACGCGACATAGCTTTGCAGACGATAAATGTAACCGGTTCAGACAGAAGTGCGGCCAGTGTGGCGATCTGGCTTTAAGTCGATTCGATAACAAATAACTAAAACGGACGGATTTCTCAGGTGTTTGCTACATATGAACACTTTTCACATTCTCCCGTGCAACGCGGCTGCTAGTCCTCCTTTCATGCAAAATCATAAGTTCCTAGCTCATGTCCAAGGCACCAAAGCCATCTAAAAAGTCAATAATCGATACCTAAAACTTTAATAGTACTACTACTTACTGGCTATTACATCAACTTAGAAGCTTCATCTGTGTTCTACTATGGTGTTTTTAGTGTCTCCACATACCGCAGCACGCGATATAGCTTTGCAGACGACAAGTACAACGGTTTCAGAGAGAAGAGCGGCCAATGTGACGATCTGGCTTTAAGTCGATTCGATAACAAATGACGAAAACGGACAGATTTCTCATGTTTTTACTACTTATGAAAACTTTTCACATTCTCCCGTGCAACGCGGCTGCTAATCCTCCTTTCATGCAAAACCTTAAGTTCCTAGCTCATGTATAAGGCAACAAAGAAGGGTAAAAAGTCAATAATGGATACCTAAAACTTGAATAGTACTACTTATTACTGGCTATTACATCAATTTAGAAGCTTCATCTGTGTTCTACTATGGTGCTTTAAGTGTCTCCGCATACCGCAGCACGCGACATAGCTTTGCAGACGAAAAATACAACCATTTCAGAAAGAAGAGCGGCCAATGTGACGATATGGCTTTAAGTCGATTCGATAACAAATGACGAAAACGGACAGATTTCTCAGGTTTTTACTACATCTGAAAACTTTTCACATTCTCCCGTGCAACGCGGCTGCTAGTCCTCCTTTGATGCAAAATCTTAAGTTCCTAGCTCATGTCGAAGGCACCAAAGATGGGTAAAAAGTCAATAATCGATACCTAAAGCTTGAATTTTTCTACTTCTTACTGGCTATTACATCAACTTAGAAGCTTCATCTGTGTTCTACTATCGTGCTTTTAGTGTCTCCGCATACCGCAGCACGCGACATAGCTTTGCAGACGATAAATGTAACCGTTTCAGACAGAAGTGCGGCCAGTGTGACGATCTGGCATTAAGTCGATTTGATAACACATGACGAAAACGGACGGATTTCTCAGGTTTTTACTACTTACGAACGCTTTTCACATTCTCCCATGCAACGCGGCTGCTAGTCCTCCTTTCATGCAATATCATAAGTTCCTAGCTCAAGTCCAAGGCACCAAAGAAGGGTAAAAAGTCAATAACCTATACCTAAAACTTGAATTGTACTACTTCTTACTGGCTATTACATCAACTTAGAAGCTCTATCTGTGTTCTACTATGGTGCTTTTAGTGTCTCCGCATACCGCAGCACGCGACATACCTTTGCAGACGATAAATGTAACCGTTTCAGACAGAAGTGCGGCCAGTGTGACGATCTGGCATTAAGTCGATTCGATAACACATGACGAAAACGGACGGATTTCTCAGGTTTTTACTACATACGAACGCTTTTCACATTCTCCCGTGCAACGCGGCTGCTAGTCCTCCTTTCATGCAATATCATAAGTTCCTAGCTCAAGTCCAAGGCACCAAAGAAGGTTAAAAAGTCAATAACCTATACCTAAAACTTGAATTGTACTACTTCTTACTGGCTATTACATCAGCTTAGAAGCTTCATCTGTGTTCTACTATGGTGCTTTTAGTGTTTCCGCATAACGCAGCACGCGACATAGCCTTGCAGACGATAAGTACAACCGTTTCAGTGACAAGAGCGGCCAATGTGACGATCTGGCTTTAAGTCGATTCGATAACAAATGACGAAAACGGACGGGTTTCTCAGGTTTTTATTACTTATGAAAACTTTTCACATTCTCCCGTGCAACGCGGCTGCTGGTCCTCCTTTCATGCAAAACCTTAGGTTCCTAGCTCATGTCCAAGGCACCAAAGAAGGGTAAAAAGTCAAGAATGGATACCTAAAACTTGAATTGTACTACTTCTTACTGGCTATTACATCAACGTAGATGCTTCATCTGTCTTCTACTATGGTGCTTTTAGCGTCTCCGCATACCGCAGCATGCGACATTGCTTTGCAGACGATAAGTACAACCGTTTCAGAGAGAAGAGCGGCCAATGTGACGATCTGGCTTTAAGTCGAGTCGATAACAAATAACGAAAACGGACGGATTTCTCAGGGATTTTACTACATATGAACACTTTTCACATTCTCCCGTGCAACGGGGCTGCTAGTCCTCCTTTGATGCAAAATCTTAAGTTCCTAGCTCATGTCCAAGGCACCAAAGAAGGGTAAAAAGTCAATAATCGATACCTAAAACATCAATTTTACTACATCTTACTGGCTATTACATCAACTTAGAAGCTTCATCTGTGTTCTACTATGGTGCTTTTAGTGTCTCCGCATACCGCAGCACGCGACATAGCTTTGCAGACGATAAATGTAACCGGTTCAGACAGAAGTGCGGCCAGTGTGACGATCTGGCATTAAGTCGATTCGATAACAAATAACTAAAACGGACGGATTTCTCAGGTTTTTGCTACATATGAACACTTTTCACATTCTCCCGTGCAACGCGGCTGCTACTCCTCCTTTCATGCAAAATCATAAGTTCCTAGCTCATGTCCAAGGCACCAAAGCCATCTAAAAAGTCAATAATCGATACCTAAAACTTTAATAGTACTACTACTTACTGGCTATTACATCAACTTAGAAGCTTCATCTGTGTTCTACTATGGTGCTTTTAGTGTCTCCGCATACCGCAGCACGCGATATAGCTTTGCAGACGACAAGTACAACGGTTTCAGAGAGAAGAGCGGCCAATGTGACGATCTGGCTTTAAGTCGATTCGATAACAAATGACGAAAACGGACAGATTTCTCATGTTTTTACTACTTATGAAAACTTTTCACATTCTCCCGTGCAACGCGGCTGCTAATCCTCCTTTCATGCAAAACCTTAAGTTCCTAGCTCATGTATAAGGCAACAAAGAAGGGTAAAAAGTCAATAATGGATACCTAAAACTTGAATTGTACTACTTCTTACTGGCTATTACATCAATTTAGAAGCTTCATCTGTGTTCTACTATGGAGCTTTTAGTGTCTCCGCATACCGCAGCACGCGACATAGCTTTGCAGACGAAAAATACAACCATTTCAGAAAGAAGAGCGGCCAATGTGACGATCTGGCTTTAAGTCGATTCGATAACAAATGACGAAAACGGACGGATTTCTCAGGTTTTTACTACATATGAACACTTTTCACATTCTCCCGTGCAACGCGGCTGCTAGTCCTCCTTTCATGCAAAATCATACGTTCCTAGCTCATGTCCAAGGCACCAAAGCCATCTAAAAAGTCAATAATCGATACCTAAAACTGGAACTGTACTACTTCTTACTGGCTATTACATCAACTTAGAAGCTTCATCTGTGTTCTACTATGGTGCTTTTAGTGTCTCCGCATAACGCAGCACGCGGCTTAGCTTTGCAGACGATAAGTACAACCGTTTCAGAGAGAAGAGCGGCCAATGTGACGATCTGGCTTTAAGTCCATTCGATAACAAATGACGAAAACGGACGGATTTCTAAGGTTTTTACTACTTATGAAAACTTTTCACATTCTCTCGTGCAACGCGGCTGCTGGTCCTCCTTTCATGCAAAACCTTAAGTTCCTAGCTCATGTCCAAGGCACCAAAGAAGGGTAAATAGTCAAGAATGGATACCTAAAACTTGAATTGTACTACTTCTTACTGGCTATTACCTCAACTTAGAAGCTTCATCTGTGTTCTACTATGGTTTTTTGAGTGTCTCCGCATACCGCAGCACGCGACATAGATTTGCAGACGATAAATGTAACAGTTTCAGACAGAAGTGCGGCCAATGTGACGATCTGGCTTTAAGTCGATTCGATAACAAATAACGAAAACGGATGGATTTCTCAGTTTTTTACTACATACGATCACTTTTCACATTCTCCAGTTCAACGCGGATGCTAGTCCTCCTTCCATGAAAAATCATAAGTTCCTAGCTCATGTCCAAGGCACCAAAGAAGGGAAAAAGTCAATAATCGATACCTAAAACTTGAATTGTACTGCTTCTTACTGGCTATTACATCGACTTAGAAGCTTCATCTGTGTTCTACTATGGTGCTTTTAGTGTCTCCGCATACCGCAGCACGCGACATAGCTTTGCAGACGATAATTACAAACTTTGTAGAGAGAAGAGCGGCCAATGTGACGATCTGGCTTTAAGTCGATTCGATAACAAATGACGAAAACGGACGGATTTCTCAGGCTTTTTGTACATATGAAAACTTTTCACATTCTCCCGTGCAACTCGGCTACTAGTCCTCCATTCATGCAGAATCTTAAGGTCCTAGCTCATGTCCAAGCCACCAAAGCCAGGTTAAAAGTCAATAATCGATACCTAAAACTTGAATTGTGCTACTTTTTACTGGGTATTACATCAACGTAGAAGCTTCATCTGTGTTCTACTATGGTGCTTTTAGTGTCTGCGCATACCGCAGCACGCGACATAGCTTTGCAGATGATAAGTACAACCGTTTCAGAGAGAAAAGCAGTCATTGTGACGATCTGGCTTTAAGTCGATTCGATAACAAATGACGAAAACGGACGGATGTATCAGGTTTTTGCTACATATGAACACTTTCCACATTCTCCCGTGCAACGCGGCTGCTACTCCTCCTTCATGCAAAATCTTAAGTTCCTAGCTCATGTCCAAGGCACCAAAGAACGGTAAAAAGTCAATAATCGATACCTAAAACTTGAATTTTACTACTTCTTACTGTCTATTACATCAACATAGAACCTTCATATGTGTTCTACTATGGTTCTTTTAGTGTCTCCGCATCCCGCAGCATTCGACATAGCTTTGCAGACGATAAATGTAACCGTTTCAGTCAGAAGTGCGGTCAATGTGACGATCTGGCTTTAAGTCGATTCGATAACAAATGACGAAAACGGACGGATTTCTCAGGTTTTTAGTACATATGAACACTTTTCACATTCTCCCGTGCAGCGCGGTTGCTAGTCCTGCTTTCATGCAAAGTCTTAAGTACTTAGCTCATGTCCAAGGCACCAAAGAAGGGTACATAGTCAACAATCGATAACTAAACCTTGATTTGTACTACTTCTTACTGGCTATTACATCAACTTACAAGCTTCATCTGTGTTCTACCATGGTGCATTTAGTGTCTCCGCATATAGCAGCACGCGACATAGCTTTGCCGACGACAAGTACAACCGTTTCAGAGAAAAGGATGGCCAATGTGACGATCTGCCTTTAAGTCGATTCGACAACAAATGACAAAAAGTAACAGATTTCTCAAGTTTTTACTACATATGAACATTTTTCACTTTCTCCTGTGCAACTCGGCTGCTAGTCCTCCATTCATGCAGAATCTTAAGGTCTTAGTTCATGTCCAAGGCACCAAAGCCAGCTTAAAGGTCAATATTCCATGCCTAAAACTTGAATTGTACTACTTCTTACAGGCTATTACATCAACTAAGAAGCTTCATCTGTGTTCTGCTATGGTGCTTTTAGTGTTTCCGCATACCGCAGCACGCGACATAGCGTTGCAGACGATAATTGTAACTGTTTCAGACAGAAGTGCGGCCAATGTAACGATCTGGCTTTAAGTAGATTCGATAACAAAGGACGAAAACGGACGGATTTCTCAGGTTTTTACTACATATGAACACTTTTCACATTCTCCCGTGCAACAGGGCTACTAGTCCACATTTCATGCAAAATCGTAAGTTCCTAGCTCATGTCCAAGGCACCAAAGATTGGTAAACAGTCAATAATCGATCAATAAAACTTGAATTGTACTACTTCTTACTGGCTATTACATCAACTTAGAAGCTTCATCCGTGTTCTACTATGGTGCTTTTAGTGTCTCCGCATACCGCAGCACGCGACATAGCTTTACAGACGATAATTACAACCTTTGTAGAGAGAAGAGCGGCCAATGTTACGATCTGGCATTAAGTCGATTCGATAACAAATGACGAAAACGGCCGGATTTCTCAGGCTTTTTGTACATATGAACACTTTTCACATTCTTCCGTGCAACAGGGCTACTAGTCCTCATTTCATGCAAAATCTTAAGTTCCTAGCTCATGTCCAAGGCCCTAAAGAAGGGTAAACAGTCAATAATCGATAAATAAAACTTGAATTGCACTACTTCTTACTGGCTATAACATCAACTTAGAAGTTTCATCTGTGTTCTACTATGGTGTTTTTAGTGTCTCCACATGCCGCAGCACGCGACATAGCATTGCAGACGATAATTACAACCGTTTCAGAGAGAAGAGCGGCCAATGTGACGATCTGGCTTTAAGTCGATTCGATAACAAATGACGAAAACGGACGGATTTCTCAGGTTTTTACCACATATGAACACTTTCCAAATTCTCCCGAGTAACGCGGCTGCTAGTCCTCCTTACATGCAAAATCTTAAGTTCCTAGCTCATGTCCAAGGCACCAAAGAAGGGTAAAAAGTCAATAGCCGATTCCTAAAACTTGAATTGTACTTCTTCTTACTGGGTATTACATCAACTTAGAAGCTTCATCTGTGTTCTACTATGGTGCTTTTAGTGTTTCCGCATACCGCAGCACGCGACATAGCTTTGCAGACGATAAACGTAACTGTTTCAGACAGAAGTGCGGCCAATGTGTCGATCTGGCTTTAACTAGATTCGATAACAAAAGACGAAAACGGACGTATTTATCAGGTTTTTACTACATATGAACACTTTTCACATTCTCCCGTGCAACAGGGCTACTAGTCCACATTTGATGCAAAATCTTAAGTTCCTAGCTCATGTCCAAGACACCAAAGATTGGTAAACAGTCAATAATCAATAAATAAAACTTGAATTGTACTACTTCTTACTGGATATTACATCAACTTAGAAGCTTCATCCGTGTTCTACTATGGTGATTTTAGTGTCTCCGCATACCGCAGCACGCGACATAGCTTTGCAGACGATAATTACAAACTTTGTAGAGAGAACAGCGGCCAATGTGACGATCTGGCTTTAAGTCGATTCGATAACAAATGACGAATACGGACGGATTTCTCAGGCTTTTTGTACATATGAACACTTTTCACATTCTCCCGTGCAACTCGGCTACTAGTCCTCCTTTCATGCAGAATCTTAAGGTCCTAGCTCATGTCCAAGCCACCAAAGCCAGGTTAAAAGTCAATAATCGATACCTAAAACTTGAATTGTGCTACTTTTTACTGGGTATTACATCAACGTAGAAGCTTCATCTGTGTTCTACTATGGTGCTTTTAGTGTCTGCGCATACCGCAGCACGCGACATAGCTTTGCAGATGATAAGTACAACCGTTTCAGAGAGAAAAGCAGTCATTGTGACGATCTGGCTTTAAGTCGATTCGATAACAAATGACGAAAACGGACGGATGTCTCAGGTTTTTGCTACATATGAACACTTTCCACATTCTCCCGTGCAACGCGGCTGCTACTCCTCCTTATGCAAAATCTTAAGTTCCTAGCTCATGTCCAAGGCACCAAAGAACGGTAAAAAGTCAATAATCGATACCGAAAACTTTAATTTTACTACTTCTTACTGTCTATTACATCAACTTAGAACCTTCATATGTGTTCTACTATGGTTCTTTTAGTGTCTCCGCATCCCGCAGCATTCGACATAGCTTTGCAGACGATAAATGTAACCGTTTCAGTCAGAAGTGCGGTCAGTGTGACGATCTGGCTTTAAGTCGATTCGATAACAAATGACGAAAACGGTCGGATTTCTCAGGTTTTTAGTACATATGAACACTTTTCACATTCTCCCGTGCAGCGCGGTTGCTAGTCCTGCTTTCATGCAAAGTCTTAAGTACTTAGCTCATGTCCAAGGCACCAAAGAAGGGTACATAGTCAACAATCGATAACTAAACCTTGATTTGTACTACTTCTTACTGGCTGTTACATCAACTTAGAAGCTTCATCTGTGTTCTACCATGGTGCATTTAGTGTCTCCGCATATAGCAGCACGCGACATAGCTTTGCCGACGACAAGTACAACCGTTTCAGAGAAAAGAATGGCCAATGTGACGATCTGCCTTTAAGTCGATTCGACAACAAATGACAAAAAGTAACAGATTTCTCAAGTTTTTACTACATATGAACATTTTTCACTTTCTCCTGTGCAACTCGGCTGCTAGTCCTCCCTTCATGCAGAATCTTAAGGTCCTAGTTCATGTCCAAGGCACCAAAGCCAGCTTAAAGGTCAATATTCCATGCCTAAAACTTGAATTGTACTACTTCTTACAGGCTATTACATCAACTAAGAAGCTTCATCTGTGTTCTGCTATGGTGCTTTTAGTGTTTCCGCATACCGCAGCAGGCGACATAGCGTTGCAGACGATAATTGTAACTGTTTCAGACAGAAGTGCGGCCAATGTAACGATCTGGCTTTAAGTAGATTCGATAACAAAGGACGAAAACGGACGGATTTCTCAGGTTTTTACTACATATGAACACTTTTCACATTCTCCCGTGCAACAGGGCTACTAGTCCACATTTCATGCAAAATCGTAAGTTCCTAGCTCATGTCCAAGGCACCAAAGATTGGTAAACAGTCAATAATCGATCAATAAAACTTGAATTGTACTACTTCTTACTGGCTATTACATCAACTTGGAAGCTTCATCCGTGTTCTACTATGGTGCTTTTAGTGGCTCCGCATACCGCAGCACGCGACATAGCTTTGCAGACGATAATTACAACCTTTGTAGAGAGAAGAGCGGCCAATGTGACGATCTGGCTTTAAGTCGATTCGATAACAAATGACGAAAACGGCCGGATTTCTCAGCCTTTTTGTACATATGAACACTTTTCACATTCTTCCGTGCAACAGGGCTACTAGTCCTCATTTCATGCAAAATCTTAAGTTCCTAGCTCATGTCCAAGGCCCTAAAGAAGGGTAAACAGTCAATAATCGATAAATAAAACTTGAATTGCACTACTTCTTACTGGCTATAACATCTACTTAGAAGTTTCATCTGTGTTCTACTATGGTGTTTTTAGTGTCTCCGCATGCCGCAGCACGCGACATAGCATTTCAGACGATAATTACAACCGTTTCAGAGAGAAGAGCGGCCAATGTGACGATCTGGCTTTAAGTCGATTCGATAACAAATGACGAAAACGGACGGATTTCTCAGGTTTTTACCACATATGAACACTTTCCAAATTCTCCCGAGTAACGCGGCTGCTAGTCCTCCTTACATACAAAATCTTAAGTTCCTAGCTCATGTCCAAGGCACCAAAGAAGGGTAAAAAGTCAATAGCCGATTGCTAAAACTTGAATTGTACTTCTTCTTACTGGTTATTACATCAACTTAGATGCTTCATCTGTGTTCTACTATGGTGCTTTTAGTGTCTCCGCATATAGCAGCACGCGACATACCATTGCACACGATAAATGTAACCGTTTCAGAGCGAAGAGCGGCCAATGTGACGATCTGGCTTTAAGTCGATTCGATAACAAATGACAAAAACTGACGGATTTCTCAGGTTTTTAGTACATATGAACACTTTTTACGTTCTCCCGTGCAACTCGGCTGCTAGTCCTCCTTTCATGCAGAATCTTAAGGTCCTAGCTCATGTCCAAGGCACCAAAGCCAGCTTAAAGGTCAATAATCCATGCCTAAAACTTGAATTGTACTACTTCTTACTGGCTATTACATCAACTTAGAAGCTTCATCTGTGTTCTACTATGGTGCTTTTAGTGTTTCCGCATACCGCAGCACGCGACATAGCTTTGCAGACGACAAATGTAACTGTTTCAGACGGAAGTGCGGCCAATGTGACGATCTGGCTTTAAGTAGATTTGATAACAAATGACGAAAACGGACGGATTTCTCAGGTTTTTACTACATATGAACACTTTTCACATTCTCCCGTGCAACAGGGCTACTAGTCCACATTTCATGAAAAATCGTAAGTTCCTAGCTCATGTCCAAGGCATCAAAGATTGGTAAACAGTCAATAATCGATCTATAAAACTTGAATTGTATTATTTCTTACTGGCTATTACATCAACTTAGAAGCTTCATCCGTGTTCTACTATGGTGCTTTTAGTGGCTCCGCATACCGCAGCACGCGACATAGCTTTGCAGACGATAATTACAACCTTTGTAGAGAGAAGAGGGGCCAATGTGACGATCTGGCTTTACGTCGATTCGATAACAAATGACGAAAACGGCCGGATTTCTCAGGCTTTTTGTACATATGAACACTTTTCACATTCTTCCGTGCAACAGGGCTACTAGTCCTCATTTCATGCAAAATCTTAAGTTCCTAGCTCATGTCCAAGGCCCTAAAGAAGGGTAAACAGTCAATAATCGATAAATAAAACTTGAATTGCACTACTTCTTACTGGCTATTACATCAACTTAGAAGCTTCATCTGTGTTCTACCATGGTGCATTTAGTGTCTCCGCATATAGCAGCACGCGACATAGCTTTGCCGACGACAAGTACAACCGTTTCAGAGAAAAGAATGGCCAATGTGACGATCTGCCTTTAAGTCGATTCGACAACAAATGACAAAAAGTAACAGATTTCTCAAGTTTTTACTACATATGAACATTTTTCACTTTCTCCTGTGCAACTCGGCTGCTAGTCCTCCCTTCATGCAGAATCTTAAGGTCCTAGTTCATGTCCAAGGGACCAAAGCCAGCTTAAAGGTCAATATTCCATGCCTAAAACTTGAATTGTACTACTTCTTACAGGCTATTACATCAACTAAGAAGCTTCATCTGTGTTCTGCTATGGTGCTTTTAGTGTTTCCGCATACCGCAGCACGCGACATAGCGTTGCAGACGATAATTGTAACTGTTTCAGACAGAAGTGCGGCCAATGTAACGATCTGGCTTTAAGTAGATTCGATAACAAAGGTCGAAAACGGACGGATTTCTCAGGTTTTTACTACATATGAACACTTTTCACATTCTCCCGTGCAACAGGGCTACTAGTCCACATTTCATGCAAAATCGTAAGTTCCTAGCTCATGTCCAAGGCACCAAAGATTGGTAAACAGTCAATAATCGATCAATAAAACTTGAATTGTACTACTTCTTACTGGCTATTACATCAACTTAGAAGCTTCATCCGTGTTCTACTATGGTGCTTTTAGTGGCTCCGCATACCGCAGCACGCGACATAGCTTTGCAGACGATAATTACAACCTTTGTAGAGAGAAGAGCGGCCAATGTGACGATCTGGCTTTAAGTCGATTCGATAACAAATGACGAAAACGGCCGGATTTCTCAGGCTTTTTGTACATATGAACACTTTTCACATTCTTCCGTGCAACAGGGCTACTAGTCCTCATTTCATGCAAAATCTTAAGTTCCTAGCTCATGTCCAAGGCCCTAAAGAAGGGTAAACAGTCAATAATCGATAAATAAAACTTGAATTGCACTACTTATTACTGGCTATAACATCAACTTTGAAGTTTCATCTGTGTTCTACTATGGTGCTTTTAGTGTCTCCGCAAGCCGCAGCACGCGACATAGCATTGCAGACGATAATTACAACCGTTTCAGAGAGAAGAGCGGCCAATGTGACGATCTGGCTTTAAGTCGATTCGATAACAAATGACGAAAACGGACGGATTTCTCAGGTTTTTACCACATATGAACACTTTCCAAATTCTCCCGAGTAACGCGGCTGCTTGTCCTCCTTTCATGCAAAATCTTAAGTTCCTAGCTCATGTCCAAGGCACCAAAGAAGGGTAAAAAGTCAATAGCCGATTCCTAAAACTTGAATTGTACTTCTTCTTGCTGGTTATTACATCGACTTAGATGCTTCATCTGTGTTCTACTATGGTGCTTTTAGTGTCTCCGCATATAGCAGCACGCGACATACCATTGCACACGATAAATGTAACAGTTTCAGAGCGAAGAGCGGCCAATGTGACGATCTGGCTTTAAGTCGATTCGATAACAAATGACAAAAACTGACGGATTTCTCAGGTTTTTAGTACATATGAACACTTTTTACGTTCTCCCGTGCAACTCGGCTGCTAGTCCTCCTTTCATGCAGAATCTTAAGGTCCTAGCTCATGTCCAAGGCACCAAAGCCAGCTTAAAGGTCAATAATCCATGCCTAAAACTTGAATTGTACTACTTCTTACTGGCTATTACATCAACTTAGAAGCTTCATCTGTGTTCTACTATGGTGCTTTTAGTGTTTCCGCATACTGCAGCACGCGACATAGCTTTGCAGACGACAAATGTAACTGTTTCATACGGAAGTGCGGCCAATGTGACGATCTGGCTTTAAGTAGATTTGATAACAAATGACGAAAACGGACGGATTTCTCAGGTTTTTACTACATATGAACACTTTTCACATTCTCCCGTGCAACAGGGCTACTAGTCCACATTTCATGCAAAATCGTAAGTTCCTAGCTCATGTCCAAGGCACCAAAGATTGGTAAACAGTCAATAATCGATCTATAAAACTTGAATTGTACTACTTCTTACTGGCTATTACATCAACTTAGAAGCTTCATCCGTGTTCTACTATGGTGCTTTTAGTGGCTCCGCATACCGCAGCACGCGACATAGCTTTGCAGACGATAATTACAACCTTTGTAGAGAGAAGAGCGGCCAATGTGACGATCTGGCTTTACGTCGATTCGATAACAAATGACGAAAACGGCCGGATTTCTCAGGCTTTTTGTACATATGAACACTTTTCACATTCTTCCGTGCAACAGGGCTACTAGTCCTCATTTCATGCAAAATCTTAAGTTCCTAGCTCATGTCCAAGGCCCTAAAGAAGGGTAAACAGTCAATAATCGATAAATAAAACTTGAATTGCACTACTTCTTACTGGCTATAACATCAACTTAGAAGTTTCATCTGTGTTCTACTATGGTGCTTTTAGTGTCTCCGCATGCCGCAGCACGCGACATAGCATTGCAGACGATAATTACAACCGTTTCAGAGAGAAGAGCGGCCAATGTGACGATCTGGCTTTAAGTCGATTCGATAACAAATGACGAAAACGGACGGATTTCTCAGGTTTTTACCACATATGAACACTTTCCAAATTCTCCCGAGTAACGCGGCTGCTAGTCCTCCTTACATGCAAAGTCTTAAGTTCCTAGCT
This sequence comes from Schistocerca gregaria, assembly GCF_023897955.1. Lineage (NCBI taxonomy): Eukaryota > Metazoa > Arthropoda > Insecta > Orthoptera > Acrididae > Schistocerca > Schistocerca gregaria. Next base: position 3,713,717 of record NW_026061947.1, on the reverse strand, counting down.
CATGTCCAAGGCACCAAAGAAGGGTAAAAAGTCAATAGCCGATTCCTAAAACTTGAATTGTACTTCTTCTTACTGGTTATTACATCAACTTAGATGCTTCATCTGTGTTCTACTATGGTGCTTTTAGTGTCTCCGCATATAGCAGCACGCGACATAGCTTTGCAGACGATAAATGTAATCGTTTCAGACAGAAGAGCGGCCAATGTGACGATCTGGCTTTAAGTTGATTCGATAACAAATGACGAAAACGGATGGATATCTCAAGTTTTTACTACATATGAACACTTTTCACATTCTCCCGTGCAACTCGGCTGCTAGTCCTCCTTTCATGCAGAATCTTAAGGTCCTAGCTCATGTCCAAGGCACCAAAGCCAGCTTAAAGGTCAATAATCCATGCCTAAAACTTGAATTGTACTACTTCTTACTGGCTATTACATCAACTTAGAAGCTTCATCTGTGTTCTACTATGGTGCTTTTAGTGTTTCCGCATACCGCAGCACGCGACATAGCTTTGCAGACGACAAATGTAACTGTTTCAGACGGAAGTGCGGCCAATGTGAGGATCTGGCTTTAAGTAGATTCGATAACAAATGACGAAAACGGACGGATTTTTCAGGTTTTTTCTACATATGAACACTTTTCACATTCTCCCGTGCAGCTCGGCTGCTAGTCTTCCTTTCATGCTGAATCTTAAGGTCCTAGCTCATGTCCAAGGCACCAAAGCCAGCTTGTTGTTGTTGTTGTTGTTGTGGTCTTCAGTCCTGAGACTGGTTTGATGCAGCTCTCCATGCTACTCTATCCTTTGCAATCTTCTTCATCTCCCAGTACCTACTGCAACCTACATCCTTCTGAATCTGCTTAGTGTACTCATCTCTCGGTCTCCCTCTACGATTTTTACCCTCCACACTGCCCTCCAATGCTAAATTTGTGATCCCTTGATGCCTCAAAACATGTCCTACCAACCGATCCCTTCTTCTAGTCAAGTTGTGCCACAAACTTCTCTTCTCCCCAATCCTATTCAATACCTCCTCATTAGTTACGTGATCTATCCACCTTATCTTCAGTATTCTTCTGTAGCACCACATTTCGAAAGCTTCTATTCTCTTCTTGTCCAAACTAGTTATCGTCCATGTTTCACTTCCATACATGGCTAAACTCCAAACAAATATTTTCAAAAATGACTTCCTGACACTTAAATCTATATTCGATGTTAACAAATTTCTCTTCTTCAGAAACGCTTTCCTTGCCATTGCCAGTCTACATTTTATATCCTCTCTACTTCGACCATCATCAGTTATTTTACTTCCTAAATCGCAAAACTCCTTTACTACTTTAAGTGTCTCATTTCCTAATCTAATTCCCTCAGCATCACCCGATTTAATTGGACTACATTCCATTATCCTCGTTTTGCTTTTGTTGATGTTCATCTTATATCCTCCTTTTAAGACACTGTCCATTCCGTTCAACTGCTCTTCCAAGTCCTTTGCCGTCTCTGACAGAATTACAATGTCATCGGCGAACCTCAAAGTTTTTACTTCGTCTCCATGAATTTTAATACCTACTCCAAATTTTTCTTTTGTTTCCTTTACTGCTTGCTCAATATACAGATTGAATAACATCGGGGAGAGGCTACAACCCTGTCTCACTCCTTTCCCAACCACTGCTTCCCTTTCATGCCCCTCGACTCTTATGACTGCCATCTGGTTTCTGTACAAATTGTAAATAGCCTTTCGCTCCCTGTATTTTACACCTGCCACCTTTAGAATTTGAAAAAGAATATTCCAGTCAACATTGTCAAAAGCTTTCTCTAAGTCTACAAATGCTAGAAACGTAGGTTTGCCTTTTCTTAATCTTTCTTCTAAGATAAGTCGTAAGGTCAGTATTGCCTCACGTGTTCCAACATTTCGACGGAATCCAAACTGATCCTCCCCGAGGTCCGCATCTACCAGTTTTTCCATTCGTCTGTAAAGAATTCGCGTTAGTATTTTGCAGCTGTGACTTATTAAACTGATAGTTCGGTAATTTTCACATCTGTCAGCACCTGCTTTCTTTGGGATTGGAATTATTATATTCTTCTTGAAGTCTGAGGGTATTTCGCCTGTCTCATACATCTTGCTCACCAGCTGGTAGAGTTTAGTCATGACTGGCTCTCCCAAAGCCGTCAGTAGTTCTAATGGAATGTTGTCTATTCCGGGGGCCTTGTTTCGACTCAGGTCTTTCAGTGCTCTGTCAAACTCTTCACGCAGTATCGTATCACCCATTTCGTCTTCATCTACATCCTCTTCCATTTCCATAATATTGTCCTCAAGTACATCACCCTTGTATAAACCTTCTATATACTCCTTCCACCTTTCTGCCTTCCCTTCTTTGCTTAGAACTAGGTTGCCATCTGAGCTCTTGATATTCATACACGTGGTTCTCTTCTCTCCAAAGGTCTCTTTAATTTTCCTGTAGGCAGTATCTATCTTACCCCTAGTGAGATAAGCTTCTACATCCTTACATTTGTCCTCTAGCCATCCCTGTTTAGCCATTTTGCACTTCCTGTCGATCTCATTTTTGAGACGTTTGTATTCCTTTTTGCCTGCTTCATTTACTGCATTTTTATATTTTCTCCTTTCATCAATTAAATTCAATATTTCTTCTGTTACCCAAGGATTTCTAGCAGCCCTCGTCTTTTTACCTACTTTATCCTCTGCTGCCTTCACTACTTCATCCCTCAGAGCTACCCATTCTTCTTCTACTGTATTTCTTTCCCCTATTCCTGTCAATTGTTCCCTAATGCTCTCCCTGAAACTCTGTACAACCTCTGGTTCTTTCAGTTTATCCAGGTCCCATCTCCTTAATTTCCCACATTTTTGCAGTTTCTTCAGTTTTAATCTACAGGTCATAACCAATAGATTGTGGTCAGAGTCCACATCTGCCCCTGGAAATGTCTTACAACTTAAAACCTGGTTCCTAAATCTCTGTCTTACCATTATATAATCTATCTGATACCTTTTAGTATCTCCAGGATTCTTCCACGTATACAACCTTCTTTCATGATTCTTAAACCAAGTGTTACCTATGACTAAGTTGTGCTCTGTACAAAATTCTACTAGGCGGCTTCCTCTTTCATTTCTTAGCCCCAATCCATATTCACCTACTATGTTTCCTTCTCTCCCTTTTCCTAGACTCGAATTCCAGTCACCCATTACTATTAAATTTTCGTCTCCCTTCACTATCTGAATAATTTCTTTTATTTCATCGCACATTTCTTCAATTTCTTCGTCATCTGCAGAGCTAGTTGGCATATAAACTTGTACTATTGTAGTAGGTGTGGGCTTCGTATCTATCTTGGCCACAATAATGCGTTCACTATGCTGTTTGTAGTAGCTTACCCGCATTCCTATTTTCCTATTCATTATTAAACCTACTCCTGCATTACCCCTATTTGATTTTGTGTTTATAACCCTGTCATCACCTGACCAGAAGTCTTGTTCCTCCTGCCACCGAACTTCACTAATTCCCACTATATCTAACTTTAACCTATCCATTTCAATTTTTAAATTTTCTAACCTACCTGCCCGATTAAGGGATCTGACATTCCACGCTCCGATCCGTAGAACGCCAGTTTTCCTTCTCCTGATAACGACATCCTCCTGAGTAGTCCCCGCCCGGAGATCCGAATGGGGGACTATTTTACCTCCGGAATATTTTACCCAAGAGGATGCCATCATCATTTAATCATACAGTAAAGCTGCATGTCCTCGGGAAAAATTACGGCTGTAGTTTCCCCTTGCTTTCAGCCGTTCGCAGTACCAGCACAGCAACGCCGTTTTGGTTAATGTTGCAAGGCCAGATCAGTCAATCATCCAGACTGTTGCCCCCGCAACTACTGAAAAGGCTGCTGCCCCTCTTCAGGAACCACACGTTTGTCTGGCCTCTCAACAGATACCCCTCCGTTGTGGTTGCACCTACGGTACGGCCATCTGTATCGCTGAGGCACGCAAGCCTCCCCACCAACGGCAAGGTCCATGGTTCATGGGGGGAAAGCCAGCTTAAAAGACAATAATCCATACCTAAAACTTGAATTGTACTACTTCTTACTCACTATTACATCAACTTAGAAGCTTCATCTGTGTTCTACTATTGTGCTTTTAGTGTCTCCGCATACCGCAGCACGCGACATAGCTTTGCAGACGATAAGTACAACCGTTTCAGAGAGAAGAGCGGCCAATGTGACGATCTGGTTTTAAGTCGATTCGATAACAAATGACGAAAACGGACGGATTTCTCAGGTTTTTAATACATATGAACACTTTTCACATTCTCCCGTGCTACAGGGCTGCTAGTCCTCATTTCATGCAAAATCTTAACTTCCTAGTTCATGTCCAAGGCACCAAAGAAGGGTAAACAGTCAATAATCGATAAATAAAACTTGAATTGTACTACTTCTTACTGGCTATTACATCAACTTAGAAGCTTCATCCGTGTTCTACTATGGTGCTTTTAGTGTCTCCGCATACCGCAGCACGCGACATAGTTTTGCAGACGATAATTACAACCGTTGTAGAGAGAAGAGCGGCCAATGTGACGATTTGGCTTTAAGTCGATTCGATAGCAAATGACGAAAACGGACGGATTTCTCAGGTTTTTTGTACATATGAACACTTGTCACATTGTCCCGTGCAACGCAGCTGCTAATCCTCCTTTCACGCAAAATCTTAAGTTCCTAGCTCATGTCCAAATCACCAAAGAAGGGTAAAAAGTCAATAATCGATACCTAAAACTTGATTTTTACTATTTCTTACTGGCTATTACATCAACTTAGAAGCTTCATCTGTGTTCTACTATGGTGCTTTTAGTGTCTCCGCATATCACAGCACGCGACTTAGCTTTGCACGCGATAAATGTTACCGTTTCAGAGGGAAGAGCTGCCAATGTTACGATCTGGCTTTAAGTCGATTTGATAACAAGTGACGAAAACGGACGGACTTTTCAGGTTTTTGCTACATATGGACAAGTTTCACATTCTCCCGTGCAACAGGGCTACTAGTCCTCATTTCATGCAAAATCTTAAGTTCCTAGCTCATGTCCAAGGCACCAAAGAAGGGTAAACAGCCAATAATCGATAAATAAAACTTGAATTGTACTGCTTCTTACTGGCTATTACATCAACTTAGAAGCTCCATATGTATTCTACTATGGTGCCTTTAGTGTCTCCGCATACCGCAGCACGCGACATAGCTTTGCAGACGATAAGTACAACCGTATCAGAGAGAAGAGCGGCCAATGTGAGGATGTGGCTTTAAGTCGATTCGATAACAAATGAAAAAAAGGGACGGATTTCACAGGTTTTTACTACATATGAACACTTTTCACGTTCTCCCGTGCAACTCGGCTGCTAGACCCCTCTCTCATGTCGAATCTTAAGGTCCTAGCTCATGTCCAAGCCACCAAAGAAGGGTAATAAGTCAATAACCGATAACTAAAACTTGAATTGTACTACTTCTTACTGGCTATTACATCAACTTAGAAGTTTCAACTGTGTTCTACTATAGTGCTTTTAGTGTTTCCGCATATTGCAGCACGCGACATTGCTTTGCGGACGATAAGTACAACCGTTTCAGAGAGAAGAGCGGCCAATGTGACGATCTGGCGTTAAGTCGATTCGATAACAAATGATGAAAACGGACGGATTTCTCAGGGTTTTACTACATATGAACACTTTCCACATTCTCCCTTGCAACGCGGCTGCTAGTCCTCCTTTCATGCAACATCTTTAGTTCCTAGCTCATGTCTAAGGCACCAAAGAAGGGTGAAAAGTCTATAATCGATACCTAAAACTTGAATTTTACAACTTCTTACTGGCCATTGCATCAACTTAGAAGCTTCATCTGTGTTCTACTATGGTGCTTTTAGTGTCTCCGCATACCGCAGCACGCGACATAGCTTTGCAGACGGTAAGTACACCCGTTTCAGAGTGAAGAGCGGCCAATGTGACGATCTGTCTTTAAGTCGATTCGATAACAAATGTGTAAAACGGACTGATTTCTCAGGGTTTTACTACATATGAACACTTTCCACATTCTCCCGTGCAACGCGGCTGCTAGTCCTCCTTTGATGCAGAATTTCAAGGTCCTAGCTCATGTCCAAGGCACCAAAGCCAGCTTAAAAGTCAATAATCCATGCCTAAAACTTGAATTGTACTAATTCTTACTGGCTATTACATCAACTTAGAAGCTTCATCTGTTTTCTACTATGGAGCTTTTAGTGTCTCCGCATACCGCAGCACGCGACATAGCTTTGCAGTCGATAATTACAACCGTTTCAGAGAGAAGAGCGGCCAATGTGACGATCTGGCTTTAAGTCGATTCGATAACAAATGACCAAAGGGGACGGATTTCTCAGGTTTTTACTACATATGAACTTTTCACGTTCTCCCGTGCAACTCGGCTGCTAGTCCTCCTTTCATGTCGAATCTTAAGGTCCTAGCTCATGTCCAAGCCACAGAGAAGGGTAAAAAAGTCAATAATCGATACCTAAACCTTGAATTGTACTACTTCTTACTGGCTAATACATCAACTTAGAAGCTTCATCTGTGTTCTACTATGGTGCTTTTAGTGTCTCCGTATACCGCAGCACACGACATGGCTTTGCAGACGATAAGTACACCCGTTTCAGAGAGAAAAGCGACCAATGTGACGATCTTGCTTTAAGTCGATTCGATAACAAATGACGAAAACGGACGGATATCTCAGGTTTTTACTACATATGAACACTTTCCACATTCTCCCGTGCAAGGCGGCTGCTGGTCTTCCTTTTATGCAAAATCGTAAGTTCCTAGCTCATGTCCAAGGCACAAAAGAAGGGTAAAAAAGTCAAAATCGATACCTAAAAATTGAATTGTACTACTTCTTACTGGCTATTACATCTACTTAGAAGCTTCAACTGTGTTCTACAATGGTGCTTTCATTGTCTCTGCATACCGCAGCACGCGACATAGCTTTGCAGACGATGAGTACAACCGTTTCAGAGAGAAGAGCGGCCAATGTGACGATCTGGCTTCAAGTCGATTAGATAACAATTGACGAAAACGGACGGATTTCTCAGGTTTTTACTACATATGAACACTTTCCACATTCTCCCGTGCAACGCGGCTGCTAGTCCTCCATAAATGCTAAATCTTAATTTCCTAGCTCATGTCCAAATCACCGAAGAAGGGTAAACAGTCAATAAACGATAAATAAAACTTGAATTGTACTACTTCTTACTGGCTATTACATCAACTTAGAAGCTTCATCTGTATTCTACTATGGTGCCTTTAGTGTCTCCGCATACCGCAGCACGCGACATAGCTTTGCAGATGATAAGTACACTCGTTTCAGAGAGAAGAGCGGCCAATGTGACGATCTGGCTTTAAGTCGATTCGTTAACAAATGACGAAAACGGACGGATGTCTCAGTTTTTTACTACATATGAACACTTTCCAAATAGTCCCGAGCGACGCGGTTGCTAGTCCTCCTTTCATGCAAAATCTTAAGTTCCTAGCTCATGTCCAAGGCACCAAAGCCAGCTTAAAGGACAATAATCCATGCCTAAAACTTGAATTGCACTACTTCTTACCTACTATTACATCAACTTAGAAGCTTCATCTGTGTTCTACTATTGTGCATTTAGTGTCTCCGCATACCGCAGCACGCGACATAGCTTTGCAGACGATAAGTACAACCGTTTCAGAGAGAAGAGCGGCCAATGTGACGTTCTGACTTTAAGTCGATTCGATAACAAATGACAAAAAGGGACGCATTTCTCAGGTTTTTACTACATATGAACACTTTTCACGTTCTCCCGTGCAACTCGGCTGCTAGTCCTCTTTTCATGCAGAATGTTAAGGTCCTAGCTCATGTCCAAGGCACCAAAGCCAGCTTAAAGGTCAATAATCCATGCCTAAAACTTGAATTGTACTACTTCTTACTGGCTATTACATCAACTTAGAAGCTTCATCTGTGTTCTACTATGGTGCTTTTAGTGTTTCCGCAAACCGCAGCACGCGACATAGCTTTGCAGACGACAAATGTAACTGTTTCAGACGGAAGTGCGGCCAATGTGACGATCTGGCTTTAAGTAGATTCGATAACAAATGACGAAAACGGACGGATTTCTCAGGTTTTTTCTACATATGAACACTTTTCACATTCTCCCGTGCAGCTCGGCTGCTAGTCTTCCTTTCATGCTGAATCTTAAGGTCCTAGCTCATGTCCAAGGCACCAAAGCCAGCTTGTTGTTGTTGTTGTTGTTGTTGTGGTCTTCAGTCCTGAGACTGGTTTGATGCAGCTCTCCATGCTACTCTATCCTGTGCAAGCTTCTTCATCTCCCAGTACCTACTGCAACCTACATCCTTCTGAATCTGCTTAGTGTACTCATCTCTCGGTCTCCCTCTACGATTTTTACCCTCCACACTGCCCTCCATTGTTAAATTTGTGATCCCTTGATGCCTAAAAACGTCCTACCAACCGATCCCTTCTTCTAGTCAAGTTGTGCCACAAACTTCTCTTCTCCCCAATCCTATTCAATACCTCCTCATTAGTTACGTGATCTATCCACCTTATCTTCAGTATTCTTCTGTAGCACCACATTTCGAAAGCTTCTATTCTCTTCTTATCCAAACTAGTTATCGTCCATGTTTCACTTCCATACATGGCTACACTCCAAACAAATATTTTCAAAAATGACTTCCTGACACTTAAATCTATATTCGATGTTAACAAATTTCTCTTCTTCAGAAACGCTTTCCTTGCCATTGCCAGTCTACATTTTATATCCTCTCTACTTCGACCATCATCAGTTATTTTACTTCCTAAATCGCAAAACTCCTTTACTACTTTAAGTGTCTCATTTCCTAATCTAATTCCCTCAGCATCACCCGATTTAATTGGACTACATTCCATTATCCTCGTTTTGCTTTTGTTGATGTTCATCTTATATCCTCCTTTCAAGACACTGTCAATTCCGTTCAACTGCTCTTCCAAGTCCTTTGCCGTCTCTGACAGAATTACAATGTCATCGGCGAACCTCAAAGTTTTTACTTCGTCTCCATGAATTTTAATACCTACTCCAAATTTTTCTTTTGTTTCCTTTACTGCTTGCTCAATATACAGATTGAATAACATCGGGGAGAGGCTACAACCCTGTCTCACTCCTTTCCCAACCACTGCTTCCCTTTCATGCCCCTCGACTCTTATGACTGCCATCTGGTTTCTGTACAAATTGTAAATAGCCTTTCGCTCCCTGTATTTTACACCTGCCACCTTTAGAATTTGAAAAAGAATATTCCAGTCAACATTGTCAAAAGCTTTCTCTAAGTCTACAAATGCTAGAAACGTAGGTTTGCCTTTTCTTAATCTTTCTTCTAAGATAAGTCGTAAGGTCAGTATTGCCTCACGTGTTCCAACATTTCGACGGAATCCAAACTGATCCTCCCCGAGGTCCGCATCTACCAGTTTTTCCATTCGTCTGTAAAGAATTCGCGTTAGTATTTTGCAGCTGTGACTTATTAAACTGATAGTTCGGTAATTTTCACATCTGTCAGCACCTGCTTTCTTTGGGATTGGAATTATTATATTCTTCTTGAAGTCTGAGGGTATTTCGCCTGTCTCATACATCTTGCTCACCAGCTGGTAGAGTTTAGTCATGACTGGCTCTCCCAAAGCCGTCAGTAGTTCTAATGGAATGTTGTCTATTCCGGGGGCCTTGTTTCGACTCAGGTCTTTCAGTGCTCTGTCAAACTCTTCACGCAGTATCGTATCACCCATTTCGTCTTCATCTACATCCTCTTCCATTTCCATAATATTGTCCTCAAGTACATCACCCTTGTATAAACCTTCTATATACTCCTTCCACCTTTCTGCCTTCCCTTCTTTGCTTAGAACTAGGTTGCCATCTGAGCTCTTGATATTCATACACGTGGTTCTCTTCTCTCCAAAGGTCTCTTTAATTTTCCTGTAGGCAGTATCTATCTTACCCCTAGTGAGATAAGCTTCTACATCCTTACATTTGTCCTCTAGCCATCCCTGTTTAGCCATTTTGCACTTCCTGTCGATCTCATTTTTGAGACGTTTGTATTCCTTTTTGCCTGCTTCATTTACTGCATTTTTATATTTTCTCCTTTCATCAATTAAATTCAATATTTCTTCTGTTACCCAAGGATTTCTAGCAGCCCTCGTCTTTTTACCTACTTTATCCTCTGCTGCTTTCACTACTTCATCCCTCAGAGCTACCCATTCTTCTTCTACTGTATTTCTTTCCCCTATTCCTGTCAATTGTTCCCTAATGCTCTCCCTGAAACTCTGTACAACCTCTGGTTCTTTCAGTTTATCCAGGTCCCATCTCCTTAATTTCCCACATTTTTGCAGTTTCTTCAGTTTTAATCTACAGGTCATAACCAATAGATTGTGGTCAGAGTCCACATCTGCCCCTGGAAATGTCTTACAACTTAAAACCTGGTTCCTAAATCTCTGTCTTACCATTATATAATCTATCTGATACCTTTTAGTATCTCCAGGATTCTTCCACGTATACAACCTTCTTTCATGATTCTTAAACCAAGTGTTACCTATGACTAAGTTGTGCTCTGTACAAAATTCTACTAGGCGGCTTCCTCTTTCATTTCTTAGCCCCAATCCATATTCACCTACTATGTTTCCTTCTCTCCCTTTTCCTAGACTCGAATTCCAGTCACCCATTACTATTAAATTTTCGTCTCCCTTCACTATCTGAATAATTTCTTTTATTTCATCGTACATTTCTTCAATTTCTTCGTCATCTGCAGAGCTAGTTGGCATATAAACTTGTACTATTGTAGTAGGTGTGGGCTTCGTATCTATCTTGGCCACAATAATGCGTTCACTATGCTGTTTGTAGTAGCTTACCCGCATTCCTATTTTCCTATTCATTATTAAACCTACTCCTGCATTACCCCTATTTGATTTTGTGTTTATAACCCTGTCATCACCTGACCAGAAGTCTTGTTCCTCCTGCCACCGAACTTCACTAATTCCCACTATATCTAACTTTAACCTATCCATTTCAATTTTTAAATTTTCTAACCTACCTGCCCGATTAAGGGATCTGACATTCCACGCTCCGATCCGTAGAACGCCAGTTTTCCTTCTCCTGATAACGACATCCTCCTGAGTAGTCCCCGCCCGGAGATCCGAATGGGGGACTATTTTACCTCCGGAATATTTTACCCAAGAGGATGCCATCATCATTTAATCATACAGTAAAGCTGCATGTCCTCGGGAAAAATTACGGCTGTAGTTTCCCCTTGCTTTCAGCCGTTCGCAGTACCAGCACAGCAACGCCGTTTTGGTTAATGTTGCAAGGCCAGATCAGTCAATCATCCAGACTGTTGCCCCCGCAACTACTGAAAAGGCTGCTGCCCCTCTTCAGGAACCACACGTTTGTCTGGCCTCTCAACAGATACCCCTCCGTTGTGGTTGCACCTACGGTACGGCCATCTGTATCGCTGAGGCACGCAAGCCTCCCCACCAACGGCAAGGTCCATGGTTCATGGGGGGAAAGCCAGCTTAAAAGACAATAATCCATACCTAAAACTTGAATTGTACTACTTCTTACTCACTATTACATCAACTTAGAAGCTTCATCTGTGTTCTACTATTGTGCTTTTAGTGTCTCCGCATACCGCAGCACGCGACATAGCTTTGCAGACGATAAGTACAACCGTTTCAGAGAGAAGAGCGGCCAATGTGACGATCTGGTTTTAAGTCGATTCGATAACAAATGACGAAAACGGACGGATTTCTCAGGTTTTTAATACATATGAACACTTTTCACATTCTCCCGTGCTACAGGGCTGCTAGTCCTCATTTCATGCAAAATCTTAACTTCCTAGTTCATGTCCAAGGCACCAAAGAAGGGTAAACAGTCAATAATCGATAAATAAAACTTGAATTGTACTACTTCTTACTGGCTATTACATCAACTTAGAAGCTTCATCCGTGTTCTACTATGGTGCTTTTAGTGTCTCCGCATACCGCAGCACGCGACATAGTTTTGCAGACGATAATTACAACCGTTGTAGAGAGAAGAGCGGCCAATGTGACGATTTGGCTTTAAGTCGATTCGATAGCAAATGACGAAAACGGACGGATTTCTCAGGTTTTTTGTACATATGAACACTTGTCACATTGTCCCGTGCAACGCAGCTGCTAATCCTCCTTTCACGCAAAATCTTAAGTTCCTAGCTCATGTCCAAATCACCAAAGAAGGGTAAAAAGTCAATAATCGATACCTAAAACTTGATTTTTACTATTTCTTACTGGCTATTACATCAACTTAGAAGCTTCATCTGTGTTCTACTATGGTGCTTTTAGTGTCTCCGCATATCACAGCACGCGACTTAGCTTTGCACGCGATAAATGTTACCGTTTCAGAGGGAAGAGCTGCCAATGTTACGATCTGGCTTTAAGTCGATTTGATAACAAGTGACGAAAACGGACGGACTTTTCAGGTTTTTGCTACATATGGACAAGTTTCACATTCTCCCGTGCAACAGGGCTACTAGTCCTCATTTCATGCAAAATCTTAAGTTCCTAGCTCATGTCCAAGGCACCAAAGAAGGGTAAACAGCCAATAATCGATAAATAAAACTTGAATTGTACTGCTTCTTACTGGCTATTACATCAACTTAGAAGCTCCATATGTATTCTACTATGGTGCCTTTAGTGTCTCCGCATACCGCAGCACGCGACATAGCTTTGCAGACGATAAGTACAACCGTATCAGAGAGAAGAGCGGCCAATGTGAGGATGTGGCTTTAAGTCGATTCGATAACAAATGAAAAAAAGGGACGGATTTCACAGGTTTTTACTACATATGAACACTTTTCACGTTCTCCCGTGCAACTCGGCTGCTAGACCCCTCTCTCATGTCGAATCTTAAGGTCCTAGCTCATGTCCAAGCCACCAAAGAAGGGTAATAAGTCAATAACCGATAACTAAAACTTGAATTGTACTACTTCTTACTGGCTATTACATCAACTTAGAAGTTTCAACTGTGTTCTACTATAGTGCTTTTAGTGTTTCCGCATATTGCAGCACGCGACATTGCTTTGCGGACGATAAGTACAACCGTTTCAGAGAGAAGAGCGGCCAATGTGACGATCTGGCGTTAAGTCGATTCGATAACAAATGATGAAAACGGACGGATTTCTCAGGGTTTTACTACATATGAACACTTTCCACATTCTCCCTTGCAACGCGGCTGCTAGTCCTCCTTTCATGTAACATCTTTAGTTCCTAGCTCATGTCTAAGGCACCAAAGAAGGGTGAAAAGTCTATAATCGATACCTAAAACTTGAATTTTACAACTTCTTACTGGCCATTGCATCAACTTAGAAGCTTCATCTGTGTTCTACTATGGTGCTTTTAGTGTCTCCGCATACCGCAGCACGCGACATAGCTTTGCAGACGGTAAGTACACCCGTTTCAGAGTGAAGAGCGGCCAATGTGACGATCTGTCTTTAAGTCGATTCGATAACAAATGTGTAAAACGGACTGATTTCTCAGGGTTTTACTACATATGAACACTTTCCACATTCTCCCGTGCAACGCGGCTGCTAGTCCTCCTTTGATGCAGAATTTCAAGGTCCTAGCTCATGTCCAAGGCACCAAAGCCAGCTTAAAAGTCAATAATCCATGCCTAAAACTTGAATTGTACTAATTCTTACTGGCTATTACATCAACTTAGAAGCTTCATCTGTTTTCTACTATGGAGCTTTTAGTGTCTCCGCATACCGCAGCACGCGACATAGCTTTGCAGTCGATAATTACAACCGTTTCAGAGAGAAGAGCGGCCAATGTGACGATCTGGCTTTAAGTCGATTCGATAACAAATGACCAAAGGGGACGGATTTCTCAGGTTTTTACTACATATGAACTTTTCACGTTCTCCCGTGCAACTCGGCTGCTAGTCCTCCTTTCATGTCGAATCTTAAGGTCCTAGCTCATGTCCAAGCCACAGAGAAGGGTAAAAAAGTCAATAATCGATACCTAAACCTTGAATTGTACTACTTCTTACTGGCTAATACATCAACTTAGAAGCTTCATCTGTGTTCTACTATGGTGCTTTTAGTGTCTCCGTATACCGCAGCACACGACATGGCTTTGCAGACGATAAGTACACCCGTTTCAGAGAGAAAAGCGACCAATGTGACGATCTTGCTTTAAGTCGATTCGATAACAAATGACGAAAACGGACGGATATCTCAGGTTTTTACTACATATGAACACTTTCCACATTCTCCCGTGCAAGGCGGCTGCTGGTCTTCCTTTTATGCAAAATCGTAAGTTCCTAGCTCATGTCCAAGGCACAAAAGAAGGGTAAAAAAGTCAAAATCGATACCTAAAAATTGAATTGTACTACTTCTTACTGGCTATTACATCTACTTAGAAGCTTCAACTGTGTTCTACAATGGTGCTTTCATTGTCTCTGCATACCGCAGCACGCGACATAGCTTTGCAGACGATGAGTACAACCGTTTCAGAGAGAAGAGCGGCCAATGTGACGATCTGGCTTCAAGTCGATTAGATAACAATTGACGAAAACGGACGGATTTCTCAGGTTTTTACTACATATGAACACTTTCCACATTCTCCCGTGCAACGCGGCTGCTAGTCCTCCATAAATGCTAAATCTTAATTTCCTAGCTCATGTCCAAATCACCGAAGAAGGGTAAACAGTCAATAAACGATAAATAAAACTTGAATTGTACTACTTCTTACTGGCTATTACATCAACTTAGAAGCTTCATCTGTATTCTACTATGGTGCCTTTAGTGTCTCCGCATACCGCAGCACGCGACATAGCTTTGCAGATGATAAGTACACTCGTTTCAGAGAGAAGAGCGGCCAATGTGACGATCTGGCTTTAAGTCGATTCGTTAACAAATGACGAAAACGGACGGATGTCTCAGTTTTTTACTACATATGAACACTTTCCAAATAGTCCCGAGCGACGCGGTTGCTAGTCCTCCTTTCATGCAAAATCTTAAGTTCCTAGCTCATGTCCAAGGCACCAAAGCCAGCTTAAAGGACAATAATCCATGCCTAAAACTTGAATTGCACTACTTCTTACCTACTATTACATCAACTTAGAAGCTTCATCTGTGTTCTACTATTGTGCATTTAGTGTCTCCGCATACCGCAGCACGCGACATAGCTTTGCAGACGATAAGTACAACCGTTTCAGAGAGAAGAGCGGCCAATGTGACGTTCTGACTTTAAGTCGATTCGATAACAAATGACAAAAAGGGACGCATTTCTCAGGTTTTTACTACATATGAACACTTTTCACGTTCTCCCGTGCAACTCGGCTGCTAGTCCTCTTTTCATGCAGAATGTTAAGGTCCTAGCTCATGTCCAAGGCACCAAAGCCAGCTTAAAGGTCAATAATCCATGCCTAAAACTTGAATTGTACTACTTCTTACTGGCTATTACATCAACTTAGAAGCTTCATCTGTGTTCTACTATGGTGCTTTTAGTGTTTCCGCAAACCGCAGCACGCGACATAGCTTTGCAGACGACAAATGTAACTGTTTCAGACGGAAGTGCGGCCAATGTGACGATCTGGCTTTAAGTAGATTCGATAACAAATGACGAAAACGGACGGATTTCTCAGGTTTTTTCTACATATGAACACTTTTCACATTCTCCCGTGCAGCTCGGCTGCTAGTCTTCCTTTCATGCTGAATCTTAAGGTCCTAGCTCATGTCCAAGGCACCAAAGCCAGCTTGTTGTTGTTGTTGTTGTTGTTGTGGTCTTCAGTCCTGAGACTGGTTTGATGCAGCTCTCCATGCTACTCTATCCTGTGCAAGCTTCTTCATCTCCCAGTACCTACTGCAACCTACATCCTTCTGAATCTGCTTAGTGTACTCATCTCTCGGTCTCCCTCTACGATTTTTACCCTCCACACTGCCCTCCATTGTTAAATTTGTGATCCCTTGATGCCTAAAAACGTCCTACCAACCGATCCCTTCTTCTAGTCAAGTTGTGCCACAAACTTCTCTTCTCCCCAATCCTATTCAATACCTCCTCATTAGTTACGTGATCTATCCACCTTATCTTCAGTATTCTTCTGTAGCACCACATTTCGAAAGCTTCTATTCTCTTCTTATCCAAACTAGTTATCGTCCATGTTTCACTTCCATACATGGCTACACTCCAAACAAATATTTTCAAAAATGACTTCCTGACACTTAAATCTATATTCGATGTTAACAAATTTCTCTTCTTCAGAAACGCTTTCCTTGCCATTGCCAGTCTACATTTTATATCCTCTCTACTTCGACCATCATCAGTTATTTTACTTCCTAAATCGCAAAACTCCTTTACTACTTTAAGTGTCTCATTTCCTAATCTAATTCCCTCAGCATCACCCGATTTAATTGGACTACATTCCATTATCCTCGTTTTGCTTTTGTTGATGTTCATCTTATATCCTCCTTTCAAGACACTGTCAATTCCGTTCAACTGCTCTTCCAAGTCCTTTGCCGTCTCTGACAGAATTACAATGTCATCGGCGAACCTCAAAGTTTTTACTTCGTCTCCATGAATTTTAATACCTACTCCAAATTTTTCTTTTGTTTCCTTTACTGCTTGCTCAATATACAGATTGAATAACATCGGGGAGAGGCTACAACCCTGTCTCACTCCTTTCCCAACCACTGCTTCCCTTTCATGCCCCTCGACTCTTATGACTGCCATCTGGTTTCTGTACAAATTGTAAATAGCCTTTCGCTCCCTGTATTTTACACCTGCCACCTTTAGAATTTGAAAAAGAATATTCCAGTCAACATTGTCAAAAGCTTTCTCTAAGTCTACAAATGCTAGAAACGTAGGTTTGCCTTTTCTTAATCTTTCTTCTAAGATAAGTCGTAAGGTCAGTATTGCCTCACGTGTTCCAACATTTCGACGGAATCCAAACTGATCCTCCCCGAGGTCCGCATCTACCAGTTTTTCCATTCGTCTGTAAAGAATTCGCGTTAGTATTTTGCAGCTGTGACTTATTAAACTGATAGTTCGGTAATTTTCACATCTGTCAGCACCTGCTTTCTTTGGGATTGGAATTATTATATTCTTCTTGAAGTCTGAGGGTATTTCGCCTGTCTCATACATCTTGCTCACCAGCTGGTAGAGTTTAGTCATGACTGGCTCTCCCAAAGCCGTCAGTAGTTCTAATGGAATGTTGTCTATTCCGGGGGCCTTGTTTCGACTCAGGTCTTTCAGTGCTCTGTCAAACTCTTCACGCAGTATCGTATCACCCATTTCGTCTTCATCTACATCCTCTTCCATTTCCATAATATTGTCCTCAAGTACATCACCCTTGTATAAACCTTCTATATACTCCTTCCACCTTTCTGCCTTCCCTTCTTTGCTTAGAACTAGGTTGCCATCTGAGCTCTTGATATTCATACACGTGGTTCTCTTCTCTCCAAAGGTCTCTTTAATTTTCCTGTAGGCAGTATCTATCTTACCCCTAGTGAGATAAGCTTCTACATCCTTACATTTGTCCTCTAGCCATCCCTGTTTAGCCATTTTGCACTTCCTGTCGATCTCATTTTTGAGACGTTTGTATTCCTTTTTGCCTGCTTCATTTACTGCATTTTTATATTTTCTCCTTTCATCAATTAAATTCAATATTTCTTCTGTTACCCAAGGATTTCTAGCAGCCCTCGTCTTTTTACCTACTTTATCCTCTGCTGCCTTCACTACTTCATCCCTCAGAGCTACCCATTCTTCTTCTACTGTATTTCTTTCCCCTATTCCTGTCAATTGTTCCCTAATGCTCTCCCTGAAACTCTGTACAACCTCTGGTTCTTTCAGTTTATCCAGGTCCCATCTCCTTAATTTCCCACATTTTTGCAGTTTCTTCAGTTTTAATCTACAGGTCATAACCAATAGATTGTGGTCAGAGTCCACATCTGCCCCTGGAAATGTCTTACAACTTAAAACCTGGTTCCTAAATCTCTGTCTTACCATTATATAATCTATCTGATACCTTTTAGTATCTCCAGGATTCTTCCACGTATACAACCTTCTTTCATGATTCTTAAACCAAGTGTTACCTATGACTAAGTTGTGCTCTGTACAAAATTCTACTAGGCGGCTTCCTCTTTCATTTCTTAGCCCCAATCCATATTCACCTACTATGTTTCCTTCTCTCCCTTTTCCTAGACTCGAATTCCAGTCACCCATTACTATTAAATTTTCGTCTCCCTTCACTATCTGAATAATTTCTTTTATTTCATCGCACATTTCTTCAATTTCTTCGTCATCTGCAGAGCTAGTTGGCATATAAACTTGTACTATTGTAGTAGGTGTGGGCTTCGTATCTATCTTGGCCACAATAATGCGTTCACTATGCTGTTTGTAGTAGCTTACCCGCATTCCTATTTTCCTATTCATTATTAAACCTACTCCTGCATTACCCCTATTTGATTTTGTGTTTATAACCCTGTCATCACCTGACCAGAAGTCTTGTTCCTCCTGCCACCGAACTTCACTAATTCCCACTATATCTAACTTTAACCTATCCATTTCAATTTTTAAATTTTCTAACCTACCTGCCCGATTAAGGGATCTGACATTCCACGCTCCGATCCGTAGAACGCCAGTTTTCCTTCTCCTGATAACGACATCCTCCTGAGTAGTCCCCGCCCGGAGATCCGAATGGGGGACTATTTTACCTCCGGAATATTTTACCCAAGAGGATGCCATCATCATTTAATCATACAGTAAAGCTGCATGTCCTCGGGAAAAATTACGGCTGTAGTTTCCCCTTGCTTTCAGCCGTTCGCAGTACCAGCACAGCAACGCCGTTTTGGTTAATGTTGCAAGGCCAGATCAGTCAATCATCCAGACTGTTGCCCCCGCAACTACTGAAAAGGCTGCTGCCCCTCTTCAGGAACCACACGTTTGTCTGGCCTCTCAACAGATACCCCTCCGTTGTGGTTGCACCTACGGTACGGCCATCTGTATCGCTGAGGCACGCAAGCCTCCCCACCAACGGCAAGGTCCATGGTTCATGGGGGGAAAGCCAGCTTAAAAGACAATAATCCATACCTAAAACTTGAATTGTACTACTTCTTACTCTCTATTACATCAACTTAGAAGCTTCATCTGTGTTCTACTATTGTGCTTTTAGTGTCTCCGCATACCGCAGCACGCGACATAGCTTTGCAGACGATAAGTACAACCGTTTCAGAGAGAAGAGCGGCCAATGTGACGATCTGGTTTTAAGTCGATTCGATAACAAATGACGAAAACGGACGGATTTCTCAGGTTTTTAATACATATGAACACTTTTCACATTCTCCCGTGCTACAGGGCTGCTAGTCCTCATTTCATGCAAAATCTTAACTTCCTAGTTCATGTCCAAGGCACCAAAGAAGGGTAAACAGTCAATAATCGATAAATAAAACTTGAATTGTACTACTTCTTACTGGCTATTACATCAACTTAGAAGCTTCATCCGTGTTCTACTATGGTGCTTTTAGTGTCTCCGCATACCGCAGCACGCGACATAGTTTTGCAGACGATAATTACAACCGTTGTAGAGAGAAGAGCGGCCAATGTGACGATTTGGCTTTAAGTCGATTCGATAGCAAATGACGAAAACGGACGGATTTCTCAGGTTTTTTGTACATATGAACACTTGTCACATTGTCCCGTGCAACGCAGCTGCTAATCCTCCTTTCATGCAAAATCTTAAGTTCCTAGCTCATGTCCAAATCACCAAAGAAGGGTAAAAAGTCAATAATCGATACCTAAAACTTGATTTTTACTATTTCTTACTGGCTATTACATAAACTTAGAAGCTTCATCTGTGTTCTACTATGGTGCTTTTAGTGTCTCCGCATATCACAGCACGCGACTTAGCTTTGCACGCGATAAATGTTACCGTTTCAGAGGGAAGAGCTGCCAATGTTACGATCTGGCTTTAAGTCGATTTGATAACAAGTGACGAAAACGGACGGACTTTTCAGGTTTTTGCTACATATGGACAAGTTTCACATTCTCCCGTGCAACAGGGCTACTAGTCCTCATTTCATGCAAAATCTTAAGTTCCTAGCTCATGTCCAAGGCACCAAAGAAGGGTAAACAGCCAATAATCGATAAATAAAACTTGAATTGTACTGCTTCTTACTGGCTATTACATCAACTTAGAAGCTCCATATGTATTCTACTATGGTGCCTTTAGTGTCTCCGCATACCGCAGCACGCGACATAGCTTTGCAGACGATAAGTACAACCGTATCAGAGAGAAGAGCGGCCAATGTGAGGATGTGGCTTTAAGTCGATTCGATAACAAATGAAAAAAAGTTACGGATTTCACAGGTTTTTACTACATATGAACACTTTTCACGTTCTCCCGTGCAACTCGGCTGCTAGACCTCTCTCTCATGTCGAATCTTAAGGTCCTAGCTCATGTCCAAGCCACCAAAGAAGGGTAATAAGTCAATAATCGATAACTAAAACTTGAATTGTACTACTTCTTACTGGCTATTACATCAACTTAGAAGTTTCAACTGTGTTCTACTATAGTGCTTTTAGTGTTTCCGCATATTGCAGCACGCGACATTGCTTTTGCGGACGATAAGTACAACCGTTTCAGAGAGAAGAGCGGCCAATGTGACGATCTGGCGTTAAGTCGATTCGATAACAAATGATGAAAACGGACGGATTTCTCAGGGTTTTACTACATATGAACACTTTCCACATTCTCCCTTGCAACGCGGCTGCTAGTCCTCCTTTCATGCAACATCTTTAGTTCCTAGCTCATGTCTAAGGCACCAAAGAAGGGTAAAAAGTCAATAATCGGTACCTAAAACTTGAATTTTACAACTTCTTACTGGCCATTGCATCAACTTAGAAGCTTCATCTGTGTTCTACTATGGTGCTTTTAGTGTCTCCGCATACCGCAGCACGCGACATAGCTTTGCAGACGGTAAGTACACCCATTTCAGAGTGAAGAGCGGCCAATGTGTCGATCTGTCTTTAAGTCGATTCGATAACAAATGTGTAAAACGGACTGATTTCTCAGGGTTTTACTACATATGAACACTTTCCACATTCTCCCGTGCAACGCGGCTGCTAGTCCTCCTTTGATGCAGAATTTCAAGGTCCTAGCTCATGTCCAAGGCACCAAAGCCAGCTTAAAAGTCAATAATCCATGCCTAAAACTTGAATTGTACTACTTCTTACTGGCTATTTCATCAACTTAGAAGCTTCATCTGTGTTCTACTATGGAGCTTTTAGTGTCTCCGCATACCGCAGCACGCGACATAGCTTTGCAGTCGATAATTACAACCGTTTCAGAGAGAAGAGCGGCCAATGTGACGATCTGGCTTTAAGTCGATTCGATAACAAATGACCAAAGGGGACGGATTTCTCAGGTTTTTACTACATATGAACTTTTCACGTTCTCCCGTGCAACTCGGCTGCTAGTCCTCCTTTCATGTCGAATCTTAAGGTCCTAGCTCATGTCCAAGCCACAGAGAAGGGTAAAAAAGTCAATAATCGATACCTAAACCTTGAATTGTACTACTTCTTACTGGCTAATACATCAACTTAGAAGCTTCATCTGTGTTCTACTATGGTGCTTTTAGTGTCTCCGTATACCGCAGCACACGACATGGCTTTGCAGACGATAAGTACACCCGTTTCAGAGAGAAAAGCGACCAATGTGACGATCTTGCTTTAAGTCGATTCGATAACAAATGACGAAAACGGACGGATATCTCAGGTTTTTACTACATATGAACACTTTCCACATTCTCCCGTGCAAGTCGGCTGGTGGTCTTCCTTTTATGCAAAATCGTAAGTTCCTAGCTCATGTCCAAGGCACAAAAGAAGGGTAAAAAAGTCAAAATCGATACCTAAAAATTGAATTGTACTACTTCTTACTGGCTATTACATCTACTTAGAAGCTTCAACTGTGTTCTACTATGGTGCTTTCATTGTCTCTGCATACCGCAGCACGCGACATGGCTTTGCAGACGATGAGTACAACCGTTTCAGAGAGAAGAGCGGCCAATGTGACGATCTGGCTTTAAGTCGATTAGATAACAATTGACGAAAACGGACGGATTTCTCAGGTTTTTACTACATATGAACACTTTCCACATTCTCCCGTGCAACGCGGCTGCTAGTCCTCCATAAATGCTAAATCTTAATTTCCTAGCTCATGTCCAAATCACCGAAGAAGGGTAAACAGTCAATAATCGATAAATAAAACTTGAATTGTACTACTTCTTACTGGCTATTACATCAACTTAGAAGCTTCATATGTATTCTACTATGGTGCCTTTAGTGTCTCCGCACACCGCTGCACGCGACATAGCTTTGCAGACGATACGTACAACCGTATCAGAGAGAAGAGCGGCCAATGTGAGGATGTGGCTTTAAGTCGATTCGATAACAAATGAAAAAAAGGGACGGATTTCACAGGTTTTTACTACATATGAACACTTTTCACGTTCTCCCGTGCAACTCGGCTGCTAGACCTCTCTTTCATGTCGAATCTTAAGGTCATAGCTCATGCCCAAGTCACCAAAGAAGGGTAATAAGTCAATAATCGATAACTAAAACTTGAATTGTACTACTTATTACTGGCTATTACATCAACTTAGAAGTTTCAACTGTGTTCTACTATAGTGCTTTTAGTGTCTCCGCATACCGCAGCACGCGACATAGCTTTGCAGACGGTAAGTACACACGTTTCAGAGTGAAGAGCGGCCAATGTGACGATCTGGCTTTAAGTCGATTCGTTAACAAATGACGAAAACGGACGGATGTCTCAGTTTTTTACTACATATGAACACTTTCCAAATTGTCCCGAGCGACGCGGTTGCTAGTCCTCCTTTCATGCAAAATCTTAAGTTCCTAGCTCATGTCCAAGGCACCAAAGCCAGCTTAAAGGACAATAATCCATGCCTAAAACTTGAATTGCACTACTTCTTACTGACTATTACATCAACTTAGAAGCTTCATCTGTGTTCTACTATTGTGCATTTAGTGTCTCCGCATACCGCAGCACACGACATAGCTTTGCAGACGATAAATGTAACTGTTTCAGACAGAAGTGCGGCCAATGTGACGATCGGGCTTTAAGTAGATTCGATAACAAATGAAAAAAAGTTACAGATTTCACAGGTTTTTACTACAAATGAACACTTTTCAAGTTCTCACGTGCAACAGGGCTACTAGTCCTCATTTCATGCAAAATCTTAAGTTCCTAGGTCATGTCCAAGGCACCAAAGAAGAGTAAAAAAACTCAATTATCGATACCTAAAACTTGAACTGTACTACTTCTACTGTCTATTACATCAACTCAGAAGCTTCAACTGTGTTCTACTATGGTGCTTTTAGAGTCTCCGCATATCGCAGCACGCGACATAGGTTGGCACACGATAAATGTAACCGTTTCAGAGAGAAGAGCGGCCATTGTGACGATCTGGCTTTTAGTCGATTCGATAACAAATGACGAAAACGTACGGATTTCTCAAGTTTTTACTACATATGAAATCTTTTCACATTCTTCCGTGCAACGCGGCTGCTAGACCTTCTATCATGCAAAATCTTAAGATCCTAGGTCATGTCCAAGCCACCAAAGCCGGCTAAAAAGTGAATAATCGAAAACAAAAACTTGAATTGTACTACTTCTTACTGGCTATTGCTTCGCCTTAGGAGCTTCTTCTGTGTTCTACTATTGTGCTTTTAGTGTCTCCGCATACCGCAGCACGCGACATAGCTTTGCAGACGATACATGTAACCGTTTCAGAGAGAAGAGCGGCCAATGTGACGATCTGGCTTAAAGTCGATTCGATAACAAATGACGAAAACGGACGGATTTATCTGGTTTGTACTACATATGAACACTTTTCACATTCTCCCGTGCAACGCGGCTGCTAGTCGCCCTTTCATGCAAAATCTTAAGGTCCTAGCTCATGGCCAAAACACCAAAGCCGGCAAAAAAGTCAATAATCGATAACTAAAACTTGAATAGTACTTCTTCTAACTTACTATTACATTCTCTTAGAAGCTTCTTCTGTGTTCTACTATGGTGCTTTTAGTGTCTCCGCATACCGCAGCACGCGACATAGCTTTGCAGACGATAAATGTTACCTTTTCAGAGAGAAGAGCGGCCAATGTAACGGTCTGGCTTTAAATCGATTCGATAGCAAATGACGAAAACGTGCGGATTTATCAGGTTTTCTACTACATATGAACACTTTTCACATTCTCCCGTGGAACGCGGCTGCTAGTCGCCGTTTCATGTAAAATCGTAAAGTCCTAGGTCATGTCCAAGCCACCAAAGCCGGCTAAAAAGTGTATAATCGACAACTAAAACTTAAATTGTACTACTTCTTACTGGCTATTGCTTCGCCTTAGGAGCATCGTCTGTGTTCTACTATTGTGCTTTTAGTGTCTCCGCATACCACAGCACACGACATAGCTTTGCAGACGATAAATGTAACCGTTTCAGAGAGAAGAGCGGCCAATGTAACGGTCTGGCTTTAAATCGATTCGATAGCAAATGACGAAAACGTGCGAATTTATCAGGTTTTTACTACATATGAACACTTTTCACATTCTCCCGGGCAACGCTGCTGCTAGTCGCCCTTTCATGCAAAATCTTAAGGTCCTAGCCAATGTCCAAGGCACCAAAGCCTTCTAAAAAGTCAACAATCGATAACTAAGACGTGAATTGTACTACTTCTTACTGGCTATTACATCAAAATAGAAGCTTCTTCTGTGTTCTACTATGGTGCTTTTAGTGTCTCCGCATACTGCAGCACGCGACATAGCTTTGCAGACGATAAATGTAACGGTTTCAGAGCGAAGAGCGGCCAATGTGACGATCTGGCTCGAAGTCGATATGATAACAAATGACGAAAACAGACGGATTTTTCAGGTTTTTACTACATATGAACACTTTTTACATTCTCCCGTGCAACGCGGCTGCTAGTCCTCCTTTCATGCAAAATCTTAAGGTCCTAGGTCATATCCAAGCCACCAAAGCCGGCTAAAAAGTGAATAATCGACAACTAAAACTTGATTTGTACTACATCTTACTGGATATTACTTCAACTTAGAAGCTTCTTCTGCGTTCTACTATGGTGCTTTTAGTGTCTCCGCATACCGCAGCACGCGACATAGCTTTGCAGACGATAAATGTAACTGTCTCAGAGAGAAGAGCGGCCTTTGTGACGATCTGGCTCTAAGTCGATATGATAACAAATGACGAAAACAGACGGATTTCTCAGGTTTTTACTACATATAAACACTTTTCACATTCTCCCGTGCAACGCGGCTGCTAGTCGCCCTTTCATGCAAAATCTTAAGGTCCTAGCCAATGTCCAAGGCACCAAAGCCTTCTAAAAAGTCAATAATCGATAAATAAGACGTGAATTGTACTACTTCTTACTGGC
Organism: Schistocerca gregaria; assembly: GCF_023897955.1. Taxonomy (NCBI): domain Eukaryota; kingdom Metazoa; phylum Arthropoda; class Insecta; order Orthoptera; family Acrididae; genus Schistocerca; species Schistocerca gregaria. The sequence continues at coordinate 3,688,222 of NW_026061947.1, read as the reverse complement.
TATTACATCAACATAGAAGCTTCTTCTGTGTTCTACTATGGTGCTTTTAGTGTCTCCGCATACCGCAGCACGCGACATAGCTTTGCAGACGATAAATGTAACCGTTTCAGAGCGAAGAGCGGCCAATGTGACGATCTGGCTCTAAGTCGATATGATAACAAATGACGAAAACAGACGGATTTCTCAAGTTTTTACTACATATGAACACTTTTCACATTCTCCCGTGCAACGCGGCAGCTAGTCCTCCTTTCATGCAAAATCTTAAGGTCCTAGGTCATGTCCAAGCCACCAAAGCCGGCTAAAAAGTGAATAATCGACAACTAAAACTTGAATTGTACTACTTCTTACTGGCTATTGCTTCAACTTAGAAGCTTCTTCTATGTTCTACTATGGTGCTTTTAGTGTCTCCGCATACCGCAGCACGCGACATAGCTTTGCAGACGATAAATGTAACCGTCTCAGAGAGAAAAGTGTATAATTTGACGATCTGGCTTTAAGTCGATTCGATAACAAATGACGAAAACGGACGGATTTATCTGGTTTGTACTACATATGAACACTTTTCACATTCTCCCGTGCAACGCGGCTGCTAGTCGCCCTTTCATGCAAAATCTTAAGGTCCTAGCTCATGGCCAAAACACCAAAGCCGGCAAAAAAGTCAATAATCGATAACTAAAACTTGAATAGTACTTCTTCTAACTTACTATTACATTCTCTTAGAAGCTTCTTCTGTGTTCTACTATGGTGCTTTTAGTGTCTCCGCATACCGCAGCACGCGACATAGCTTTGCAGACGATAAATGTTACCGTTTCAGAGAGAAGAGCGGCCAATGTAACGGTCTGGCTTTAAATCGATTCGATAGCAAATGACGAAAACGTGCGGATTTATCAGGTTTTCTACTACATATGAACACTTTTCACATTCTCCCGTGGAACGCGGCTGCTAGTCGCCGTTTCATGCAAAATCGTAAAGTCCTAGGTCATGTCCAAGCCACCAAAGCCGGCTAAAAAGTGTATAATCGACAACTAAAACTTAAATTGTACTACTTCTTACTGGCTATTGCTTCGCCTTAGGAGCATCGTCTGTGTTCTACTATTGTACTTTTAGTGTCTCCACATACCGCAGCACGCGACATAGCTTTGCAGACGATAAATGTAACGGTTTCAGAGCGAAGAGCGGCCAATGTGACGATCTGGCTCGAAGTCGATATGATAACAAATGACGAAAACAGACGGATATCTCAGGTTTTTACTACATATGAACACTTTTTACATTCTCCCGTGCAACGCGGCTGCTAGTCCTCCTTTCATGCAAAATCTTAAGGTCCTAGGTCATATCCAAGCCACCAAAGCCGGCTAAAAAGTGAATAATCGACAACTAAAACTTGATTTGTACTACATCTTACTGGATATTACTTCAACTTAGAAGCTTCTTCTGCGTTCTACTATGGTGCTTTTAGTGTCTCCGCATACCGCAGCACGCGACATAGCTTTGCAGACGATAAATGTAACTGTCTCAGAGAGAAGAGCGGCCTTTGTGACGATCTGGCTCTAAGGCGATATGATAACAAATGACGAAAACAGACGGATTTCTCAGGTTTTTACTACATATGAACACTTTTCACATTCTCCCGTGCAACGCGGCTGCTAGTCGCCCTTTCATGCAAAATCTTAAGGTCATAGCTCATGGCCAAAACACCAAAGCCGGCAAAAAAGTCAATAATCGATAACTAAAACTTGAATAGTACTTCTTCTAACTTACTATTACATTCTCTTAGAAGCTTCTTCTGTGTTCTACTATGGTGCTTTTAGTGTCTCCGCATACCGCAGCACGCGACATAGCTTTGCAGACGATAAATGTTACCTTTTCAGAGAGAAGAGCGGCCAATGTAACGGTCTGGCTTTAAATCGATTCGATAGCAAATGACGAAAACGTGCGGATTTATCAGGTTTTCTACTACATATGAACACTTTTCACATTCTCCCGTGGAACGCGGCTGCTAGTCGCCGTTTCATGTAAAATCGTAAAGTCCTAGGTCATGTCCAAGCCACCAAAGCCGGCTAAAAAGTGTATAATCGACAACTAAAACTTAAATTGTACTACTTCTTACTGGCTATTGCTTCGCCTTAGGAGCATCGTCTGTGTTCTACTATTGTGCTTTTAGTGTCTCCGCATACCACAGCACACGACATAGCTTTGCAGACGATAAATGTAACCGTTTCAGAGAGAAGAGCGGCCAATGTAACGGTCTGGCTTTAAATCGATTCGATAGCAAATGACGAAAACGTGCGAATTTATCAGGTTTTTACTACATATGAACACTTTTCACATTCTCCCGGGCAACGCTGCTGCTAGTCGCCCTTTCATGCAAAATCTTAAGGTCCTAGCCAATGTCCAAGGCACCAAAGCCTTCTAAAAAGTCAACAATCGATAACTAAGACGTGAATTGTACTACTTCTTACTGGCTATTACATCAAAATAGAAGCTTCTTCTGTGTTCTACTATGGTGCTTTTAGTGTCTCCGCATACTGCAGCACGCGACATAGCTTTGCAGACGATAAATGTAACGGTTTCAGAGCGAAGAGCGGCCAATGTGACGATCTGGCTCGAAGTCGATATGATAACAAATGACGAAAACAGACGGATTTTTCAGGTTTTTACTACATATGAACACTTTTTACATTCTCCCGTGCAACGCGGCTGCTAGTCCTCCTTTCATGCAAAATCTTAAGGTCCTAGGTCATATCCAAGCCACCAAAGCCGGCTAAAAAGTGAATAATCGACAACTAAAACTTGATTTGTACTACATCTTACTGGATATTACTTCAACTTAGAAGCTTCTTCTGCGTTCTACTATGGTGCTTTTAGTGTCTCCGCATACCGCAGCACGCGACATAGCTTTGCAGACGATAAATGTAACTGTCTCAGAGAGAAGAGCGGCCTTTGTGACGATCTGGCTCTAAGTCGATATGATAACAAATGACGAAAACAGACGGATTTCTCAGGTTTTTACTACATATGAACACTTTTCACATTCTCCCGTGCAACGCGGCTGCTAGTCGCCCTTTCATGCAAAATCTTAAGGTCCTAGCCAATGTCCAAGGCACCAAAGCCTTCTAAAAAGTCAATAATCGATAAATAAGACGTGAATTGTACTACTTCTTACTGGCTATTACATCAACATAGAAGCTTCTTCTGTGTTCTACTATGGTGCTTTTAGTGTCTCCGCATACCGCAGCACGCGACATAGCTTTGCAGACGATAAATGTAACCGTTTCAGAGCGAAGAGCGGCCAATGTGACGATCTGGCTCTAAGTCGATATGATAACAAATGACGAAAACAGACGGATTTCTCAAGTTTTTACTACATATGAACACTTTTCACATTCTCCCGTGCAACGCGGCAGCTAGTCCTCCTTTCATGCAAAATCTTAAGGTCCTAGGTCATGTCCAAGCCACCAAAGCCGGCTAAAAAGTGAATAATCGACAACTAAAACTTGAATTGTACTACTTCTTACTGGCTATTGCTTCAACTTAGAAGCTTCTTCTATGTTCTACTATGGTGCTTTTAGTGTCTCCGCATACCGCAGCACGCGACATAGCTTTGCAGACGATAAATGTAACCGTCTCAGAGAGAAAAGTGTATAATTTGACGATCTGGCTTTAAGTCGATTCGATAACAAATGACGAAAACGGACGGATTTATCTGGTTTGTACTACATATGAACACTTTTCACATTCTCCCGTGCAACGCGGCTGCTAGTCGCCCTTTCATGCAAAATCTTAAGGTCCTAGCTCATGGCCAAAACACCAAAGCCGGCAAAAAAGTCAATAATCGATAACTAAAACTTGAATAGTACTTCTTCTAACTTACTATTACATTCTCTTAGAAGCTTCTTCTGTGTTCTACTATGGTGCTTTTAGTGTCTCCGCATACCGCAGCACGCGACATAGCTTTGCAGACGATAAATGTTACCGTTTCAGAGAGAAGAGCGGCCAATGTAACGGTCTGGCTTTAAATCGATTCGATAGCAAATGACGAAAACGTGCGGATTTATCAGGTTTTCTACTACATATGAACACTTTTCACATTCTCCCGTGGAACGCGGCTGCTAGTCGCCGTTTCATGCAAAATCGTAAAGTCCTAGGTCATGTCCAAGCCACCAAAGCCGGCTAAAAAGTGTATAATCGACAACTAAAACTTAAATTGTACTACTTCTTACTGGCTATTGCTTCGCCTTAGGAGCATCGTCTGTGTTCTACTATTGTACTTTTAGTGTCTCCACATATCGCAGCACGCGACATAGCTTTGCAGACGATAAATGTAACGGTTTCAGAGCGAAGAGCGGCCAATGTGTCGATCTGGCTCGAAGTCGATATGATAACAAATGACGAAAACAGACGGATATCTCAGGTTTTTACTACATATGAACACTTTTTACATTCTCCCGTGCAACGCGGCTGCTAGTCCTCCTTTCATGCAAAATCTTAAGGTCCTAGGTCATGTCCAAGCCACCAAAGCCGGCTAAAAAGTGAATAATCGACAACTAAAACTTGATTTGTACTACATCTTACTGGATATTACTTCAACTTAGAAGCTTCTTCTGCGTTCTACTATGGTGCTTTTAGTGTCTCCGCATACCGCAGCACGCGACATAGCTTTGCAGACGATAAATTTAACCATTTCAGAGAGAAGAGCGTCCAATGTGACGATCTGGGTTTAAGTCGATTCGATAACAAATGACGAAAACGTACGGATTTCTCAAGTTTTTACTACATATGAAATCTTTTCACATTCTTCCGTGCAACGCGGCTGCTAGACCTTCTATCATGCAAAATCTTAAGATCCTAGGTCATGTCCAAGCCACCAAAGCCGGCTAAAAAGTGAATAATCGAAAACAAAAACTTGAATTGTACTACTTCTTACTGGCTATTGCTTCGCCTTAGGAGCTTCTTCTGTGTTCTACTATTGTGCTTTTAGTGTCTCCGCATACCGCAGCACGCGACATAGCTTTGCAGACGATACATGTAACCGTTTCAGAGAGAAGAGCGGCCAATGTGACGATCTGGCTTAAAGTCGATTCGATAACAAATGACGAAAACGGACGGATTTATCTGGTTTGTACTACATATGAACACTTTTCACATTCTCCCGTGCAACGCGGCTGCTAGTCGCCCTTTCATGCAAAATCTTAAGGTCCTAGCTCATGGCCAAAACACCAAAGCCGGCAAAAAAGTCAATAATCGATAACTAAAACTTGAATAGTACTTCTTCTAACTTACTATTACATTCTCTTAGAAGCTTCTTCTGTGTTCTACTATGGTGCTTTTAGTGTCTCCGCATACCGCAGCACGCGACATAGCTTTGCAGACGATAAATGTTACCGTTTCAGAGAGAAGAGCGGCCAATGTAACGGTCTGGCTTTAAATCGATTCGATAGCAAATGACGAAAACGTGCGGATTTATCAGGTTTTCTACTACATATGAACACTTTTCACATTCTCCCGTGGAACGCGGCTGCTAGTCGCCGTTTCATGTAAAATCGTAAAGTCCTAGGTCATGTCCAAGCCACCAAAGCCGGCTAAAAAGTGTATAATCGACAACTAAAACTTAAATTGTACTACTTCTTACTGGCTATTGCTTCGCCTTAGGAGCATCGTCTGTGTTCTACTATTGTGCTTTTAGTGTCTCCGCATAACACAGCACACGACATAGCTTTGCAGACGATAAATGTAACCGTTTCAGAGAGAAGAGCGGCCAATGTAACGGTCTGGCTTTAAATCGATTCGATAGCAAATGACGAAAACGTGCGAATTTATCAGGTTTTTACTACATATGAACACTTTTCACATTCTCCCGGGAAACGCTGCTGCTAGTCGCCCTTTCATGCAAAATCTTAAGGTCCTAGCCAATGTCCAAGGCACCAAAGCCTTCTAAAAAGTCAACAATCGATAACTAAGACGTGAATTGTACTACTTCTTACTGGCTATTACATCAAAATAGAAGCTTCTTCTGTGTTCTACTATGGTGCTTTTAGTGTCTCCGCATACTGCAGCACGCGACATAGCTTTGCAGACGATAAATGTAACGGTTTCAGAGCGAAGAGCGGCCAATGTGACGATCTGGCTCGAAGTCGATATGATAACAAATGACGAAAACAGACGGATTTTTCAGGTTTTTACTACATATGAACACTTTTTACATTCTCCCGTGCAACGCGGCTGCTAGTCCTCCTTTCATGCAAAATCTTAAGGTCCTAGGTCATATCCAAGCCACCAAAGCCGGCTAAAAAGTGAATAATCGACAACTAAAACTTGATTTGTACTACATCTTACTGGATATTACTTCAACTTAGAAGCTTCTTCTGCGTTCTACTATGGTGCTTTTAGTGTCTCCGCATACCGCAGCACGCGACATAGCTTTGCAGACGATAAATGTAACTGTCTCAGAGAGAAGAGCGGCCTTTGTGACGATCTGGCTCTAAGTCGATATGATAACAAATGACGAAAACAGACGGATTTCTCAGGTTTTTACTACATATGAACACTTTTCACATTCTCCCGTGCAACGCGGCTGCTAGTCGCCCTTTCATGCAAAATCTTAAGGTCCTAGCCAATGTCCAAGGCACCAAAGCCTTCTAAAAAGTCAATAATCGATAAATAAGACGTGAATTGTACTACTTCTTACTGGCTATTACATCAACATAGAAGTTTCTTCTGTGTTCTACTATGGTGCTTTTAGTGTCTCCGCATACCGCAGCACGCGACATAGCTTTGCAGACGATAAATGTAACCGTTTCAGAGCGAAGAGCGGCCAATGTGACGATCTGGCTCTAAGTCGATATGATAACAAATGACGAAAACAGACGGATTTCTCAAGTTTTTACTACATATGAACACTTTTCACATTCTCCCGTGCAACGCGGCAGCTAGTCCTCCTTTCATGCAAAATCTTAAGGTCCTAGGTCATGTCCAAGCCACCAAAGCCGGCTAAAAAGTGAATAATCGACAACTAAAACTTGAATTGTACTACTTCTTACTGGCTATTGCTTCAACTTAGAAGCTTCTTCTAAGTTCTACTATGGTGCTTTTAGTGTCTCCGCATACCGCAGCACGCGACATAGCTTTGCAGACGATAAATGTAACCGTCTCAGAGAGAAAAGTGTATAATTTGACGATCTGGCTTTAAGTCGATTCGATAACAAATGACGAAAACGGACGTATTTCTCAGGTTTTTACTACATATCAACACTTTTCACATTCTCCCGTTCAACGCACCCTCTAGTCCTCCTTTCATGCAAAATCTTAAGGTCCTAGCTCACGTCCAATGCCCCATAGCCCCCTAAAAGTCAATAATCGATAACTTAAACGTGAACTGTACTACTTCTTACTGGCTATTACATAAACTTAGAAGCTTTTTCTGTGTTCTACTATGGTGCTTTTAGTGTCTCGCACATTCCGCAGCACGCGACATAGCTTTGCAGACGATAAATGTAACCGTTTCAGAGAGAAGAGCGGCCAATTTGACGATCTGGCTCTAAGTCGATTCGATAACATATGACGAAAAGAGACGGATTTCTCAGGTTTTTACTACATATGAACACTTTTCACATTCTCCCTTGCAACGTGGCTGCTAAACCTCCTTTCATGCAAAACCTTAAGGTCCTAGGTCATGTCCAGGCCACCAAAGCCGGCTAAAAAGTGAATAATCGACAACTAAAACTTGAATTGTACTACTTCTTACTGGCTATTGCTTCAACTTAGAAGCTTCTTCTGTGTTCTACTATGGTGCTTTTAGTGTCTCCACATACCGCAGCACGCGTCATAGCTTTGCAGACGATAAATGTAACCGTTTCAGAGAGAAGAGCGTCCAATGTGACGTTCTGGCTCTAAGTCGATATGATAACAAATGACGAAAACAGACGGATTTCTCAGGTTTTACTACATATGAACACTTTTCACATTCTCCCGTGCAACGCGGCTGCTAGTCCTCCTTTCATGCAAAATCTTAAGGTCCTAGGTCATGTCCAAGCCACCAAAGCCGGCTAAACAGGGTATAATCGACAACTAAAACTTAAATTGTACTACTTCTTACTGGCTATTGCTTCAACTTAGAAGCTTCTTCTGAGTTCTACTATGATGCTTTTAGTGTCTCCGCATACCGCAGCACGCGACATAGCTTTTCAGACACTTCTCACATTCTCCCGTGCAACGCGGCTGCTAGTCCTCCTTCCTTGCAAAAACTTAAGTACCTAGGTCGTGTCCAAGCCACCAAAGCCGGCTAAAGAGTGAATAATCGACAACTAAAACTTGAATTGTACTACTTCTTACTGGCTATTGCTTCAACTTAGAAGCTTCTTCTGTGTTCTACTATGGTGCTTTTAGTGTCTCCACATACCGCAGCACGCGACATAGCTTTGCAGACGATAAATGTAACCGTTTCAGAGAGAAGAGCGGCAAATGTGACGAAATGGCTTTAAGTCAATTCGATAACAAATGACGAAAACGGAGTGATTTCTCAGGTTTTTACTACATATGAACATTTTTCACATTCTCCCGTGCAACGCGGCTAATAGTCCTCCTTTCATGCAAAATCTTAAGGTCCTAGCTCATGTAAAGGGCACCAAAGCCGGCTAAAAAGTGAATAATCGATAACTAGAATGTGAATTGTACTACTTATTACTGGCTATTACATCAACTTAGAAGCTTCTTCTGTGTTGTACTATGGTGCTTTAAGTGTCTCCGCATACTGCACCCAGCGACATAGCTTTGCAGACGATAAATAACACCGTTTCAGAGGGAAGGGCGGCCAATGTGACGATCTGGCTTTAAGTCGATTCGATAACAAATGACGAAAACGGCCGGATATCTCATGTTTTTACTACATATGAACACTTTTCACATTCGCCCGTGCAATGCGGCTAATATTCCGGCTTTCATGCAAAATCTTAAGGTCCTAGCTGCTGTACAAAGCACCAAACTCGGCTAAAAATCAATAATCGATAAACAATACTTGAATTGTACTGCTTCTTACTGGCTATTGCTTCAACTTAGAAGATTTTTCTGTGTTCTACTATGGTGCTTTTAGTGTCTCCGCGTACCGCAGCACGCGACATAGCTTTGCAGACGATAAATGTAACCGTCTCAGAGAGAAGAGCGGCCAATGTGGCGATCTGGCTTTAAGTCGATTCGATAACAAATGACGAAAACGGCCGGATATCTCAGGTTTTTACTACATATGAACACTTTTTACATTCTCCCGTGCAACGCGGCTAATATTCCGCCATTCATGCGAAATCTTAAGGTCCTAGCTCATGCCCTAGGCCCCAAAAAATTATAAAAAGTCAATAATCGATAACTAAAACATGAATTGTACTGCATCTTACTGGGTATTACATCAACTTATAACCTGCTTTTGAGTTCTACTATGGTGCTTTTAGTGTCTCCGCATACCGCAACACGCGACATAGTTCTGCAGACGATAAATGTTACCATTTCAGAGAGAAGAGCGGCAAAAGTGACGATCTGGCTTAAAGTCGGTTTGATAACAAATGAGGAAAACGGGCGAATATCTTAGGTTTTTACTACATATCAACACTTTTCACATTCTCCCGTGCAACGCAGCTCCTAGTTATCCTTTTATGCAAAATCGTAAGGTCATAGCTCATGTCCAAGGTACCAAAGCCGGCTAAAAAGTCTATAATCGATAATTAAAACTTGAATTGTAATACTTCTTACTGGCTATTACATCAACTTAGAAGTTCTTCTGTGTTCTACTATGGTGCTTTTAGTGACTCCGAATACTGCAGCACGCGTCATAGCTTCGCTGACGATAAATGTAATCGTTTCAGAGAGAAGAGCGGCCAATGTGACCATGTGGCTTTAAGTCGATTCGATAACAAATGACGAAAACGGACGGATTTTTCAGGTTTTTACTACATATGAAACACTTTTCCCATTTTCCCGTGCAACGCGGCTGCTAGTCCTCCTTTCATGCAAAATCTTAAGGTCCTAAGTCATATCCAAGCCACCAAAGCCGGCTAAAATGTGAATAATCGACAACTAAAACTTGAATTGTACTACTTCTTACTGGCTATTGCTTCAACTTAGAAGCTTCTTCTGTGTTCTACTATGGTGCTTTTAGTGTCTCGGCATACCGCACCCAGCGACATAGCTTTGCAGACGATAAATGTAACCGTTTCAGAGAGAAGAGCGGCCAATGTGCGATCTGGCTTTAAGTCGATTCGATAACAAATGACGAAAACGGACGGATTTCTAAGAGTTTTTACTACATATAAATACTTTTCACATTCTCCCGTGCCACGCTGCTGCTAGTTCTCCTTTCATGCAAAATCTTAAGATCCTAGCTCATGCCCAAAGCACCAAAAAAGGCTAAAAAGTCAATAATCGATAAATTAACGTGAATTGTACTACTTCTTACTGGGTATTACATCAACTTAGAAGCTTCATCTGTGTTCTACTATGGTGCTTCTAGTGACTCCACATACAGCAGCACGCGACATAGCTTTGCAGACGATAAATGTAACCGTTTCAGAGAGAAGAGCGGGCAATGTGACGAACTGGCTTTAAGTCGATTTGACAACAAATGACGGAAACGGGCGGATTTCTTAGGTTTTTACTACAAATGAGCAGTTTTCACAGTCTCCCGTGCAACGCGGCTGCTAGTCCTGCTTTCATGCAAAATCTTAACGTCCTAGCTTATGCCCAAGGCACGAAAGCTGAATAAAAAGTCAATGATCGATAACTAAAACTGGAATTGTACTACTTCTTACTGTCTATTACAACAACTTAGAAGCTTCTTCTGTGTTCTACTATGCTGCCTTTAGTGTCTCCGCATACCGCAGCACGCGACATAGCGTTGCAGACGATAAATGTAACTGTTTCAGAGAGAAGAGCCACCAATGAGTCGATCTGGCTTTAAGTCGATTCGATAACAAATGACGGAAACGGAGGGAATTCTCAGGTTTTTACTATATATGAACATTTTTCACATTCTCCCGTGCAAAGCGGCTGCTACAGTTCCCTTCATGCAAAATCGTAACGTCCTAGCTCATGTCCAAGGTACCAAAGCCGGCTAAAAAGTCAGTAATCGATAACTAAAACTTGCATTGTACTACTTACTGGCTATTACTTCAACTTAGAAGCTTCCTCTGTGTTCTACTATGGTGCTTTTTGTGTCTCCGCATACCGCATCACGCGACATAGCTATACAGACGATAAATGTAACCGTTTCAGAGACAAGAGCTGCCAATGTAACGATCTGGCTTTCAGTCGATTTGATAACAAATGAGATAAAGGGACGGATGTCTCAGGTGTTTACTACATAAGAAAAATATTCAAATTCTCCCATGCAACGCAGCTGCTAGTCGTCCATTTTTGCAATATCGTAAGGTACTAGCTCCTGTCCAAGGTACCAAGCTGGGCTAAAAAGTCAATAATCGATAACTAAAACTTGCATTGTACTACTTATTACTGGCTATTACTTAAACTTAGAAGCTTCTTCTGTGTTCTGCTACGGTGCTTTTAGTGTCTACGCATACCGCATCACGCGACATAGCTTTCCAGACTATAAATGTAACCGTTTCAGTGAGAAGAGCGACCAATGTGACGATCTGGCTTTAAGTCGATTTGATAACAAATGACGAAACCGAACGGATTTCTAAGGTTTTTACTACAAATGAACACTTAACACATTCTCCCGTGCAACGCGGCTGCTAGTGGTCCTTTCATGCAAAGTCTTAAGGTCCTAGATCACGTCCAACGCACCCAGGAAGGGTAAAAGGTCAATAATCGATAACTAAAACTTTAATTGTAATGTTTCTTACTGACTATTACATGAACTTAGAAGCTTCTTCTGTGTTCAACTGCGGTGCTTCTAGTGTCTTGCGCATACGGCAGCACGCGACATAGCTTTGCAGACGATAAATGTAACCGTTTCAGAGAGAAGAGCGGCCAGTGTGACGATCTGGTTTTAAGTCGAACAGATAACAAATAACGAAAACGGCCGGATTTTTCAGGTTTTTTCTACATATAAACACTTTTCACGTTCCCTCGTGCAACGCGGCTGCTAGTCCTCCTTTCATGCAAAATCTTAAGGTCCTAGATCATGTACAAGGCACCTAAGCCGGCTGAAAAGTGAATAATCGATAACGAAAACTTGAATTGTACTACTTCTTACTGGCTATAACATAAACTTAGAAGTCGATTCGATAACAAATGAAGAAAACTGACGGATTTCTAAGGTTGTTACTACATATGAACACTTTTCACATTGTCTCGAGCAACGCGGCTGCTAATCCTCCTTTCATACAAAATCGTAAGGTCCTAGCTCATGTCCAAGGCACCAAAGAAGGTTAGAAATTCAATAATCGATAGTTAAAACTTGAATTGTACTAAATCTTACTGGCTATTACAAAACCGAATAAAAAGTCAAAAACCGATAACTAAAACTTGAATTGTACCACTTCTTACTGGCTATTACATCAACTTAGAAGCTTCTACTGTGGTGCCTTTAGTGTCTCCGCATACCGCACCCAGCGACATAGCTTTGCAGGCGAAAAATGTAACCGTTTCAGAGGGAAGTGCGGCCAATGTGACGATCTGGGTTTAAGTCGACTCGATAACAAATGACGAAAACGGCCGGAATTCTCAGGTTTTTACTACATATTAACACTTTTCACGTTCCCTCGTGCAACGCGGCTGCTAGTCCTCCTTTCATGCAAAATCTTAAGGTCCTAGATCATGTACAAGGCACCTAAGCCGGCTGAAAAGTGAATAATCGATAACGAAAACTTGAATTGTACTACTTCTTACTGGCTATAACATAAACTTAGAAGCTTCCTCTGTGTTCCACTATGGTGCTTTTAGTGTCTCCGCATACCGCACCCAGCGACATAGCTTTGCAGACGATAAATCTAACCAGTTCAGAGAGAAGAGCGTCCAATGTAACGTCCTTGCCTTAAGTCGATTCGATAACAAATGACGAAAACGGACGGACTTCTCAGTTTGTTACTACAGATGAACACTTTTCACATTGTCCCGAGCAACGCGTATGCTACTCCTCCTTTCTTACAAAATCGTAAGGTCCTAGCTCATGTCCAAGGCACCAAAAAAGGTTAAAAATTCAATAATCGATAATTAAAACTTGAATTTTACTACATCTTACTGGCTATTACATAGCAGAATAAAAAGTCAAAAACCAATAACTAAAACTTGATTGTACTACTGCTTACTGGCTGTTACATCAACTTAGAAGGTTCTTCTGTGTTCTACTATGGTGCTTTTAGTGTCTCCGCATACTTTAACACGCGACATAGCTATGCAGACGATAAATGTAACCGTTTCAGAGACAAGTGCTGCCAATGTAACGATCTGGCTTTAAGTCGATTCGATAACAAATGACGAAAACGGAAGGATTTCTCAGGTTTTTACCACGTATGAACACTTTTCACATTCTCCCGTGCAATTCGGCTGCTAGTCCTCCTTTCATGCAAAATCTTAAGGTCCTAGCTCATGACCAAAGCACCAAAGCCGGCTAAAAAGTCAATAAACGACAACTAGAACTTTAGTTGTACTACCTCTTACTGGGTATTACATCAACTTAGAAGCTTCTTCTGTGTTCTACTATGGTGCTTTTAGTGTCTCCGCATACCGCACCCAGCGACATAGCTTAGCAGCCGATAAATGTAACCGTTTCAGAGGGAAGTGCGTCCAATAAGACGATCTGGCTTTAAGTCGATTCGATAACAAATGACGAAAACGGACGAATTTCTCAGGTTTTTAATACATATGAACACTTTTCACATTCTCCCGTGCAACGCGGCTAATAGTCCTCCTTTCATGCAAGATCTTAAGGTCCTAGCTCATGTCCAATGCACCAAAGCCGGCTAAATAATCAATAATCGATAACTAAAACGTGAATTGTACTACTTCTTAATGCCTATTACATAAACGTAGAAGCTTTATCAGTGTTCTACTATGGTGCTTTTACTGTCTCCGCATACGGCATCACGCGACACAGCTTTGCAGACGATAAATGTAACCGTTTCAGAGAGAAGAGCGGCCAACGTGACGATCTGGGTTTAAGTCGATTCGATAACAAATGACGGAAACGGAGGGAATTCTCAGGTTTTTACTATATATGAACATATTTCACATTCTCCCGTGCAAAGCGGCTGCTACAGTTCCCTTCATGCAAAATCGTAACGTCCTAGCTCATGTCCAAGGTACCAAAGCCGGCTAAAAAGTCAGTAATCGATAACTAAAACTTGCATTGTACTACTTACTGGCTATTACTTCAACTTAGAAGCTTCCTCTGTGTTCTACTATGGTGCTTTTTGTGTCTCCGCATACCGCAGCACGAGACATAGCTTTGCAGACGATAAATGTAACCGTTTCAGAGAGAAGAGCGGCCTACGTGACGATCTTGGTTTAAGTCTATTCGATAACAAATGACGATAACGGACGGATTTCTCAGGTTTTTACTATATATGAACACTTTTCACATTCTCCCGCGCAAAGCGGCTGGTACACTTCGATTCATGCAATATCTTAAGGTAATAGCTCATGTCCAAGGCAACAAAGAAGGGTAAAAGATCAATAATCGATAACGAAAACTTGAATTGTACTGTTTCTTACTGGCAATTACATCAACTTGGAAGTTTCTTCTGTGTTCTACTATGGTGCTTTTAGTGTCTCCGCATACTGGAGCACGCGACATTGCTTTGCAGATGATAAGTGTAACCGTTTCAGAGAGAAGAGCGGCCAATGTAATGTCCTTGCCTTAAGTCGATTCGATAACGAATGGCGAAAACGGACGGACTTCTCAGTTTGTTACTACATATGAATTCTTTTCACATTGTCCCGAGCAACACGGCTGCTAATCCTCCTTTCATACAAAATCGTAAGGTCCTAGCTCATGTCCAAGGCACCAAAAAAGGCTAAAAATTCAATAATCGATAATTAAAACTTGAATTGTAATACATCTTACTGGCTATTACATAGCAAAATAACAAGTCAAAAACCAACTACTAAAACTTGATTGTACTACTGCTTACTGGCTGTTACATCAACTTAGAAGGTTCCTCTGTGTTCTACTATGGTGCTTTTAGTGTCTCCGCATACCTTAGCACGCGACATAGCTATACAGACGATATATGTAACCGTTTCAGAGACAAGAGCTGCCAATGTAACGATCTGGCTTTCAGTCGATTTGATAACAAATGAGATAAAGGGACGGATGTCTCAGGTGTTTACTACATAAGAAAAATATTCAAATTCTCCCATGCAACGCAGCTGCTAGTCGTCCATTTTTGCAATATCGTAAGGTACTAGCTCCTGTCCAACGTACCAAGCTGGGCTAAAAAGTCAATAATCGATAACTAAAACTTGCATTGTACTACTTATTACTGGCTATTACTTAAACTTAGAAGCTTCTTCTGTGTTCTGCTATGGTGCTTTTAGTGTCTCTGCATACCGCATCACGCGACATAGCTTTCCAGACGATAAATGTAACCGTTTCAGAGACAAGTGCTGCCAATGTAACGATCTGGCTTTAAGTCGATTTGATAACAAATGACGAAAAGGGACGGATATCTCAGGTGTTTCCTACATAAGAACAATTTTCACATTCTCCCATGCAATGCGGCTGCTAGTCCTCCTTTCATGCAAAATCTTAAGGTCCTAGAGCATGTACAAGGCACCAAAGCCGGCTGAAAAGTGAATAATCGTTAACGAAAACTTGAATTGTACTACTTCTTACTGGCTATTACATCAACTTAGAAGCTTCTTCTGTGTTCTACTATGGTGCTTTTAGTGTCTCCGCATACCGCACCCTGCGACATAGCTTAGTAGCCGATAAATGTAACCGTTTCAGAGGGAGGACCGGTCAAAAGGCGATCTGGCTGTAAGTCGATTCGATAACAAATGACGAAAACGGAAGGATTTCTCAGGTTTTTTCCACGTATGAACAGTTTTCACATTCTCCCGTGCAATTCGGCTGCTAGTCCTCCTTTCATGCAAAATCTAAAGGTCCTAGCTCATGACCAAAGCACCAAAGCCGGCTAAAAAGTCAATAATCGACAACTAGAACTTTAGTTGTACTACTTCTTACTGGGTATTACATCAACTTAGAAGCTTCATCTGTGTTCTACTATGGTGCTTTTAGTGTCTCCGAATACCGCACCCAGCGACATAGCTTAGCAGCCTATAAATGTAACCGTTTCAGAGGGAAGTGCGTCCAATAAGACGATCTGGCTTTAAGTCGATTCGATAACAAATGACGAAAACGGCCGGATTTCTCAGGTTTTTAATACATATGAACACTTTTCACATTCTCCCGTGCAACGCGGCTAATAGTCCTCCTTTCATGCAAGATCTTAAGGTCCTAGCTCATGTCCAATGCACCAAAGCCGGCTAAATAGTCAATAATAGATAACTAAAACGTGAATTGTACTACTTCTTAATGCCTATTACATAAACGTAGAAGCTTTATCAGTGTTCTACTATGGTGCTTTTACTGTCTCCGCATACGGCATCACGCGACACAGCTTTGCAGACGATAAATGTAACCGTTTCAGAGAGAAGAGCGGCCAACGTGACGATCTGGGTTTAAGTCGATTCGATAACAAATGACGGAAACGGAGGGAATTCTCAGGTTTTTACTATATATGAACATATTTCACATTCTCCCGTGCAAAGCGGCTGCTACAGTTCCCTTCATGCAAAATCGTAACGTCCTAGCTCATGTCCAAGGTACCAAAGCCGGCTAAAAAGTCAGTAATCGATAACTAAAACTTGCATTGTACTACTTACTGGCTATTACTTCAACTTAGAAGCTTCCTCTGTGTTCTACTATGGTGCTTTTTGTGTCTCCGCATACCGCAGCATGAGACATAGCTTTGCAGACGATAAATGTAACCGTTTCAGAGAGAAGAGCGGCCTACGTGACGATCTTGGTTTAAGTCTATTCGATAACAAATGACGATAACGGACGGATTTCTCAAGGTTTTTACTATATATGAACACTTTTCACATTCTCCCGCGCAAAGCGGCTGGTACACTTCGATTCATGCAATATCTTAAGGTAATAGCTCATGTCCAAGGCACCAAAAAAGGGTAAAAGATCAATAATCGATAACGAAAACTTGAATTGTACTGTTTCTTACTGGCAATTACATCAACTTGGAAGTTTCTTCTGTGTTCTACTATGGTGCTTTTAGTGTCTCCGCATACTGGAGCACGCGACATTGCTTTGCAGATGATAAGTGTAACCGTTTCAGAGAGAAGAGCGGCCAATGTAACGTCCTTGCCTTAAGTCGATTCGATAACAAATGACGAAAACGGACGGACTTCTCAGTTTGTTACTACATATGAACACTTTTCACATTGTCCCGAGCAACGCGGCTGCTAATCCTCCTTTCATACAAAATCGTAAGGTCCTAGCTCATGTCCAAGGCACCAAAACAGTCTAAAAATTCAATAATCGATAATTAAAACTTGAATTGTAATACATCTTACTGGCTATTACATAGCAAAATAAAAAGTCAAAAACCAATAACTAAAACTTGATTGTACTACTGCTTACTGGCTGTTACATCAACTTAGAAGGTTCTTCTGTGTTCTACTATGGTGCTTTTAGTGTCTCCGCATACCTTAGCACGCGACATAGCTATACAGACGATAAATGTAACCGTTTCAGAGACAAGAGCTGCCAATGTAACGATCTGGCTTTAAGGCGGTTTGATAACAAATGAGGAAAAGGGACGGATATCTCAGGTGTTTACTACATAAGAAAAATATTCAAATTCTCCCATGCAACGCAGCTGCTAGTCGTCCATTTTTGCAATATCGTAAGGTCCTAGCTCCTGTCCAAGGTACCAAAGCGGGCTAAAAAGTCAATAATCGATAACTAAAACTTGCATTGTACTACTTATTACTGGCTATTACTTCAACTTAGAAGCTTCTTCTGTGTTCTGCTATGGTGCTTTTAGTGTCTCTGCATACCGCATCACGCGACATAGCTTTCCAGACTATAAATGTAACCGTTTCAGTGAGAAGAGCGACCAATGTGACGATCTGGCTTTAAGTCGATTTGATAACAAATGACGAAACCGAACGGATTTCTAAGGTTTTTACTACAAATGAAGACTTAACATATTCTCCCGTGCAACGCGGCTGCTAGTGCTCCTTTCATGCAAAGTCTTATGGTCTTAGCTTATGTCCAAGGCACCCAGGAAGGGTAAAAGGTCAATAATCGATAACTAAATCTTGAATTGTAATGTTTCTTACTGGCTATTACATGAACTCAGAAGCTTCTTCTGTGTTCAACTATGGTACTTTTAGTGTCTTGCGCATACCGCAGCACGCGACATAGCCTTTCAGACTATAAATGTAACCGTTTCAGAGGGAAGAGCGGATAATGTGACGATCTAACTTTAAGTCGACTCCATAACAAATGACGAAAACGGCAGGATTTCTCAGGTTTTATCTAGATATGAACACTTTCCTCCCGTGCAACGCGGCTGCTAGTCCTCCTTTCATGCAGAATCGTAAGGTCCTAGCTCATGTACAAGGCACCAAAGCCGGCTGAAAAGTGAATAATCGATAACGAAAACTTGATTTGTACTACTTCTTACTGGCTATTACATGAACTTAGAAGCATCTTCTGTGCTCTACTATGGTGCTTTTAGTGTCTCCGCATACCGCAGCACGCGACATAGCTTTCCAGACGATAAATGTAACCGTTTCAGAGACAAGAGCGGCCAATGTGACGAACTGGCTTAAAGTCGATTTGATAACAAATGACGAAAACGGACGGATTTCTCAGGTTTTTACTACAAATGAACACTTTTCACATTGTCCCGAGCATCGCGGCTGCTAATCCTCCTTTCATACAAAATCGTAAGGTCCTACCTCATGTCCAAGGCACCATAAAGCTAAAAATTCAATAATCGATAATTAAAACTTGAATTGTACAACATCTTACTGGCTATTACATAGCAGAATAAAAAGTCAAAAACCAATAACTAAAACTTGATTGTACTACTGCTTACTGGCTGTTACATCAACTTAGAAGGTTCTTCTGTGTTCTACTATGGTGTTTTTAGTGTCTCCGCATACTTTAGCACGCGACATAGCCATGCAGACGATAAATGTAACCGTTTCAGAGACAAGTGCTGCCAATGTAACGATCTGGCTTTAAGTCGATTTGGTAACAAATGACGAAAAGGGACGGATATCTCAGGTGTTTACTACATAAGAACAATTTTCACATTCTCCCATGCACGCAGCTGCTAGTCGTCCATTCTTGCAATATCGTAAGGTCCTAGCTCATGTCCAAGGCACCAAAGCGGGCAAAAAAGTCAATAATCGATAACTAAAACTTGGATTGTACTACTTCTTACTGGCTATTACTTCAACTTAGAAGCTTCTTCTGTGTTCTGCTATGGTGCTTTTAGTGTCTCCGCATACCGCATCACGCGACATAGCTTTCCAGACAATAAATGTAACCGTTTTAAGAGAAGAGCGACCAATGTGACGATCTGGCTTTAAGCCGATTTGATAACAAATGACGAAAACAAACGGATTTCTAAGGTTTTTACTACAAATGAACACTTAACACATTCTCCCGTGCAACGCGGCTGCTAGTGCTCCTTTCATGCAAAATCGTAAGGTCCTAGCTCATGTACAAGGCACCAATGCCGGCTAAAAAGTGAATAATCGATAACAAAAAACTTGATTTGTACTACTTCTTACTGGCTATTACATGAACTTAGAAGCATCTACTGTGTTCTACTATGGTGCTTTTAGTGTCTCCGTATACCGCAGCACGCGACATAGCTTTGCAGACGATAAATGTAACCGTTTCAGAGAGAAGAGCGCCCAATGTATCGATATGGCTTTAAGTCGATTCAATAACAAATGGCGAAAACGGACGGATTGCTCAGGTTTTTACTACATATGAACACTTTTCACATTCTCCCGTGCAAGGCGGCTGCTAGACTTAGCTTCATGTAAAATCTTCAGGTCCTAGCTCATGTCCAAGGCACCAAAGAAGGGTAAAAGGTCAATAATCGATAACTAAAACTTGAATTGCACCGTTTGTTACTGGCTATTACATCAACTTAGAAGCTTCTTCTGTGTTCTACTATGGTGCTTTTAGTGTCTCGCGCATACCGCAGCACGCGACATAGCTTTCCAGACGATAAATGTAACCGTTTCAAAGAGAAGAGCGGCCAATGTGACTATCTGGCTATATGTCGGTTCGATAACAAATGACGAAAACGGACGGATTTCTCAGGTTTTTACTACATATGAACACTTTTCACATTCTCTCGTGCAATGCGGCTTCTAGACTTCCCTTCATGCAAAATCCTAAGGTCCTAGCCCATGTCCAAGGCACCAAAGCTGGCTAAAAATTCAATAATCGATAACTAAAACTTGATTTGTACTGCTTCTTACTGGCTATTACACCAAATTAAAAGCTTCTTCTGTGTTCTACTATGGTGGTTTTAGTGTCTCCGCAATCGCAGCACGCTACATAGCATTGCAAACGATAAATGTAACCGTTTCAGAGAGAAAACGGCCAATGTGACGATCTCGCATTACGTGGATTCAAAAGCAGATGTGAAAACGGGCGGATTTGTTAGGTTTTTAGTTCATATGAACACTTTTCACATTCTCTCGTGTAACGTGGCTGCCAGACCTTGTTTAATGCCAAATCTTAAGGTAGTAGGTCATTTTACTGGCAAAGCCGGCTAATAAATCAATAATCGATAACTAAAACCTGAATTGTACTGTTTCCTACGGGCTACTTACATAAACCTAGAAGCTTCTTCTATGTTCTACTGTGTTGGTATTAGTGCCTCCGCATACCGCAGCACACAACATAAGTTTGCAGACGATGAAGGTAACCGCTTCACAGAGAAATTTCAAATTCTGTGTCTGTGTCTATTGCCTGCTCATATAGTTTAAAGCAGGTTGCTCTAAATGCCCAGTGGATCTGATTCCCGTGATACCCATTCTAAACAATCTCGGATTGGGAAAGACCAAGCTCAGCTTATACTTATAGTCTGGGAAGTTGACATATCTTAGACAGTAAAATATGATGGTTAAAGATGTCCACTGAGTATTCCCATATACACTGAAGTTAGCTTTGAACAACAAATTATTAATTGGCCACCTACTCTTGACTCAATAGCTACTAAGATCTTTCACTGGTGAAGGAGTTGACGACGTTGTTACGTCCATTAGAGGCTTCTGTAGTTTTCTGAGAATGATGTGATATAATTGTGCCTTGTGATTTTCTGTGGAGTTCCAGAATAAGTTCTACACTGGTGCAGGACATTCATTCCTGCTGTTCTTATTCGAGGCAATCCTGGATTCTGAATCTCAAGCACCAGTGGATTAGAAACAGCAATGCAACCTCTGTCTTCCTGGCTGTCCACTATTTCAAAGTGCTGTGGTTGACAGTCTCTTCTCATTGTGCAGTGCTTGTAGATTATTGTAAATGGATAAACTGCAATATTTAGAACATCTCATTCTAAACTTTCTAAAGAACGAGACTTTTCTGTCGCGACCACTTTTTGTGTGAGGTGATAAATACCAGGAATTTTGTTGCATTTTTGAGAACCTAATGGTGACATACATTAGTGTCTGTGTAAATTAATGGAACTGGATTTTTTCTGAGGTCGGCAGTTTTCCGAAGGTCGGCGTTTTCCCACGATATCGTCGTTTTTCCCCGAGGCTGGCGGTTTACCCCGAGGTCGGCGTTTTTCCCCCGAGGTCGGCGTTTTACCCCGACGTCGGCGTTTTTCCCTCGACGTCTGCGTTTTTCCCCGAGGTCGGCGTTTTTTCCCTAGGTCTGCGTTTTTGCACCGAGGTCGGATCGGCGATTTTTTCCCCGAGGTCCAGAAATCTACGAATATATTGAAAATCCAAAGTATTTTCATGTATATCGAACTATACTGATATGTCATGTCATCTTGAAACATATATCCGACCACTAGATATCGGTATTTATCGAGATAGCGATATATTTCGATATATCTATTTATTTCGAGAATCGTTTTCTTAGGGGTACAGATTTATTTCGAGACGTCCAGTTTTTTCCCATTATCGATTTATTTCGGTATATTGACTTATTTCGAGGCACACATTATATCGAGATGTCGATTTATTTCGAGATATCTATCTATACTGAGGAGTCCATTTATTTCGAGGTATCGATTGGTTTCGAAGTACACGTTTACGTCGAGTTATCGATTTATTTTGATATACCGACGCAATCGGGTTGTCTATATATTTCGAGGTATCGATATATTTCAATGTATCGGTGTACTTCAGATATCAATTAATATCGAGACATCGATATATTTCAAGGAACCTCTATATCTCAAGTAATCCATAAATTTCTAGATATCGTATTTTTAGAGATATCTTTATATTACGAGGTACCATTATATTTCAAGATATCGATATGTTTCTATACCTCGATTTATCTCGAGAGCTCCTTGAGTTTCGAGATATCGTTCTATATGGTAAGCTGAATGCATCTAGATGTCGATATATTTCGGGATATCGAATCATTTCGATGTAGCAGTCTTTTGGAGGAGTCGATTTATTTCGAAGTTTCGATTTTTCTCATTGTGTCGATTTATTTCGAGGTTGCGATTTATTTCGGGGTGGCCTTTTATTTCTAGGTGTTGATTTATTTCGAGGTGTCGATATATTTCGATGTGACGATATATTTCGACGTTACTTGTCGACTGCATCAGCTTAGAACCTATTTCGTACAGAGTGGTGCGACTGCATACCTCAGAAGGCGACATTGATATCCAGACGATGAATGTAAACGTTTCCGAGAGAAAAGCGTCCAATGTGACGAATTGGCACTACGTCATTATGAAAACAAATGACGGAAACGTGAGGTTTCTGCCACTCAAAGTGCTGCCAACTTTCACCCCAACCCCTCCTCACTCTCCCCAGTCGTGGCGATCAGCTGGTGTGATAGAAATGGACACAGGAAAGTAATAACGTTCCATGAAATCCCATTCTAGGGAGGTTCAAGGGTAAATGTTCCAGACGGTTTATTTGCATTAAGACACGCATACTGGACATCTACAATGTCACATCTGCCAGATCGTTTCTATTGTCAGCAGTGGAAAACAAAACAGCGTACTGAAAAAGCCATAGTGAAACGTGGTTTTTGGTAGACGAAATAATAGGAATACTCTAGCCACTGATAATGATGATCTAATGAGAATTCTGGTATTGTTTTGAAAGATGCATTTAAATATGCATTGAACGTAGCTCCAAATTATTTTGAGAATTATAATTGCGGTATGATGAATCTACACTGGAGATTTGGTAATGCAAAACATTTCGATCTGAGAATACTTTACGTGATAGAACGGCATTGACCTTGTGTGTCATTAGGGTAAAGTTAATTTGCCGCCATTAACAAAAAATTTATCCGCCATTAACATAAAATCTATTTTTCAGCGCACTTCAATAAGGACTCACTTCAGATGATTGGACAATTAAAGAGAACTCAAACCGTTATTTTAATAGTATTCGTAGGTCCAATGCAGCATTTACCGTGGACAGTCCCTGAGCCAAGACTGTCAATTTTATGTAGGGAGCATTACTTTAAGAAAGCACTCCGTGTTCAGGCCACAAGTGGCCAATCAGGACCATCCGACCGCCACGTCATTCGCACTGAGGGTGGAGGAGGAGCTGGCTCTCCCACTCGTTGTGGTAGTTTCCTTTGACTTGAGCCGCTACTATTCGGTCGAGTAGTTCCTCAATTGGCATCGCAAAGCTGAGTGCAACCCGAAAAATGGAAACAGCGCATAGCGGATCGGATGGTCACCCATCCAAGTGCCGACCACGCCCGAAAGTGCTAAACTTCAGTGATCTGACGGGAACCGGTGTATCCACTGCGGCAAGGCCGTTGCCCCTCCAACTTTTACATGATATTTTTGATCGTAGATCAGGTCTGATGGCTGGAAAGAATGGACGTTTACCATGTTATGCACATTTATATTTTCACTACGTCGACACAGCTGGTCCAATTTCGACCACAGGTGATGGTAGCCATAATGATGGAGCCAAGCATCCTGTGTACATTAGTTGCACCCATGTGTGGGGATCACAGCATTCGTGACATTTAAATTTGTTACTTCTTTGGTACTATATTCGCAATAAATTTTGCAGACAGTATCCGCATATGACGCTGAATGTACCTACAAAATTATATCATTGTACGACACATGTTTCAGGAGATACGTCATAAAAACTCAGGACAAGGCCAGACGCTGCATAGTACGGACGTGGACGCACAGCTGTAAATAAATGCCTGGTCAACACCAAGCTTTTCCGCTAGTCATCTATACAGATAAAAAAATCCCCAATATTGCCCACCAGCGTATTTTTGAAAAACCTTTATTTTGTCATCCATTTTTTTCCTGTAAAAATCGTAAAAGCCGAGCATCATTGTGTTTTTAAAAATCGTTTCCTATTGTCATCTCTTTTTATGTATTTTAAACCATCTATCGCTTGTGTAACCTGTGGCTACAAGTCCATTCCCTTTATGGGGTAATCGAAATAATGAACAACGGAAAAAAGTGTGGGTCAATTTCTTCCTCATTTTTCGGAACTTCTGATAATAGTAAATCGTTGGCCCTTTGAGGGCGTGGTAGGTACATACAAGAGATTAGTGTAAGATTAGAATTTGGGTTAGATACAGTGCCAGGAGGTTTTGTTTCTATCTGGCTAGCTTCAGAGTACTTCACCATCTACTAAGTGATGCGTTTCATTGGGAATGGTGTGTTCTGTGCTAGGTCTACCCTTACTCCACAATGCTGTTCCCTCGATGCTATTAAAACCAGGATGTTATCAAAATATATGCACAGTGGCAGACTGGAGTCTGCAGAAATATTTCCAGTGGTGGGGAGCGGGAAAGGCGCGTCGGGGCTGGAATGCATGATTCTGAAACTGGCACTCTGTGTACAAATCAGCTGGTCAGTTACGAGGTGCATCAAGCTACAAGACCCTAACTGTATAAGCGCTACAACTGGTCAAAGCTAAGGTTTAGCAGTATTGTGGAGAATTCTTATCTGGAAGAGTATGAGTATACTGTAACGAATAAAAACTCTTTACTCCAGATTCCAAGGATGGTTAGGGGCGACGGGTGAAAGTGCCCTTTTGCCAATCCTCCCCTCCCCACCTCCTCCCCTCCCCCTCCCCTTCCCCCTCGCGGACGCCAATGGCTGGCCCGTTCATTTTGAGAACATCAGAGTTGCAGTAACCTTTCTGAGAAACTGTTCTAGATGTCCTTGCGCGTCAATCTTACCACTCAGAACAGCAGTGGGAATGTCGGTTATCGCTGAAACAACTGGTTTTCGGCTCTTATCAGTTTCCCAGCCTCACTTTAACCTAATTGTTAAAGCCCGTCACAATACCAGTTCTTGTAATAACCGATTTTCAGTCTTTTATTTACATTATTTCCTCTAGTAAACGTAGAAATCAAACAAAGATTAAAAAAATTTTACTTTCTCAGTTTATTGATAAATGGAATCAAAACGTCAAATACATTTATGACGACCTGCAGCCGTCCAGAACGAAATTAGAATTATATTAATACCGTCAGCTGCTCACGGGTGTCGATAAATATCAACGGGGACAGGTGACAATGTGTGCACGTCTGGGACTCGAACCGGGATATCCTGCTTACGTGGCAGGCGCTCTGCCCATCTGAGCCACCGA
This sequence comes from Schistocerca gregaria, assembly GCF_023897955.1. Lineage (NCBI taxonomy): Eukaryota > Metazoa > Arthropoda > Insecta > Orthoptera > Acrididae > Schistocerca > Schistocerca gregaria. The sequence goes on along the minus strand of NW_026061947.1, from coordinate 3,662,434 downwards.
GGGCACAGACGATAGTGTGACTGCAGGTACTATCTCGCGCACGCCTCCCGCGAGACTCACATTCTCACCTTGCATATGCACACACTACATTCGTAGTGTCCCACACCAACACACTCATTACTCGTGGAACACATTCTTACCAAGTCCCGTAGCAGTTCGGGGAATACTTGTGCATCTTCACAGAAGAAGGTCATGGCTGGTATTGCCAGAACCATATACTTATATGGATATGGACATGTCTTCCACGAGGAATGAGTGTGTTGGAGTGGGACTCTACGACTGTAGTGTATGGACATTCAAGGTGAGAATGTGAGTCTCGCAGGAGGCGTGCGCGAGATAGTCCCTGCAGTCGAACCATACACTGTGCCCTCGGTGGCCTAGATGGATAGAGCGTCTGTCATTTTAGCAAGAGATCCCGGGTTCGAGTCCCGGTCGCGGCACACATTTTCACTTGTCCACGATGATATTTATCAACGCCCTTGAGCAACTGACGGTATTAATATAATTCTAATTTCTTTCAATTAAATAGTCCAATAAAACTTTGTCCGATGTTCGCTGCTTCTCTCAAAATATAGCGAGTGCTTCTATACTACAGAAAACTGCCAGTATTATCCTACTGATTTTAGTTTTTAGAACTCTGATCAAAAATTATATTGAAATCGGTTATCACAGCACTATGCGGGCATTACGTATAGTCCAGCGATAAAGAGTGAAAACTGCGGCAGGAGAACTCTCTTTTTCGTTTTAATTTCTCTGTTAAAGGCTAAAAGCAGATAACGGCATACTACGTAGACACAGGCAGCAGATCACGCACTTTCTATTTTTATCCCGAACTATGAATGATTTGTAAAATTTTAACTTTTTTCCTTGTATGATGTCGCAAGTGACCAAATCGACCATTGTGCTTCACTCGTACTGCATATCGTAAAATACTTCCAGGCTTTCAGATGGTGCCATTCTGTGTTACAACTGACGTTCGACAACAGCGAGAAACTGCGTCCATTCTCGCGAACTGCTTGTATAACAGGCACGCACAGTATTGTCTCGGCAATGTTGGACCAATTCATTTGTTGCTCGTTTCTATCAGCAGTGTTATTAAAGCGGCATACATCACTTTACCCATTTTTTCTGTAATAACGCAGTATTTTAGAACTATGGAAATCTTACGAATAAAAATTACTCGTCTTTTTTAAAAAAGGTTTATTTGAAAACTAAAAATTTTACTACGACAGCTGTGGCTAATTGGTATATCTGTTTTTACGTGGTTATCAGGAAAAAATAAAAAGATACTTGTTATAACCGAGAGCAAACAAATACCGAAAGACATCGGTTATTCAGAACTAAAATACCCATGTCGTTATAACTGATCGGTTTTTCTATCTCTAAACTGCAATGTCGCCACAGAAAAGTGTGTCGTTCCATCAATGTCCATAGCAACTTTGAAATATGTAAGTGTTTATGCGCAATATCGGCAAATGGAAACACGAAGTGGTAATAAGCACCTGAGCGATAGAATTTATTTCACAGTCAGAAAAGTCGAGTGAGAGACAAGACTGAATCACTGTAATAGAAATTATATGGAAAGCTGTGTAAAGGAAAATTTCCAGTTCTTTCGTGGATTCCAAAATTGAAGCCAAGTCCGGGACATCAAGGTGACATAGTCTTATACGGATAGTATTCCATGACTAACGTAATTGGCCCACATACTGTACTGGTATACTGATAATATTACACTACTAAGGTAATTTACCTGAAGTAATTTACAAACATGTAACTATAACATTCGCTACTACTCATTACGCTAATTGACCTTCAGCCATTAAGCGCAAGCGCAGATCTCAGTTATGATACGTGCGCCATCCAAAAATTTTTCAAGGTGGTAACTCAACACAACTACAAACGATCATTGTGTGCAAAATAAATAGAACACCTCATAAGAAGAACATGACGGGTTTGAATCATTCCCACCGCAAAGGATGAAATATTCAGGCTTGCACATAAGACCACTTGATAACTAACCAGAAATTCAGATTAGTTGTAGCTTCGGTGACAATCGCCTTTTTTACATTTTCCCCGTAAACTAGATAATTATGAAACGTAACAACTACTCTAAAATATCTGCAGCAACGGACTTGCCGCGGAGGTTACATCGGTTCACGTGAGATCACCGAAGTTAAGTGCGTTGTCGGGCGTTGGAGGCAATTGGATGGGTGATCATCCAGTCCGCCATGCGCTCTTGCCATTTTTCGGGGTGCACTAAGCCTCATGATGCCAATCGAGGAGTTACTCGACCCAATAGTAGCGGCTCCGGTCAAAGAAAACCATCATAACGACTGGGAGAACAGTGTGCTGACCCCCGCCCCTCCTGTTCGCATCCTCCACGGATGATGACACGGCGGTCGGATGGTCCCGTCCCAGCAGGCCACTCGTGGCCTGAAGACGGAGTGCTTACAAAGCAAACTACTCTCCAGTGGATGGTCGTACTACTGAGACCTTGATTCCTGGCATCAATAACAGATGGCAGCACAAGAGGTTGCCTTACGCCTACTGCCGAATTTTGCGATCTGTCGTAAGCCTGCGTAAGCACGTGGGGCCTTCCGTCTTAAGTGCAAGCATATCCATTGCGTTTTCTGCCGCGCGACTTGAGTGGAATGTTTCATTATTTCTGAAATATTATAGAAATGTTTTTCGTTGTATATCCTCACAATCGGTACTGAATTCACTGTAAAATTACTTGCTCACTTTTCGGAACTTCCGTTCATAGTAAATCGATACTATTTGAAGCCGTGGTAGACACGAGTCTAGTGTGCTTCACCTACAGCACCTTCTGTGTCAGTCTCGGTTCCTATGTCGCTGATTTCACAACTAACAGTTCGTTATCTACTGAGTATACTGTCTGTTGCACGACACTATCCCTCCCACGCTGCTAAATGTAGGTCGTCGGCAAAATATGACTGCAGTGGAACAAGGGCGTCTGCAGAAATTTCCCCAGGAGGTGGTGGTGGCATTGTTAGTGGTGTGTGTGTCTGTGTGTGTGTGTGTGTGTGTGTGTGTGTGTGTGTGTGTGCGTGTGTGTGTGGAGGCCATTACTATGAAATTCACGCAGTCCAGACCGCCAAGGAAAATAAACCTTGAGATTTGGAAAGGGTGTTGATCTTATACCGCTTATGCTGCATATTTCGAAATTCCACCTCTAAGGGGGATACACAGGAAATGAAAGGATTTTTGAAACATGTAGCTATTAAGGTAATTTTGAAGCTTGGCAGACGAAAACTTGTATCTGGTTTCTAGGTCAGAAATAAAGAAATATGTGTTCCAGTATTATTGGGAATTTAACCTCTATGAGGTGAAATAGTGGATGAACATTTTATTTTGAGATAAAAAATTATGGAAGAACTATGGAAGTATTTTTAAGGCTACATCTACGAAAATTGGTATTTGACTTCAAGGTTACAAATAAGAAAATACGTATTTTCGTGTTTTTGGAAGTTCAACCTCTAAGGGGATGAAATAGAGTGAGCTGGTGCGTTTCTGGCGCCAGTTTCCGTCGATCGTTGTTTCGATCTTTGAGTCGCGGTCCAGAGGACACTGCTCCCTAAGCGACTGTAGTAGTTCCCTGTGCGGCCCAACATCGGGCTTACCGCGCTTACACTGGACACAGTTGCCAACAAATCGCCTGCCATCACCATATAGGTTGGGCCAAAACATGTGTTCCCGAACTCGGTTCAAGGACTTGTAGAACCCCAAATGATCCCCTACCGCCGAATAGTGGAAATATCTGAGTGCCATGCTAACTCGTTCCTGTGGAATACAGACCTTCCCTTCACCACGGTTGTCTTCCCCTTTACACAAGACCCCCCCCCCCCCCCACCCCCCGAAGACCTCGCCATCCGCCAACTGCTGCCGAATCGGTCCCCACCCGGGGTCCTCAACCTGTTTGCCGGCTAAGTCGCAGAAGAAGCCGGGTGTCTCGGAGAGAAGGAAATTCTCCCCAAGATCCGGCTCCACGTGGCCCTTGCCTTCCCTAGACTCTACCGCGAACATACGGCTGAGAGCGTCGCCAATTCATTGTCTCTTCCACTAATATGCCGAACCTGGAGATAAGTCTTGTCATCTTAACTTCGGTATGATTTTTAGCGATCTTATTAATCAAAGTTTAAGGGCTGGCACTGGCCAAGTAACTCACGGAGGCTCATTGGTTTCAGTCCAGTTGTATTGCTCACCTGTTCTCCAGATAAGGTTGTGTAGTTTATGTCTCAGAGAAGTGTCTGCCCTTGATGTGTGTTTTGTTAGAGATAATTGGCAGCGGTCGACGCTAACATACTGCGAGCAGAGCACCACGGCGGCAGAGAGATATTTAAGGCCATGTCCTCTCCTTTACATCCTGGGTTATGTTGTCACTTTTGCGTGATTCCATCTTTCCGGTGCTGAACTATAGCATCCAAAGTTCAATTGCATTGCCAAGTTGAGTATATTTCTATGTCATTCTCTGCCTCGTGGATCTCTTGTATTGATTAGAATCCTTAGTCTGCTCGCGTCTATCGCCAATTCACGCGAAATATTGAAGCAACCTTATTTTAAGGGTATTGTCATATAGTCATGTTCTAGTTGTAATCATTCTAAGAATATTGTTGATTAATCAACTGAGTAAGTAAATTTGAAGGTCCGTTTGGTCAAAATTAAAGGACCCCCTTAATTGTTTTACTCATTTTTATACAGTTTTGTTTAGGAAAGTTGGCTAGCCGAACGTTAAATATCTGTATTCTTACGCTTAATCTGTTTCTCCCCTGATTGCAAGTAGTGAGAGTTCTGCTATGAATTTTATGGACATTTGTGCTATTTTAGTAAAGCTTTACCTAAGTATATTTACATAGTCATATTCAAATTTCAAGTTTTACGGGTCTCGTTCCACTTATTTATTATTTGTCCAACTGATCTGGCCTTGTAAGGCAGTCTCCTCTATTATTGTGATTGTGATTTTATAATGCTTTTGATTGTAATAAAATATGTAGCAACTACAACGGATTACTATTGTGATTTTGGTGTGTCACTACCATACCCCATTTCATAGAGGATGAAATGTTTCATGAAATATATGAAAACCTGTTTTTGATACATTCAACCATTAAGAGGGGTGGAATATAGGATGTAATGTTTTATGAAAGTATTTCAGTGCGAAAGAATTTTTAAAGCGAAATCTATGAAAATTGTGTTATTGAAAAATACGTGTTTCACTGTTTTTGGAACTACAACCTCCAAGAAGGTGCAATAGGAGCACAGGTTTCACTGACCCATAGCCTTCCAGCCCAACCTGCAAAGTATATGGACTTGAAATTTGATGAAGGTGTAAATCTTACGCTGAAAGCATCATTTAAGAAGAGATTGTTCGAAATTTCACTCCTAAGGGGGTGAAATATGGCTTGAAAGTTTTTTTTAATATATGTCCCTATGTCCCTATTGAAGCTATAACTACAAAACTACGAAAATTGATATTTGGTGTCTCAGTCAGAAACAAAAAAGAAACAAGTTTTTAGCATTTTCCGAAATTCTTCCATTGGGGGATAAAATAATTAGTGAAGGTTTTTTGAAAATAAATAATTATTAAAGAACTACTGAAGCATTTCTATAGCTACATCTATGAAAATAGGTATTTGACATCTCGGTTGGATGTAAAATAAATGTGTTTCGTTGCTTTTGGAAATTTAACTCACTAACAGAGTGAAATAGGGGATGAAATGTTTTATGAAATATTTCACTATGAAAGAATTTTTAGAATTAAATGGATGAAGATTTGAATTTGGCTCCTCGGCTCTAAATAGAAGAATATGTGTTTAATTGTTTTTGAAAACCCAACCCCTAAAGGGTGTGAGATGTTTCAGAAAATGGTTCATTATGAAAGGATTGCTAAATATATCTGACAATTCGTATTCGGCTAATGTGTTACAATTTTTAAAAACTACGTGTTTTTCTGGTTTTGGAACTTCGAGCATAAGGGGATGAAAATTTTAATGAAATATTTATTGCGTTATATTAAAATATTTTAAATCTGCATCTATGAAAACCGGTATTTCACTTCTCAATTAGATATAAAGAAATATGCGTTAGGGAATGAAAGACTCTACGGAGATATCACCACAAGAATACAAACGGCTTGATTAACAAAAACCTTGGACTCCAGCTGTCAGCATTGCTTTTTGATCATTCAGTAAAAGACCATGCTTCAACGGTGCTAAGTTTAGAAAGTTTAGAAAGTGTTGCAGTTTATAAAAGACATAAAAAAACGATTAAAGAAAAAAATTCTTTGCAGACCATGAACGGTCTACGCAAGTAGAGAAGCGGATGATAAGCTAGCTCTTTATGCAAATGAGTTGGTCAGTGTACGTTCCGAGACATGTCATGCAGCAGGAACGGAATCCTATAGTTGCTACGATTGGCTAAAGGAAAAGTTTTGCAGAATCACTCGAAATCACTTCTGCAAGTGGCTAAGAATCTCGTAATGAATAAAAATTCTGTACTGAGAATTCCAAGGTGGGAGATGCAAGATTCCTCCCTCCCCCTTCCCCCTCCTCACAATGCTATCCTTCTTTACCTACAGCAAAAAATAAATAAATTAATTAATAAACAAAACTAGAGAAACTTCTACTGTGAAACTATTTGCATACAAGAGAACGGCCCTTGAAATTTAACTCTTCAAAGTTTTAAGCCCTGCTCATTCCGGATATTGATTAGAAAGTGTTAATCCACAGGTGAAACCTGAGTATATAATCCCTGTGACATTTGATCAACGGTGTTCCATAAGGACAGGTTCTCATTCAAAACGTTCGAAAATTCAATTTCTTTGTAGTTGCATTTTTTAAAGGTGTACTTGTCTAGACTCTTGGAACGGAAAGGTTTTTTTTTTTAATCCGTGCTTTACACAAGTTTCTACAGTCCATTGTTTGAAGCAGTGTCACGGCTGCCATGAGCCGCGCGGGGTACCCGCCATGTCTCCAACGCCTTGTCACGGTTCGCGCGGCTCCCCCCGTTGGAGGTTCGAGTCCTCCCTCGGGCATGGTTGTGTGTGTGTGTTGTCCTTAGCATAAGTTACTGTAAGTAGTGTGTAAACATAGGGACTGATGGTTCAAATGGTTCTGAGCACTTTGGGACTTAACATCTGAGGTCATCAGTTTCCTAGAACTTAGAACGACTTAAACCTAACTAAGGACATCACACACATCCATGCTCGAGGCAGGATTTGAACCTGCGACCGTAGCGGGCGCGTGGCTCCCGACTGAAGCTTCTACAACCGCTCGGCCACATCGGCCGGTCTGTCATGTATTCTAGAAGAGCTGCACGGTCGTCGGTGGCGCCTGTTCTTTCGAGAAGAGTTACTATCTTCATATCTATGGTTAAACGTTACCCAGCCATTGACCTTCGTCTGTGCGAATGCGCACAGGTTGCCGGAACTCACCTTAGTGTGAGCCAGTAATGAGTGGATGGACAAATACCTATTAAGTACATTACGTAATCGGATTGTGGACGTTTGAGGATGTGAGTCTCACGGGAAGCGTGCGAGGGATAAACTCCTGCAGTCCTGATGTTCATTTGTGCCCTCGATGGCTCAGATGGATTGGGCGTCTGACATGTAAGCAGGAGATCTTGGGTTCGAGTCCCAGTAGGGGCACACTTTTCAGCTGTCCCCATCGAAGTATATCAACAACACCTGTTGGCAGCTGAGGGTTTCAATTAATTATCAGTTGTGAAGGTGATTCGATGAACCCTTTGCCAGGAACTTTAATGTGTTTTGCAGGGTATCCATATAGATGTAGATGATAACTCGTCCCGTGTCGCACGTGCTCAAAATGATTCATACTGCAGAATGCATGCAAACATACTCACCGAAAATACGGACGAATATCAAGTGCAGGCTGCCGAGTGCTGCATATCCAGCTTAGACAGATCGGCTTTTCATCTACATCTACAAGACTACATCTACATGACTACTCTGCAATTCACATTTAAGTGCTTGGCAGAGGGTTCATCGAACCACAATCATACTATCCCTCTACTATTCCACTCCCGAACAGCGAGCGGGAAAAACGAACACCTAAACCTTTCTGTTCGAGCTCTGATTTCTCTTATTTTATTTTGATGATCATTCCTACCTATGTAGGTTGGGCTCAACAAAATATTTTCGCATTCGGAACAGAAAGTTGGTGACTGAAATTTCGTAAAAAGGTCTCGCCGCGACGAAAAACGTCTATGCTGTAATGACTTCCATCCCAACTCGTGTATCATATCTGCCACACTCTCTCCCCTATAACGCGATAATACAAAACGAGCTGCCCTTCTTTGCACCCTCTCGATGTCCTCCGTCAATCCCACCTGGTAAGGATCCCACACCGCGCAGCAATATTCTAACAGAGGACGAACGAGTGTAGTGTAAGCTGTCCCTTTAGTGGACTTGTTGCATCTTCTAAGTGTCCTGCCAATGAAACGCAACCTTTGGCTCGCCTTCCCGACAATATTATCTATGTGGTCCTTCCAACTGAAGTTGTTTGTAATTTTAACACCCAGGTACTTAGTTGAATTGACTGCCTTGAGAATTGTACTATTTATCGAGTAATCGAATTCCAACGGATTTCTTTTGGAACTCATGTGGATCATCTCACACTTTTCGTTATTTAGCGTCAACTGCCACCTGACACACCATACAGCAATCTTTTCTAAATCGCTTTGTAGCTGATACTGGTCTTCGGATGACCTTACTAGACGGTAAATTACAGCATCATCTGCGAACAACCTAAGAGAACTGCTCAGATTGTCACCCAGGTCATTTATATAGATCAGGAACAGTAGAGGTCCCAGGACGCTTCCCTGGGGAACACCTGATATCACTTCAGTTTTACTCGATGATTTGCCGTCTAGTACTGCGAACTGCGACCTTCCTGCCAAGAAGAACAGGAAGTTGCTGTCTAGGAACAATCAGAGGTAGAGGAAGGGTTGATAAATACTCCTTTAATTGCAGACTAAACGTAAATAACGAAAATACATTTTTGGTAAAAATTTGTCGAAAATAATCGTTTGCCCTCCGTATTGGATTAGCTGTTTTGAATATTGAAAATTTGACTTCAGATTCGTTTTCAGCGACATTAAGAATATATATGTAACACTCAGTTCATGCAAATCGAAGTAATAATATAACTAAATGTTTTCCCTAAACTTTGAACACTCTTTTTTCGAGTAACGATTTTCTCAGAACGGCATGCAGTATAAATTAAAAGTGGTTCGATCTCTTAACTTCTACCTCTGACCCCTAAAAGTAAACACTTTCCTTAGGATCTTATAGCTATAATATGACATTTGTTAATATTAACTAATTTTTGTGTAGGCATAAGGAGTGAAACAAACCCCCCAAAATCGAACTCAAAGTTCGAATTAGCACTGTATCGTTAAATTTAAGGTTGTTTCATTGCGGTTAGGTATGCGCTCCCATAAATTTTATGTATTATCGACTGATGTTATCCATTTTCAATTTCAAAGAAATAATGTAGTATCAACTGATGTTACCCATTTTTGAATTCAGGTAACATCTCAGGTGCCACACTGCACGCACTCTACGTACTCCAGTCTCGCAGGCCCTTGATCAAATCATAATTACGGGCGCCATTTTTTATTGAAAATCTAAAATTAAGCTCATAGTATTATCACTCGTAATTCCCAAACAGATCCTTCGAATGTATTTTCATTGTCTCAAAAAAAATTTCAAATGTACCCTTTTTTGCTCATTTGTATGAGAACCTGGCCGTAACGCCGGAATATAGTCACGAGATTTTTTTTCAGAGATGCTGTACGTTCGCGAGAAGACTTTCGTTCTGCGCGTGTCGAAGGACATTCCTCAGATATTACTGTGTGTGTGCTACTCAGTCGTGCCATTTAAGTGTACATCTTTGCATAGTTTTCCTTTCACGATGTAAACAGTGTTCCGCTCAGTTGCTAACTGGCCAGTGAGTGGTTCCGAAGGTATCGGATGTGCGGTGCGTTCGGTCTGCTAGGACAACAGCAGACTAGCGTGGTGCGATGGCAGAAGCAGACACTGAGGGAGCTAGCTGCTGGGACGCCAGAGAACAATTTATGCCAAGTAAGACGAAGAGGACTATTCTAAAATTACGAGCCGTCTCAAAAGTGTTTACCATTGGTAAATCTTGCAGTTGAGTCTGACAAAACTGGCAGTTTTGCCTACAGATACATTACAGAGAGAGATACAGGAAATCCCCCCACCCCCCTCAATGAATTTTTCGTTGTGATGACAGGCCGATTGGTAGTGTAGCCCGAGATCTAAGTTAGGTTGGAAGGTGATAATTTGATTGAGAGTTGTTTACGCCAACGATTATGAATGCCGACTAAACGTTGTGCGAGCAGATTGCCCTGTAGCGTAGCCTAGTGTTTCCGCCCGCGCCACATTTAACACACATTCTCTAACTGTGTACAAAAGTCTCACAACAGCAACGATAACTACGTTTCTTGTGGGGGGAGGGTAGAGTCCACTATGTAACTTTCACTGCAAATTTTAGTAACCGCCGAAACTAACCGAAATAGAAGCGTAATTTTAACTATATTTCCTTTTGTGGGAAAATAATGGTTCTCCTCTTTCGGCAGCAACTGTAATATGTAGGCGACTTATTAGTTTTTTTTTTAAACTATGAATCATGATTTCAATAGACGCAGTGCTTTTTTTTACGTTACTTGATTTGTGGTCTATAGTAAACAATGCAACGAACTGGTAAATTCTTTAAAGTTTGACGTGTGTTACATAGACGACGTCTGCAATGTTCGTAAAGCCAAGTTTGCATATATTCTGTGTCTGTTTTTTTGGCCATGTACTGTATAATTAAGGGGAGGAGGATTATGTTCAAGGAGCAGTGTATTAGCAGTCTATGGAGAAATTGAGAATTTGGATCTAACGAACGGCATGCTCGGGCAGTTCGTGCTATTCTGTTGACCACTGTGTAATTCGGACACAGTGATCATTGCCTCTCCCTAGTAACCAGGGGACTCGGGTGCTAATCCTGGTCTGGCACAAATTTTCAAGTGCCCATTGACTAAAGTCTGTGCCCATTGTCAGCTAATGTCATTGTTTCGGTGTTAAATTGTATTTTGTTTACGATACGTAGTTTAGCTTTTTCATGGATAACAGCTTTGAAAAGCGTATAGGTTATATTGATATTCTCTCGTCGTTAGTCCAAGGCAACTATAGCGATTTATAAACACAGCTGTAGTTCGTATTAAGCCTACATACGTAATTGTGTCCTGTTTTTCTTTACCAAGAATTACTTCGTAAGTAATTCCCCTGTAGTGGTATTTTGTTTTAGTATTTTGTTTAAATATTTATAGACTGCAGGCTTGGATGAAATATGAAACACATGTCCGAAGTTCTTGTTGATTCTGCAGATACTGTTTCATCCGTACTAGGGGCCAAAACATTTCATCTAATACAGAAGGACACAATTTGTCTCGAGATTTAGCAATTTTTCGTAATAGTTGCCTTGCTTCGATATATTTTTCTCTAATTCTTGTTTGGATTTAATCTTAAAACACACTAACTCTTCCACCAGTTATTCGATATGTGGTTTCATACCTTTCGTAGCCTAGAGTTCCTAAACGGTCGATAATATTAATAATTTCCTTTCTCAATTTTATTTTCTGTAAAATCTCCTGTTTATGGTTATTGCTAACGTGTTTCACGTTCTCACTTTTATTATTTTTATTTTTCTAGTTTTGTGACTGGTAGCCAAATGTTCTTTGAATCTGGTTTTTAATTCTGAAATAGTAACAGATGAAGGTCAAGAGAAGATTGCGATATATTTGAGGAGAGTGGCTTGGAGATTTTCTATAATAGACGTACACAGGTCATGGGGATCCTTACCTATATAAATTTACTTCGAGTGTGATGTAGCCCATTCTCTTGTCATGATCTCGGCCGTATCGTAGCACATTGTCTCGGTTAGGTTGGAGATTTCTGTTGAGAGTTGCCGAAGTCAACGAAATTGATTACAAAGTAAAGACTGTGCTAACAGAACGATCTGTAGCGTAGTCCAACACGTTCTTTCTGTCCTTTTAAAGCCTCTTTTAATTAAAAATAACTAAAGCTGCAAGATACAATCACAAAAACTGTGTTACGTAATAGAGTAATCCCAGACTATTGTTGTGTAAGTTGTGTGCGTACAGTATTTTTTTTTTTGTCAGTGAATATACATTTTTTTACTCATTTGCTGGGTTTCAGTTTTCCCCTTTAACGGCAAAAAACCTTTTCCTGTGAAGGGCCCATTAGCTTGTCGGTTATATTTGTGACTTTCTCGACGGTCAGTAATTTCGTGATAGTCCATCCACCGGCGTCATTGTTAACATCGAATATAGATTTAAGTATTAGGAAGGCTAATATGAAGCTAATGCATGAGTAGGTCTAACAATTAATAAAAATAGAAATGTGGGTAAGATACTACAAACAGCATAGTGAACGCATTGTTGTGGCCAAGATAGCCACGAATCCCACGCCTACCAAAGTCGTAAAAGTAGTCCGCAGATGATTATGAAACTGATGGAATGTGTGATGAGATAAAAGAAATCATTCAGATAGTGATGGGAGATGAAAATTTAATATTAATGGGTGACTGGAATTCGACAGTAGGAAATGGAAGAAAAGGAAACGTAGTAGGTGAATATGGAATGGGGGTAAAAAATGAAAGAGGAAGCCGCCTGGTAGGTTTTTTCCCAGAGCATAACTTAATCATAGCTAACACTTGGTTCAAAAATCATAAAAGACCTGGAGATACTGCAATATTTCATATAGATTATATAATGGTAAGACAGAGATTTAGGAACCAGATTTTAAATTGTATGACATTTCCAGGGGCAAATGTGGTCTCTGATCACAGTATATTGATTATGAACTGTAGATAAAAACTGAAGAAACTGGAAAAAGGTGGGAATTTAAGGAGATGGGACCCGAAAGAACTGACAGAATCAGAAGTTGTACAGTGTTTCAGGAAGAGCATTAGGGAACGATCTACAGGAATGGGGGAAAGTAATACAGTGTGATGGGGGATCTGAGTGGTGTACTGTCAAGGGGGAGGGGGTTCCTCAGGGATCAGTGTTGGGGCCGCTCCTGTTCCTTATTTATATAAATGATATGCCCTCAAGTATTACGGGTAACTCAAAAATATTTCTGTTTGCTGATGACACTAGCTTGGTAGTAAAGGATGTTGTGTGCAACATTGACTCCGTTTCAAGTAGTGCAGTACATGACCTCAGTCAATGGCTTACAGAAAATAAACTAACGTTAATCACAGTAAGATTCAGTTTTTACAGTTTCTAACACACAATTCAACAAAACCTGACGTTTTAATCTCACAGCATGGGCATATGATTAGTGATACTAAACGGTTCAAATTCCTAGGTGTTCAAATAAATAGTAAGGTGTTGTGGAAAGCCCACGTTCAGGATCTTGCTCAAAGACTTAATACTGCCATTTTCACTATTCGAACGGTACCGAAAGTGAGTGATACTTCGACAAGTAAATTAGTCTACTTTGCCTATTTCCATTCACTTATGTCATATGGTATTATGTTTTTGGGTAACTCTTCCCATTCTAGAAGGATATTTTTGGCTCAGAAACTGGAGGTTCGGGCAAAAAGTGGTGTGAGTTCACGAACCACTTGTCGACCTCTGTTCAGGGAGTCTGGGTATTTTGACCTTGGCCTCTCAATATGTATATTCCTTATTGTCGTTTCTTGTTACCAATATTAGTTTATTTCCAACAATAAGCAGCTTTCACTCGGTTAATACTCGGCAGAAGTCAAACTCCCATTTGGTTCGGACTTCCTTAATTCTTGTCCAAAAATGTGTGCAGTATACTGCTGCATCCATTTTCAATAAGCTGCCACTCGAATTCAAAAATCTTTGCAGTAATCCACGCGCTTTCAAATCGAAACTGGAGTGTTTCCTCATGGGTCACTCCTTTTATCCTGTCAAGGAGTTAATTGAAAAATTAAGCTGATTCTCATTGTACTGCTGATAGCGTTTGCTTAAACTTATGGACTGATTTTCTCTCAGGTTCATGAACATGTATTTTTATCTGTTATTACTTTTATGTTGTAAGTTCATGTGTCGCCCTAACCGCCGTCTGCTTCACGTCTGCTGTTCAGCGAGCTACCTTAATTTAAGTATTAACTGTATTTTTCTTACTTGTCACTTCTTCTTCCGTGTGTTTTTGCTTTTAGGAAGCTTTAATTGTCGAGTGCTAGTAATAGAGTTACATAGATTTCGTGTTTGTTTTGAATACAGTCAGAGAGAGTCCTTGTAGTCAGCCATAGTGCCAGTAATGCTAGTATTTGTTTTCAATACAGTCCAGAGACAGGTAGTACTATTTTCATTGTTTTCTACAAGAAGTCGTTAGCAATCACAGTTTAGTCAGTAATCAGCCACCTTTAGTGAATTAGCAGTCTACTTAAAAGTTGAAACTTCCTGGCAGATTAAAACTGTGTGCCCGACCGAGACTCGAACTCGGGACCTTTGCCTTTCGCGGGCAAGTGCTCTACCAACTGAGCTACCGAAGCACGACTCACGTCCGGTACTCACAGCTTTACTTCTGCCAGTATCCGTCTCCTACCTTCCAAACTTTACAGAAGCTCTTCTGCGAAACGTGCAGAACTAGCACTCCTGAAAGAAAGGATACTGCGGAGACATGGCTTAGCCACAGCCTGGGGGATGTTTCCAGAATGAGATTTTCACTCTGCAGCGGAGTGTGCGCTGATATGAAACTTCCTGGCAGATTAAAACTGTGTGCCCGACCGAGACTCGAACTCGGGACCTTTGCCTTTCGCGGGCAAGTGCTCTACCAACTGAGCTACCGAAGCACGACTCACCTCCGGTACTCACAGCTTTACTTCTGCCAGTATCCGTCTCCTACCTTCCAAACTTTACAGAAGCTCTTCTGCGAAACGTGCAGAACTAGCACTCCTGAAAGAAAGGATACTGCGGAGACATGGCTTAGCCACAGCCTGGGGGATGTTTCCAGAATGAGATTTTCACTCTGCAGCGGAGTGTGCGCTGATATGAAACTTCCTGGCAGATTAAAACTGTGTGCCCGACCACTTGCCCGCGAAAGGCAAAGGTCCCGAGTTCGAGTCTCGGTCGGGCACACAGTTTTAATCTGCCAGGAAGTTTCATATCAGCGCACACTCCGCTGCAGAGTGAAAATCTCATTCTGGAAACATCCCCCAGGCTGTGGCTAAGCCATGTCTCCGCAGTATCCTTTCTTTCAGGAGTGCTAGTTCTGCACGTTTCGCAGAAGAGCTTCTGTAAAGTTTGGAAGGTAGGAGACGGATACTGGCAGAAGTAAAGCTGTGAGTACCGGACGTGAGTCGTGCTTCGGTAGCTCAGTTGGTAGAGCAATTGCCCGCGAAAGGCAAAGGTCCCGAGTTCGAGTCTCGGTCGGGCACACAGTTTTAATCTGCCAGGAAGTTTCATATCAGCGCACACTCCGCTGCAGTGTGAAAATCTCATTCTGGAAACATCCCCCAGGCTGTGGCTAAGCCATGTCTCCGCAGTATCCTTTCTTTCAGGAGTGCTAGTTCTGCACGTTTCGCAGAAGAGCTTCTGTAAAGTTTGGAAGGTAGGAGACGGATACTGGCAGAAGTAAAGCTGTGAGTACCGGACGTGAGTCGTGCTTCGGTAGCTCAGTTGGTAGAGCACTTGCCCGCGAAAGGCAAAGGTCCCGAGTTCGAGTCTCGGTCGGGCACACAGTTTTAATCTGCCAGGAAGTTTCATATCAGCGCACACTCCGCTGCAGAGTGAAAATCTCATTCTGGATACTTAAAAGTTGATTAAGTCTCTTCGGTAAATTGATTCCTTAGGATGGATAGGATGTGTGACTGCTGTGTACGGACGCTGGCCACTCTTCGCGAACAGCTGAGCGTGTTGATGGCCGCGGTCAGCCATCTTCAGGCTGCTGCCTCGGAGTGTAGCGGCAGTGGGGAGTCTGGTGCGTCGCATGGTGCACCTCAGGTGTTAGATGCTTCACCCACTGTCCCTGCTGTCGAGACATCTTCGCGGGTACCGGGCACAGTTGGGCCAATGTGGAGGCTGGCCGTGTGGCATCGCCCGCTCTGCCTGTGAATGGACATGTGGCTGCTCCTTCAGCAAGGTCCGAGCAGGCACACGGGGGGAGGAGTTTATTAGTTATTGGGAGCTCCAACGTTAGGCTGGTGATGGAGCCCCTTAGGGAAATAGCGGAAAGGTCGGGGAAGAAGGCCAGTGTTCACTCTGTCTGCTTGCCGGGGGGTCTCATTCGAGATGTGGAGGGGGCCCTACTGGCGGCGATAGAGAGCACTGGGTGCACCCGACTGCAAATTGTTGCTGATGTCGGCACCAATGACTCCTGCCGTCTGGGTTCAGAGGTCATCCTCATTTCGTACAGGCGGTTGGCGGATTTTATGAAGGCAGAAAGCCTCGCTCGCGGGGTGGAATCAGAGCTAACTATTTGTAGTATCGTTCCCAGAACCGATCGCGGTCCTCTGGTTTGGAGCCGAGTGGAAGGCTTAAACCAGAGGCTCAGAAGATTCTTCGGAGAGCTGGGGTGCAAATTTCTCGACCTCCGCAATAGGGTGCAGAAATGTAGGGTCCCCCTGAATAGGTCAGGCATGCACTACACGCCGGAAGCGGCTACGAGGGTAGCGGAGTACGTGTGGAGTGCACATGGGGTATTTTTTAGGTTAGAGAATTCCCTCCCTAGACCCGACAAGACGCCTCCTGAGACGCGGCAAGGCAGGAGTAGGAAAAATGCAACAGGGAATAACAATATTAATGTGCTAATAGTAAACTGACTACGAGACAAGAAAAAATGTATTCATAGGTGAAAGCTCAAAGCTACGGGTAAAATGTCCCTAGGCTTATCGTCTCAAAGAAGAGATGGCACAGAGAAACAAGTGGGCATGTCTTACATAGCAAGCAGCCATTTAAACCGACATTTAGGACCTTCAAATAAGGATTTGGACTAAAATACTTTCATATTCGCACTAAGTGTAAATAAAACTGGTACAATCACCAATAAACCAAATTATTTTCATTGTTTTCGGGGTTCCTTTTGCCTTTCGGAATAAATATATTGCGAATCAGTAGTTAACATGCCTGGTTCCCCAAACAGGAGACGACTAGAAACTTCCGAAATGTGGTGGTGTAGAAGAATGCTAAAAAAGCTTTGATCGAATAGCTGAAGGGGAGATACGAAATCAGATTAGGGAGCAGAGAAATTAATGGCACAAATTGACAAAAAGAAGCGATCGTGGGTAAATGTCATATTTCGATTCCACCCATCCACTGTGACCCATGACGTTCTGCATGACGTTGATTAGTTGCATTTCGAAGGATACCAGTGGCCTTATTAAATGTTAACTGTGATTGCCTTCGTTTCTAGAACAATTTATAATGTTCGTTAACTATGATTTTTTTTCGGAATATATCGTGATGAACTCTGGGAGGAACCACTGAACACAGCTTAAATTGTCGTTGAAGAAACGAGTAGTGATTGTATTTTTATCTTTCTTATCCGACACGTTGGGGTATCCAAGGTATAATGGGGTACACAGTTGAAAACTTTGATTAAATGTACAAAATTGATAAATAAGAGAGCTACAAATTTTTATATGAACACATTATGATGTATTAATCAGAAAAATACAAGAACATTGCCATAAAATAAAACAACAATATTTTCTGACTCAAAAACAGAAATTTATATCATTTGCACGCGGTAGAATGGGGTGGTAAATACAAGTGATTACAAAAACGTATAAAATTATCGGAAATGCAGAAAATATTGGCTTGCTCGGAATTTTTTTTAGTTCAAAGTGAGTATTAATGTCAAACTACAGTTTTCATGTATCGTATCCTTTTCTTGAGGCTGTTTACAAAATTCACACACGGGGAGACACTCATCATCTTCGCTATCTATTCCTGCACAAGAATCGTGTGTCCATTTTTTGCACGTGGAACAAGCTACCCAACCTCCAACTGATTTTGAATATAACCCACCACAATATACACATTGACAGTCAGAACTTTCCTCGTAATCACTCTCGTTAGTATTGTATTCTCTCTCCTTTTTTCCATTTACCTTCAGATTCTTTCTCTCTTTTTTGAGTTCTTAACTTTATTCTCTTTCGCAAAAAGTTTTCTGTTTGCTCTTTCTTCTTTGTCAAAGTTCTTTTTTCTGTTTCTCCCATTAATGACTTTTAACTCTTTTTTTGTACGGCGAATCAGTTAAAACAACGTTCTTCCCCATTTTCAGTCTCGCTCTTTTCTTGCTTTCGTTAACTTTTGACAAGAAAATCAGAATCTCAGGTGAAATATGAAATGAGGAGGTTGTGTTGTCAGTTGTCATCCAAGAGCACCCAAGATTAGAACAATTAGCCCCAATAACTTTGTTATTCTTAGGCGGCAGTTCATTGTAACAAATAGCTGAAACCTCGTCCGCTTGATTATCCAGCCCGTTTGAGTCGTCTTTTTCAGCTGGTGTGCTAGGTGGAGGCAATTACAATTGTTCAGATATAATAACCCCTTTATCTGACGGCCTATCACGTCCGCTGTCAGTTGTGTGTGCCGGGAGGAAGTGTGCGTCGTGAATATGGATGGGTCCGTGGGCCATATTGCAGTAGCTTCGAAACCTTTAATAGCGGTTTTCATTTTTGCGCTTTAGACGAAAGCTGAACCAAAAAGCGTTGAAATTTGAAAGACAGTTACGACTTTCCCTGCGTGGCTTCGCAGCCATTTTCGAAGCTGATCACTATAACGAGGATTTATAAAACAAACATCAAGTGGCTGAAGTCTGTGAGAGCAATGTGGTGGTGAAGAAACGCCACTCTCCCTCGCGTTGTCCATAACGTCATTGTTCGTGGTATGAGCTGAGTGGCCATCTGATATAAGGAGAACTGGGACGTGCTTTGATGCCTTAGAAAATACCACAAATTGTGGAAACCATACAAAGAATGACTCTGTGGCCATCCATGCGGTGCTGTGGACCTCAGCGCAACCTCCTGCTGCCAGTCCTAACTCAAATTCTTTCTGCTTCTTCTTTCGTGGAAAAATAATCGTAGGAGGAATGTCAGCTCCGCTTGCTGAAGTACTAATGAGGCTGGTTGCAGTTTCGCCCCTTTTTGCAGAGGTTAACGATCGCACTGGACGGTTCCCTTTGCAAGCTGCGATGTTCGATTGGTTTTTAGCATTAACCGAGACGCCTGTTCCATCACAATTAGTTATTTGAGAAGTCATTAGTTTGTGATTGTCAGTTACATTTGTTAGCAACGAAAAAAACCTATCGACAGCTACTTTGTTAAAATCAATGATTATTGTACTAGATTCTGCTTCGGGCTTGCGAACAAATCCGAATTTGCTTCTTCATTGTTTTATGATGTAATAAAGATTTCTATTTGTTTTGCTCGAAATTTTCGAAAAGGTATCTGGGGAACGTGCAAAAATTGAAATGGCAAAACTGTGCACCTGCCGAAATACGAGTGCGTATACTCATTTGAAAAAATGTTCCTAAACTGCTTCTGATACGCTAGAGGTTACCGCACAGTAAACAGCAATTGTAGTTGACCGTTTGCCTGCACCGTATAGAGTACGGCCAATAAAATATTTTTGTAGGGAGGACACATCATCTCATCCTGAATGAAGAGTTCATCTATAAGTGTAAATGTAACCACTTGTGCCAGAGGGAGTGTGTTGGTAGCCTTACTGTTCATGTTGTATATTAACATTACAGATAATATAAGTAAGCTCACATATTTCGAAAATGATGCAGATATCGACATAGAGGTAACAAAGTCCGTGTGAAGCGATATACACATACAGGGGATAATAAAAATGTGACCACCTATACTTGCATCTACATGGATACTCTGCAAATCACATTTAAGTGCCTGGCAGATTGTTCATCGAACCACCTTCACAAGTCTCTATTATTCCAATCTCGCATAGCACCCGGAAAGAATGATCACCTGTGTCTTTCCATACGAGCTCTGACTTCCCTTATTTTATCGTTGTGGTCGTTTCTCCCTACGTAGGTCAGTGTCAACTAAATATTTTCGCATTCGGAGGAAAAAGTTGGTGATTGGAATTTCGTGAGAAGATTCCGTCGCAAAGAAAAACGCTTTTCTTTTAATGATGTCCAGCCAAAATCCTGTATCATTTGTGTGACACACTCTCTCATATTTCGCGATAATAGGAGGACGTGCTGCCTTTCATTGGACTTTTTAGATCTACTCCGTCAGTCCTATCTTGTAAGGATCCCACATTTCCCAGCAGTATTCTAAAAGAGGACGGACAAGCGTAGTGTAGGCAGTGTCCTTTCTAGGTCTGTTACGTTTTCTAAGTGTTGTGCCAATAAAACGCAGTCTTTGGTTAGCCTTAACCGCAACATTTTCTATGTGTTCTTTCCAATTTAAGTTGTTCGTTATTGTATAATAATAATGGCGTGTGACGAGGGCCTCCCATCGGGTAGACCGTTCGCCTGGTGCAAGTCTTTCGATTTGACGCCACTTCGGCGACTTGCGCGTCGATGGGGATGAAATGATGATTAGTACAACACAACACCCAGTCCCTGGGCGGAGAAAATCTCCGACCCAGCCGGGAATCGAAGGAATCTTAGGATTGACAGTCTGTCGTGCTGACCACTCAGCTACCGGGGGCGGACGTTAGTTATTGTAATACCTTGTTATTTAGTTGACTTTACGGCTTTTAGATTAGACTGCAACTTCTCTCATAGTGATTAGTCCATTCTGCTTCACCAGCAATATTGCGGGATCAGTAACGACCTGATTTGTTGATATTGCGGGCGTACCTTAACTGGCTTCTGTCTTCATTGATTAGCGGCTACCTTTGAAATGGTTGTACCACTCCTTTAGCCCTGCAGTACCCATTACTTTGTCCACAAACACACGATGGTTTCAACTTGAGAATCGCCAAGCTTGGAGCCAAATGTGATGTAAAGACGTCATTTTGCTCAGAATACTAAATCCAACGTGTACGACTTGCAAGTGTTCCGAAGTAGTGGAGAAAATCAGGTATGTGTGCTAAATATGCCTGAAAACATGAGCCCATGCGCGCCCTGATACCATTGTTGATTTCAACAATTAAAAAAGGTCGGATATTTTTTGAACAGCTCATGTATATAAGCCATCGCCAGTGATGTCGAAAGAGCAAGATACCCCTAACTACGCCAGTTGATTAGGTAGTTCGAATGGAGCGGTCTATTGTCTGACGTATCTCCATAACAGCTCCGAACCGAATACCCCAAAGTTCGACAAATGGTTCAAATGGCTCTGAGCACTATGGGTCTTAACATCTATGGTCATCAGTCTCCTAGAACTTAGAACTACGTAAACCTAACTAACCTAAGGACATCACACAACACCCAGCCATCACGAGGCAGACAAAATCCCTGACCCCGCCGTGAATCGAACCCGGGAACCCAGACGCGGAAAGCGAGAACGCTACCTTCACGTCAGGAATCAAGCTGAGCTCAGAAGGGCGCAAGTCCGGGTCTGTCTCAGGCCGATACTGATCTTCGGCCTGACGTGGCTGCTTGTCCTGTTCCAGGTGTTGCCCCTCAGTCTGCAAGATCCGAGCAGTCGCAGAGGGTGGTCTTACTGGTAGTTGGGAGCTCCAACGTCAGGCGCGTAATGGGGCAGAGAGGGGAAGAGAGGGGAAGAAAACCAATGTGCAATCCGTGTGCATACCGGGGTGAGTCATTCCAGATGTGAAAAAGGGTCCTTCCGGATGCCATGAAGGGTACAGGTTGCACCCATTTGCAGGTGGTCGCTCATGTCGGCACCAATGATGTGTGTCGCTATGGATCGGAGGAAACCCTCCCTGGCTATCTGATTTGGTGAAGACTGCCAGTCTCGCTAGCCGGATGAAAGCAGAGCTCACCGCTCACCATCTGTAGCATCGTCGACAGGACTGACTGCGGGCCTTTGGTAAAGAGCTGAGTAAAGGGTCTGAATCAGAGGCTGAGATTGTTCTGCGACCGTGTGGGCTGCAGATTCCTCGACTTGAGCCATAGGGTGGTGGGGTTTCGGGTTCCGCTGGATAGGTCAGGAGTCCACTACACGCAACAAGCGGCTACACGGGTAGCAGGGGTTGTGTGGCGTGAGCTGGGCGGTTTTTTAGGTTAGATGGCATTGGGCAAGTACAGAAAGGGCGGCAGCTTCAACGAGTTCGGGGCAAAGCAGGACATGCGGGGACCAAGCAGCAATCGGTATTGTAATGGTAAACTGTCGAAGCTGCGTTGGTAAAGTACCGGAACTTCAAGCGCTGATAGAAAGTACCGAAGCTGAAATCGTTATAGGTACAGAAAGCTGGCTGAAACCAGAGAGAAATTCTGCCGAAATTTTTACAAAGGTACAGACAGATAGAAATGATAGATTGCATGCAACCGGTGGTGGAGAGTTAGTCGCTGTTAGTAGAAGTTTATCCTGTAGTTAAGTAGAAGTGGATAGTTCCTGTGAATTATTATGGGTGGAGGTTACACGCAACAGCCGAGCTAGGTTAATAATTGGCTCCTTTTACTGACCTCCCGACCCAGCTGCATTAGTGGCAGAACAACTGAGAGAAAATTTGGAATACATTTCAAATCAATTTTCTCAGCATGTTATAGTCTTAGGTAGAGATTTCAATTTACCAGATATAGACTGGGACACTCAGATGTTTAGGATGGGTCGTAGGGACAGAGCGTCGAGTGACATTATACTGAGTGCGCTATCCGAAAATTACCTCAGGCAATTAAACAGAGAACCGACTCGTGGAGATAACATCTTGGACCTACTGATAACAAACAGACCCGAACTTTTCGACTCTGTATGTGCAGAACAGGGATTAGTGATCATAAGGCTGTTGCAACATCCCTGAATATGGAAGTTAATAGGAATATAAAAAGAGGGAGGAAGGCTTACGTGTTTAGCAAGGGTAATAGAAGGCAGATTTCAGTCTACCTAACAGATCAAAACGAAAATTTCTGTTCTGACACTGACAATGTTCAGTATTTATGGAAAAAGTTCAAGGCAATTGTAAAATGCGTTTTATACAGGTACGTGTAGAGTAAAACTGTGAGGGACGGGATAAACCCACCGTGGTTCAACAACAAAGTTAGGAAACTACTGCGAAAGCAAAGACAGCTTCACTCCAAGTATAAACGCAGCCAAAACCTCTCAGACAAACAGAAGCTAAACGATGTCAAACTTAGCGTAAGGAGGGCTATGCGTGAAGCGTTCAGTGAATTCGAAAGTAAAATTCTATGTACCGACTTGACAGAATATCCTAGAAAGTTCTGGTCTCACGTTAAATCAGTAAGTGGTTGGAAACAGCATGTCCAGACACTCCGGGGTGATGATGGCATTGAAACAGAGGATGACAGGCGTAAAGCTGAAATACTAAACACATTTTTCCAAAGATGTTTCATAGAGGAAGACCGCACTGCAGTTCCTTCTCTAAATCCTAGCACAAACGAGAAAATGGCTGACATCGAAATAAGTGTCCAAGGAGTAGAAAAGCAACTGGAATCACTCAACAGAGGAAAGTCCACTGAACCTGACGGGGTACCAATTCGATTCTACACAGTACGCGAAAGAACTTGCCCTCCCTTTTAACAGCCGTGTACCGCAAGTCTCTAGGGGAACGGAAGGCTCCAAATGATTGGAAAAGAGCACAGGTAGTCCGAGTCTTCAAGAAGGGTCGTAGAGCAGATGCGCAAAACTATAGACCTATATCTCTGACGTCGATCTGTTGTAGAATTTTAGAACATGTTTTTTGCTCGAGTATCATGTAGTTTTTGGAAACCCAGAATCTACTCTGTAGGAATCAACATGGATTCCGGAAACATCCATCGTGTGAGACCCAACTCACTTTATTTGTTCATGAGACCCAGAAAATATTAGATACAGGCTCCCAGGTAGATGCTATTTTTCTCGACTTCCGGAAGGCGTTCGATACAGTTCCGCACTGTCGCCTGATAAATGAAGTAAGAGCCCACGGAATATCAGATCAGCTCTCTGGTTGGATTGAAGAGTTTTAACAAACAGAACACAGCATGTTGTTATCACTGGAGAGACGTCTACAGACGTTAAAATAATCTCTGGCGTGCCACAGGGGAGTGTTATGGGACCATTACTTTTCACAATATATATAAATGAGGTAGTAGATAGTGTCGGAAGTTCCATGCGGTTTTTCGCGGATGATTCTGTAGCATACACAGAAGTTGCAGCATTAGAAAATTGTAGCGAAATGCCGGAAGATCTGCAGCGGATAGGCCATTGGTGCAGGGAGTGGAAACTGACCCTTAACATATACAAATGTAATGTATTGCGAATACATAGAAAGAAGGATCCTTTATTGTATGATTATATGATAGCGGATCAAACACTGGTAGCAGTTACTTCTGTAAAATATCTCGGAGTATGCGTGCGGAACGATTTGAAGTGGAATGATCATATAAAATTAACTGTTGGTAAGGCGCGTACCACGTTGAGATCCATTGGGAGAGTCCTTAGAAACTGTAGTTCATCAACAAAGGAGGTGGCTTCAAAAACACTCGTTCGACCTATACTTGAGTATTGCTCATCAGTGTGGGATCCGTACCAGATCGGGTTTGCGGAGGAGATAGAGAAGATTCAAAGAAGAGCGGCGCGTTTCGTCACAGGGTTATTTGGTAACCGTGATAGCGTTACGGAGATGTTTGACAAACTCAAGTGCCAGACTCTGCAAGAGAGCCGCTCTTCATCGCGGTGTAGCTTGCTCGCCAGATTTCGAGAGGGTGCGTTTCTGGATGAGGTATCGAATATATTGCTTCCCCCTACTTATACCTCCCGAGGAGTTCACGAATGTAAAATTAGAGAGATTAGAGAGCGCACGGAGGCTTTCAGACAGTCTTTCCTCCCGCGAACCATACGCGACTGGAACAGGAAAGGGAGGTAATGACAGTGGCACGTAAAGTGCCTTCCGCCACACACCTTTGGGTGGCTTGCGGAGTATAAATATAGATGTAGATGAGTGTGGTGCGTGATGCGGCGCTCCCCATCCCTATATACCGATCAAATCAGTCACGACTTGAACCGAGCGTGCCCGAACATTGTCCTACAAAATGATGGCCGCCTCCTGCAGAAACCGACGCCGCTTCTTTCTCTCAGTTGCTTTTCTACTTTGTAACACAGTCTGTTTCGTTTTAGAGTCCAAACAGCTTAACAGATATTGTTCAAATTTGTCATGGAGACAGTTTGAACCCTTAGAAAGAACATAGCCCACTTTAAAAAGCAAGAAATTTTTTTTTGCATCAGTGAACGTAAACTACATTAAAACTTACTTATTTTGGTTGTATAACTTAAGAATTCTATAATGTATAAGTACTTCAGTAGTCGCCGCGCGGGATAGTCTCTCAAACGAAATTGCTCCCACGTCCGAGGCCTTTGAATATCACGTCTTCCATTCCGCTTGTAGTTCAGAATATTTTGGGGAAGTCTGGGACGTAGCATTCTCACCAGTCTTCACGATATTTTTGAATTTTTTAGTTTCTTTTGAAAATACTTAATTTTTCTCTAGTAACTTCATTCCTAATCATTTCTTGTTGTGCAGCTCTTCGAATTTCGTAGGAACCTCATCTCTGCCGTGTGATTTTTTTTGCTTTTTTTTTAACCATGTTTTCGCTTTCATAGCATAATACAGGAACCGCGACCACGTTATAGAATTTCGGGACAATCTTTTTGTACTTTATTGCCCAATATTCAGATAATAGTGTCACAGACAGCTTAGAATTTGTGTAATTTATTTTAAGTATCAGAGTAAAAATCAGATCTTACAGCGTAGCCTAAATGAAAGATTAAGAGACCAGTTCTAAAGCAGGATTATCCAAAACTAGTTTTAAACTGACTGAGTATTTTCCTCGGAGTGCACTTATTTTCGTTTTATTACTAGAAATTTTAAAGTTGTATTCATTGCATATTTCGTTCAGGTGGTACATAGATCTTTGGAGGTCATTTCGTGAACTTGAATCATGTCATCTACAAACAGAAGCACAATCAGGTATTTCTCATTCGTTATCCCAATTCCTTTGTCTTGTCGTAGTTCCTGCTTTCATTTATGAAGAACGAAGTCAATGTATATACTAAAAATGCTGACTTAATCTGCTCATTTAAATGTATTCCGAACGAGCTGCCGCAGTGGTTATTCCATGGTATGATGATGATGATGATGATGTTTGGTTTTTGGGGCGCTTAACTGCACGGTTATCAGCGCCTGTACAAAGCCCCAACCTTTACACAGTCCAGTTTCGCCACCTTCACGGATGATGATGAAATGATGACACCACAGACACCTACTTCCCGGGCGGAGAAAGCAACCCAGCCGTGAATCGAACCCGGAATCCCACCACCAGCAACGCTAGCTTCTACACGACGAGCTGCCAACTAGTACACTAGACTCGCATTCGGGAGGATGACGTTTAAATCCGCATCCGGCCATCCTGATACGTTTTCCGTAACTTTCCTGAATCGCTCCAAGCAAATGCTGGGATGGTTCCTTTTAAAGGGAACGGCGGACTTCTTTTACCCTTCCCTGACGCAGTGCCAACTCCTGCTCCGTTTCTAATGACCTCAACATCGATGGCCCCCTGTGGGTTCGGGGGTAAGAATAGGCCCACGGTATTCCTGCCTGTCGTAAGAGGCGACTAAAAGGAGTCTCAAACGTTTCGGCCTTATGTGATGGTCCCCTACCGGGTTTGACCTCCATCTTCTAAATTCTTCCGAAGAGCGAGCTGATTGGGGAAGGGCGCCTTACAAGGTGCAATGTGTCCATCGCTCATTACCATCTCTAGCTTGGTTGGTCGTCGTCGCATAGCTGTCCCGCCCACTCACCATCTCTAGGGCGTGGCTTTGTTCTTGGGTGCGGTTTTTGCAGTCTGCTCTGCTGTGTCGCTTTATGCGCCAATGACGATCATGGGCTACATTTCGCCTGAAATCCAGCATGGTAGCCAGTCCGTTGTGGTGGGGCCGCCATGTACCCTGTCGGTTGTAGCCCCCTGACAACACAGGGATCACTCTACTGATGCCTGCGCCGTTAACTCCCCGCGTATGCCAAGGAGTAGATGCCTGTCTCCTTGGGGCATCGGGACTCCCGGCAATGGCCATCCCGCCAGGTGGTCGTTGCTGAGGCTGGGTGGCGCCCGTGGGGAGGGCCCTTGGTCGGAGTAGGTGGCATCAGGGCGGATGACCCGCGATGAAGCGTGGTACATCATCTCTTGCTGGCGGCCAGCCGCCAGCAGTCTCTAAGCGTTCTCGGCCTCAATACAACGCTCAGGCATATGATCCACAATCGTTCCCCTCCCTGGCCACACCATGGGAGGAACGAAAGGCTATGGTTGGCAGCGAACCTTATTCACCTCGCTATTTAGTCTGTACACGAGTCGATGGGGAAACGTTTATGGCGACCAAGCCTCAGTTTTTTGTCGAGCACTTGGAGGACAAGTTTGGGGAGGTGGAGGGCTTGTCCAAAATGCGCTCTGGGGCAGTATTGATCAAAACGGCATCCTCTGCACAGTCACGGCGGTTACTCGCTTGTGACAAGTTGGGGGATGTTTCCGTCACGATCACACCCCATAAGAGTCTCAACATGGTCCAGGGCATTATATTCCATAGGGACCTACTCTTGCAGTCAGACGACGAGCTACGCGCCAATTTAGAACGGCGGGGTGTTCACTTCGTCCGGCGCGTCCATCGGGGTCCGAGGGATAATCAGGTAGCCACCGGTGCCTTCATCTTGGCCTTCGAGGGTGACGTCCTACCCGAAAAGGTCAAGGTGATGGTCTACCGATGTGATGTGAAGCCCTATATCCCTCCCCCGATGAGGTGTTTCAAATGCTGGAAGTTCGGCCACATGTCATCTCGGTGTACTTCCAGCATGACATGCAGAGATTGTGGACGCCCTTCACATCCTAATACTGCATGTGCGCCGCCTCCCATATGTGTGAACTGCGGCGAACACCATTCCCCTTGCTCGCCAGACTGCAAGGTCCTACTGAAAAAACGAAGGATCATGGAATATAAGGCCCTGGACCGCATGACCTATACTGAGGCTAAGCGGAAATACGAGAGGCTACATCCTGTGGCTCTGACCAGCTCCTATGCCACCGCTGCCAAAACAGTAGTTTTGTCATCTGCTGCACCGATTCCACTGAACACTCTGAGCCGGAATACTACACCTGCCCCCTTGATGGTGGGGGGCACTTCCCCATCTGTTGCTCCTGCACCATCTACCTCAGGAGCAACGACCCCCCAACCATCGGGGACACAAGTCCCCAACTCTAAGCCGGAGAAGCGTCCGACTTCTTCGGCGACTCTCTCTCGCAAGGGATCCCTCGGGTCCCTCCCTTCCCAGGTTTCCACCTCTGGGAAGGGTGACGTCAGCCAATGGCTGAAAAGCAGGCCAGCGGCTGGTCGCAGGGCTTCCCGCTCCTCCTCCGTCCCGGAGACTGACTCGGTGGAGCCCTCCCAGCTAGTAAAGCCCAAGGAGCAGAGAGAGAAGACGAAGAAGAAGAAGGCCTCTAAGGCCAAGGAACGCGCGGTGGCATCCACCCCACCACTCCATACAGGCTCTGCGTCTGGGGATGAGGTGGAGATCCTGGCGTCCGCTGAGGACCTGGATCTCGCCATACCCTCAGACGCCAAGGACGCCGATTGTACTGGTCCTCGATCGGTGACAGCAGGTGACCCAGTGACGTGATCTGCCTCCTCGGTCCCTTCACGCCTATTTCGCCCATGGACAAAGTGATTCTCCAGTGGAACTGCAGCGGTTTTTTCCACCACCTTGCTGAGCTCCGCCAACTCGTCAGCAGTCACCCTTTCTTCTGCATTGCCCTCCAGGAAACGTGGTTTCCGGCAATGCGGACCCCTGCCCTACGAGGGTATCGGGGTTATTATAAGAACCGGGCAGCTTATGAGAGGGTGTCTGGTGGAGTCTGCGTCTACGTCCTTAACTCTATCTACAGCGAGTGTGTGCCTCTTCATACACCCTTAGAGGCTGTCGCTGTAAGGATGTGGACGCCTCAGCCTATTACTGTCTGCAGTTTGTACCTTCCGCCGGATGGTGATGTCTCTCGTCATGTGTTGGCTGCATTGATAGGACAACTGCCGCCTCCCTTTGTGTTGCTGGGCGACTTTAACGCCCATAACCCCTTGTGGGGTAGCGCCGCGATTACTGGCCGGGGCAGAGATGTCGAGACTCTTCTGTCACAGCTTGACCTCTGCCTTTTAAACACGGGAGAGGCGACCCACTTTAGTGCGGTCCATGGCTCGTTTTCGGCCATTGACCTTTCTATTTGCAGCCCCGGACTTTCACCACCCATCCACTGGAGGGTCCATGACGACTTATGTGGTAGTGACCATTTCCCCATCTTTCTGTCACTGCCACAGCGTCACTCTTCTGAACGCCCCTCCAGATGGGCTCTGAATAAGGCTGATTGGGACTTATTTACATCTGTCGCAGTGATCGCACCTCCTTCCACTGATCCGATTGATGCGGTGGTTCAGTCGGTCACCACCAGCATCGTTTCTGCGGCGGCATCTGCGATTCCCTGTACATCCGGGTCACCTCGGCGGAGGACTGTGCCGTGGTGGTCGCCCGAGATCGCAGAGGCGATTCGAGATCGCCGGCGGGCTCTTCAGCGCCATAAGCGGCACCCGTCGTTGGAGACCCTCATTGCTTTTAAACAGTTCCGCGCCCGAGCCCGACGCCTTATTCGCCAACGGAAGCAGGAGTGTTGGGAACGTTATGTTTCCACCATTGGCGTACGTACCTCTGCATCGCAGGTTTGGGCCCAGATTCGGCGACTCCAAGGCTATCGGCCACCTGTCTCTGTCCCTGGGCTTTCGCTGAATGGAGCAGTGTGCACCGACTCCGACACGATTGCGGACCGGTTAGCAGAGCATTTTGCTCAGTGTTCCGCGTCAACGAACTACCCGTTGGCCTTCCGCTCCCGGAAAGAGCGGTTGGAAAGTCGGAGGCTTTCCTTTCACACGCGCCACGCGGAGTCGTACAATGCTCCTTTCAGCGAATGGGAATTCCAGAGCGCACTTTCTGCTTGCCCTGATACGGCTCCTGGACCAGACCGCATTCACAGCCAGATGCTGAAACACCTCTCAGTGCCTTGCCAGCGACGCCTCCTAGATCTTTTCAATCGCGTCTGGGTCGAGGGTGTTTTCCCGTCTCAATGGCGGGAAAGCATAGTCCTCCCCGTATTGAAACCTGGCAAGAACCCGCTGGAGGTGGACAGCTATCGCCCCATAAGCCTCACCAACGTTCCTTGCAAGTTGCTGGAACGTATGGTGAGCCGGAGGTTGAGTTGGCTCCTCGAGTCTCGGGGCCTTCTGGCTCCGTCTCAGGGTGGGTTCCGTAAAGGCCGCTCTGCCGTCGATAATCTGGTCTCCCTGGAGTCTGCCATCCGTACAGCCTTTGCACGCCGCCAACATCTGGTTGCCGTCTTCTTCGACATGCGGAAGGCATACGATACGACTTGGCGCCATCACATCCTGGCCACACTTCATGGGTGGGGCCTTAGGGGCCCGCTCCCGATTTTTATTCAGAATTTTCTTTCGTATCGTTCCTTCCGCGTGCAAGTAGCTGCGTCGCATAGTTCCTCCCGGGTCCAGGAGAACGGGGTCCCACAGGGGTCTGTCCTCAGTGTGTCCCTGTTTTTAATTGCCATCAATGGGCTACTTGAGGCGGTGGGGTCGTCCGTCGAGGTTTCTTTATATGCGGACGACTTCTGCCTATATTACAGCTCCAGTGGCATCGCCGCTGCTGAACGGCAGCTGCAAGGTGCCATCCGCAAGGCGCAGTCATGGGCTGTAGCGCACGGCTTCCAGTTTTCGGCCGCGAAGACCTGCGTTATGCATTTCTGCCGGCGTCGCACGGTTCACCCTGAGCCGCGCCTTTACCTTGATGGTGAACCTCTTGCTGTGGTCGCGACGCATCGGTTCTTGGGACTGGTGTTCGATACCCGGTTGACTTGGCTGCCCCATATTAGGCAGCTGAAGCAAACATGCTGGCGGCACTTAAACGCTCTCCGTTGCTTAAGCCACACCAGGTGGGGTGCCGACCGGTCCACCCTCCTCCACCTATATCAAGCGCTGATCCAGTCCCGCCTTGATTATGGGTGTGTGGCGTACGGTTCTGCCTCGCCTTCAGCATTGCGATTGCTGGATCCCATACACCACTGCAGGATCCGCCTCGCCACGGGGCGTTCCGGACAAGCCCCGTCGACAGCATACTTGTGGAGGCTGGTGTCCCTCCATTGCGGTTCCGGCGTGACCGCCTTCTGGCCGCCTATGCCGCGCACGTTTATAGCATGCCA
Source organism: Schistocerca gregaria (assembly GCF_023897955.1). Lineage (NCBI taxonomy): Eukaryota > Metazoa > Arthropoda > Insecta > Orthoptera > Acrididae > Schistocerca > Schistocerca gregaria. The sequence continues at coordinate 3,631,005 of NW_026061947.1, read as the reverse complement.
GGGCATCCAAACTACCGTCTCCTGTTCCCGCGCTCGATCGTCCATGTTCCAGACAGGCGGCCCCGGTCAGGGTGTCCCATTGCGGTTCGCCTCCGGGACCTTCTCCGTGGCCTTGACTTTTTTCCTCTGCCGCCTGTTTTCCGGGCCAATCTCCGTCTGCCCCCGTGGAGTGTGCCCCGACCGTGCCTTCGGCTCGACTTGGCACAGGGTCCGAAGGTCTCAGTGCCTCCGGAGGCCCTCCGCCGCCGCTTTCTTTCCATCCTGGCCGAGTTTCCGAACGCGGTGGTGGCCTACACCGACGGTTCGGTGGTCTCTGGTCACACTGGTTACGCTCTCACTCTACGGGATTATTGTGAGCAACGGTCATTGGCCGCTGGCTCCAGTGTATACACTGCCGAGTTGGTTGCCATCTATCGTGCCCTAGAGTTTCTCCGCTCCCGCTCAGGTGAGTCCTTTGTCATCTGTAGTGACTCCCTGAGCGGTTTACGAGCTCTTGACCAGTGTTTCCCTCGTTCCCGTCTGGTGATGGCCATCCAGGAGTCCCTCCATACTCTCGTCCGTTGCGGCCGCTCTGTCACCTTTGTTTGGTCCCCGGGTCACGTCGGCATCCCGGGTAACGAGCGGGTTGACGAACTGGCGAAACAGGCGGTCAGTTCCCCGGCCATGGAGATCGGTCTTTTAGAGAGTGACGTCCGATCCGTATTGCGGCAGAAGGTCCTTGCTGCTTGGCGTGATGAGTGGCGCACCCTGCCCTCTCCCAACAAACTTCGGGCAGTCAAGGAGACAACCAGTGTGTGGCGCTCCTCCATGCGGGGGTCTCGCAAGGACGCTGTCGTCCTCTGCCGGCTCCGCATAGGACATACCCGGCTCACGCACGCGTATCTCTTGTGCCGTGACGACCCGCCTCTCTGTCGCTGCGGATTGGCCCTGACCGTGGTACACGTCTTACTAGACTGCCCACTTTTAACTGCCCTCAGGCAGACGTTCGCGCTGCCTGATACACTCCCTGCTCTTTTAACCGATGACTCTACTATGGCTGACTTAGTTCTCCGTTTTATTCGAGCAGGGGGTTTTTATCATTCAATATGAGAGTCCCTTTTCATTTTTTTTTTAGTGTCGACTGTGGCTTTTGGCCTGGGGTTTTAGTTTGTGGTGTTTTAATGTGTCCCTTGGTTGTTGGCCTTTCCAGTTTTATTTTCATGGTCGGCCAATGACCGTCGCACTCTGTGTGTCTTTTAATCTCTTTTCTCTGGTCTTCGTCTATGTCTTTCTTGTACTGTGTCGTCCCTTGTCTCCGTTATGTGTTTATTGCTTGTTGGACTTTTCTTCGTGTATTATTATGGTCGTGGAACAAGGGACCGATGACCTAAGTAGTCTGGTCCCTTTAACCCCCCACAAACCAACCTCAACATCGATGGCACATTAAATGCAATCCTCCTTCCATCCTTCATTTAAAGGCATAGGTTTACGCAATAAGTCGGGCGTTGAAAGTTAAAAACTGCGTACTCGTCTAAGGCAGCACAATTTCATGGCGCGCAAATTATCGAGAATATATTCACCGAGCATTTGTGAAAGGCAGCACGTGGCGACTTCCAACAAACTTCACACATAATTTCGAAACTTGGCGAAACTTTTTTTCCCCTCTGACATCCCTGACATAATGATGAAAGGAAAAAGACTTTGATCACTTCTACATTTTCGCTGTTCGTGTAGTAAGGTGTCAGCATCAGGCTTGATGTTTCACTTTATTACTTCTTTACTACTCACTTTATTCGCAACACATTTGTCACAGTATCCACATACGTCGCCGAATGTACCTGAAAATTATAGAATTGTACAACACCTAGTTCAGTAAATAAATATTGAGACGTTTTCGAAAAACTAGCTTCTCTTACAACAGAGCGTCTTCAACTGCAAAGGGTTATGTTTCTTCAGGTCAAGTTTTTAACACATTAACTGATACGGAATGTGAACGAACTTCTGAAGGTGTTTTACAAGTGGGACTTCCAGTTTTCAGACAGCAATTTGGAGGGGAGAAGGGGGCGGTGGTTACGCGGTCTATTTGGAACTTCAGTGTTTTCGCAAATGATGCTGTTGCCTGTAATAAAGTTCTGTTTGAAAGAAGTCACGCCCTCATAAGATTTCAGTGTAGTGCAAAGCATGACAACTTAGTTTAAATGTTCCCGAAATGTAAAATTGTTCGGTTCACAAAACGATATAACCTTATCCTACGAGTACAGTGCAGCGAGTCAAATTCGCTATCGCTCAACCCACATGAATACCTGGGTGTAAAAATTTCTAGAGATTTGAAATGGAACCGTCACATAGTCGCAGTCTTAGGGAAATACGGTGGCTGGCTGCAATTCGTTGGTAGAATTCTAGGAAAATACAATCAGTGTACAAAAGAAATTGCTTACAAATCACGCTTGTGACCCATCCCCCAATATTGCTCGAGATTCTTGGATCCTAATCAGATACAACTGCCAGGCGATACTGAATGTATACAGAGAAGGGCGGCACGAATGGTCACAGGTTTTTTGACGCGTTGGAGAATGTCACACAGTTTCTGATCAAATTGAACAGGCAGGCGCTTGGAAAGAAACGTAAAATATCCAGAGAAAGTCTACTTGGAATATTTCCGGAGGAATCCTTAACTGTTGAATATAGGCGAATGGTAGTCAATGGAGGGAATGACTGCGAATGCTCGTTCGATTTTCGTTCTCTTCCGTAGGCTGCGATGCAAACCAATCCTGATAATATTCCCGGTGTGAGATGTAGTTGGCAGCTCTGTAAATGCTGACCGGTGAGTCGCTTAAAGCCCAGGTGAAATTAATCTCGGAGGGACACATCACGCTCTCAACCGACTAAGCATATCCCCTAAGGATCGCCTAGAGCCTGTGACTAGTGCATTGAATGTAAATACGGAAAACCGCAAAAACTCACTTTTTGAACTATTTGTAATTCCATTAACTAGTTTTGTAACCTTTACAGACTCATCTTCAAATGTGGCACACAGAATTTCCGTCTCTCTGACGTGGAGACAGAGCGACAGTTACATGGCGACATGTGTCGGAAAACCAGTTATTCTACTTACTGACTAACGGACAGTTCATGGTAGACACAGACTATCCCGTGGAAGAGCAAAGTATCGCGAGGAGACCTAATTAGAAAGTTTCTAGAACTGACGTTACATGATGAAAGTAGGAATGGAATATACTGAAACCACCTACGTATTGTAACTGTAGGAAGCGTGAAGACCGGAAGAGACTAAGCACAGCACGCACAGAGGCTTTTAAGCAGCCACAGTTCGCACGCTCCATACGTCAGTGGAGTGGGAATAAGTCCTAATAACTGGTATACTGGCAAGTTCCATCTGTCACGCAATTCACGGTCGTTTATAGACTACAAATTATAAGATGCCTATGTTTTGTTTAAATTTGGATTACAAGAAAATGGGCGTTTTGCAAAATGTCCTACATAAGTCTCCTCTTCATCAACACCACCACCATGAGTGTTCTGCCCTAGGGCAGGTCTTCACATGTAGCTCTCCATGCAGTCCCATCATTTGTTACCCTCTTGTTTTCTCACAACTATTTTCTGTTCTTACGCTGTCCACCACCTGGTATGTTCTGCGTCTTCTTCTTCTGCTTCTTCTTCTTCTTGCATTCACCATTTCCTTCATACCATCAATAAACAATCTCTTCTCATTCAGTGTCCATGCCAATTGTGTTTGCTCATCTTGCTACCTTTAAAATTTCTCTCTGTTCTCCCACTCAACACCACCTCATTTCTCACTGTGCCTGCCTATTTTATCCCCTATCAATGCACCCACATAAAAGCCTCCTGTTATGAAACGTCTCGTTGGCAATTGCTATACGTATTTTCACCTCCTTATTACTTCCAATGTCGTCCATAATAGCACGTCGCAGTTATCTAAAAACACTAAATTGTTGTGTATCTTCCTGCCTAACGTTATAGTTGTTCTTGCTTTTCTTGCACCTATCACCGGACATTTTGCGATTTTCTTATTATTTCTCATTCCAATTTACTCACGCCTCTTGTTCAATTCTTTTAACATTTCAGTCATACTTCTTTCGCTCTCTGCCAATAACACCACATGATCCGCGAGTCTAATACATTCTGCTCTCCTAACAACAACCCGCTCCCGTCTATGTCGTTTCAAACGTTTTTGAATGACATGCTCCAAATATATTTACACTCTAAGGAGAATAAACGTATCCATGAGGACTTACCCCAGCGCGATGGAAATCGATACACGTGATGTTCATTCATGCCCAATAGTATCCGAACGACCAGAATTGAATTTCACCTGATTCACATGCAACCCACATAGCGCAACTGTCTAGCAGGTCTCCTTATCGCTCCTTGGTACAGTCGTTTGACTATTGAAAGTGGTTCCAACAAGTCACCACAAGAAAAAACTGTTCTGTATCGCAATAACTCAAGATGCAAAGTAATACCACGATACTACAAATATCACGGAACACCTTCTCACAGATAAGACTGCCCTTAAGGCTTGTAGCTCACATTTATTACAATAAATGACATACCTGACATTTTACCACTCTCATTATTACGTCAGATAGGTAATACACGTAGTAAATTCGTCGTATTCATGATTTCCTCTTCAAAGTAACATACCGTACTTATCATTGAACACAAAATGAGTTTAAAAATTGAAGTTATTCACGGGCAACCAGTTGAGAATATGTATGAACTTCAAATGACACGACGAACCGTCTCGTTTTGCATATGGATTCAAACCCAGGTCATGCAGACTAAGCAAAGATTTCGTGCCTGACGGAAACTAACAGTCACTCCTGATTAGGCATACAGAGAGTGATATACCTCGATTTTAGAGAGAGCCAGTTTGCAAATACCAACTTTAAATTACATAGCGCAAGCATTTTTGCCGGACGCGAATTCCTACCAAGCACCTATTGCTCCTGTTAACGAACGACGAGAGATGTTGAATCTTGGTTCTTAACAAGTAATTTACTTGAATTGCCGTGAGGTAAGGCTTTGTACTGGGCAGGGATTCGAACTCTGAACTTAATCGGATAGATATCGACGCACAATCGACTGTGACATTTCGGATTTTCTCGGCAGTAGCTAGATGTTTTAACTGAAATGACGAGACGAAACATAATTTTTTTTCCTTCGAAAGACTCCAACCCGGCATCTATCGCTGTTATATTCTGCAGAAAACGAACGTTAAATATGGGTTGGTTGCACCAGCAGCGACATGTGAGCGTGTTTGAACTAGAAATAATATGACGAAGAGTTCAGTGCTCACTGGGAATACAGCTCCACACATCATATCGCTTTTGACTACACACAAAGATACGTCAGCTTCCGAATTTTTGTCCAGCTCGGACTAACATCTTGAACTTACAGTGATCTCGCAAATAGTCCTGTGTCTCACTGGGTGTCAAAAACGTCACATATCGTTAGTGTTGACAACGAATGAAAATACATTAAACATTAAAATAATTATCCACCAGCAGATAGGTGTTCTCATGCTAGAGCTTGATAATACATAATGAAATCTATAGTGCCGGGCCAGGATTCGAACCCATTCACGCGCAGTATGTGGAGATGTTGAGGAATCTGCAGTTCTGAACAAACAACAAATTGTAGCCGTGCTGTATTCTCACGAAGGGATCAAATTCAGCCTTAAGTACGGTCTATGTTGCATTCTCAGTTCAGAACCGATTTTATCGACATACAGAAGCTCAGATAAAATATGGACTAAATGTCCTGTGAGCCTACATAGCGTTTGTTTCGTCACTAGAAATAAATAACAAGTATAAGAAAGGTTTCTACGTGTCGCCGCTCCAGTCTTTATTGTGATTCATCCTAACGTCTACTTTGTAGAAAAGGAATATCATTTTTCATGTTAATTTCAGACCACAATGTCATTATATCTTCTTCACTTGGTGTAGCCAGAAGAGAATGGAATCTGTCTCTCCCTATCTAAAATCATTGACAGAAGTTGGAATCGAACCCAGTCCATAGATATACAAGCATATTATAAGTATGTGGCTCATTTTTCTATCGTAACGCCGTTGCACCTCTCCGGATGAGAATTGACACACAGGCTTCCTGTAGTAATTTGCAGCAGGTTCAGTAAATTCATGTACTTGGTTGACCGAATCACAATGAACTAGCTGCCTCGACTACCCAGTGCATACATTCGACTTTATTTTGTAATCACCGAAATAAAATCACGTACCTGCCACCTACACAGAACAGCCAACAGTGTAGGATGCACAAATTTGAAAAGGAAGTGTTTCTTTCCACTTGAGCTACTGTATTGCGCCATCTCTTTGTTGAAAACGTCGTGCAGTGCAAATGTCGCATTTCATAAGTAAAGTTTTGTATTCCTAGAAACCCAAAATTTGCTTGTGAGCGGCGGGAAGAGGAGTTACCTGTTGTGCAGCATTGTAAGTTTTCACCATTGCACTATGAGCCGAAAGTATTTTTTTGCGATTTCCTTATCGATGTTTTATCTGACTGCTTGTAGCTCTTTCACAGAAGGGATAAAAACGTTACAGTCAGTGAGACTGGAAGTGCGAACCATAACAGATGCTATTTCTCAGGCCAGCGCATTACCATAGAGCTGGCGTAGAAGTACGTGTCTTAGCTTACTCTTACGAGTTCGATAATGTCTAGCACTCGTAAACCGCTATTTAAAGGACGAGATTAGTTGCGATTTCCACGTGCAACGACTTTCCTGGGCTGAAAACCGTAAATTTACAAACTTTTGTTACACCTAACGTGATAATAAATCAGATTATTTAATGGAAATGACAGGTAAAATCAAGTGAACTTTGAGGATAAATTCCGTGCGCACCAGGAAGGAACTCGTCGATCACATAGTTGCCAAACATACGTTGCCTTGTTGTAAAATCTCAGTTACAGTACCAGCAGAAAGAAGACGAACCGATGTGATCGTACAGCGGTCTGGGAAGTGACCATAGCTGGTGTCTCCAAGTCGCGGTTGCTACGGCCTGGAATACGTAATGCGTCTGATTCGCATTTCTGTAACTAGGTTTAGGGACTGGAGCGTGGTTACTAATAATACTCCGAACTGACTGAAAACTAAGCATCATATATCAGTAACTCTCACAGTTGCTTTTATATTTATTTCGTAAGTGTACTAAAAACTAAGAAGCTCATTCAGAGACGTTTTGATGCCTCGCCGATAGTCGAGCAAAACAAACAAATAGAGAAAAAAAGAATGTGTGTGTGTATGATAGAGAGAGAGAGAGAGAGAGAGAGAGAGAGAGAGAGAGAGAGAGAGAGAGAGAGAGAGAGAGAGATCAAAAAGAATGAGAGAGAGTAAGAAATTGTTGTAAAGAAATTGAATCATGGTATGTAAAGAAACCTTTCATTAAAATGACATGCTACACATCATTACGAAATATCGTATTCATGATCTATGAAACAAGAATTGATCTAATGTAATCTAATCATATCATATTGATGGCTATCCATGAAGAGTCATAAATTACCGAAATTTTTGCCAATACCAGTAATGAAATCTAAACTTGAAAATAAAAGACGACAATTTTTGTAATAAACCGGGACTCCTAACAAGACCCTTTCGTCCCTCTTAACTAACCACGAAAGATGTCTGATATACCTCCATGCTCAAGTAACAAAGTGCGCATGCATTTAAAGATTAAGTGCATGATGTGAAGTTATATGACGGAGATACGAACCCAACACGTAATCGTATTGTTAGTTAAGTAAAATCAAATGTTACGTATCGGTTTTTCTTACCAGCTGCTAGGTGTTTGGATCTAAACTAAAGATACAAACTTTAGTACCTAAGCGACAATCTAACTGCACGCCTACCGTGCATCCACAAATATAGCTTAAATATCAGTTGCTTACTCACCAACGGTAAGGTGTGTGCGTGTTTGACAAGAAATAATGACACCTATTGCGATTGTTGGCAACACATGAATAGACATTAAAAGCGCACGTTGGTTTTCACTAGCGGGACGGTGTGCACGTTATAGGGCTTGAACTGAAACTATGAATATTTTTGTATTGGATCAGGATTCGGACCCACATACTTACCTTTGGAGGAGACCTAGAGAAGGTTGCAGTCTTGCGAAAAGGAACGAAATGGTTGAACTATAATGTTCCGAGAGATTCAGATCCTCGAAAGAGGAGAAACGAATTCGAATCACAGTCCAGCACCAAATTTTACAACGTCTCTAGTTCAATCAATTACAAGTAAAATAAGAGCCCCATCCTTTAAATGGCTATCGGTTCATAAAATAAAATAAAATTTTCTAATGTAAGTAAGTTTACTGGCGACTGTATTTCTGTTTACGATGACTTCCGCTATGTCATTTCCCAACGTAACCTGGCTCTGCCCAGTTGGTAATGATGGAACGTGATTTGTATTGCGAATTCTGGATTATAACGTCTTTCTTTTGAGGTTACCAGACGCAAAGTAAATCTGTTTGTGCTTCTTAAAAGTAAATGTCTGAACCCACGCATTGCTCCTGTGATAGTTCCACCAGGCCATTGTGCCCACATTTCCCAGCCCCAGGAGTGAGCTGCAACGGATGATGTGCTGAGCTTACAAAAGTAGTCACGGTGGATAAAACGCGAGTCTATTAAATGTTTAAGTAGAAACAAGCTTCTGACGCGGAGATTATGCTATTCTCATGTCAGCAGGATGTAAAGACCCTTGTAGGCATCATAGGCTCGATGTGAAGCCATTTTGAAATGTTCACAAATTCAGATATTTTCTTATTTCGTGAAGATCCACTGGGAAGTGTGAAGTTACCGGATAATTGGATTATTACCGTCATTATTACTATCATTTTCTTCATGCCGCTGCTGGAACACTGTACTTGAATATCAGTTCGTGCCTTTTGGTCACTATACAAGTAGTTTCACAAGAAGAGGTTCTTTCTCTGTCTACAGAATTCTTTTCATGTTAATATCAAACATCAGCAATTACTCATAGATTTCATTAAAACTAAAGTAATCGATGAAGACGTTACTTGATAACAAAAACGCTCTGCCTTTCTTCTATTACTTGCGCCTAGAAATGGCTGTCGAGTACTGCCAAACCAAAAGCCAAGAGATCTTACTGCCTGCCGATATACGTCGCTGTCAATTTTTCCATATGATTTGGTTGACGTGACCTGTTTCAAGTTGTGTATGACAGAGAATGTTTTAGAAAATCAATTGTTTTCCTTTGCAATAAAGAAAAAGATTTTCATTCTAAGCTATCCAAGTTCAAAGTTTTTGGAATATTAGTTCCAGTTTAATATTCGCTTCTATAATGTAGGAAAGTATTTCGCACTTGCAAAACTCGGATCCGGCCCATTGACCTTACACTCAGCCGCCGGCCATAAATTCTGTCTCAGAGTGACACCAGATTAAGTAACCTAATATAGCGAAGATTATTTGCCAGTGCTCTCTCTCACCAGAAAATACGCAGTTCACTCACTAATTGGGCTCCATTAGTACACTGTAACAGTAATTTCTGTGTGTCTGCAATGCATTCGGATTGTAGAATTTAGCGGTGCTCTCTCTCCCACTTCTGTATACAATATGACTGACCTAAACGGGCCCTTTATCGTTACAGGCCCTGAGCAGTGCTACATCATACTGACAACAGTAATGTTCTTATACTGACAATCTGACTGGTCGTTTTACCTGATTTTGTAATCATTTAAATAAGACAACATGACCTTCCAGTGGGAGACATTTCGTTCTCCCTTTTCCTTCTGTGACATTTTTCCGTAATCTATTTGCCTTCCAATCAGCGAAATGCGGTAGAGTACGGCCGGTAAACGATTTACAAATCACGATTTAGTCCCGTTAAGACGATTTCTTCAAACATTGTCGTTGCTAAAGGAATTTACTTTCGTCTTAAATCGTCTCAAGCAGCAACGTTCACAGACATCCCAAATACGTAAAAGCTCATTATCCTGGTACGAAGTTTGTAAAACAAACTTACCACAGTTTGTGTCAGGTTGATCTTTTCGTCTGATAGCTCAGCCTAAGTATCACAAGTAGTGTCCCTGTAGCTTTGGGAATCATTGGTTAATAACGAGTTTAACACCAGTGGGTATAGTATTGCTAAATATTCAAATTAATTATCAACCTAAGTCTGAGTTCATCCGCAGACTGTAGCGAATTTATAATACTGAAGCTAGACTTTGCATCCTTGTCCTCCTTGAGTGGGCATTGGAAGGCGTTTGCACACACGAACACAACACTATGAATACTTCGAACGCCATAGTTAACGTTGCTCTCATAAACTACTTTTGTTTTCTTAATTCTTCTAGGTGTTCAGGGTGCAATATGTGTTGTAGATACAGCCTTAGAGCAAAACATTGACCGCCGAGCCGTCCACATAAGGTGGACAACACAGTCGTGCTCCTCTCAGGATCCTGTGTCCGGCAGTATGCTCGATCAGCAACATTGTAGACTGCGGCACTTCCCAGAGGAAGTCTTGAGTTCAGTCTTAGTACATTATTCTTGACTAAGGCCGTAGTCTTGAGGTAAAACGCGAGACTAGCTAATATGACGTCTGGCGACCGGAAGCAGACAACGACAAAATTTTTATCGCCCCTTTGCTCTCGGTGCTGAAGCTATGCTTGTAATTCAAGCGAATCTACAATATATTTCGCTTTGTGTCACACTGGTAATAATAGTTTGGTTCAGCAATGTCTTAGCGAAAGATTTCTTTACCGAGCATCTGCCTCTGAACACCGCATGCGTCTGAGTTCTCTGGGACCCGTTTGCTGCCTACCGGCGGGGGCTGAGGCACTGCGCTGCCTTCTGCCGACAACATCTGCTCCACTCCACACTCTCAACCATGTAAAATGCTTTAATGTTGTTGAGTAGTGACCCATAAAATCTGCCTACGATTTGTGTTTCACTCTTCATAGCAAAGGAGGCACAAAACCGTTTTTATTTGATGATTACTTTATTACATTAGAATGCAGTACATCAATGTGACGCAGAATTAATTTCATTGTTTCTGATCCAGTGCGCTATAATTAAAGCGTCACATTCTGTTCCTTTCCTTGCACAGGAGATTCTTCAAATAATTTATTATTGTCATGGATTCATATGTGTTACTCAAGGCACAGGGAGTAAATGCAATGTAATGTGTTTGGTTTCTTTCTTAGATTTTCTATGGTAAATGGATGCAAAAGATTGCGTCAATACCTATGAGAACCTGCTCTATAGCTACTAAGGCAAACTGCTTGTTTTGAGGTCCATAAATTAATTAATGGAGAAGTGAACGCTGTTCACAAATGATATTTAGAATATTCAATTGGATTTAAGGCGAAAAAATTGCCCATATTTGAAGCTACCCAGAGAAAAAGTAAGTTGCTAGAGACACTGTCAGCACATGTCTGCAGGGAAGTTTAGCATAGAGTAATCAAGAGGCTCATTTCCTTCATACTTATCACCCTGGCATGTGAGTCTTAAGTGAAGAACAATATTGAAATTCGTATCGTTGATGGTCGATTCGAATTTCTTCAGAGACGCTGGTATTGCGAAGCAGCTTGGAAGTCAGAACGCCATGATCTATGACGATTAACACAACTTACTGAGTCGAGCTACCAAGAAGATTTGATGTGTAAAGGTTTTCTTCCGATTTCGATACAGAATTTTTTCTGGAAATTCGCAGCTCCTTAAAAAAAAAGCTCGCACACGATGGTCCCTACCTCAGTTGGAACTGACGACTGATTGAGCCGTTCTGACACGAGACATGGGCGGTACCACCGGGTTACAGACACACTGCTACCTTTGCACCACTCTCATCATGGTATTGGTCGCTCAGCCTCATAACGCATCGTGAAAGATAATAAAAGTTGCCACTTATGTGAAGAATAGCATTTCTTTAGCCAAAAAATTGAATTTTCTGCCTCAGTATCTTAGTTTACGTAAGGATTATACAGCATGAGCCATTCAAATGGAAAGGTAATATCAAGTAAATTTAGTGAGCCAATTCAGTACCATAGGCGGAAGTGATTGCACTGTCACAGTGTTGCCTAATGTTTGTGACGATGTTGCCAAATCTCAGGTGTGCTAGGAACAGCTGTGTAGCGGTATGCGTGGAGAATCCCCTGCTCGTGTCTTACGGCGATATGGAGAGGAACTGCAGGGTTTGGTTAGGATGCAGCGTTTTCTCCTAGCAGTTGTGTCAAACATTAAGGTGTATAATCTTCCCTCACGATTACAGTTTCCTACAAAATATATACAAATAAAACACTTACCTTGTTTCTTTCCGACAAAAGATTATTTCAGTACGATAAAAAGTTTTTGGAAATCTCTTATGCCCACCTGTCACCAAAGTAAGATAAACACTTTGCACCTCGAAATCGATTGCATGTATGTGCAGTCTTGTGATGCTTAAATAACGCTCAAAGGACATTTAGTCCATATTTTATCTGAGCTTCTGTATGTCGATAAAATCGGTTCTGATCTGGGAATGCAACTTAGACCGTACTTAACGCTCAATTTGATCCCTTCGTGAGAATACAGCACGGCTACAATTTGTTGTTTGTTCAGAACTGCAGATTCCTCAACATCTCCACATACTGCGCGTGAATGGGTTCGAATCCTGGCCCGGCACTATAGATTTCATTATGTATTATCAAGCTCTAGCATGAGAACACCTATCTGCTGGTGGATAATTATTTTAATGTTTAATGTATTTTCATTCGTTGTCAACACTAACGATATGTGACGTTTTTGACACCCAGTGAGACACAGGACTATTTGCGAGATCACTGTAAGTTCAAGATGTTAGTCCGAGCTGGACAAAAATTCGGAAGCTGACGTATCTTTGTGTGTAGTCAAAAGCGATATGATGTGTGGAGCTGTATTCCCAGTGAGCACTGAACTCTTCGTCATTTTATTTCTAGGTCAAACACGCTCACATGTAGCTGCTGGTGCAACAAACCCATATTTAACGTTCGTTTTCTGTAGAATATAACAGCGATAGATGCCGGGTTGGAGTCTTTCGAAGGAAAAAAAAAAAATATGTTTCGTCTCGTCATTTCAGTTAAAACATCTAGCTACTGCCGAGAAAATCCGAAATGTCACAGTCGATTGTGCGTCGATATCTATCCGATTAAGTTCTGAGTTCGAATCCCTGCCCAGTACAAAGCCTTACCTCACGGCAATTCAAGTAAGTTACTTGTCAAGAACCAAGATTCAACATCTCTCGTCGTTCGTTAACAGGAGCAATAGGTGCTTGGTAGGAATTCGCGTCCGGCAAAAATGCTTGCGCTATGTAATTTAAAGTTGGTATTTGCAAACTGGCTCTCTCTAAAATCGAGGTATATCACTCTCTGTATGCCTAATCAGGAGTGACTGTTAGTTTCCGTCAGGCACGAAATCTTTGCTTAGTCTGCATGACCTGGGTTTGAATCCATATGCAAAACGAGACGGTTCGTCGTGTCATTTGAAGTTCATACATATTCTCAACTGGTTGCCCGTGAATAACTTCAATTTTTAATCTCATTTTGTGTTCAATGATAAGTACGGTATGTTACATTGAAGAGGAAATCATGAATACGACGAATTTACTACGTGTATTACCTATCTGACGTAATAATGAGAGTGGTAAAATGTCAGGTATGTCATTTATTGTAATAAATGTGAGCTACAAGCCTTAAGGGCAGTCTTATCTGTGATAAGGTGTTCCGTGATATTTGTAGTATCGTGGTATTACTTTACATCTTGAGTTATTGCGATACAGAACAGTGTTTTCTTGTGGTGATTTGTTGGAACCATTTTCAATAGTCAAACGACTGTACCAAGGAGCGATAAGGGGACCTGCTAGACAGTTGCGTTATGTGGGTTGCATGTGAATCAGGCGAAATTCAATTCGTTCGTTAGGATAGTTTTGAGCATGACTGTACGTGTAGGGGCAAATGAATGATTAGAGTTGAAGAAAAACTGGATGATTAATTCAAGACAAAGAGCTTCACAAATTGATAAGTCGATAACGTGTTGGGCCACCTCTGGTCTTTCCGCGGGCAGTTACTAGGCTTGGCATTCACTGATAAAGTTAGTGGATACCCTTATGACGGATATCGTACCAAATTCAGTTCAGTTGATTCGTTACATCCTCAAAATCGCGACCTGCTTTAAAGAACCTGCCCATTGTGCTCCAGATGTTTAAAATTGGTGAGAGATATGGCGATCTTGCTGTGCAATGTATTGCCTTGCGTGTACAAACACGTAGATACGATATCCGTGTGTGGTGCGTAAATTGTCGGTAGGCACCTCACTTAGTGTCCCGAGCAGAGTTCAAGCCGCCATTAAGACAAAGGGTGGACGCACTGCATATTAATGTCCACTAACAGGTGTCTGTACACTCACTGATAGGATAGTGTATTTCGAAATGTTAGCAGAGGCCAGAAGTTGGAGCATTTGGTCTTCCCCTTAAAGCTTAAGTGGGGAGAGTCGTAGAATCTCTATAAAGAGACACCTCTGGCAACACTAGTTGAAAGTGGCCTTCAAACTAGCCGTCAGAGCTGCCGTAGCCGAGACGCCCCCTGGGTAAACGCTACGGACTTCTGCAGTCGCGCCTCGCGATCTGTCACGAATTATGGAATGTATTCGCAGATACCAATTGTAATACGACAACGGCTATACAGTTTGCAGGAAACGTACAGGATGTTCTGAAATTCCCATCACTACCTGCTACAACTTGTAGAGGGGACTGAGTACATAATACTCATATTTTAAATTGTAACCTGTCTCCCGAGACGTACCGTATACTAGAACCACTTGAAAACATGTTGGTAACGATGTCACTTTGACAAGTAATTTGTTACATTGAGGAGCCAAAGAAATATCGTTTATGGTCCCCGCGAGCACGCAGAAGTGCCTCAACACGCCGTGGCATGGACTCTGCTGATGGCTGAAGTCGCGCTGCAGGGAACTGACACCATGAAACCTGCAGAGCTGCCCATAAATCCGTAACAGTAAGAGGGAGCAGAGATCTCTTCTGATCAACACGTTGCAAGGCATTCCAGATATGCTAGTTAATGCTATAAAATTTACTAGAAACGTACAGTATGTTTGGGGAGTTTGGTGGCCAGCGAAAGTGTTTAGGCTCGGAAGAGTGTTTCTGCAGCGACCATGTAGCAATTGTGGTTGTGTGGGCCGCTCCTTTGTCCTGCTGGAATTACCCACTTCCGTCGGAATCCACAATGGACACGAATGGATGCAGGTGATCAGACAGGATGTATCTAGACGTATCAGGGATCCCACATCACTCCGAATGCGCACGCTCTACAACGTCACAGAGCCTTCACCAGATTGAACAGTCCGCAGTTGACATGCGGGGTCCATGGAGTCATGATGTTGTCTTCATACCCATACACGTCCATACTGTATATACATTTTGAAATGAGACACGTCCAACCAGGGATTATGTTTCGAGTCATCAACAGTCCAATGTTCGTACCGATGGGCCCAAATGAGGCGTAAAGCTTTGTGCTGTGCAGTCAGCAAGGGTACACGAGTGGGCCTTCGGCTCTGAAAGCCCATGTAGATGATGTTTCCATGAATGGTTCGCATGCTGATACTTGTTGATGGTCAAGCATTGAAATTTTCAGTTATTTTCGGAAGGGTTGCACTTTCGCCACGCTGAACGGTTCTCTTCAGATTCCATTCTTGCAGGATATTTTTCCGGCCGCAGAGATGTCGGAGATTTGTTGTTTTACTGGATTGCTAATATTCACGGTGCCCTCGTGGAATGGTCGTACAGGAAAATCCCCACTTCATCGCTACCTCGTAGATGCTGTGTCCCATCGGCCTTGCGCCCAGTATAAAACCACGTTCAAAGTCATTTAAATCTTGATAACCTGCCATTGTAGCAGCAGTAACCGATCTAACAACTACGGTAGACACACGTCTTACATAGGCGTTGCCGGCGGCAGCACCATATTAAGCCTGTTTACATATCTCTCTGTTTGAATACGCATTATTATAATAATTTCTTTGCCATTTCAGTGTAGATGTGACCGAGTACATCTATTGTTCTACAGTTTCACTCTTTAATAACCAAAGAATCAAAAAAATCGGTCTTCAGAGACACTGGTTTTACAGGAGGGCGTTTTCCAATTTGAAATTACAATGATATTATTTCCTTCAGCTGCTGAGAGGCGTTGATAGATATCAACGAAGACAGGTGAAAATGTGTGCCCCGACCGGAACTTGAACCAGGGATCTCCTGATTACATGGCAGTCGCTCTATCCATCTGAGCCACCGACGGCACAGAGGATAGTGAGACTACAGGGACTGTCTCTCGCACGCCTCCCGCAAGACCCACATTCTCACCTTTGTATGTCCACACACTACATTCGTAGCGTCCTTTCGCACATGTCCGGAAGAACAGACACAATATCCATATAAATATATTTTCCAATTCGCATGCGCTGCGTCTCCACGGAGCACCACAGACGCACCTGCTGACGGTGAAGGCACCCTTACTCGAAGACGTTGTGCAATGGTAACGAAAAGCGTGTGGGGAGGAGTCAGACGTTGTGGACAACGATCTTGATAAAGGCGACCAGCAGCTCTTCCAGTACTGAGCGCTTTGGCCACACAGAATACTTGTGTCGGTGTATTCGGCAAAAGTTTGCTCAGAAATGTTGCTCTAACACTCACAGACACATGAACGAGACTCGATCCAGGTCAGAGAGGAGACAGCCGTCAAATGACATCATAGGATCAGACGTAAGTAACCCCCCCCCCCCCCTCCAGTGATTATAACCCTGTTGCATACCACATTAGCGAAGGTGTATTTATACGGCTGTATCACGGATATACCTTTCCATACATGGGCTCCTCTTCAAAATATCGTCACTCAGTTCCCTAGAAGTTTTTAACGGGAATTTTGCAACATCCTGTATCTCTCCACTAACTATACAGTTCTTTCCAGAATTAGATCCCTCTGCAGTGGAGTGTGCGCCGATATGAAACTTCCCGGCAGATTAAAACTCTGTGCGGGACCGAGACTCGAACTCGGGACCTTTGCCTTTCGTGGGCGAGTGCTCTACCATCTGAGCTACCCAAACACGACTCACGCCCCGTCTAAACAGCTTTACTTCTGCAGTACCCCGTCTCCTACCTACAGCTGTTGTACGACATTCGAAATATACGGATGTATTTCAGAATTTCGGCGTAATGCAACTTCGCAGAAACATGGCTGAATTTTCCTGTATATTGTTATCATTAAAACCAAGCACCGTCTCAGTACCTAATACTTTTTGATATGGAGACAATTTTCATCATTTCAAGCACTATTAAAGTTGGTAGGTGTAGGAAAAAAATACCAGTACCATACTGAAAATATCGGTGAGAAGCGATAGAATTCCTACAAACAACTTGGAGAAAATCATTTTGGGTTCTAAGCCATGTCATTATAAAACAGTGGAACAACTAAAATAACTACATTCCGACCATCGTTTGAACGATCCTCTTCAGAGCGAATAAATGCCACGAAATTTCAAATCAGCAGCAGCGAAATGAAAGGTCGATTTGGAAACAGTTTCTATTTCTTCTTTCTTATCTTCGATTAATTTCCCAAATATCTCGTTCGTTTCGTATGTTGCTTTCATTATACAAGGTGTTTCACATTTCTAGAGCTTGCAATTTTTCCTAGTAACTCATGCATGCAAACGTCATCTAACGAGGCTACAGAGCATCAAAATACAAGCGCCAGCTCCGGCAAATGTATGTAAGCAGAGTGTGATGCCGTGATCATGTATCAATTTGATCATGTATCATGATCCAGAAACGAATGAGTCGAAAGTTACATACCTCTGACGGCGGAATACAAGTACTGGTACTGTTGTTGCTAACTTTCAAAGCTGGTAGTATGGATCAAAGTAAGAAAAAATGTCCGGTAAACATGGGCTACAAAATGCATACCTGAGGAGCTATGAGCACTTGTTCAGCAGTGGAGATATGTTTTATGCTAGCGAAGATGAACAAGTCCTCACAGCTCTTAAGGTATGCATTTTACAGCCCATGTGTACTGGACATTCGGTCCATACTACCACCTCTGAAAGTTTCCTGCCCTACATCTCAGCTACAACACTACCGGTAGATCCTGTCACAAGTAACAGGAATGTCTTCTCTTCCAATTTTCCGTTATAGGGACATAACCTCAAATTTATAGATTTATCCATCTCCATCATCATAGAAAATTGGTAACATCTTCATTGAATCTTTCTGTGTACACATATTTTACAGACTCCAGCGCCTGTAACTTCGATACCCTGTAGCGTCGCTGGATGACGTTTCCAGACATCGATTCCTATGTAAAACTTCATCTGGTAGGTCCCCTCTACAGACGCGATAAGTGTGTAGCACGACGTGTGAAACATTCTGTATGCAAAGTGAATAACATGGGTGAATGGACTAGAACCGAAGCCCCCCCCCCTCCCATTATCTCTCTCTCTCTCTCTCTCTCTCTCTCTCTCTCTCTCTCTCTCTCTCTCTCTCTCTCTCTCTCTCTCATTCTCTCACTTTCATTCTCTCACTCTCTCTTCTCAACTATCAACTGCCAGCTTTCCTTTATGTCTTTTAAGTCTTAAAACTGCTGTCTGATTTCTGGCAGAGCTCTAGATAACATGCCGCTCACTGTATTTTATCGCTGGTTACATCATCTTAAATTCAAACTGTATATTTTGCTCAAAATTGTCAGAAGTTATTTTGTAACATCTATAGATGTTATAAATATGGGTTGAATTTCTTCAACCGATCTCTAGCGGCTAGTGTGTTCTCTCAAAATCGATTTTCCTCTAGCTCGTCTCCTCTAATTCCTGTGTAAATATTTTGGATCAGTATTTTCAGCCAGGACGTATGAAAGTGATGGTTCGATAGTATCCGCACTTATCACTATTTGCCTTATTTGGTGTTGGTGTTATTTTTTTCGTTTAGTCTGAAAATTTAGCAGTCACGTCAGTTAGCATAGATGTTGAGGAGTGAAGCAGCAAACGTCGACAGAGTGAGTCCTCACCGGTGCTGATAGAGCCTTCTGGTGGCGAAGCCCTGCACTACAGACAACTGAGTGTGTGAGGAACTAGTAGCGACATCTAGCAGCGAAGTGATGAACAGCAAAATGGCCGCGAAAATCGAGTGACTTAAATGTCTAGTTGCTGTTTATTTCTTCCTTTACACTATTATTACAAAACAGATTACGGCATCACTGCTCGGTTTGTCTGTTACCGTATTTTTGTGTATTTCACACATTACAAAATAATTCTGTTCTGGTAACATATAATGCAAACTACTTCTCGAGCGACATTAATGTACGCAGCATGTTACATTCATCATTCCCTCTTCGTAATTTAGTATTACTAATAGTTTTGTCCACACTTTTAAGCATTAAAAATGGATATGTGGCTCGGAACAGGACTACTGTTACATTAAATGTTAACAACATAATCGCACGGTATAGTGAGTTAAAGATTATTGAACAGCAACGAGAACTGTAAGTAAGTTTATGCAATGCAACGTTAGTGATATAATAGTACAACAGTAATAGGCGTTTGTCAGCCCTTTTTTTCTATTTTACAGTTTCACTCATTACTGATGGCAAATGCCTTGCAGAGAACGTAATATTCTGCATCTTCGGTACGGCCTTTACAATCTCTTTCATTGAACTGCACTTAACATGGAGAGGTAGCAATACAATTTTTTCTCTGATCTACAAGATACTTTTACAAAAAGTAGAGGCAGAGAGGTAGTCATGTAACTATTAATCGAAATATTATATGAACTATATGGGCGTGTTAGTAAAATCACCAAGAAATTCCTCTTATTAATTTTAAGTGTTATCTGTTTGATTCAGCATTCAGCTCACATAAAACCACGAGAAATATCGTTTTTATAAAAAAAACAGTTTATGTCTTTAGTGACCTGTGTAATATCAAACATCTCATTTTGACACTAGAATAATTTGAGAAAAAAAAGGCCTGTTTTAGTTTTTGAAAATGCAATAAGTGAAAACAATGTATTTTAAAAGGTATTGTCAATTGTTACGAAACGATTTATTATACAGAATTTATAAATCGCATAGTAAATCATGATACTAAAAAGAACACCTTGTTGGCTTGTGACACAATACTTTGCATTTTCTTATGACTTTGACATAATTACTGCCTTTTCAGCACTGAGAATGAGTAAAATACATTATGTAATATATGAATCAGTATGATAAACTTTTTTCGAATATTCATTGTTAACTTCAAGAAAATGGCAGATGTTTGGGTATTTACCTCAGAAGTATTCAGCACACGAAGGATAACAAAAATCATTTTTTTGGTAAGGTTTTTGTTTGATAGTTTCCTACAAATATTACTGATACCATAGTGAGATATATTAAGTACCTTAAAATATATGTAGATGTGGTCTGGTGAAGAAAGTGTGTAAATTAAATTTTAAAATGCTTGCACCAGCATAATCAGGTTTAGTTTGTAGTGTGGGAGTGAGCTCCACGTGGGACCCGAAGCACGGACCCCACGGGGGTGCCCGGCATGCGCCACATGCCAAGGCAGAGGTGGAGGCTAGTGTTCGGAAGTCTGAAAATTCCAGCGCCGGCCGGGGATTGAACCCCGGCCCGGCTGGGGCGAATAGCCCCAGCCGAGGCGCTGGAACGTTCCAGACCCCCTTACCACTAGACCACCGGTGACCCCGGCGGTTTCTTGCTCCATAGTCCAGCTAGTGGTCGTAGAGCACTTCCTGTTGTCCTCCGTGTTTACACCGAGGCAGCAGTGGCGTGGTGTAACAGGAAGTGTTTACTTGCGTCCGCTGGATGTCCACTTAGTGTACGACTTATTTACCCGGCTGACGTTCGTGTCGCTATAATCTCCTTAGTTGCGTTACAATTATATGCAGGGACTGAAAATCTGCCTATGCAGTTGCACGCAGTCGCATCTCACTATTTGAACCTCTGTAATTCGATCGTGTTGTCAAGACCCATGTCAGAACTGTTTATCGAAGAAAGCTCATGTGTTCGGTACATTTCATAAACGGAAGCGACTGGGATAACACACAGCCCGTAAACATTTTGTAATGAAGTGTCAGCCGGTACGTAATACTCGATATCTGGAGTTGTTTTATCGGTTATTAAGATAATCGTTTCACCCCTATACACTTAAAAAAATTCCCGTGTTTTCTCAATAAAGCATAAGCACAGTACATAAATCCCTCGCGAAAATGACATCGGAGAAGTACAAGTGTTCGAGTGCCACAGAAAACAAGTGGGTACTTGAAGGTGTGGAACGGAGAGCAGAACTAAAATAAGATGTAACGTTTCGGGATTCCCTCATAGTCGCGTAGACACTCCAGAAGCAGGAAGATCCGTTTGATGACGTCTCTTGAGGAGTGAGGAAAAAATTCACTCTCAAATAAATACTGTACAAGATGCCTCGCCGCCTCTTGAAGGGTGTCATGGGATTCTGCAGCCGTGGACTCGGCGACCCGTGAGCCAACGCGGTGTTTCTGACCACATACATTTTAGCTGCGGGTTCTCCGACGTGCAAAGGAAGCCGCGACAATGGGGAGGCTCTGCGTGCCGTTTTGTAATAAGAACGCCTCTCCACATTTTATCGTAGGAATGATATAAATTTTAAACTTCTTAGATCCACCGAGTCATTATGTATTCTTAAAATATCTTTAACTCTTTTTCAACACATATGTATCTTTTACCTCTTTCACTGAAGAAGCTGACCAACAGATTTTTTTTCAATTTCAGGTATTGGTTTTATTGCATTCTCCTTTAGCGTATTGATCAGAAATTGTAGGTTAAGATACCTTTGCCTTATTGAGTATCGTCTGCTATGCCAAACTTCGACAGCATTCATGGTCCTGTGCATCGAATTGATGACGGTAGATAGCTGACCGAAATCACTTTGAAATAAATTCTCTGAACGCAGATAACTTTGATACAGTAGTGTTAGGTATCGAGGTATTATCTAACGCAACTGAAGCCAACCTAAGAGTGAATTTATTTCGAAATATTTCGGTCGACTGTCTGTCTTCACCAGTTCCACATTTCAGGTTGTGTACTAGCATTTTCCATCTATTGACTGATTAAATAGTCTACGCCACTGGGCACTTGCTACGCTGTTACTCTCCATGCTTCATCAAGGCAGTCCGGTGGAAGATGGACTCTACAGCACACGTGCGGCAAGACAAACGAACTACTTCTTCATCCCTGTATTGCTCCACTAATCTCAGTTCTTGTATGTCTTCCACAGGCATTGCTTGAAATGAAAATTACAACTGGAAAATAAATGTCTCGGATAACACTGTTTTCATAGCTTAATTTGCAGCCATTTCGAAGTAAAGCAATGCAGTTTTAAATGACAACCAAGTTATGACATTTCTCGGTTGAGAAAAAATATTTCACAATTATTTTGACTTTCCTCTGGTAAAAAAGCTAGTCTTCCGTGCTTCAGGTATCGACAAGTTGTTTCGAACACCTCTGAAATGTCCGTCCATAAGAAGAGCTTTATTTTCAAACATTTTCTCCCCTTCTTCTTAACTGATCACCAGGATTCATTTGTCAGGAACAGGGTTATTATGTCTCCTTAAAAACTTCAGTCACTTTCAAAATATCTTCGTGCTGCCGAATCCCTGAACTACTGCCGTCTTTCTCATAATTCGTTATACTTGCGACGTAATCTAAACCTTTATCTCGCAAATCTTGAAATTGCTCTTTAAACCCTCCGAAAAAAGGCACTGTCTACTCACCGCAGACTGTTTCCCAGCAGTTATGCATTCGTTTCTCAATCTACACATCTGTTTCGTCAGGTTGGGCGAGAAACTTACTGTTGAGCCGTGATTCTACCATTTACAATTTTTAAACTGCCGCTGCTCCTATTCCGTTCGGAGTTCCTGTACAGGCAATTCGTATAATTACCACATTTCCGGTGCTCCTGGCACCGCTTACCATCCTTTCCCCTTTCTGTTTCCTTTTCCTTTCCTTTTTCTAACCACACGCTCCAGTCACATTAACGTGACCACCGCCTGTGTCCGACGCTAATGTGTAGGGTATGCGTAACGCGGAAACTCAGCCACTTATGTGACATCCAAAAGGACGTGATCATTGCCTTTCGGGCCACAGGTGGATGCATTTTCGAAACGGCAGAGTTCGTAAAATGTTGGCGTGTTGCCATATTTAAAGCACTCCGCGCATGGCGCTGTCGAGAGCCGACGCTGAGGCCGTTGTGGTGCCCAACGGTCCACAGAGGACAGGAGTTAAAGGAGACCGCAGGTGAATAACGTGCAACTGCTGAGCAACTGACCATGCACGTGAACCGAAGAGCCTACCGACAGTGTCTCCTCTAAGACCACTCAGCGAAAAATGCTATGTGTAGGTCTCCACAGCAGACTCCTGGTCCACACACCTATGCTGACTGCTGTTCGTCCGCGACGAAGGCTGGAATTTTCACGCCAGTTCTGCGACTGGGCGTCCACTGAACGGTGACCTGCGGGCTTTCCAAGTGACAGACAGACGTTGGCGTGTAGGGCGCGATTCACCTGAAATTGAACACCCTGCAACAGTCGGTGGCAGGGTTAGGACAGGAGGAAGGATCGTTACGATCTCACAAACGTTATCGTGACACTCCCGTCGTTCTGGAAGGCACAGTGGATGAGCAGAAATATCGGTCGGAACCGTTGCCACACCTACATCGAGTCTTTTTTCCCTCGGAATCTACCAGCAGAACAACTAAATCTGTGACACAGCTTGCAGTGGGAAAAGCACCAGGATGAGTTTGCTGTACTCCGTCGACCACCAGGCTTCCCGGACTTAACGGAATCGAGAATATGTGGGACCACTTCGATGAAGCTCTTCGTATCCTGGGTCCTCAATCGAAAAACGTAGCGCAGCTAACTAAGGCACCGACGTCGGCATGGCTCAGTACCTCACTGACTCCTGCGCGTTTCTCAGTTGTCCGCGCTTCCCGTTAATCGTATCCCCCTACAGTGACTCAATGACGACACTCTCCCGTACACGACAGCATCATCAACAGCCGCAGACTACTGTTCACTCTGCCTGTCACCTCATTTATGTCTATACAGTATAACAGCTGTCTGTTACACTTCCTGGGACACTCCTGACGATACCCTTGTGTCTGATCAACGCTCGCTGTCGAGAACGTACTGGTATCTGTTGTAGACTTTAAGCCGCTCTCATATCTGGGAACCGACTCCGTATGCTCATACGAGGCCCTTGGTTAACAGTGTGCAGTGGAGCACCGTGCCAAAGGCTTTTCTCAAATATAGGAGAGTGCAATGTGCTTGGGACCCTTCATCCGTGGTTCGCAGTCTTCCGTGACAGACTCGTTTTAGTCTTCGCCACACCTTGGGCAGTTCAAAACATGAAGTTGGAATAATAGACAATTGTGAAGGTGATTCGATAAACCCTATGCCTGGCACTTAGATATGATTTGCACAATATCCATGTGGGTGTAGATCCCTCCTTGGATTGTGCCCTGGTTGTTGCTGAAGATGATGGAGCAGTTTAATCCAGATTAGCCACAGAGATTCTACGTTGTTCGTTACTGATATTTTGTCCCTCCTTGGTTTACTTTGTTTTCCTAACAATGCATTTTTGTACGTAGACTCAAACAGAATTCCGGATGTTTTTGCAGCTTGCTTTAGATGTTCGAAAACCTAAAATTGTGCAGTTCACAAAACGAAAAATCATAGTATCCTATGACTACAGCATCAATAACTCTCATTTTCAATCGGTCAGCTCACACAAATACCTCGGTGTAACACATTGTAAGGATACGGAATGGAAGCAGGACTGAATAAAACTCAAGACGCGTTCATACGATTTCTACACCTAGATAAGCGTTCGACAATGTAAAATGGTGCAAGATCGAAGTTGTGAAGAAAATAGCTCTAGGCAGAGACGGGTATATATTAGTACAAGACCCAAGAGGAAATAAGAGTGGAAGACCAAGAACGAAGTGCAAGGATTAAAAAGAGAGTAAGACTTTGATATAGTTATTCGCCTATACTGTTCAATGTTTGCATCAAAGAAGCAATGAAGAAAATAAGAGAGAGGTTCAAGATTCGCACTGAAATACGGGTTGAAAGGATACCAGTGACAATGTTTGCTGATAATATTATCGTTGTCAGTGAAAGTGAATTACTACAGGATCTGATGAATGAAATATACAATATAATGAGTGTAGAATTAGGGGTCAGAGTAAATCAAAGACAATAGTGATGAGATGAAGCATAAACGGGAAAAGCGAGAGTCTTAACATTGGTGATAACGAAGTAAGAAATGGAACCATCACATCGTGTCAGTCAAAGATAAAGGTGGTGGCGAACTGTAATTTATTGATAGAATTAAAGAGCAATATAATCAGTGCACAAAGATGATCTTTTTTGAACTGTTGGTGCGACCCATACTCTAATATTGCTCCGTGGTGTGGGACCTGTCCCATATACGAGTAGCAGGGGATATTGAACTGTTCACAATAAAGTCAGCACAGGTTTGTTTGGTTCACAGGAGAATGTAACAGAGATGCTGAAGAAATTGGGAGATGCCTGAAGATACACATAAGCTATCCCGAGAAAGCTTACTTGCCAAATTTCTAGAACATACCGTAAATTTTGAATATACGAGGTGTGTTAAAAAAAATTGGGAACGTTCGTAATTTCGCGCCAATGGCGTGTTGGGGCGAAATGCAGTTGACATCCCTGCACGCGCGTGTGCTTAATGTGTAACTGCGGGAAGTTTCACTGTTGTATGTCTGTTAGCTTATTGTTCAGTGCTGTATTGACTAGAACGTTGTGTCGCACAGTTGGCGAACTTCGAGAGGGTATAGTTAGAGGAGCAATGCGCCTGCAATAAATTTTGCGTGAAACTCAAGAAAACCGCCGCTCGGGGTAGCTGCGCAGTCTAGGGGCCTTGCCACGGTTCGTGTGGCTCCCCTCTGTCGGAGGTTAGAGTCCTCCCTCGGCGTGGGTGTGTGTAAGTGGTGCAAGCCTAGGGACTGATGACATCAGCAGTTGGTCCCATAGGAACATAAGAGCTAAACTCAAGAACACCTCTACAGAGACACCCCAAATGATGCAGGAAGCCTACGGTGATGAGTGCTTAAGCCGCACTCCGTGTTACGGATGGTTCACACGGTTTAAAAACGGCCGGACGGAAGCTAAAGACGACGCTCGTCCTCCGACTTCTGCCAGCAACGCTTGTGTCAGGAACGTCAACGATGCTGTGCGTGCTGAACGAAGACTGACTGTCCGAGAGATTGCAGAAGAATGTAACATTGCAGTTGGATCGTGAAATCCTAATACAGCATCTTGGAATGTATGCCGCCAAGTTCGTGCCACGGCTCACGAGTTAAGAGCAGAAAGACCTCCACCTCCCAATCTGAGAAGAGCCTTAGGATCACCCAAATGAGAACGAGATGTTCCTTAAGAAAATTATAACTGGTGATGAGACGTGGGTCTGCAGTTATGACGTTGACATGAAGGTTCAATCTTCACAATGTGTAGGGAAATGTTCTGAACGATCAACATATAAAATAGCTTCTCAGGTCAGCTTGGCCCTTGCAGACATTTATTTTCAAAGTTGAAAACCAAGTTGAGAGGACGAAGATTTGTAACGATAGACGCACGGTCCAGCGAAAGGTGAACCAAGTCTGCTCCCAGAAGTGGAAACGGTTTATCAGTCGTGGGGGTGATCATATACAAATATGTGAAGGTATGCGTAGAAAATTTTTGTGGACAAAGTTCCGGAATTTTTTAAACAGACCTCTTAGACGAAAGGTAATGAATACAGGCAAGTGGTCTGCAAATGTTCGTACGCTTGAGTTCGCTTCCATTCGCTGCTGTGGGAACTGGGCTTAATAATAATATTCCCTGTGTGAGATGTAATTGGCAAACTATGTAAACGCTGAGCTGTGCGCCGCTTACAGCCCACGCGAAGTTATTCTCGGAGGGACACATCATTATCCCCTTCGTGCCTAAAGTTGCTTCGGCCAAACTCAAACTCAATTGCCAGGCCGATAGCTCGTTATCCTACTGCTCTGCAAGTAACACTTGGTCTGAAACCATCTGTACGGTTATGTAGGTTAAGACACTGCAGCCACTCAAAATGGTGGCTCCACGTTTGCGAGTAACTGACGAGAAAAGAAATTCTGAATTTTGTGTGACACTCCGTAGCATTAAGAAAGCTGAGTGACGTTAGTTGGTTGTGAGGTGTAATGGAAAGGATAATAGCTTCACATGTTGTGTTCGGATACCAAGATTTAAAAGCCTGAAGTCTTATATTTCAGAAGCAAGGAGCGTAACAATCAAGTGATTTATGAACAGTAAGTGCACACATTTTTGCTCGGTTGATTTTAATTGAGGTTGCAACGTGCAGATCAAGCAAGTACCGTACTGTAGAGTGGTTGAGCAAGAGAAGCGTTTGGAACAAGTGTTTATCCTTATTTTGGATAGTTAGCTTTCTTATCTGAGAAGTAATTGTGACTAGCCCTTGAAATGCATCACGAATTCCTTCGTCATTCAGTCTAATATCACCTTCCCCCCTACACAATACCCTCCACCTCTCATGATTTTAAAAATGAAAGTGTTCCTAGAAAAGTTGATCACTGTACAGTTTATTTATGTGCCAAAGTTAGTGATAATGTGGGGGAGGGGGAGGGAAGGCCACAGACCTCAGGGACGGGGGGGGGGGGGGGAGACAGGGGGTACTGGCAAATGTCTGATGGCACTCAGGAGCAACGGCCTAAGAAAGGCTGGGAACCACTGTTCAACTGCCTGTGAATGTATACTGAACATAAATGTGGAAAACTGACACAACTCCCTTTTTGAATTTTTTTTAATTCGAGTTAACTAGTTTTGGAACCGTTTGAGGGACATCTGAAAATGTGGCGCACAGAATTCGCGTCTTTATTTCTTTAGATTGAATCTGGGTACTGGCTCTTTGACAATAAGACAGAGCACTCTTTAATGTATCGCCACGAGCGGCAGTTAAACGGCGACATGTATCGCGAAACCAAAACACCTACTTACCGTGGCAGCGTGAGCACTATTGCAGTTAATATCCATCTAGCAACTTGCGTTTTAGTTGTCTGTTGGCCACTGGTCAATCTCTTTCCATTGTAAATATAAATACGAATTGTCACCATATATCACAAGCATAACGTTTACCACAGATGTACCTTACAAAGATCTTCACTTAAAAATACAGCATACTTTGCTCGGAAACAATTTTTTTGATTTTTGTGCTTATAACACGACGGCGTGCTGAGAAGATAATGACTCGGTCTGTTTTATTTGAAGTCAGTAACATTCTACATCTTTACTATGGATATCTGCAGCCCTCTGCTTCGTACCGCGTTAGATAGCGGTGTGTGACGTGACTACGTTGGGAGTGAGAAAGAGCTCACAACACTAAAAGCACGAATTCGAAGACTTCGTCCGCATGTGGAGCACTCTCTCCTTGAGCACGGCAGTGCCAAACTACACACGATCGCTGCGGCATCTGCAGCAAGCCGACGTCCTTGGTTCACTGCCGTCGATCATCCTACACACAGTCTCGATTTTCGTCTATGTGCAAAACTAAGAAAACCTTCGAGCACTTCAATTATTTCAAGCGGTGCAAGCAGAGGTAAGGTTGTGGCTCTGTTAACATAGTCAAACAATATACTGTGACGGTGTCAACAAAATAGTATCTAGTTGGGGAAATTGTGCTGGTTCCGAGGGTGAGTGTGTTGAAAACTAAATTTATTGACGTGAAGAATACCGATGCAGAATGTTCATGAAGTTTGTTTTATTTAAAAATCTTTGTGACTTTTCACTCAAAACATGTCAACATTACTTTTCTGTACGTCCTCGTACAATGGATGTCTCAAAAAATACGTACATGGATCAAAATAAGTGTTAACATGAATGCTTTTAACAGCACTAGGTTCAAAAAATTTTAACTGTATGCCAATTGCAGATTAATTTTAATGGCAGCTAGCGCGATTATATGAGTGGACTATTAGATTTAATGGTGAGCATTTATCTAATTTTTAAACATTCTCTGCCTTGTCATTCTTCCTCTCTAAAGTGCCTCGTCTTCCAGTAACACTGTCGATCGACAGCATGATCTGTTGTCCGTCCATGGTTTTTCAGACCATTGATTCAGTGCTGAACCCAAACTGCTGGTCTGAGTTATTTATCCTGGATAATCCTGTGCGTCGTGTGTCACGTATGCCATTAATCTTTCAAAGAAATGGGACTTAACATCTGAGGTCGTCAGTCCCTTAGAACTTAGGTTTAAGTAGTTCTAACTAACCTAAGGACATCACACACACACACACACACACACACACACACACACACACACACACACACACACACGCACACACGCCCGTAGCGGTCGCGCGGTTCGAGACTGAAGTGCCTAGAACAGCTCGTCCACAATGGCCGGCCATTAATGTTTCATTGAATTATTAATTTCAACAAGTTTTATTTGTTGTTGCGGAATTGCGCTACCAAAACAATCGAGTTTTGCTATGTGGATGCTGTTGAGAATTTCTGAATTTTCGTACCGCCATATTTTTGACTATATCTTTCGATGGTGTTGTTGTTGTCTTCAGTCCTGAGACTGGTGTGATGCAGCTCTCCATGCTACTCTATCCTGTGAAAGCTGCTTCATCTCCCAGTACCTACTGCAACCTACATCCTTCTGAATCTGCTTAGTGTATTCATCTCTTGGTCTCCCTCTACGATTTTTACCCTGCACGCTGCCCTCCAATGCTAAATTTGTGATCCCTTGATGCCTCCAAACATGTCCTACCAACCGATCCCTTCTTCTAGTCAAGTTGTGTCACAAACTTCTCTTCTCTCCAATCCTATTCAATACCTCCTCATTAGTTACGTGATCTACCCATCTAATCTTCAGCATTCTTCTGTAGCATCACATTTCGAAAGCTTCTATTCTCTTCTTGTCCAAACTAGTTATCGTCCATGTTTCACTTTCATACATGGCTACACTCCAAACAAATACTCGGAGAAACGACTTCCTGATACATAAATCTATATTCGATATTAACAAATTTCTCTTCTTCAGAAACGCTTTCCTTGCCATTGTCAGTCTACATTTTATATCCTCTCTACTTCGACCATCATCAGTTATTTTACTTCCTAAATAGCAAAACTCCTTTACTACTTTAAGTGTCTCATTTCCTAATCTAATCCCCTCAGCATCACCCGATTTAATTTGACTACATTCCATTATCCTCGTTTTGCTTTATTTGATGTTCATCTTATATCCTCTTTTCAAGACACTGTCCATTCCGTTCAACTGCTCTTCCAAGTCCTTTGCCGTCTCTGACAGAATTACTATTTCATCGGCGAACCTCAAAGTTTTTACTTCTTCTCCATGAATTTTAATACCTACTCCAAATTTTTCTTTTGTTTCCTCCACTGTTTGCTCAATATACAGATTGAATAACATCGGGAGAGGCTACAACCCTGTCTCACTCCTTTTCCAACCACTGCTTCCCTTTCATGCCCCTCGACTCTAATAATTGCCATCTGGTTTCTGTACAAATTGTAAATATCCTTTCGCTCCCTGTATTTTACCCCTCTGTCGATGGTATCCTTAATATTTTTCGATACGATCGCATTTCAAATGCTTAATACAGTCCATGACTCAGCTCCATAGAGTAGGACACCGAACATGTAACATCGAAGTAGTCGAGTGCGAATCCTAATGACTGCTCTGAAGGTTCTCAGCAGTCGCCGCGGACTAAATGACTGCAGGGGACTCGATGCATTGGCCATAAGTTTTCTAGTAATTCTGGAGATTTTCCTTTGGACTAAGTATGAAGTCGTTCCTTGTTGCTTAGATCGTGCAGGTTTCAGACCGATTGTGTTAGTATTGCTACACTACTAAATGTGTATCCACCACCATATCAGGGTATATAATGAAACGGCGGCCCTCTTTCGTCATGCCTTACAAGGAGATATCTCCAGCGGTAGGATCGACTTTTTGAACCATCTATACGGTTATGTAGGTTAAGCATCCAAGTATCGCACACTGCAGCCATTCATCCTGGTGAGTCGACGTTAGCGAGGAAGTGACGAGAAAAGAAATTCGGAATTTTGTGTGAGACTCGATAGTATGAAGAAAGCCGAATGACATAAGTTGGTTATGAGGATAATTGAAAGGATACTAGCTTCACATGCATGAGGTTGTGGGTTCGAATCTCACCAGAGAAATAAATCTATTTTAGGTCTTTATCGAAGTGACATTGATAATCATATTCCTTCAACTGATGTAAATATATATATATTTTTTTAGTTCCACTCCTGGGTCACGTGATTCAATAGTGATATGAACTTCTTCATTTGGTCTAGTTTTTCTTCTTATCATCCCTTCTCCACTGGAAATATTTGTTTGTGAACTTTTAATTATCTTCATGTATCAATTCCGATTTAATGTCTCCTGTTTTTATTACCCTGTATTTTCGTCTACGTTATTGTGTACATTACATCGATTTCTCACTTTGCTTGAATTTTATTTTACTTAGAAAACATTCTCTCATTTATGTCCTCATCTACACTATAATTTCCATAGTGCACAAAGATTTTATGTTATGTTTTAAATATTTGTATGTCGATTACCATGCAAAAAAGGCACGTCTCCCAAAGAAAAACGTTTTTCACATTAATGCACAGTCAATATAAATAGATTATTTCGTCTTTTGTTTTTTAATTAATTTATCGGAGTTTTGAAGTAATTCAATAGTCAACAGATAGGTATAATAAATTACACATTCACAAAAATTCCGATTGGAAGAAGAATGACATAAAGAAAAATTAAACTAATGGAAAAGTTCATACGGTGACTAAAACGATGTGACAAAAGAATAGAACGAAAGAAATTACATTTAAACCAATAAATAGAGTACAAATAAACATCAAAGTCATTTCGATAAAGATTTTAAAAAAATTTACTGCACCTGACGAGGCATGGTTAAGCTTCTATCGTAACCATTATGACACGTAACCAGACTGTGGAATACGACTTCCTTCACGCTATGTAGCACCAGGCAAAATTTTGAAATCTTTTCCGTCAGTTACTTTCAATCCGAGGGCCACCTGGATGCAGGGATCTTAAGTTGCACTACGGCTTATTTGGATTCAAAAAGTCGATCCCACCGCTGGGGGCTCTCCTTGTTAGTTTTAAAAGTAACAAACGGCACATTTTGAAATAACAGTAATATCGCAGTCCAGTAGCGCCGGACCCTGCAAACTTGAAAGACAACTCCAGCAAAGGCAAAGAAAATTTTACTGTAGCAAGTAAATTACTGTAGGCAACTGAACAACAACGAAATAATAACAATAATAGGTTCGCAGGAGAGCTTCTGTAAAGTTTGGAAGGTAGGAGACGAGGCACTGGTAAAGCTGTGAGGACAGGGCGTGAGTCGTGCTGGAGTGGCTCAGTTGGTAGAGCACTTGCCCGCGAAAGGCAAGGGTCCCGAGTTCGAGTCTCGGTGCGGCACCCATTTTCAATCTGCCAGGAAGTTTCAATAATAATAATAATAGATCCAGTCATATTAATATGACCAACTCCTATTTTCGAGGTCAACGTGTAATAACCCATAGACTCCAGGAGATAGCATTAGTAGGTGATGAATGGGGGTGGGGGGAGGAGGCTGGAAACAGTGAAGTCGTTGTCATAATGCATAAAAGGGGCGATTTATGTGACGTCCAACAGGGCATAATCGTTGGCTTTCTTCCCAAGGGTGGAAGCATTTCCGAAACGGCAAAATCTGTAATCTTTTCACATGCCACTGTATGTAAAGTAAACCGTGAGTGGCAAAATCTCGGTATTCTAATCCGGCTCCAAGGCAAGTGTGTTGGACTACGGGCAGTAGGCGACACAGGTGAACGATAGCTGCAGATGTGTGTGCTGGCGAGAAGACGTGCAACTTTTGTGCAGCTGACAGCCCAGGCGAACCGAGGGCTGCCACCAATGTTTCCTCAACAACTTATGGGCTTCCGCAGTGGGCACCTGGTCCCTGCACCCACGCTGACTGATCTTCATTGGCGTTGAAAGCTTGCATTTGCACGCCGGTACCACAACTGAAAGTCCACTGAGTGCTACAGGTGGCCTCTCCATATTCATCACATTTTGTGCTCCATCGGACAGATTGAAAGCAAACGCCCTGCAACCCTGAGGGAGTGTTATGGTGTGGGCAATGTTTTAGTGGCACTCCCTGGGTGATCTCGTTGTTCTGAAAGGCACAATGGATCAACCCTAGTACGCACCTATCCTTGGGGGACCATATCCACCCCTAGATGCACGTGTAACATAGCTCGCAGTGTATGTGCGTGGTTCTGAAAGCTCTAGGATGAATTTACCGTACTGCCCTCACCACCAAATTTTCCGCCTTTAAACCCAATCGAGAATCTGAAAGGTCACCTCGATCGAGTAGTTTGTGCCACGGATCCTCAATCGATAGAATTCTATCGCAGCATGACAAGTACTGGTGTCGGAATGGCTTCTTATGACTGTCGTTACATCATTGACTCTATTCCTGT
Source organism: Schistocerca gregaria (assembly GCF_023897955.1). Taxonomy (NCBI): domain Eukaryota; kingdom Metazoa; phylum Arthropoda; class Insecta; order Orthoptera; family Acrididae; genus Schistocerca; species Schistocerca gregaria. The sequence continues at coordinate 3,597,368 of NW_026061947.1, read as the reverse complement.
GCGTCTCGTGCTGCAGAAGGTGTTTATTCGGTATTTTAACACGTGGTCAGATTACTGCGACTGGACAGTGTAATAATACTAATAAATTTCGCGTATTTCAGTGCCCTCGTTTAAGTCTTTCAATTGGACGGCACTTTGAAGACATGCTTATCATTAACGTACTCCAGTTGTCCAACCGGGGAAAGGGAATCGGCAGTTTAACGTGGAATCCGCACCACATGTTGTTTCTACCGACTCCTCATATCATTGAGAGGTGAAGGCTGTATTAAAAGCAGACAGAAAAATTTATTTGTTCATCTGGGATTCGATCCCGAGATTCTCGATTTGCAGGCACGCGCTGTGCCGGTAGACCACCAGGTCCAACAGTTACGAGACGGTAATCGAACTGTATTGGCAGAGTATTTCGTCGTATTTTGCGTCACGTAAATGTGCTGTGGTGTAAGCCAAAGTACATTCACGCTAAGGGCATCAGTTCCGATCCCAGAAAAATGTGCAGCCAGAGCAGTATTGTAAGTAAAAATCAAACTCTTCCATTTTTCTTACCGAATTGCTATACATCTAGAAAACAAACCAAAATTGTGAAAACATTTCATACAAGATTACTGACAAATTTTTATGAGTAAAAATAAACGGGTATGGTAATATACATGGAGGTGAATGAAAAGTAGTGGCAGTTTGGCTATAATTCATGTCAGTCTTCTTTGACTAAAATACACTTGATCACATTTCCGTCTCGCGTCTCGATCACTTTCCACACCCACATGAAAGATGTCATACACTGTCAGTGCATCCATCTGTGATGATGTCTCGCTAGGACCGCCATATGGTGCCTTATCATTTGCTGTAAGACGTGCCACGAAATACTTCGTTCATTTGGGTGATCAGGCCATAATTGGGGGGACTCTACCGGATGAATACGGTGGATGTCCCAGTATGTCCCGCTGCCACGTATGCGGTGCTCCTGCACAGGGCTCGTCGTTTGGCGTCGTGTAAGTTGGTAGAATGCAGCGCTGGAAGGAAAGATTGTTGCGCGCTCCGACCACGTGCCCTTCCAGTCTGCACCCAAGCACCTTTTTCGTGTTTCCCAAACATACTATTTAGGCACTCGAGCTAGCCTCTCCAACTCAGAGAGAGTACACACTGCAACTGACTCAAACACGACTTGTGCTGATGACTTTACTACTTCAGCCCACCATCTGTCAGCAACAGAAAGTGTGCGTACCGAATGACTCACATCCGTCATGTTATGGCATTGTGCTACCACTTTTTATCCAACACATGCAAAGACGCATGTGTGACTACTTGTTGTCTCCCATCTTGGTAGTGGCCTAATTATTGTGAGGTTTTGAAGTGCATTATCTATACGTGGTGTATCAAAAACAATCATCCGACCTGGGCCGTCTATATTTCTGGAACTAAGAAACATATACAATGAATACAATGAATTTTGTCCTTTGATGTACGAAAACTAAAAAAGTTAATTTCATCCTTTTCATTGGTGTTCAATATGCATCGTTGAGATGCACGGAACATGTCAATGCGGTGTTCAAATTGTACCAACACTGCAGCAAGCATGTCTGGAGTTACAGTTTCCACAGGTGCTGTTATGCGATGTCTCAGTTCATTTATTGCTGTTGGTAATGTAGGTACATAAAGAGTCTCTTACAAAACCATACATATATAATCACATATAGTCGGGTGCGGTGACCTTGGAGTCTAGTAGTCTAGGGGTGAGTGATTTAGTCCAGTGTGAACGATCCATCGTTCAGCAATCGTTTGATTTAGAAATTCCCACACTTCCAGATGCCACTGTCGCGGTGCCCCATCGCATTGGAAAATGAAGTCGTTCATGTGGGAAGAGAAAGTTTTCAGGCATATCGAGATATATGCTTACTGTAACAGTGTTTCCGGCAAAGAAATATGAATCATACACATTTTCCCTCTAAACTGTACAAAATACATTAAATTTAGGAGAGTCTATTTTATGTTGTACACCTTCATGTGGTTGTCCCGTACCTCATATTGTCACATTATGACAGTTCACTTCTCTGTGTAAATGGAGTGTTGCCTCGTCACTAAACACTGACTGTGGGAGAAAACGGCCATCCTCCACCTTGACAAGAGTGAAATTATGGAACTTCACACGATGTTATCGCCCTCACGAACAGCTCGCATTAGCTGAATTTAATATTGTTTGATGCATAAACGTCGACGCAGAGACGCCAGACGGACATCGGGGACGTGCTGAGCTCTCGAGCTGCACGGCGAACGGATTTCTGCGAACCCCTCGTGAAACTGTGGCGGATGCGTTTGACGTCTGTGTCAGGCATTCGGGGACGGCCCGGCGATTCGCCTTTCCGCAAACCTTCTCTTTCTCTTAATCGTTGATGCCATCATCTAATGCTCTGTGCTGTAGGAGGATCATCATCGTACCTTGTACGAAAGTCACGTCGAACACTTATTACTGCCCACACTGCGCAAAGTGCAGAACACAAAACGCTTCCTGTCGCCGCGACACCATTTTTACTAGGACTGAAATGGTCGGACAGTGCTGCTGCCAAGCGGTAACCATGTAAAGCCGTAGGGTTTGCTCTTTCCAGCAGTACGCTATTCACGTACATATGTCGAATAACATAATAGTTACTTTTTTTAAAAAAATCGGTTGATCCTTTTTGATACACCCTGCATATTTACACTCTAAACAGTACCACCAATAAATTATCCCAGAGTGAAGGAAATTGTTAGATGTGATGTACGTGTAAAGGCAAACAAATGATAACAATTGCTGTTAAATTGGGTGACTCATTCAGGAGAAAGTCATAACGCGTTGGTCCACCTCTGGCCCTTAAGGAAGCAGCTATTCGACTTGATTTTCATTGATAAAGTTGGTGGATGTCCTCCTGACGGATGTCGTACCATATTCAGTTCAATTGATTTGTTACATCGTCAAAATCTCGACCTGGTTGCAAGGAGAATCCCATATAGCTCCAAGATTGGGGAGAGAGGTGGAGATCTTGTTGGCCAGTGTACTGTCACGTACGTACACACAGATGAAACTCTCAACATGTGTGATGCATAAAATATCGTCTACACTGAAAGCGTTCCCAGCAGAGGTTAACCCCTCGTAATGGCAAAAGGTGGTCATACCGCATATTGAAGTCCACTACCAGATGTCTGGATACTTTTGATCGGATAGTGTATTTCAGAATGTTAGCAGTGGCCAGAATTTGGGACATTCGGCTTTGAGCTTAAAGCTGGTGCGAGGCTGTTCAAGATACCTCTAAAAATAGAGACATCTGGCAGCATTAGAGTGAAATGTCCATCAAAGAAGCTGTGTTGCGCTCTCTACCTACAGTTGTTCTCGTGGGCGTCAGAGCCCCCGTACGCAAGAGGCCCCCTGGGTTTTATACTGCGGACACGGTAGTCGCGCCTTGTGAGCTCTCAGAAATTATGAAATGTATTCGAAATTTCTATTATGGTGGAACAACAACTGTACAATATACCGGAAACATGCACGATGTTCCGAAATTTCCGTTACAAACTCCTAGTGTAGATGGGGAATGAGTACACAATACTCGTATTCTGAATTGGAACCCATCTCCTGTAACGCACCGTTTCCTCGCTACAGCCGTCGGAAAACATGTTAGTAACGCGACCACTTGTACAAGTAAGTCATTAGCTGTGACCCAGTACATCGATAGTTCCACAATTCCACTCACTGAAAGGAAACTTGATAAGTGTAGATGGGGAATGAGTACACAATACTCGTATTCTGAATTGGAACCCATCTCCTGTAACTCACCGTTTCCTCGCTACAGCCGTCGGAAAACATGTTAGTAACGCGACCACTTGTACAAGTAAGTCATTAGCTGTGACCCAGTACATCGATAGTTCCACAATTCCACTCACTGAAAGGAAACTTGATAAGTTTTCAGAAACACTCTTCTTTACAATACGGCCTTTTGAAACTTAGGTGCGCTGCGTCTCTTTGTAGCACTGCAGTCACCCCTGCTGACGGTGAACGCACCATTATCTCAAAGTCGTTGCGCAGTTGTGGCGAAAAGCGTATGCCGTGAAGTTGGACGCTGCTGAGAACGAGCTTGATAAAGGCGACGAACTTCGCCATACAGTAGGATCATATCGGTGTATTCGGCAAAAGTGCACTCCGCAATATTTCTCTAATACTGAGAGACACTTGAGTGACGCACGAACCTTGTCAGAGTGGCAGGGCTGACGGTGAATGACATCCGAAGTAAGCATCTTCCCCCACCCCTTCCGCCATCCCACGATGGCTACCCTGTTGCATACCCACCTAGCAAACATGTATTCAAACGGCTGTAGCACGGAAAGTATACGTTTCCGTACGGGGGTTCAAATTAAAAATGTGGTCGCTTAGTTCTCTCTAAAAGTGCTAGAATTTCGGAAAACTCTGTATCTGTCCAGTAAACCGTACAGCTGGTGTCGTACCACATTCGAAATATCCGATTATATTTCAGGATTTGGGTGTTATGGCATTTTGCAGAAACATTACTGAATTTTGCTGTATATTGTTATCATTAAAGTGAACTACCGTTTCTGTCTCCATACCATAAATCATAAGTACCATTTATATCGTTTCAAGCACTATTCAGCTGCTAGGTTTTAGGAAAAAATAATTGTATCATTCTCAAAATATCGGACAGAAGCGATATAGTTCCTACAAAGAACGCTAGCGAAGATGAACAAGTGCTCATGGTTCCTGATGTATGCATTTAACAGCCTATGTGTACTGCACATTGTTTTCTTCTCTCGTTCCGTACCACCACACCTGAAAGTTTCCTGTCCTACATCTTAGCAACAACGATAACGGTACATACTGAGGTAACAGAAAGGTTCTCTGTTATAATTTTCCGGTACAAGGACATAATCTCAAATTTATGCATTTTTCCATCTGCATCATCTTAGAAAGGTTGTAACATCTTCGTGGGATCCCTCTATTTTTGTAGGCACCGGTATCTATAACTTTGACGCTCTGTAGCGTCGCTGGATGACGTTTTCAGAAGTAGATTCCTATGTAAAACTTCATCAGTTACGTCCCCTGAACAGCCCTGAGTAGTGTTAAGCATGATTTGTGAAACACCCTGTATAAAGAATGAATAACATCAGGGAATGGACTGGAATCCTGTCTCACTCACTTGTCACGTATTTCCTTTCTTTCATGTCCTTCAACTCGTACAGCTGCTGTCTCGTTTCTGGTGGAGTTCTAAGTAATGCTTCGCTCGCTATATTTTATTCCTGGTTGCATCTTAAATTCAAACTGTATATTCTGGTCAACATCGTCAAAAGTTTTTTCTGTATCGAAAGATGTTATAAATATAGGTGCTGTTCCCTCCAAATTGATTTTCCTCTAAATCAGCTTCTGTAAGGTGCTCCATTCCTCTGCAAATAGTTTGTATCAGTATTTTCAGCTAGGAGTTATCATAGTGGTGGTTTGAAAATATTCGCACTGACCACGAGTTGCCTTATTTGGTATTGGTGCTATTACGCTTCTCGTTTAGTGTGAGGATTTAGCGGGTATTTCAGCCGGCGTATTCGTTCAGGAATGAAGCAGCAAATCCCGGCAGAGTGAGTCGTCGCCAGGTCCGCTAGAGCCCACTGGTAGCCAAGTCCTGCGCTACAGACAACTGACTGTGTGAGGGACCAGTAGCGACACCTAGCAGCGATGTGGTGAAAAGGAAATAGTATTGCTAAAAGTTTTATCCACGCCTTTTAGCAGTTAGAATGGAGATATGGCACGGAATTTAATAGAAAAAGAAAACAGCTATAGTAGCAGTCTCTCTCTCGCAATGCAACAATAGTACAACAACAATAGACCAACTGAATCTGTAGAGGTAGTAATAAAATTTATTTTCTGACCTGCAAGATACTTTCATATAAAGCTGAGCCTGAGAGGATGTCAGCTAACTACCGTCAGAAATATAATATGAAACATGTAGACCTGTCAGAAAAATCGTCAAGAAATTCGTTTTTTAAATGTTAAATGTTATCTGTTTAATTTAGCATTCAGCTCACATAAAACCAGGATAATTATCCTCTTTCATACAAAGAAAGAGAGTACCTCATTAGTGACCTGTGTCATATCATAATCTCATTTTGACTCTTGAATAATTAAAAAAAATTGATATAATATTTTGCATTTCTTTTGACATTGAAAGAATTTATCCTGTTCCTGCACTGAGAATGTACTAAGTAAATATCTAATATATGTATCAGTATTATAGCCAAATTTATTTTTCTAATTACTGATTATTAAATACCAAAACAGCTTCCAATTTCTTGTAGTTATCTTAGCAGCATTTAGAACAAAAACGAAAATAAAACGTATTAGTTTTTTTTAGTAAGGATATTATTTCATTGTTGTAATCCTACAAATGTTCATGATACTATGCTGTTTCTTTTGACAGTGAGATATAATATGTAGAAAGTACCTGGAAAATATATGCAGATGCGGTCTGGTGAAGAAAGTGTGCGTATTAAAATTTAAAATAAGTGATTGCAGCAGCATAATGAGGTATATTTTATATTGTGGGAGTGATCTCCACGTGGGATCCGAAGCACGGACCCCACGGGGGTGCCCGGCATGCGCCACATGCCAGGGCAGAGGTGGAGGCTAGTGTTCGGAAGTCTGAAAATTCCAGCGCCGGCCGGGGATTGAACCCCGGCCCGGCTGGGGCGAATAGCCCCAGCCGAGGCGCTGGAACGTTCCAGACCCCCTTACCACTAGACCACCGGGGACCCCGGCCGTTTCCTGCTCTGAACTCGGTCTGGTAGACCTGTCACACTTCCTGTTGTCGGCTGTGTTTACATCGGACGCTGAGTGGCATAGTGTAGCCGGCAACATTAGAACGCTGTGAGGGGGAAGTGTTTACCTCCGACTAGTAGCTGTCCCCCCTACCCAGGTGAAGTAGCTTTACAGTTACCAAAGACATTTGAAATCAGCCTTTGCGACTGTATGCAGTCGACGGTTGTTAATCGTTTGTTTCAACCTGTTCCCAAATGCCTCGAGAAAACCGAAGCAACTTCTTCACTAATCGAGGCGACTGTCATATCAAAACGACCCGCAGACATTCTATAATTAAAAGTCAACGCCTAGCTTACACCAGATAATTCTGTCTGTTTCATCAGTTGTTTTAACAGTGCACGAAATACCACAGCATATTATTAATCCGTTGCAAATAAATATCTGTGTGTGCAGTTCAGGTCTGCGCCGTAGATTTTTCGTGAAAACGTCGGGATAAAATCGTAACATGTGTTTCATATTAATATGAAATTAAGTTATCAATATCTTTATTACAGTGGTCACACTCACAATTTTGGACTTTTCAGTGGCTGGGGTACGATATAGCCTTTGAGTACGTTATCGCGTTGCGCAATTTCTTCCTTTTTTTCCGACTCTGAGGGAGCTGTCGCCTTCTCTCAGCGCTGCCCTTTTTAGGCTTTTCTCGCGTTTTCTGTAATTTAGAGCATATTTACAAGTCCTGAGACGAACTCTCCCTTTGTGTCGTAGGTTTAAACTCAATATAGATTTTCGTTTATATTCCGGCGAATATTTTTATTTTCTGTTACTCCTAGCGGCGCTCCCTAAGCTGTTCATCGCAATGACTCACGAATGAGAATCCTAGCTTACAGCTACACCAGTTTACAACTTTACACAAAGATGATTCCTAACAATGACCCGCATATGCCAACACAGGCAATAAGCGACAACCACGTGGACTTAACCTTTGTTTGCGCACTGTCGGTCTCGTAATTAATAGTGATTCAAATCTGACGCCATTTTGTCATATAAGAAACTCCGACCAAGGAGAAACTAGACGTTTTCACGTCAGAATACCTTCCAGGAAGTTTTCGACTTTCGTAAAGCAGAAACGAGTTTCGACGCTGTGGAATGCTTCGAGAAGTAGTAGGTGACGAATTGTTTCGGGATTCCACTATCCATGCTGCAAACGATCATCGAGCAGAAAGATAATGTTGCTGATAATTGTTAAAAGGCGGGAGCAAGCAGACCGGCGAGGCGAGTTCCCGCCTCTTGCTGAAAGCTTATGGAATTGGCTTACTCAGTGCAGGGTAGCAAGGGTATTTGTCGGAGGTTATAGCTTAACGGAACGCTAAATCATTAACGGTTAGTCTGGGAACCGAAGTCACAGATACAAATAAGAAGTGACACGCTAAATCCAAAGACATAAGGTGGTTTATAAGAAATTTAGTTCACAAAATGCATCCATTCGTAACAGTTTGTTCAGTATTGAAAAAATGAATGAAGCTGAATGTATGTATTTTTGAAGATTTGTGCGTGCCTTCCGTTTCAAATACAAAAGGACATAAAATGTAAGAAAACTGGGAATACAATAGAAAAAAAGTCGAAATTTTATTTAGATTTTTCCTGATTCCATCTGGAATAAAGGAGAGTTAAATAGAATTAATTGTTCTAACTTTTTCTTACATCCTTCGAATTGTGCAGACTCGATTGTAACTGGCCCTTGGGCTTCGAATTTTCTAGAGTCTGCATTAATGTCTGGAAAGTAAAAATAAATCTCCTCGTGCTACTATCCACTTTTCAGCGGATGCTGATTTGGTTGTCCTTCTTAGTATATCAATATGATTCTAGAGTCGTAATCCACGTACGCAACGCTGTTACGGTATAAACGTACGTTTATTTTTACCAAAGTTGCGTAAGAATGCGCTTTTGCTATGCATCCCCACTCCTTAAATCCGCCATCAGGAAAAAGAAAGTGAATACCCTTTCCTTTGTTTTTCACCCTTCATCGATGACAAGTGATAATGACTTGGCAGCAGAGACCTGTTTAGCTTGAGTGAGTGCTTAAACGAAAGGCATGGACGAATAAAAATACAAAACAGATATATACGTAACGCCACGTAACCATGAAGAAAAGCAGACTTGGTTTATTTTACGATATCAGTTAATTCTTTTAAAACATCGTAAGTAGAATTACCAATTTCGGTCGCTTTCTACATCTAGGAACGTTCTTTATAATAGATAAGTCTCTGATATTCACTTACAGCATTGTTGTGTCTTTTCCCCTTGCATTTGTGAATTGTCTTCTCAGACTGCAGATTTCTGAGCAGCACTGGTGCCATTAGCCTAAATTTATGTTGGTCTACAGCGCTGAGGTTGATCCCTCACCTGTGGTCGACTGAGAGATCATTCCAAAGCCTGACAGGCAGCGAACGACTTTGCGAGGGGCCGATCGTAGGGCCTCCAGAGGAAGCTTCTTGGAACGCAATTTCTGGGCGTTCACAGAAGGTGAGTTTGCTGGTAGTTCGGAACTCCAATAATAGGCGAGTAATTGGGCCCCCTTAATAACATGGCTGCCAAGGAGGGGAAGGACGGCAGTGTGCACAAGGTGGGGGAGTCATTCCTGATTTGTAAAGAGTGTTCCGGATGCCATGAAGAGTACAGGGCGCAGCCAACAGCATGTGGTGGCCCCAGTCGGTGCCAATGGCGTGTGTCGCTTTGGATTGGTTTTGTTTAGCGGATATGGTTAAGCGAGTTTAAGGCGGAGCTCACAATCTGCACCATCATCGACAGAACTGACTGTGGTCCTTCGGTGCAGAGCCAAATGAAAGGTATGAACCATAGGCTCGGGTGGTTATCTTACTGTGTAGGCCTCAGAGTCCTTGACTTGTGCCATAGGGTAGTGGGTTTCTGGATTCCGCTTAATAGGTCAGGAGTCCACTACACGGGTAGTGGGGGCGGCTGGGGTGCATTTTTAGGTTAGAGGGTCTCAGGAAAACATAGAAATGGCGTCTGTCTAAAAGGGGGCAGGTAACACACAGTAAGGTGGTTGTAGAAACGATTGGTGTTGTAAATTATCGTAGCTGTGTTGGGAAAGAACCTGAGCTCCAGGCCCTAATAGAAAGCACTAAAGCTCAAACAGTTATAGGTACGGAAACCTGGCTAAAGCCGGAAATATGTTAAGCCGAAATTTTTTCAAACGACCTAACAACGTTCAGAAGGGATAGATTAAACATAGTTGGTGCTGGAGTATTTATTGCTGTCAGAAGTAGTTTACCTTGTAGTGAAACTGAAGTAGATAGTTCCTGCGAAATAGTTGGGTAGAGGCTGTACTTGTCAATCGGACTAAACTGGATCGTTTTACCGACCCCCGAGTGAGAGGATATAGTTGCTGAACAGTTCAAAGAAAACGTGAGTCTCATTTCAAATGGTACCCCACTCACACAATTATAGTCGGTGGTGATTTCAATGTATCCTCGATATGCTGGAAAATTTACACGTTTAAAGCCGGCGGCAGGCTTAAAACGTCACCTGAAATAGTACTGAATGCTTTCTAAAAAAAGTATTTTGAACTATTAGTTCGTGAGCCCACTCGAAGCATAAATGGTTACGAAAGCGTACTTGACCTCATAGCAGCAAATATTCCTGGATGAATAGGTAGTATCATGACGAATACAGGGATTAGCGACCACAAGTCAGTTGCCTGTACACTGAATACTGTAACACCTACAACCATCAAAAAGAAACTTAAAGTACATCTGTTTAAAAAAAGGTGACAATGCTCTTAACGATTTTTAAGGAAACAGCCTCCACTCCTTCCGATCTGATCATGTAAGCGTAGAAAAGATGTGGAATGATTTCAGAGAAATAGTATCGATTGCAATTGAGAGATATATATACCACATCAATTAATAAGTGATGGTACTGATCCCCCATGGACAAAACGGGTGAAATCGCTGTTGCAGAAGTAACGAAAAAGCATGCCAAATCTAAAAGAATCCAAAATCCGCAAGACTGGCAATGTTTTGCAGAAGTTCTAAATATAGCGGTTACTACAGTGCGAGATGCTCTTGATAATTTCCGCAACAAAACTCTGTTTCGAAATCTGGCGAAAAACCCAGAGATTCTGTTCATGCATAGAGTACACCAGTGTCAAGACGCAATCAGTACCTTCACTGCGCGAAAGTAACGGTGGTGTCACTGATGACAGTGTCACTAAAGTAGAGTTAAGAAACGTGGTTTTCCGAAACTCCTTCAGCAAAGAATACGAAGTAAGCATTCCCGAAGCCCAGTCAACAGAAAGTGCCAAAATGAGAAGCATATATCCTCGGTGTAGCAAAGCACCTTAAATCACTTATTAAAGGCAAGGTTTCCGTTCCAGATTGTATACCAGTCAAGTTCCTCTGAGTGTGCTGATACAATAGCTCCATGTTTAGTAATTATATACAACCACTCACAGAAAGATCCGTACCTAAAGACTGAAAAATTGCTCAGGTGACACCAATTTCTTAAAGTACTGCCTTTTGTGATGTTTAACAATATTGTTGGCAAGCGTACTTGTTATACAAATGGGCACGGCATAGGCTTACGGTCGTAAAATATATTTCAGCGTTAAACTGGAAATAGTTGTAGGATTTAATTTCTTGTACATTAGGTTTTTGTGTTGGAGAAGATTCTCATCAGTAATTTTAATAGTCTCAAAAATGTGAATGTTAGCAAGTAAATTAACTACGTTAAGGGATATGAAATTACCATCATCAGGAATGGAAAAGTTTTTAATTTTAGCTGTTAGTTAAAGGGAATTTTTAACAGTGTAGTTTTCTTCAAAGACATAATACTCTTTAAATGGTGTATGAGATTTTTTGCCGATTTCATAGAAGCGCCGTCTGTATAGTTAACACTGTGGACAGGAAGCGAAGGCGGCGTGCAGTCGGAGGCGATACTGGGTTCGTAGCGGTGGGCACCAATTGTCGGCTACGACGGGACTGCCCGGGAGGCACACTCACACTCACATTCGAGTGGCCGCACGTGACACGGTGGATGCAGCAGAAGGTCCATAGCAGCAGTGACCCTGTCGCGGATGCGTGCACCACCTGTTCTAGTGTCTCGTGTACACGAAGGACCTCTGCGGACCGAGCTGCAACTTTCTTAGCTCGCTGGACTGTGCAGTTACTGATTTACAGGGGTTATGCTCTATGCAGCCTGCCTGGCAGAGGTGTGTTGCAGGGTGGCATCAGAGCCTGACGGCTTCCGCGACTGGACAAATGAACTGGCGATAAAAAAAAAATCATAGCAACAAACGAACAAAAAGTCATGTAGAGTAATGAAATTTCGGGAATACGTCTGTCTATGTAGGATATTTAAGTAATTAACATTGCAGCATCACAGGGCAACGTAAGCGCGAAATAAGCCGTTGCAAAAGTGACATGCTGGTAAGTTAATAACAGATGTAACGATCAGAATGTTGAATGCAAGCATTGAAACGGGCACGCATTGTGTTGTAATGGTTTGCGATGTCAGTTTTGTGTCGCAAATGCCGGTGGTTTGGGGGTCAGTGAAATGCATGCTACTGGGCGCCTTGGCTCGGGGCTGTCCCTGAAGTAATCGATTTTTATTTCGTTATGTCGTCGACTGCTGTTCGAATTGCTACTGCAGAAGAAATGTGATGTGCCAGAGACGTACGCCAGACACGACTGCCTTCCCTCTTGGTAGCGCCACGTGACCGGTTGGAGCTCGAGCTTTTTGCGACCGTACATTCTCGCGGTCACCGCTGCCAGTATACAGTGCTACATTTCTGCCAAGTCTCCTGCGAAATCGCTGGAGGAACATCCAGCTTCTCGTGGCCCTATTACACGACCTCGTTCAAACTCATTAAGATGATCGTAATGGCGTCTCTGTCTCCTCAAAGGCATTCTTGGCTAAGATCAAACCACCACGTCCAATCTAGAAGGTAACTAACGCTCACAACCGCCACGGCGTGTATTTACAGCAGACCTGATCTGCACCCTCACAGTGCCCCTACTAACACCATTCTTATGCGACTGGCGCGAAATTTAAATCGACACTATTTTTCAATTGTAGAAACACGCCTACCAACTTTCGTTTATCTCTCACAACTGCTTGTGGTGTTGCGATTTTTTCCGTCGCTGTATGTTCAAGAATTCTGCAGCAAATGGATGTTAACGATATTGGACTGTAATTTTGCAGGTCCGTCCTATTACTGTTCTTATACACTACTGGCCATTAAAATAGCTACAGATGATAAACGGGTATTCATTGGACAAATATATTATACTAGAACTGACATGTCGTTACATTTTCACGCAATTTGGGTCCATAGATCCAGAGAAATCAGTACCCAGAACAACCACCCCTGACCGTAATAACGGCCTTGATACGCCTGGGCATTGAGTCAAACAGAGCTTGGATGGCGTGTACAGGTACAGCTGCCCATGCAGCTTCAACACGATACCACAGCTCATCAAAAGTAGTGACTGGAGTATTGTGACGAGCCCGTTGCTCGGCTACCATTGACCAGGCCTTTTCAGTTGGTGAGAGATCTGGAGAATGTGCTGGCCAGGGCATCAGTCGAAAATTTTCTGTATCCAGAAAGGCCAGTAACATGTGGTCTTGCATTATCCTGCTGAAATGAAGGGTAGAGCCACGGGTCGTAGCACATCTGCAATGTAACGTCCACTGTTCAAAGTGCCGCCAATGCGGACAAGAGGTGACCGAGACGTGTAACCAATGGCTCCCCATACCGTCACGCGGGGTGATACAGCAGTATGGCGATGACGAATACACACTTTCGTGATGTTGTAAACAGAACCTGCATTCATCCGAAAAAATAGCGTTTTGCCATTCGTGCACCCAGGTTCGTCGTTGAGTACACCATCGCAGGCGCTCTTGTCTGTGATGCAGCGTCAAGAGTAACAGAGCTCATAGTCCATGCTGCTGCAAACGTCGTCAAACTGTTCGTGCAGATGGTTGTTGTTTTGGAAACGTCCCCACCTGTTGACTCAGGGATCGAGACGTGGCTGCACGGTCCGTTACAGCCATGCGGATAAGATGCCTGTCACCTAGACTGCTAGTGATACGAGGTCGTTGGCATCCTGCACGGCATTCCATATTCTGCTAACAGTCATTGGATCTCGACCAATGCGAGCAGCAATGTCGCGCTCCGATAAACCGCAATCGCGATAGGCTAGAATCCGACATTTATCAAAGTCGGAAACGTGATGGCACGCATTTCTCCTCCTTACACGAGGCATGACAACAACGTTTCACCAGACAACGCCGGTCAACTGCTGTTTGTGTATGAGAAATCGGTTGAAAACTTTCCTCATGCCAGCACGTTGTAGTTGTCGCCAGCGGCGCCAGTGTTGTGTGAATGCTCTGGAAAGCTAATTATTTGCTTATCACAGCATCTTCTTCCTGTCGGTTATATTTCGCGCATGTAGCAGGTCATCTTCGTAGTTTAGCAATCTTAATGGCCAGTAGTGTACATAGGAGTCACTTTTATCCAGTCATTTGGGACTTTGCGTTATGCGAGAGATTCACGATAAATGTAATCTAAGTAAGGGGCCAATGCCGTAGAGTACTGTTTGTGAAACCGAATCGGTATTCGGAAAGGACCTGGCGACTTATTTGCTACCAAATGTTCCAGCTGCTTCTCTAGGCTAGGAATGTCCATTACCGTGCTGTCGACACGAGAGTTTAACGACTGCGTGTATCTACGATTCTGCTGCGTGAAATATTCCTAAAACATGAAATTTAAAACTTGAGCATTCCTTTTGTTGTTTTCTACTAGCACACCAGGCTGAAGCTTCGCTCCCCACTCAGCGGTTTTACGCAGGACCAGAATAGTCTCGCGATCTCTTCAAGATAATTTGTTGAGGTATGACGGTGGCAGCTTTATGCTCGAGCATCGATCTTTCCACAGAAGCACGAATCTCTACTAACCTTGAATTGTTGTTAGCGTGCTCTCTGTTGAACTGAGAGTGCAACAGTCTCTGCTTCATCATCATTTTCCGCAATGTATCTTCTCCATCCTTCATTCGCTTACTAGGCACATAGTTTTCCACAGCACGATTTAGAATATGTTTAAACTTGGCTTATAATTACTCTACACCCATCATACTGGAACTAAATAATGTCCATTCACTGTTTGAGATTCTAACAACCGCTTTTCTGCTCAACTACTCTCCTAGCTTTCTTGATTGATTTAATAACTTAAGTAACCATCGTCGCTACGGCGACGTCATTATCACTAACGCCTGTCTCTGTAGTGACACCCTCGGTGAGTCCAGGCATCTTTGTAGCTACATGCTCTAAAATACTTACATCAAAAAAAGTTTAGCATCACTTCCATTGGTTCTGGAAACTATTCCAATTTTTTGTACAGAGATCGATATAAACATCGTTTCCGCCCTTTTTATTGCTCATAAAAATGGCACATGGCATGTTGTACCACCGTATAGCGAGACCTTCAGAGTCGGTTGCCCAGATTGGTGTACACACCGGAACCTGTAATACCCACTACCACGTCCTCTTGAATTAATGCACGCCTGTATTCGTCGTGGAATACTATCCACAAGTTCATCAAGGCAGATTGTCCCATTCCTAAAGCTGATTCGGCGTAGATCACTCAGTGTGGTTGGAGGGTCACGTCGGCCATAAACAGCCCTCTTCATTCTGTCCCAGGTATGTTCGATAGGGTACATGTCTGGAGAAAAATGGTTCAAATGGCTCTGAGCACTATGAACATTGACTTACGAGGTCATGAGTCGCCTAGAACTTAGAACTAATTAAACCTAACTAGCCTAAGGACATCACACACATCCATGCCCATGGCAGCATTCGAACCTGAGACCGTAGCTGTCGCCCTGCTCCAGACTGTAGCGCCTAGAACCGCTCTGCCACTCCGGCCGGCACATGTCTGGAGAATATGCTGGCCACACTAGTCGGGCGATGTCGTTATCCTGAAGGAAGTCAGCCACAAGATGTGCACGATGGGGCCGCGAATTGTCGTCCATGAAGACGAATGCCTTGGCAATATACTGTATACTGCCGATCTCGTTGCACTAAAAACGAAATTAAAAAAGCGGTCGGAGGATGGCATTCACGTATTGTACAGCCGTTGCGGCGCCTTCCATGACCACGAGAGAGTACATCGGTCCCACATAATGGCACCCCAAAACAGCAGGGAACCTCTATGTTGCTGCACTCGCTCGACAGTGTATTTAAAGCTTTCAGCCTGACCGGGTTGCCTCCAAGCACGTCTCCGACGATTGTCTGGTTGAAGGTATATATGAGACTCATCGGTGCAGAGAACGTGATGCCAATGCTGAGAGGTCCATCCGGCATGTTGTTGGGCCCATCGGTACCGCGCTGCACTGTGTCGTAGTTGCGAAGATGCATCTCGCCACGGACGTCGGGAGTGAAGACGTGCATCGTGCAGGTTACTGTGCACTGTTTGAGTCTTAACACGACGTCCTGTGGCTGCACGAAAGGCATTATTCAACATGTTGGCTTTGCTGTCGGGGTACCTCCGAGCCATAATCCGCAGGCAGCGGTCATCGATTGCCGTAGTCGCCCCCGGGCATCCTGAGCGAGACATGTCATCGACATCGCTTTCGTTTACTCCGACTCGCCTTGACACTTCACTTGTTGAGAGCCCTTCCTGGCACAAACGAACAATGCGGACCGCTGTATTGACGGTGTAGGCACGGTTGAACTACAGACAACACGAGCCGTGTACCTCCTTCGTGGTGGAATGACTGGAACGGATCGGCTGTCGGACCCCGTCTGTCTAATAGGCGCTGCTCATACACGGTTGCTCACATCTGTGGTCGGGCTTAGTGACATCTTTAAAAAGTCAAAGGGACTGTGTATCTGATACGATATCCACAGCCAAAGTTTATCTTCCCGAGTTCTGGTAACCGGGGTCACGCAATTTTTTTTTTTTATGTGTGTATTTCCATTGTATGTGCTCTCTCGAACTAGGTGCTCAAGACAGTTTTCGAAAAAACATGTTCAACAGTACTCTGCAAGGCTACTTATGTGGAAACCTTGTAATGAATCCATCGGTGTCCTTGTCTATGCTCGGAACTAATACTGCACGATTTGGGTACTTCCGCACTACTGGGCGTAGACTTTCTTTGAATAACTCTGTCTCGACGGAATCGGGAGGCCGTTAATAACATCCAACAATTACCTTCTTTTCACCTAAACCTGTTGTGCGTTACCAGATAACTTCACAGCCACACTGAAATCCGACTTGAGTAGAAACAACATTTTTGTCACCCTCGGTAAACGCTTCCCCATCAGTGGCGTTTAACATGTCTTTTCGTTACACGTTCCACGAATCGCTAAACATTTCAGAGCTTTATACTTGGAGTTTCAGACAGCTCTCGGTCCCGAGAATAATTTGTGTGTGACGAATTTCAGAGAGGGCAGTAAAGGCGAAATATTAGGAATATGCGATGTCTGTTCTTTGTGACATGTTTGAATAAACGGACAGCACGCTTTCATATAACTGATTCGCCTCTACGAGCAATGAATCAGGTAGCAGCGGACCCCGGGTTCGAGTTCCAGGGTTGCATACATTTTTTCTCATTGCCGCTGATTCCGCGCAAGGTCTCAGTGCAGCTTACCTTAATAGTTCCTTCCGTTTCCTTTCTCCTCGCTTCAGTCTACATGAAAAGGCAAAATAGCCGGCGGCGAAGATGAGCCGGAAGACACAGATGACCTCCTTATACAGGTTGCACGAGAAATATTAGGCATTGACATAGGTAAGGTAGACACTGGGTGGTACGTGGATTATAAGGTGCTTCGAAATCTCATCCAATAATTGTCAAATTTGTCTCACACCGAAAAAGGACGCAGATCTTCAGCCACGAGAAAAAATAGTTAGCAAGGGCAGGGCTTACTATAAGACAAGATCTTACACTCCTATAAATTGAAATAAGAACACCGTGAATTCATTGTCCCAGGAAGGGGAAACTTTATTGACACATTCCTGGGCTCAGATACATCACATGATCACACTGACAGAACCACAGGCACCAGAGCATGCACAATGTCGGCACTAGTACAGTGTATATCCACCTTTCGCAGCAATGCAGGCTGCTATTCTCCCATGGAGACGATCGTAGAGATGCTGGATGTAGTCCTGTGGAACGGCTTGCCATGCCATTTCCACCTGGCGCCTCAGTTGGACCAGCTGGACGTGCAGACTGCGTGAGACGACGCTTCATCCAGTCCCAAACATGCTCAATGGGGGACAGATCCAGAGATCTTGCTGGCCAGGGTACTTGATTTACACCTTCTAGAGCACGTTGGGTGGCACGGGATACATGCGGACGTGCATTGTCCTGTTGGAACAGCAAGTTCCCTTGCCGGTCTAGGAATGGTAGAACGATGGGTTCGATGACGGTTTGGATGTACCATGCACTAGTCAGTGTCCCCTCGACGATCACCAGAGGTGTACGGCGAGTGTAGGAGATCGCTCCCCACACCATGATGCTGGGTGTTGGCCCTGTGTGCCTCGGTCGTATGCAGACCTGATTATGGCGCTCACCTGCACGGCGCCAAACACGCATACGACCATCATTGGCACCAAGGCAGAAGCGACTCTCATCGCTGAAGACGACACGTCTCCATTCGTCCCTCCATTCACGCCTGTCGCGACACCACTGGAGGCGGGCTGCACGATGTTGGGGCGTGAGCGGAAGACGGCCTAACGGTGTGCGGGACCGTAGCCGAGCTTCATGGAGACGGTTGCGAATGGTCCTCGCCGATACCCCAGGAGCAACAGTGTCCCTAATTTGCTGGGAAGTGGCGGTGCGGTCCCCTACGGCACTACGTAGGATCCTACGGTCTTGGAGTGCATCCGTGCGTCGCTGCGGTCCGGTCCCAGGTCGACGGGCACGTGCTCCTTCCGCCGACCACTGGCGACAACATCGATGTACTGTGGAGAACTCACGCCCCACGTGTTGAGCAATTTGGCGGTACGTCCACCCAGCCTCCCACATGCCCACTACACGCCCTCGCTCAAAGTCCGTCAACTGCACATACGGTTCACGTCCACGCTATCGCGGCATGCTACCAGTGTTAAAGACTGCGATGGAGCTCCGTATCCCACGGCAAACTGACTGACACTGAAGGCGGCGGTGCACAAATGCTGCGCAGCTAGCGCCATTCGATGGCCAACACCGCGGTTCCTGGTGTGTCCACTGTGCCGTGCGTGTCATCATTGCTTGTGCAGCCCTCTCGCTGTGTCCGGAGCAAGTATGGTGGGTCTGACACACCGGTGTCAATGTGTTTTTTTTCCATTTCCAGGAGTGTACAAAGGACCATCTAAGGATTTAAAACAGCGCCACACCCCATTTCGGCCTTCAGAATGTATGTACTCTGGGCGGCAGCATAATTAAGACCGCCGCCCCCCCCCCCCCCCCTGAAAAGAATGCATTTAGAAACGTGTCAGAACTGAACAGCATTAAGAGAAACTATGCGAGCCAAAGCGAAAACCTAGCACCTCTCACCTTAATTTAATACTAATCTTTTGCAACATCTCTCCTTCTCTGAATGCTATCTTGAAATTGCATCTACTCTCCAACTATCTCTGTTTCTGTGCCTTTACCTATTGTTCTTGTAACTGTAACTCCGTAATTATCTTCCTGCTAGTGTCTTCGACTGTTACCGTTAACTGTAGCATTACTTGATCTGAAATTCTTTACATTGTATGCTATAGCATACAACTGTAGCTATTGTTATTTTCCTGGTTACCTTACTCGCTCACCTACTCGGTTTAAACTGCCGAGAGAAATATCGCAATCACTATTATTGTAGTAATTCCTAACTTGTTGGCATTCTTCGTTAATTTTATAGCGAACTGCTTTTCGTTCCCTGACACATCGTATCTTTTCTCGACGGCACCCCTTCACAACGAATACTCTCCGCTCCTCTCTACTCCGTACTGTAACTGGGTTTTCTCTGTTTGCGATGGTCATCTGTCAGGATGAGCACTACTGCAAAGGGCATTTGATTCTAAAGCATTATGTCAGGGTGAAAAACACTAAATAAATTACTTTTTCTCTCTTAACAACATTTTTGCAGGGTGGGTTCATCCTTGGCTCAGGTATGAGGTAGAATGAAACAGCAGTTTTACATAAGATAACTTTTATTGAAAGTTTTGTACAAGGGTTTCTGGCTGGGATACTGGCAACTGTGTCGTTTGCGAAGCCTTCTGCTTGCGTGAGCGGCGGCGTCTGATTACGCACGGCGGTGTGTATCTCGTGTCGCCGTTTCGCCCAGTTGACTGGAGACGGGCATCGCGAGGTGGTCCGTTTAATTATTGAGGAAGAAGTCGTGAATCGGACGGTGACGACTCGGATGTGACTGCTGATGTGCGCTGTCTCCTTCCCGTCCTCACGAGTCACTCGGGTACATAAAAATCTGGCCTCAAATACCTTCTGTCTTCTGGCGCCGAGGCTGCTGCTTGCTATTCCATTACAGCGGCGGACTCGGTGCTTCTGTGTACGATGTAGTATCTTCCTGCATGACGGTCTTGAGCACCGACTGTACCGGAACTGAACTGAAAGCTACTCCTGTCGGGCCCACTGCGTCTCGCGTACTTATTCACTTCACTGGAGGTGAACAACATCACTGTCGTTGCCTCTTCTGTCACGTCGAAAAGCTTCGCGAAGAATCTTCTTAACGTCGGTCATTGGCTCTCGGAATGTAGGCGAGGGCCTTTGATCACGTGTGACAATTGAGAAACACGTGAGCCGGACGGGCGATGCCCTGACGGCTGAATCGACAGCTTCTGCTTACGTGGGGGAGGACGATAGCTTCTCCTGAATGTGCTGACTTCGCGGTCATTGCCTCTTCTGCTCTGCCCATTGTTTGCCAGAGTGTAACTCTTCTAAGCTAAACGAAGTTTCTCATTAATTTTAAATTTCTACTTCACTTTGATTTCACTAATTTATTTCCCTATCTTAAGTACCACTCAACAGTATTTGCGCCGATCTCCGTGCACTGTTTTAGGAAAGTGTAATGCCGTCACTACACGGACGGTGTTGTGAACGTCAGTCTTGAGCGTGCCAAGTTGAAAGTGCTGCCGAACGCTCTGACTTGTGCATACAGCATGTGCCTGTCAACGTGGTACACGCGACCGCAGCGGCAGCATCTGGGTCACACATCACCCGGTTGTCCGCCCCGGTAGCTGAGTGGTCAGCGTGACAGACGGGTTCGATTCCTGGCTGGGTTGGAGATTTTCTCTGCTCAGGGACTGGGTGTCGTGTTGTCCTAATCGTCATCATTTCATCTCCAACTACGCGCATGTCACCGAAGTGGCGTCAAGTCGAAAGACCTGCACCAGGCGAGCGGTCGGGAGGCCCTCGTCACACGTTTCTCTCTATCACCCACTTTACAAAATGCAT
This sequence comes from Schistocerca gregaria, assembly GCF_023897955.1. NCBI lineage: Eukaryota > Metazoa > Arthropoda > Insecta > Orthoptera > Acrididae > Schistocerca > Schistocerca gregaria. The sequence goes on along the minus strand of NW_026061947.1, from coordinate 3,576,128 downwards.
GGGCGTAAAATTCTTAAGCTAGCGCTATTAAAACGCGCCTTTCCTCTCTTGTCCACGTGAGAGTCACGTTGTTCTGCGTATAGTGTCCACGGACATGTTATAAGGCAGAAAGAGAAGCTCCGTAACAAATAGCGCGATTCAAAGTCTTACTTTATATTTGTTCCTATTCAGCAGCAGAATCTTCACAACATGTGAAATAAAAAAAACTTATTTTACACTTTCTTGTTGTATCTTACTGCATGTAGTGCAATCTGTCTTGTAGATTAAACCATTCGAACAAACTCCATCCTCAGATGGAACGTACATATGTAACATCGAATATTAGAGAATATACTTTTATTGCACTGAAAAGAAAGGATCAGATCCTAACAGAAAAAGCGAAGACTAGTAATAAAAATATTCGGATCCACTGAGGCGCAAACAAGAATCACATTACCAGCTACCTCATCATTTCGCTCTACCGACTGTGACTGTCGAATGGCCATACATTGAATCTGACCTACTGAAAGTTTTAATGGTAGATACGTTATTAACTGACACTGAAATATTACAGATTGTATCAACGACAATGCGTTTCTTATGGATCCTCACTGTACCCGTTTACAGTCTGTCCCCACTCTGGCTACCCAGCCACGTCACGGGGCGCCTCCATAGGCTGTCTCACGACGCAGTACCGCCCTGCCGCGGCGCGCGCTTTAAGTCGGCGGCGACGCCGTCTGCATACACGGCCCGGCAGCGTTAATTTTTAGACGAGTGTTTTAGTACCGTAAAGAATACAAAAGACGATAGCTTCTTCCGAAACATAACGCTATAGAGTAAATAATATTAACATATGAACGTAAGTCGGGATTTTACTACAAACATGGAACCGAATGCCTGTTCATGTGAATGTACGTTCCTCTACTTCTACCCCATAAAGCGCAATGAATCTGTAGAATTTAAGAATTATTGTCACTTTGTGTTTCTAGTAAAGGATAGAAGTTTTCTTTGAAGGATTGCGTTGAAACTTAACAGGTCTTGCAACACAATGAGTGTTTAAAAAGTAACAAGAAATTTACAATTTCTTGTGTTGTACTAGTCCGATTTGCACTACATTTTTTGTCACTGCCTTCGTAAACGTACGTGAAAAGTATGTGGACAATGTTATACGCATTGGCTATTTGCTCTATTGTCAGCTGTCAAAAAGGATACATGTGTTTTGGTAGCATCAACGATTATTTGTTTTGTGTAAAAACAGATTAGAGAATCTTTCTTACATTTTGTTTTAAGAATAAAGAGTATGGAATTTTAAAAAAAGTTAAATATTCCTTTTGGCTAGCCTGTTACGAGTAAAATTGGATTTTTTTGTTTCACGGCAATTTGTAGTTTCCGTAATGTCGGCACTATTTTTAGATTGATGTAAAAGTCCTCCATCGTTTGTGGAAGGATCGATTTTATGAAATTGTCTATGACGACGGGTTTCCTCCCAAAATTACTAGTTTTCCTTCGTGGCGATCCCTGTAAACCACGCGGTTCATTTTTGCGTTCGTTCCTTAGGCGTGGCAGACGTTTGCATAAATTGGAGCCCTTTTCTTGGAACGGGTAACAGTTCTTTTCGTGTCACCTCCTTAACACACGCTGTAACATAACAGACGATCGAACGCTCGTTACATCTACATCTACATCCGTACTCCGCAAGCCACCTGACGGTGTGTGGCGGAGGGTACCTTGAGTATCTCTATCAGTTGTCCCTTCTATTCCAGTCTCGTATTGTTCGTGGAAAGAAGGATTGTCGGTATGCCTCTGTGTGGCCTCTAATCTCTCTGATTTTATCCTCATGTCTCTTCGCGAGACATACGTAGGAGGGAGCAATATACTTCTTGACTCCTCGGTGAAGGTATGTTCTAGAAACTTCAACAGAAGCCCATACAGAGCTACGGAACGTCTCTCCTGCAGAGTCTTCGAGTTTATCTGTCATCTCTGTAACGCTGAGCAGTATTGAAGCAGTGGGCGAACAAGGGTACTGCAACCTACTTCCTTTGTTGTCGGATTGCATTTCCTTAGGATTCTTCCAATGAATCTCAGTCTGGCATCTGCTTTACCGACGATCAACTTCATATGATCATTCCATTTTAAATCACTCCTAATGCGTTCTCCCAGTTGCTGACCTGCTATATTGTAGCTAAATGATAAGGGATCTATCTTTCTATGTATTCGCAGCACATTACACTTGTCCACATTGAGATTCAATTGCCATTCCCTGCACCATGCGTTAATTCGTTGCAGATCCTCCTGCATTTCGGTACAATTTTCCATTGTTACAACCTCTGGATAGACTACAGCGTCATCCGCAAAAAGCCTCAGTGATCTTCCGATGATATCCACAAGGTCATTTATGTATATTGTGAATAGCAACAGTCCTATGACACTCCCCTGCGGCACACCTGAAATCACTCTTACTTCGGAAGACTTCTCTCCATTGAGAATGACATTCTGCGTTCTGTCATGTAGGAACTCTTCAATCCAATCACACAATTGGTCTGATAGTCCGTATGCTCTTACTTTGTTCATTAAACGATTGTGGGGAACTGTATCGAAAGCCTTGCGGAAGTCAAGAAACACGGCATCTACCTGTGAACCCGTGTCTATGCCCTTCTGAGTCTCATGGACGAATAGCGAGAGCTGGGTATCACACGACCGTCTTTTCCGAAACCCGTGCTGATTCCTACAGAGTAGATTTCTAGTCTCCAGAAAAGTCATTATACTCGAACATAATACGTGTTCCAAAATTCTACAACTGATTGACGTTAGAGATATAGGTCTATAGTTCTGCACATTTGTTTGAAGACCCTTCTTGAAAACGTGGATGACCTGTGCCCTTTTCCAATCGTTCGGAACGCTACACCGCTGCAAGAAGGGGGGCAAGTTCCTTCGCGTACTCTGTGTAAAATCGAACTGGTATCCCATAAGGTCCAGCGGCCTTTCCTCTTTTGAGCGATTTTAATTGTTTCTCTATCCCTCTGCCGTCTCTTGCGACATCTACTATTTTGTCATATGTGCGACAGTGTAGAGAAGGAACTACGGTGCAGTCTTCCTCTGTGAATTAGCCATTTAGTAGTTCGGCCTTCAGTCTGTTTCAGTACCATTTTGGTCACAGAGTGTCTGAACATTTCGTTTTGCTCCACCTACTGCTTTGACATAAGACCAAAATTTCTTACGGTTTTCTGCCAATCAGTACATAGAACTTTACTTTCGAATTCATTGAAAGCCTCTCGCATAGCCCTCCTCACATTACATTTCGCTTCGCGTAATTTTTGTTTGTCTGCAAGGCTTTGGCTATGTTCATGTTTGCTGAGAAGTTCCCTTTGCTTCCGCAGCAGTTTTCAAACTCGGTTGTTGTACCACGGTGGCTCTTTTCCATTTCTTACGATCTTGCTTGGCACATACTCATCTAACGCATATTGTACGATGGTTTTGAACTTTGTCCACTGAGCCTCAACACTATCTGTACTTGAGACAAAACTTTTGTGTTGAGCCGTCAGGTACTCTGTAATCTGCTTTTTGTCACTTTTGCTAAACAGAAAAATCTTCCTACCTTCTTTAATATTTCTACTTACGGCTGAAATCAGTGATGCAGTAACCGCTTTATGATCGCTGATTCCGTGTTCTGCGTTAACTGTTTCGGGTCTGTTTGTCGCCAGAAGGTCCAATATGTTATCGCCACGAGTCGGTTCTCTGTTTAACTGCTCAAGGTAGTTTTTCAGATAAAGGACTTTAAGAAAATTTCACTGGATTCTTTGTCCCTGCCACCCGTTATAAACGTTTGAGTCTCCCAGTCTAACGGGTGATCAAAAAGTAAGTATAAATTGGAAAATGTGATAAACCATGGAATAATGTAGATAGAGAGGTAAAAATTGAGACACATGCTTGGAATGACATGGGGATTTATTAGAAAAAACAAATTCACAAAATGTCTGACAGATCTCTTATGAGCGCCGTTTGGTGATGATCGTGTGATCAGCCGCCACTTTCGTCACGCTTGGCCTCCTAGGTCCCCAGACCTCAGTCCGTGCTATTATTGGCTTTGGGGTTACCTGAAGTCGCAAGTGTATCGTGATCGAGCGACATCTCTAGGGATGCTGAAAGACAACATCCAACGCCAATGCCTCACCACATACTCCGGACATGCTTTACAGTGCTTTTCACAACATTATTCCTCGATTACAATTACTGTTGAGGAATGATGGTGGACATATTGAGCATTTCCTGTAAAGAACATAATTTTTGCTTTGTCATGCTATTCTGATCTGATGAATCGCCACCTGTCGGACATTTTTTGAGCTTTTGTATTTTTTTTTCTTTTTTTTTTTTGTTCTAATCAAATCCCATGTCATTCCAAGCATGTGTGTCAATTTGTACCTCCCTATCTACATTATTCCGTGATTTATTCAGTTTTCAAATTTATACTGACTTCTTGGTCACCTGGTGTATCTGGCAAATTAAAATCTCCACCCAGAACTAGAACATGGTGGGGAAATGTACTCCGCAAATAGCTCCTCTTCGTCTTCTGCAATTTTCTTGAAATGCAACGCTGTTATCCAGCACTTCCAGATACCGAAGTATGTCAGTGACTGATGCTGGCAACAAGGATCTCACGAACAGAAACGACGTATTGTACACCACTGCACGCCGATCTACGCCGCTAGACAGGTAATAGGCAACTGATTTTGGGTGCCCCTGTAGGCCAGTGGCAGGGTTCTACCGGAAAAGGCCGCTTCCCCCACCAAAAGCGCTGCTCGCTCTTGAGTTTACAGACAGACTATACATTGAAACCAACACCAACTGAAAGCCAGTATGGTGTATGGCGAGTCTGTACTGAAGAAAGATGGCGTGCATATGGCGTACAAGGCGTTCTTCCATCTCTTTGGTCAATGTTCGAACACACTTTCAGAATATCTGTCTTGCTTGATATTGCGCTGCACGTTTGGAAAGACTCCCCAGCGTGCGTTTTCCATGCTATGACGATATAAACTCGGCATTCTCAAAGCTCTACGTTCGAATGAACAGTCCGGGTGCCGATGGCATAACCGACACGTGCCCTTAGCGCCAGGATTTCACCCAGAACAAGTCCGGCCCAAAGGGCCTCCCCTAAACAGCCGCCAGTTCCGCAAACTGGAAGCTGTATGAAAGTTGTTACCGTATCGTCACAGTCCAACACATGTTAGACTGTGTTGAAATTCAAGTTTTTCTGGATATTAATATAATATGAATGTGCTTGAAGGTCTCTCGGGCATGCAGCTGTAGGCAGTATCTATCTTACCCCTGGTGAGACAAGACTCTACATCCTTACATTTGTCCTCTATCCATCCCTGCTTAGCCATTTTGCACTTCCTGTCGATTTCATTTTTGAGACGTTTGTATTCCTTTTTGCCTGCTTCACTTACTGTATTTTCATATTTTCTCCTTTCTTCAGTTAGATTCAATATCTCTTCTGTTATCCAAGGATTTCTACTAGCCCTCGTCTTTTTACCTACTTGATCCTCTGCTGCCTTCACTATTTCATCTCTGAAAGCTACCCATTCTTCTTCTACTGTATTTCTTTCCCCCATTCCTGTCATTTGTTCCCTTATGGTCTCCTTGAAGCTCTGTACAACCACTGGTTCTTTCAGTTTATCCAGGTCCCATCTCCTTAAATTCCCACCTTTTTGCAGTTTCTACAGGTCATAACCAATAGATTGTGGTCAGAGTCCACATTTGCCCCTGGAAATGTCTTACAATTTAAAACCTGGTTCCTTAATCTCTGCCTTACCATTATATAATCTATCTGATACTAAAAGGTATCTCCAGGGTTCTTCCATGTATACAACCTCCTTTCATGATTCTGAAACCAAGTGTTAGCTACAATGAAGTTGTGCTGTGTGCAAAATTCTACCAGGCAGCTTCCTCTTTCATTTCTTAACCCCAATCCATATTCACCTACTACGTTTCCTTCTCTTCCTTTTCCCACTATCGTGTTCCAGTCACGGCGTAGCGTGCCATCATCATCAGATTACTCCTGTTGACAGACGTCCTATGCCGCCGGGCGGTGTGGTATATATACCTGTCGCCTCTCCCCTCCAACGACTCCGCGTATGGACCGAGGGATGTGCAGGCTGCGGTGGTCTTTCAAATTTCAACGCTTTTTTCATCAAAAGTGCAACAATGCTATTTGCTATTAAAGGTTTGAAAGCTACTGGAGTATGGCCCACGGACCAGTCCGTATTCACCGATGCAGGAAGACAAAACTGACATCGGACTTGAGATGCCGTCAGATAAAGAGGTTATCGTATCTGGAGCTGAACGATTTGAGTTGCCTTCACCTAGCACACCAGGTAAAAAAGACGACTCCAACAGATTGGGTGATCAAGCTGGCAGGTTTCAGCGAATTGTAACTATGAACTGCCTCCCAAGAATGACGAAGTTACTGAGGCTAATTGTTCTAGTCCTGCAACTGCTAGATCGTACATTTATGGATGCACTTAAGACTCACTACAGCGAGAATATTTGGCAGTGGATGCTCCATGAAAGCAAACTTGTTGGATCCTATGATATAGTGTGTTTCTTTGGCAAGGGAAGGAAATACAGTAGAAGGATGAAGTAGTGAAGGCAGCAGAGGATCAAATAGGTAAAAAGATGAGGGCTATTAGAAATCCTTGGATAACAGAAGAGATATTGAATTTAATTGATGAAAGGAGAAAATATAAAAATGCAATAAATGAAGCAGCCAACAAGGTACACAGACGTCTCAAAAATGAAATCGACAGGAAGCGCAAAATGGCTAAGCAGGCATGGCTAGAGGACAAATGAAGGATGTAGAAGCTTATCTCACTAGGGGGTCTTTGGCAAAGTTCTTTTCCTCTTTTTTCTTTAATAATGGCTTCTAACTCTTTTTTGTACAGCAAATCAGTTGAAACAATGGTCTTTCCCCTCATCCGTTCTTGGGAATACGAACATCAGGGCAAAATAAGAACCTCCTGCACTCAGCAAACAGATGACCATTACTAGAGACCCACACTCAGCAGCTGTCACAGAACAAATTTGGCGTTTACCTCTGCTTGCAGTATCAGTCTGAACTACACTAAGGCCTGTTTTCTCAACGTTCCATACACGATCTTCTGGATATTTATGTTTCCAGAATTCAGCTTATAGCAAGTCGTAGAATGAGTTAACTCTCTCATGCGAAAAGCGTTTTGCTCGAGCATATGATGTTCCAGTTGGCTTTCTAATTGAAAGCTTATCTTGATGACATCAAAGAAAATGGTCAAGACAAGGCCTTCCAGCAATTTCATTTCTGAAGTTTGTTGCAATTCCATTCCCAACTGCAAGTTGGTAGGCCATTTTTCTAACATCCATACTAGTAAAAGCATAGAATTTGGCCTCCATATAGTGTATGTAAACCACTAGTTCTCTTTCTAGGGCAGCTGGTTTTCTTCCAAACTTTTTAGTTTCAACGTCTGTCAGGTATTAGCCTCATACACATACTGGCACAGAGTTGTTTTTGGGACAGCGCAATGTTTGCTTTTTTAACTCCCATGATTTTTACTACAACAGCATACACTGCCTCTCGCATTTTGTTTTTATCCCACACCTGCCTTTTACGGGTTCATTTAGGTGCCAGATTAGTCCTAGGCATCTGAAAACAGAAATAAAAACATTTTACGGTCTGCTTATAATATGGACCCTGGGGTCCACATTACAGTCACATACACCTTGTAAACTAGTGTAGACAGCTTAAAAATGCAATAATACCATACTTTTAATCTATTTGAAACTGTTGCCAATACTTAGTAGGTTGCATCTAAGTATTAACCAATAATGGTATGTTAATACATCACTAGAGTTCAGCTAAATATTATTAAGATATTAAGGGGGGGGGGGGGGTGCATATTACCACCACTTACTCTACATGGTAATGCAAAGCAGGTGAAACATTTGGATAAAGGTGTACTTGCATTCACGTTGCTTGTAACAGCAAATCTGTTTGACGGGCTCATTGTCATTGTGAAAGAAAAAGTAACAAGTAAAATGAGAACATCCACCATCAGCACGAATCCAGTATTTTGATGAATAAGGACTCAACTAGAAAGGTAGGCAGAGGTTGGAAAGTACCAGCCACAAAATCACTTGAAGTTTACCTTGTGGAAGAAAATATTATCCACTGTAACTCCAAATTAGTGTGCACTGACTGTAAAGTAAGAATTCATAGATATTACTATGCATGTATTGATTACAGCATTAAGTTAAATACGTGCAAGCATATACATAATGTTTATGAAGTAGAGAGTATAGAAGAAAAACCGTTTGAAATTTCTGAATTACCAGATGTACTACTTATGAATGTTGGAGAGGAAAATTCTGAAGCCAGTTTGTTCCTGTGACACAGAGGTACTGGCAGAAATTGTTTCTGGTATTTCAGTTACTGAAGTTTAGCTGGCCAACAAAATGGTAACTTCACTGAAGGCTAGTGTAGGTGCTGTTCATGCCAGTAGTGGCGTCTCTTTCAATAGCCCACAAAGGAGTCACAAGAGAAAACTTGCAGTACAGAGGAGACTGTTTTGAGCAAAGAAAACAAATTCCTCAAGCTGCATACTCATGGCAGTTCCTGATACAGAAGAAACTGTTAACACTTCTGGATGAAGGTTTACACCACATTAGCTAGTGTGTTGATCTCACATTCAGGAACATGATGGCTTTATTCCGTGTCCTGCCATCCAGTTTTAGGTTTTCCATTATTTCCCTAGATCAATCAAGGCAAATCCTGGGATGGTTCCTTTGAAAGGCCAAGGCCAAGGCCAAGGCCAATTTTCTCCCCCATCCTTGAAACAGTCAGAGCTTATGCTCTGTCTCTGACGGCCTCACTGTTGACAGAATGTCAGATGTCGATATTCCTTCCTTCTTCACTGGCCTCTGGTGCGGCAGTTCTGCTGACACGTGGGACCACCAGAAACTGCTGCGGCTTGTGCCAGCAGCCTAGAATGCTGGCATCACTGGGTCAGCCCCCTCCCAAGCCGTGCTGGGCAGTGATGACTGTGACTGAGGCTCAGCACACTGCTGGTGATGGCCACACATTTGACAACTGTCCCAACGTGACAACAGAGTGAGTTGCAATCGTCAACTTGTAATATATATTTATTTTTGATCTAGCTAGATGGGTAACACTAGTGCAACTGTTAAACAGATTAAATATTTTCATATTCTAGCAAAGAATACACTAACATCTGATTGTTCACAATCAATTTTCCTGATAATGTAACTCATTTACCAAAAAATAAATTTGGTGAATAAATAATAATTTCAGTATCAGTACAAACACATGCAGTTGGAATTAGGAACGAGTAATTATGAATTAGCAATATAACCCAACTGAAAGCCTTTCAGGTTCCAATTTGCAGTATAATTTTACTTTTAAAAAAAAATCCCCCTTTTTGAAAAGTTATCTGTAACCAAATAACTCATATTCCAGAATTTTCTGCTTTTAGCGGGCCATTATTTCCTAAATTTAAGCATATAATTTTGTAGTTCTAATTTACCAGGGCACAAAAGTGGCTGTTTTTATTTGGAAACAAGTAATAATTTCAAACTTGTCATTAATGCTAGTAACACCCTGACACAGATGCTAAGAGAGCAGATACCAAGTCTCACTGCTTGCCTGCTGGCTGCAGATGTTGATTGATCGTCTGAATGAGGAGAGGAATGAAACAGTGACATCATTTGTCCCAAGATCCAAAGTGGCAGAGACTGTGGGAGCAGCAAACCAACAGCACAATCTATTTGATGGCGAAGCAAAACAGGCAAATGAAGATGGAACACTGGGGTGGCAGGAAGAGTAATGAACTGGAGGGAGGAAGGGGGAGATCATAAGACACCCCAATGGTGCTATGTGTGACATGGTGCTGGAATCACTGCTAACCCACCCCAGTTCGCACTTCATACCATGACTGCGACACAATGGGGAAAACACCGTGGCGGCGGAGGGGGTGATGAAACAGCACAAAATGGAGAGGAAAACCTGACCAGCATGAAAGCAATGATGCAGGCCTTCCAAACTGACGGCCTCCAATTGTGGAAGACAATTCAGGTACTTAAATCCATGGAACAAACCACTTTTATGATGAAAACCAAGGACAGATGTAACTATGTAAGGTTGTATGCTACCATCTGTGATAATGGAGAATGGAAGAGTGTGTTTAGTGCAAAAGGCCAAATGGTAGGGGAGTCTCATAAAATGTGGGGGTTACAGATCATTATGGAGTAAGAGGCTTAGATTCAACCTTGTATGACCAATACGAAGTTCGCAGAGGATGGTAGATCCCCAGTGGGCCATGTGGCAAGAGTCCCCTTATCGCAATAAGTTTATTAGGCAGGGGGTTGGCCTCCAAGAGTCAGCTCAAGGCTGAGCTAAAAGGAATTGGACATGAGGCTGCAAACCCAGCACCAGAGAGGTCACACAAAAGGGGCACACCCTCCAGCCACAGGATCAGCAGTTCATTACCTGGGATACCCACATGAATGGGAACCCAAAGAAAGTCAACTGAACAACCAGCATGGTCAAGATTGGTAAGGTGGTCTTAGATGTCATAGACCAAGAAGAGGGAGGGAAAACCACTGTCTGATAGCCTCAAGGGCAGTTATCAAGTCTGCACATAACGTGGGTGGGAGAGGACTGTTAAACATACTAAAGAACCTGGTAAATGGCCATTAGCTATGCAGTACACATGCTACATGGGGCAGGTAAGAGATGGTGTTACTTGCCAGCAGAAGGCACATTCCTTGTAATTAGCAGATTTAGAGCCTAGAGCCATTCCATTAAAACACAACAGCAGCCTGAAACTCCCATAAAAGCTGGCAGAACAAACAATGAAACACAGACCCCTCTGAATCTGGGATCAAGGAACTAACCAAGGGGGAGGAGGTTTTTGGAGAGAATGGGGAACAGGACAAAGAGGGAAGATAAAAATCATGGCAAAGGACTGCAAGCTGGAGCCCAACTGTTAAACTCACCTGAAGAGTGAGCAATTTCCTGCTGCTAAAGTATAAAATATAAGGAATGTGTGGGGAAAGAGAAGATGGTGATGGCATAGGAAACAAGAAGCTTAGACTGTTGAACCAAAAGGGCAGTGAGTGGGGGACAACCCCAGCTTCAACCAGGAAACAATACGGCTAGTGCAAAAGGTACTGATGATCAGACAGATACCACAATGGTGGACCTGCTCCAAGAGGATCAGTATGGAAGGAGCAACTGAGCCCTAAATTTGGCTACCATGCCCCCCCTCCCCCCCCCCCCCCCCACACACACACACACAAGTAAATGTCATAAGACGACCCAAGAAATGGAAGTGGTGGACCACAATCAGAAATTGGGTCTCGAGATAGAGCTCCAGTAGGTATCGTACACAATATGGTGACAGAAATGCACCACCCACAATTTAAGAGGGGAAAACTGAAAACTGTGTGAGAAGGTCCATGCAGAAGCATACCACATGGCACCCTGGAACTGTCACTTCACAAAAGCCACCAAGTGTTAAATAACTCAGACACAGAAGTCATCCACATGCAGAGCAGGGGTGACCAACAGTTTCACGGAGGTCACAAGTCCTTTAATAGTGATGAGGAAAAGGATACTTAACACTGAACCCTATGGAATGCCATCCTCCTCAGCAATGGAGTGTCCTCATCCCAGGACTTCCTTCTTCTCTTTCATAAGTAGAGGAGGACACACGCTAGATGCCAGAGAGGTAAGGGGGGAGAGAGGCTTCTGCTAGTTCTATAAACAGAGACCAGGCAACCTTGGGGATGCTAGAGCTGACGGTTCCATGGCCAATGTGTACCAGCAGACTCTTGGACTGAGAGGAGGCCCTAATGGCAGCAGACACCAGAGAAGAGGCACTTCTCTGGTGGATGAAAGGAGCAACAGTTGGAGGGGAGGAAGATGTAAGTTCAGGGGAGAGGGAGAGAAGAGTGAGGCATCACTGGGATAAGGTGGGGGAAAGGATGTAACAGAGTCAATAGTAGATTTTTGTAGACACAAGGCAAAGCTGATCGTATACCCCAATATATTCTTTCCTTCTTACAATCCAGCGACAGTTGTGACAATTAATACACGTGGTCAGTAGAACAAAGGCACACCTGGGCATCCTCATTCATTGCATACAGGATTAATACATGTGTACAAATCATAAACACCAAAAACATTTTAGCAGTGGCAGGACATACATCACAGTGCACAGTGATGAGCCATAACCTTGACCTTGTCTTGGGGGTATCCCCTTCAAAGACCAGAATAAAGTGGTCATTATCAGTGTGGTTGTCCTTAGTGCCTTTCTGAATATGATGAACAAAATGAATGCCTTGCCACTCCAGACTGGCCCACGCTTCACCAGTTTGGAAGATGAGGTCTCTATGAAAAAGACACCCTGAAGCATATTCAAAGGCTAGTGAGGAGTAATGGTTTGCCAAACTTGTCTTTGATAGTTTCTACCAAAATAATGGGTTCATGGTGGGAAGGTGTCCTTGTCAGTCTTGATGCAGACCAGGTAATGGGGAAAGGATTTGACCCCAAGCAAGCGAGTCTGACCCTCCTCCCATGAGGGGATAGTTGTAAGTTGAAAAGGGGTATCATGAAAAGTCGATCCTGACTAAAGGTCAGCCAGTTTTTTAAGTCTGATACGTTTGATACAAAGTGTAGACCCTAATAGCACCAAAACCAATCAGGGGCTCTCCCCTTGTGCACTACTCACCCACACCAAGGGCCAATGTCATAGGGGCTGTTGCTGGGAGTTCCAATGCTTCAGAATGACAAGCCACTACTCCTAGGCATACACAGGGAGGTAGCAGCTCGTGTATCAGAACTGTCATCCCTGTTTTCAGAGGACTCCATCAAAAGAGTACATAACACCCCAAGCACACGAAATGACTACTGTGTAACTGTACAGCACAAAAAGGACAATGGCTTCCGGTAAAAAATGGAAGAGGTGGTAAACCCACATGCCAAAGACTTCATGTATGGTGTTGTTCCACAGCTTGCTCACACCATGGAGACCAAATTTAGAGTAGTTCAATCCCCAAAGAGGGACCAAAATTTCCAAAAAGGGAATTGTAAAGCAAGAGGAATAATACTGTAAGGGGTATCAACAAAAAAAAGATAGCCAGGCCAATGTAAGCATGGGAAAGGATTGAGGACAGGGATGGATGAGCACGGGAAAGTTAATGCAATTTTGAAAAGTAGAAAGGATCCAATTACTAGCAGCCTCATGTGCACAAAATAATTGTGACCCCCTTCCACTGGGGAATGGGGATGGAGCAGATATAGAAACATGATTCTGTGATGTTAAAGATAAACGAATCTTCATATGTGAGTATTACTGGACTTGCTCCAAGTATCCACTGGCCAACATGCAAACATGTAGTACTGAGGCCAGACTGGCCATCGTGACAGCTCTATTTCTCATGCAGTGAAGTAGACAACACTACCCAGTGCTGTTGGCACTGTTGCAGTCGCATGTTGTATTGCCATGCTAGGTGACACGACAACTCACCATAGTGCACACAACTACACACTGCTTACTCTAGAGCCCTGCAAATTAATATTAAACCGACTGAGCATATACAAATTAAGAGATGACTCACAATTCAATAATGTGCATATCAGAGAATCAGTTTCATACCTAGCGTGAAATGAAATGACAGTATGGCATTTCTGGCTGGGATTTCTTATGCAGGAGAAATCGGCTGCATACTGCAAGTCTACATCAGTTGATACTGCTTATTTTTGCATCTAAAGAAATGGTAAAATGGTGATAAGCACAACACAACACCCAACCTCTGAGAGGATAAATTCTCAAATTGGCCAGGAATTGCACCTGGAGCCCCTGCATAGCTGTTGGTCTCTCTATCCGACAGCCACAGTGATGGACAGAGCTGGCCTCCAACACACTCATTTACTGACAGTCCTGTAAGGCATTGTGTATCGGAAGAGGAAAGCAACATTGGGCATATGAATATAGGGATGACTCACAAGGCATTTCAGTATTGTGCTTACACACAATCAGTTGCATATATGGTGTGCTGTTTGGATGCTCTTGCTGCCATGGTATGCCAAAAGCTTATCCCTCACACCCAATGACAGGTCCTGTAAGCAAATAAGTAAACACTAAATCAGAATGCAGGCATTGTGTATTGAAACAGGAAAGTAACATTGAGCATATTTGAATTTATAGACGTCTCACAAGGCATTTCAGTATAGTGCATATTACATAATTAATCTCATACCTGGTGTGCTGTGTGGAATCTCCAGCTACCTTTTTTAAACCAAAAGCTTACCCTTCACGCCCAGTGACAGGCCTTTTAAGTAAACAGACAGGAAGACAAGATGTCCAGCGAGTGAGATCACAGGTGTTTTCTTCGTCCACTAAAAGAACTTATTTGAGAGGAAATAGTGTCAAATTTAAATTTCCTTTGTTTTGTATATTTGCTGTAGTGTCCATTCTTGTCACAAAACTGAATATTTGCGTCCCCATAGAGATTATTCTTGAAAAAAAACTTTGGGTAATCTGAATTCACGATAATTGTGACATAATGCGAAATTTTGCGTTCCAAAATACAAAAAATTCTATTCAAATTTTCTTGATAGCGGAAAATTCGTTTAAGAAAGGCAGGTACTAGTTTCATCAGTGCCTATTGTTACAATAAAAGTATAATTAAAAGTTTTCCAAATTGTATTTAACTAACACATTTCATATTGTTCACTAGTTAGAGGTCATCTAGGCATAAATTTAAAACCTGACCAAACACTACAGTAAATTCTCTAAAAGCAAAGTAATTACTAATTCACTCTCCTGTCATTGTATCTCTAAATCAGTACAAAAACAACAACAATGGCATGTAAGACTTCCATGTCATTTTTGCATACATATAGCCAATCTCGTGTTCTGGACAAATTTAAAACTTAATAATTCTTTTGAAACTGATCATGAGTGGGAAATGTGGAACCTGTTATAGCATTGTGAGTAGAGGGATTTGTTGCTAACCTTGTAGGAAATATTTTCACTGGGAGAGGGAGAGGTGGGGGGAGAATCTTGGGAGAACAGAAGAGGCTCTCTCCTGGAACTGCAGAGTATGCAGTAGGAACATTTTGGTTGGGGTACAGGAAAGGAAAATCTGTGCCCTTGGGGCACAGTTGAAGGAAGCAAGGAAGGAACTGATAAGGATCAAGAGAGATAGGGAGGTTGTGAACTGGCAGCTTGTAGGAGGGTAGGAAGAAAGAGAACATGATCTGATGTTTTTGGGGTTGAAGATAAAACTGTGTGTCTACCACTGCCAGAGCCTCTGGTAGAACACGGAGCAAGAAATGTGCAGCACACTTCAACTGAGGCCAAGAAGCTTAGAAATATACTAAATGTTAGGAAGAAGAAAGTGCTGCTGCTAGGTATTAGGCATGGGTGAGTTGTAGGCCCCGAGTTACAGGAATGTTTAGGGGCAACATACCAGGCCACCAGTATGTTCCAGCCAAATGCAGGGCTAAGTCATGTGATAGAGGACTTAAGGTCTTTACAAAAGAAGACCATGTAGTGATAGTGGGTGGGGCAGGAAACAGTTTGCACAGGGATAGGGCACATGACATAGGTGGTGACCTGGGCAAGATAGCTTCCCTGACTTGTGGCACCAACGTACACTTTGTTGAGCTGTTCCGGTGTCACGATTGGCCACACCTTGATGGAGATGTGAGGCGAATCAATTTGGGGTTAGGGATTGCTCTGAGGGAAGCCAACTTTGCTCACGTGCCCGTCGGGACTATCGACAGATGGGGTTTCACTGGGTGTGGCCTATACCTAAACAGGACTGGCAAAGGAAGATTGGTACAGCTGATTTGTGAAAGTATAGGGGGTGGATCTCGGGCCACACATGGTTAAATACCTGTTGTCATCAGTATGAGAAGTAGGTCTTTTTTAGGATAAATCCAGACAACAGGTTCCCCTGCCTAAAGAGTGTCTCCAGCAGTTTGAATTAACAGGGCTTGATATCACCAAGATATTAATAATTTTGTGTTTGTATGGATCTCCCAGAGATAGTGTGGACACTGTTTTTCAATAAATTAACAAAATTTCTATATAAAGTCTCAAGCACAAAGCTCAGCACAATTCTGTATAGGGACATTAAAATCAATATGAATATCATAAATGAATCCAGCAGCACCTTCATAAATATGCTTCAAAGTTTTGGCCTCTCCCTATTGGTCAATAGTGCAACAAGGGTTGCTACAATGACTTCATCAGTAATTGACCATGTTGCCACAAATATGGACAGGGAAAAATGTGATGTAGCTGTAAAAGATCTGTCTGTCTCTAATTCGATTGTCTTGGCCATGGTTTCTAAATCTGCCTCTACTTGTGTGACACGCCTCGTGATGTCACTTTCCTACTTTTGTCATCATGTGCTACTTAAAGGTTTGACATTGATTTCATTATGTTTTGCTAAAACTGTTAGTTTTCAAAACTAGGTGGCCATTTGAGTGATCCTTTTGTTCAAGTCAGTACCAATTTTGGTTAATTTAGCATCATTACTGTCAAGTTTTTTCTTTATTTCCTGAAATTTTTCCGTAAACAGTTTCTCATTGTTCTGTAAACTTGTATTCATCTGCTGAAATTGTTGCATGACTGCACTGATAAATTGTGAGAAATTTACTGTTTGAACATTATCTGCCCCCGGTAAATCGTGAGAATTTACTGCTTGTGACTCACTTTCCATATCTTGCAACTCTATGTTACTGTCGGTTCCTACGGCTAGATTATTTAGGTTCTGTATTTCATTTACTGTTTCACTTGTTTGAGCAAGTGTAATTTAATTCTATGCTGCTTCATAGGATACGGAACTTGCAGTAGGCAAACTGTTTATGTTATCCATTCTATGAGACATGACCGTATCAATAGCAAAAAGTAATAAGATTTTTTTTTAAACTCGTCTCTACAATGTTTAGCTTGTATGTAATGTTATTCAAACAATGCATAGAGTTGATCTATTATTGACAATGTCTCTACACGCCATGTTGTCTCCACTGAGCTGTGTATCGGCCATTTTGCAGTAATTGTTGTCGTACTTTGAAAAAAACAAAAAATATACATTCAGCAGTAAAAATCACTTTTTAACTTTAGCAAAACTTCACTATATATCGTGAGTTCATGAAAGATTGTGCCAACAAACAGCCCAAGATGCTATGGGGCAATGTATCACAGGATGGCATTTGGCACCTTTATGTGTCAGAATATACACCTGCATTGCCATCAGAGAGTGGTATGCATTGTAGTGATGTGACAGGACACCCTTCACTGTGACACGTGTTTCATTTGACCTAAATTACAGCGATGTCACATCGTGTGACAAAAATGACCATTTCCTTGAGGGTGTTGCAGTTTCTTCTTTCAGCAGAGTAAATGGTATGCATTTCATTGTAACCTTTCTAGTTTAGTAAATAAATCACCTTCCTTGACAAGGATCTCAATATTTGCTTATTTTCTGTTTATTGTTGTTACTAAGTATATACTGCAGGTCAAAATTATTCGATCACCTATGAAAAAAGCTGTGCACTTTATTTTAATAGACAACTACACTCTTCAAACTAAATAGGCTAACAATACAAATATTTTCTCTCTCTCTGTCATTAAGTACCCTTCGTGCTAAGAACAGCTGCGCAGACTGTTGGCATTATGGAGATAATATTTTTGCAGAGATTACAGTCCCATGCATCTGTAATCCACAGATTTTCAACATTAGATGACCTCAGTTCTCTGATCGCCCTGCCGTGTTCATCCCAGTGGGTGAGGTGGAGCAGTGGTTAGCACACTGGACTCACATTCAGGAGGACAACGGTTCAAACCCATGTCCAGCCATCTTGATTTAGGTTTTCTGTTATATCACTAAATCGCTTCAGGCAAATGCCGTGATGGTTCTTGTGAAAGGGCAGAGTCGACTTCCCTAATCCAAGCTTGTGCTCCGTCTCTAATAACCTTGTTTTCAGTGGGACATTAGTGTTTAATCTCCCTCCCTCAAGTTCATCCCGTAAGTATTCGATGGGATTTAAGTGAGGTGGCTGACTTCACCAGACCATACTCTTCAGTTTCCCAAATTTCTTTCCTCTATTGACTTACTATTGGCACAATTTAGAAGTCTGTCTGAGATCATTGTCTTGCTGCAGATCAACCCACAACTAGTATGCCTCTTGGCAGATTGAACTGAATTGTTGATCAGTACTGACTTCATATGTTCTCCACAATGTCAATGAGTAAACATTCAGTGAAGGCTTACAAATTTAAAACTCGATTAATCCTTGGACCATTGCTGCGCTCTCCAGTTTTTACATTGCTGTGCCCATTGCAATCAGTTCAACTTCTCTCTATCCATCCATTTAAGTCATGGTCACACAAATGGCATTGCTCTGTTGAGACAAAGGTTGGAGCTTCTCACATATTGTTTACTTTATTATTAATTTTAGGTGCAGGAGGAGTCCTCACATTTACTCTGTACACATAGGAACTAATCTTTGCTTTACGGTGTTACTCAGGGTCTTCCAGATTGTCAAACACTTGAGCTGGCACCAGAGCAATGTATACACTACTGTAAGCTTGGTTAGGCCAAATTTTGTTCCTATAGCCTTTGTGATGCAGAGCTACAATTACAGCACTTTTTTCAATTCCGACCTCCTCCTTCCATCTTATTAGGATGCAATACAGCATGAACTTGAACAAGTATAGAAACTCACTTCTAGGTACACACAGTGTACAAAGGCAGCAAAAGAAATGAGACCTATTTAAATGGAACCCTCTTAGGTAAAGGCCACCAGTGTTGTGGAGACTCACCAGCACCTCTCTGGGTGAAGAATGAGCTTAGTTTTTGCATGTTTTACTATCAAAACAGGTTTATGGTGCAATACTCAAAGTTAAATCCCTGTTTTAACGCAAATCAATAGCTGCGACTGAAAACTTTTCTTCACTTTAGCATCTAAAATTCGCAGACAATGTGTGTGATCATCTGGACCACAGCCCTTGTACACCCAAAAAGATCAAAATGCATCTGACAGCAAGCCATCCGAGTCATTGGCACATCTCGAGGGCCAAAGTAGCATGTAAGTGGTTTTATAGTGATCCCAACATAAACTGCTTCTAAACCTCAGAAATTGAATTGTGTGATTGCAATTCAACCTTTGTAAGACATTAGAATGCATGCCACTTACTACTAGCACAGACATTCTGCTATTTTAAGTGTTCTCTCTGTCAAGGTAACTGTAACTGAATTGGCAGAGAAGTGACTAAACACAGGAATGATATTGAGTTGCTACAACAAAATCAGGGATCTTCTCTTTATAACAGTATCTAATTTTGTAATATGTTTCTGCTGTTGAATCGTGTTCCATCTGTGTATTACAGTGCCTATGTAGCACCAAAATGTTCCATCTTCAAAATTTGAATTCAGAATATTTTCATGTGCTTTTGGAAGGTGTGAAATGTCACAACTCGTATCCCTAGAAGTGTTGGTATTATAATTGCCAGCTCAGAGACATGGTTATTCATTACAAATGATGGGGGAAAAAGCCTCCAATTGAATAGAAAGCTGAAATATAAATGAGTAAGTGAACGTAGAATTGCTCATTGGATTACACTGTGTCTATTATTGTTATATTTCCAATTCTTAATTTTCTGCATTCAGTTACAGTTATCATTGTACAGCTTGCTACATTGAAGCATGGAAATCACCCCAAGACAGTTAAGATCACAGGGAACATGGGATTAGTGTCTTAACTGAAATGATTCCAAGCAAGCTACCCTGGGATTTGATTAATACTCAACAGTGTGTACTGCCGGGAGTATCTGACAAATTGTGCAGGGTCAGAAACACAAACATTTTACAGAAAAAGTACAAGATGTGGTGAACATTTTGTGTACAGTCTGGTATATTGAACTGCTATGGGTGAAACAGAGTACTGCACAAAGTAGAGGTGCTAGTTCTTGGAGTGCATTTACAGTAACCAGGATAAAATGTTTGTGGCTTTGCTTGCCTGTGTGAGAAGGACTGTTGCTAAAGAAAATATAATACATATATTGACTGAATTATAAAGGTAACTAATGATAATGGTGTTTCAGACATTCCAGACTACATCTTGGGTACAGTTACAAGAAATGTCAGGTGCTGTGAAAAATGGTATTGGCTGCTAAACATTTAAATGTAATGCTGTGGTAATTTAGGATCAAGAAAGTGCCTTGAAAAAAATGTTTGTCTCCTTTTTCGTATATTTTTTTAAGTTGAAGTGACTGTAAATCATGTGGCAATAGCTGAAACAAATCTAAATAATTTTTAAGGTTCATATAGAAGATAACATGTTTAATAAACAATGCTGTTTTTAACAATAGTATAGTGAATACTATGCCTTATCTTACGAGAACATTAGAATAATATTTAAATACCTAAATGTGGGAGTTGTTATAGCCAGTAGTGTCTGCAACACATCAAACAGAGCTTTTCGTTAGCTACCATTGTAAATTTCAGCACCATGTTAACAAGCCTGCCACTCCTATCATACCTTTATATAGGGTGTACATAAAGTCCAGGAACACTTTCAAGTAATTATTGCACAGATATCATACATATTGCAATTTGAAGCAAACCTGTAAAAATCTTCCAAACAAACAGGGCACTGCTACATCATGTGGTAGAGGCAGTACACACACCAGATCTGTAATGTGTCCCCACAGAAAAAAAGTCACACGGAGTGAGATGTGGTGATTGGGGAACCATTTAGTGAAACACCTGTCCTCTTCTGTAGCAAGGCCGATCCATCGATGCAGCAGCTCTGTGTTCACACACCCACAAACTTCACGATGAAAATGGGTTGGAGCTCCATCCTGCTGAAAGATGAATGAAGGGTCCAGTTGCATTTGAGGTATCAGCCATTGCTGCAAGACATCAAAGTAGGAATATCCAGTAACAGTGCTCTCAGTGAGGAAGAATTGCCTGTGCTGTTTTTGGTATGACAAGGCACAAAAAAAAAAAAACATTCACTTCTGGGGACTCATGCTCAAATTCAATGCATTCGTGTGGATGCTTTGTACCCCCAGATATGACAATTATGCCTGTTCACTTTCCCATTAGTGTGAAAAATGGCTTCCCTGGTAAATATTATGTAATCAAAGCCATTACCATCCTCATTCAGTTTTTGCAACTCTGAACAAAACTCAAAATGCTTGTCTTTGTCATCATCATTGAGTTCCTGCACTAGCTCCAGTTTGAATGATTTCATTGACACCTTCTGTAGCAGGACTTTCCACTATGTCATTGGAGCTATTTTGAGATCATGGGATGCATGACGCACAGATTTTCTCGGACTCCTTATAGATGTCTCTCGTATGCACTCCTCATTCACTTCACTCACACTTTGGTAGAAAATCCGAAGAAGTTCTGGTCGTATGTAAAGTACACAAGCGGCAAGACGCAGTCATACCTTCGCTGCGCAGTGCCAATGGTACTGTTATCGACGACTGTGCCGCTAAAGCGGAGTTATTGAACGCAGTTTTCCGAAATTCCTTCGCCAGGGAAGACAAATGGAATATTCCAAATTTGAAACACGAACATCTGCTAGAATGAGTTTCTTAGAAGTAGATACCTTAGGGGTTGCGAAGCAACTCAAATCGCTTGATACGGGCAAGTCTT
This sequence comes from Schistocerca gregaria, assembly GCF_023897955.1. Classification (NCBI taxonomy): domain Eukaryota; kingdom Metazoa; phylum Arthropoda; class Insecta; order Orthoptera; family Acrididae; genus Schistocerca; species Schistocerca gregaria. Next base: position 3,554,417 of record NW_026061947.1, on the reverse strand, counting down.
CAGGTCCAGATTGTATACTGATTAGGTTCCTTTCAGATTACACTGATACTATAGCTCCCTACTTAGCACTCATATAAAACCGCTCGCTCACCGATAGATCTGTACCTACAGATTGGAAAATTGCGCAGGTCGCACCAGTGTTCAAGAAGGGTAGTAGGAGTAATCCATTTAACTACAGACCTATATCATTGACGTCGGTTGCAGTAGGGTTTTGGAGCATATACTGTGTTCAAACATTATGAATCACCTCGAAGGGAACGATCTATTGACACGTAATCAGCATGGCTTCAGAAAACATTGCTCTTGTGCAACACAGCTAGCTCTGTATTCGCACGAAGTAATGGCCGCTACAGACAGGGGATCTCAAGTTGATTCCGGAAAGCTTTTGACACCGTTCCTCATAAGCGACTTCTAATCAAGCTGCGGAGCTATGGGGTGTCGTCTCAGTTGTGCGACTGGATTCGTGATTTCCTGTCAGGAAGGTCGCAGTTCATAGTAATAGACGGCAAATCATCGAGTAAAACTGAAGTGATATTAGGTGTTCCCCAGGGAAGCGTCCTGGGACCTCTGCTGTTCCTGATCTATATAAATGACCTGGGTGACAATCTGAGCAGTTCTCTTAGACTGTTCGCAGATGATGCTGTAATTTACCATCTAGTAAGGTCATCCGAAGACCAGTATCAGTTGCAAAGCGATTTAGAAAAGATTGCTGTATGGTGTGTCAGGTGGCAGTTGACGCTAAATAACGAAAAGTGTGAGACGATCCACATGAGTTCCAAAATAAATCCGTTGGAATTCGATTACTCGATAAATACTACAATTCAACTAAGTACCTGGGTGTTAAAATTACGAACAACTTCAGTTGGAAGGACCACATAGATAATATTGTCAGGAAGGCGAGCCAAAGGTTGCGTTTCATTGGCAGGACACTTAGTAGATGCAACAAGTCCACTAAAGAGGCAGCTTACACTACACTCGTTCGTCCTCTGTTAGAATATTGCTGCGCGGTGTGGGATCCTTGCCAGGTGGGATTGACGGAGGACATCGAGAGGGTGCAAAAAAGGGCAGCTCGTTTTGCATTATCGCGTTGTAGGGGAGAGAGTGTGGCAGATATGATACACGAGTTGGGATGGAAGTCATTACAGCATAGACGTTTTTCGGCGCGGCGAGACCTTTTTACCAAATTTCAGTCACCAACTTTCTCTTCCGAATGCGAAAATATTTTGTTGAGCCCAACCTACATAGGTAGGAATGATCATCAAAACAAAATAAGAGAAATCAGAGCTCGAACAGAAAGGTTTAGGTGTTCGTTTTTCCCGCTCGCTGTTCGGGAGTGGAATAGTAGAGAGATAGTATGATTGTGGTTCGATGAACCCTCTGCCAAGCACTTAAATGTGAATTGCAGAGTAGTCATGTAGATGTAGATGGGACGTCTGCTTCTCTTTCCCGGGCACAAGCAACCCATCGTAACAAATTTGTTGTGCCAGTGGTAAATGGCCTTCCTTGTTGGTGGCTCCTTACCACACTAGTTTTTTGTTGGACGCCAACACACAGAAAGCTCACTCCACACCTCAACACACCACGTTTGTGACTATCCGCAAGTTACGAAACTACACTGTGGTGGTATACATTAAAAAAAAAACTTTCAGTGTCTCTTTGAAATGACACATGTATGATAGCTGCACACTGTTTGATTCTTGTGCAATAAATAATTGAAAGTGTTCCTGGACTTTATGTACGCCTCATATTTTTTGATACATGGCAAAATCATGATATTCTCAACATTAGAAATGTTCATAATGTAACCATATGCATAAATTAATTTGCAAATGAATGTAAAATGACACATTCCTCATCATTATGATCCATAGAACATGTATCCTACTAACTAACTCGGATTAGATGACTGATGCATCACTATTAAATCATTTGCCTGTATTCTCTCCGTCGCCGAAAAGGGTATTATTAAGGGAGATAAGACTATTAGTTTGTTCTTTCAGTTGTCACTTGAAACTGAAAATAACATTGATATGAATGACCATCAAAACGAAAAGATACTTTATGGTTCCATGGACCTTTACAAGTCTCAACCAACTATGCAGTATACATGTAGACTGAAGAGATGAATGAAAATTTGAACCCAGATCCTCTGCTCACTGGGCAGATGCACGAACCACTACACCACCCTGGCACAGTGGCTCTGCACTGTTTGCCCCAGCATGCCTCCCTCCTCAGTCCACTTATTCCCCCAAAACACAAAGAGCACCACAGAGGTTGTCAAACTGTCATGGAATAGCACCTCAGTTTTGAATGAAATGGAACAATATAGTTTCATTTAATGAAAGCAGCTATACCTGGGTCTCAGGCAGGACCTCCTGTTTAGTTTGATTCTGAGGTACTATTCCAATACTGATGGACATGTTCCACACCCAGGAGGATACCCTCTTTTGTGGGTCTGTGGAATAAATAATTAATGTATCTAGTCTGAGAGCCCCTCCTCTTGTGGCAGTTTATTGTATGTCACTGGAGCAACAAGGCATTGTGACTAAAAAGGACACACCATTCCCATTTTCTGGAATGGTTGCAAGGCAAATGCACGCCTATATTATGGGTAACAATCTGTTGAAGCATTAAAGTACACAGTTAACATTTCTTAATTGTGACACTCTTTGTAGACCAGAATTGTCTTCTCTAGGTCTCAACATGAATTTGCTGAAGGGTAATTGTCTGCAACTTTACTGATAAAGGCAAAATAGATCTCTTAATTCACCTCAAAAGCACGGAGCAATAAATGAAATATTCAAAACTGTCATTCATTGGTTCTCAATAAATGGTCTAACACCCCATTTACAAAGAAAAGGCATCTTGTACAAAACTGAATAAGGAAAGACAAATCATCACTAATAATGAAGCATTACAGAAAAGAAATATGTGAAGGCTGATTGTTAAAATTACTTGGGGGTACATAGTGATGAGAACAAGAATTATAAAACTGAGTGCAGCAACATTTGCTATAAATGTGATTGCCATAAGTGTCAATGACAGCACTAGAAAATTTGACTTCCTTCTTTCATTGATGTCATATTTAGAAAGGGGGCCTCTGCTCCCTCCCACTACACACACTCACAAATACACAGTGCCTATCCTCAAACTTCACATAGATAAAGAAATTAGGTAGCCTCGCAACACATACACTCTTACAAAGTTTGTTTTGAAGGATCAGCACAATTTGAAAATAATACTAGCATTCATAAATACAATACTAGGAGGAAAACAGTGGGACTTAATCTTGTTGTAGCACAGAAAGAAGCATATCATGCAGCCATAAAAATATTTGACCACCTCCCTTTAATTAACAAGGTGCTGGCTGATAATGAAAGTTGACAAGTGCTATTCCATAGATGAATTTCTGAGAAGGAAACAACAGGTTACCCACGAGCACTGATGTGCTGCTTCCTGGACTTGGGTAGGTGCGCCGGCCCCGGACTGAATCAGCCCAGCAGGTTAACAACGAGGGACGGCATGCCTGAATGTGGTTTTTAGGTAGTTTTCCATATCCCACATGGTAAATACGGGGCTGGTCCCCATGTACCACCTCAGTTACACAACTTACAGACATCTGAAAAACATTCGCACTATTTCATGGCTTACACTAGACGCAGAGAGCTAGGGTACATTACTTCTGTTCTGGGGGGTACATGATGGTGACACAAAGGGCATCTGGCAACAACTCTCTGTGACACTAACATTGCCAACTCTATAGTAACAGGGTCAACCCCGTGTTGAAGCGGGGCAAAGGCCCAAGCAAATGATGAGAAGGTGACATCCAAAAATGAACATATCTACTAAATGCAATTTATCACAGTCAACATGAAACTTATTTTGGGCATACATAAGAAGGAAAATAGCATACTGCAGTGTGAATGCCTTTTACTTTTAGGCCAAAAGGCAGTTCATATCTGTAAATCAAATCAAGAATGAAAATATTCATTACATGAACCATGAGTGATTTTCAAAACCAAAAATCTTCTTCTTTCTTTCAAAATAACTTACCTCTTACTGTATAATGCTTGTTATACCATATCATTTCACATATTTTTATAGTGTAGTATGTGATACCATAGAAAAAACTGTACTTCACAATGATTTGAAATGTTTCAGATCACCATGCCAGAATAAAATGACGTAACTGTGGCATTAACTATCTTTAGAAGTATTCTTTGACGTAAGTGTTACATGCAAACCAGAATAATTTTCTTAACAGTCACAGGCAACATGGAAATATCATCGGTGATGGTTGTGTTCCAACTTAGGTACTAGTGATTTCGGCAGGCTTCTTAAAAAATAGTTTACTGTAAACCATCAACATCTTTTTTTCCTATTATCTTAGACTGGATGGCTGAAAAGTACTTTTGCTTTTGTCCAAGGAAAGGGTTTTGTAGTGGTTCATCTGCTCTTTTACATCTAGTTGGGAATTTGTCTCAACATGAGTATGAGTGTTTCCCATAGCTTTGTACTTGTGTATGGAAGTGCATTTTATTTCACACATTTAATGTGAAATCCCTATCTAAGGACCTACAAGATGTACATTGGCGAGCAAGGTTTCTTAGCTGAGTCACTGATTGTAGATCTCATTGTATTCCTCTTTTGTTACAATTGTTGGCCTTTTTCTTAGAAGTTTTCCTATTCTATCAAAAGTGGAGTCAGTGCATAAGTAACTGTGTCCTTTTAATAATAGTAATTATTAGTGCTATGCAACATATTATGAGGGAACACAGAAGCACAAACAGTTGCTCTGCATTAGAGAAACAGTGTGACTGGAATGGAAATCACTTGACTGGATGTAATGGATTAGTTATCCTTCACACAAAATGTGTATGTGGACACACATGTATTTTACTAGGCTTGTATCTTGGCAAATGTTTGATTTCACTTAAATTGTATGATTATCTAGGTTCTGCCTGTCCTGTTTGTTTTGTTCCATTCTGTGTCTCATTTATTTTAAATTCCTGACATGCTTGCTTTTGCATGTAAGCTCCTCATATAAAATTTTGTTGAGGATTAAGACAGCAACAAAGTTCAGTACATAGTCAGCATGAACTAATGCTGTGCAATGGGAACCCCAGAAAAGCAGACAATAAAAGCTCTCAGGTTACAATTGCCTTCCTCAACTTTCAGAAAACACTTGGTGGGGGGGCAGGGTGCATGGTAAATGCTTGCTATGCCCTCATAATTCTTTATGCTACTTTTGATTTTTGGGTCATGACAAATGTTGACCATCTTGATGAGATCAGTCTCATTGACTGGGTGCACATTTGTCAAACATGGATTTCATGAGCTGGGGACTTGTTAACACGAACAGTCGATTACTACTCTAAGCTCTGGACATGCTTTTGCCTACCATCCAATGACACAGTAATGGAACACTGTACGTCATAGTGCATGGGATTTTGATCTTATTGGCTGAACTGTGAACATTGTAGGAGAAAAATAATTTTGAAAATGCACCGTTTGTCAATAAGGGTTGAGGGGAGTGAAACAATCATTACTGAGTAACTGCTATGGAATATGCTGTACTGGGGCAAGCAGGGTTCTGTTTGGGTGGGCCCCAAATAGGCTTGTGATTATCTCACTGTATAAATTTCCAGAGAGTTATTGGTTGACCCTACCACCCCATCAGCAAACAAACATTTAACAGTAAAAATGTGATAGTAACACAGTATCAGGAGAATTATTAAAGAATGTTGCACTAGTTACAGAACACAGATTTGAACCGTTGCCTCGTGACTCACATTCATGTGTGTATCTTCTTCTGCTTCTACACAATGAGCACTGATCCAAAGGAATTGCTGAAGAAATGGTCTTGGATGGTTATTGATTCATTCAAGAGACATGCTTGAGGTACAGGGACTTCTGAAATTAAGTTACACAACAGGCACGGCACCCTTTCAGAAGAGTGGGCATGTTACCGATTTCCTGAGAGACAATTCTGCTGCAGTACGGACAACAGGTTCATCACATTGTGGGAGTGAAATGGCACTCCAAAGTTGAGGTACAAGGAACAGTAAGTTTCTTGTTAGCCAAACATATAAATTGCACACAAATTCGCCATGAAATTCTTGCAGTGTATGGTGCAATGCAATGTAGCATCCAGTCGTAGTGAAACAGTGCCAACAATTTGATGAAGACCATTCAGTCTTTCCAGCAAGCTCGGTGGATATCTGACAGGAAAGAGATTTTCCATCAAAGAGGAAATTCACACAGCAGTCCTCAAATGGTTCCATGACTGAGGCGCACATTTATATTTTCAAGAAGATGAATAGTTTGTGCGATGTTACAATTGTTGTTTACAGGTTTTAGTGACTGTAGTATCTGCATCACTTTGAATTGTATTGCAGCATACAGTAAAAGTTACTCAGTCTGCCATAGTAACGGGTAACTTTCTTTCTGAAGTCTCATACTTTCCTGCTGCTTTCACACCTTTCTTTGACAATCATCAGATGTCAGGTTACTCCTGGATGCATCAGTGAATGGAATCCTACTCTGCTGACTGAGTATCCATTCTGTGTTTTCCCGTACCCAACTCCACAGACGAATGCTTTGGGGGAGGGATGCTAGTGCTATCTGAGGCCACATTGATAATGTGGAGACTTGGATTCTGTCTTGACCATAGTTGCCTGATATCCCAGATATCTGGTTGGAAACCCAACTCCCAACTGTACTTTGTTGGGATAGATAAAATTCCTGGTTACATAAAAATGGACAACATTATATAACATGATGTGGTCTTCACTTCAAATTGCTCATTACCAATTTCTAATGAGGGGCAGTCTTGTATGAGTTACTGACTTAAACTCCTCCTTTTATTAACAGCGCTAAGTGGCCATACTTGACTCAATAGCCATTGTTTTCGAGTAGTGCATCAGCGGTCAATCGTGACAGTGCTTTTTAATTCTCTGCTGAAAAAATTGAATAGGGTTGGGCAGTTTCCTTGCCCTGTGGCAGCCTTAGTCGTCATGATGATCTTATCAAAACATTCGAAAGAGAAATTGTGACGAAGGAAGCTGGGATAATTTTTACTTCCCCCTTGTTTTGCCATATGCCTCCTTCAAATTTGTTTCTTCACTTTCAACTAATTACCATTAACATATGTGAATTGTAATCTGCATTTTCATAAAAGAGAAAGGCAGCCCCCTCAGGTTGAATTTTGTCTGTGTAATTGATTTTCTAATTTATATTGAGTATTCCTAGTTAGTATCTTTTATTATAGGGCAAAATCAGTCATTTTTATGTAACTTTAATTCTGATGTTGACTTATAAATGGGAAGTTGTGCACTGGCCATACATAACTGTGTATTATTGGGAGGATGTGAAAAGTGAAAGTAGAAGACTGTGCATCTGTCGGCTACATCATTTACAGTAGACAGTACTGCACATCCAACCCCTATGTTTTCAGCCAGTATGTAGACACCGAGGACAACAAAGGAACAAAGTAGGCAAACCACAACAAAATGGCAGTTTACTTGCAGCACAGTCTAAACTATGTTGAAAAATGATTTGACTTTGAAGAAAGTGTCTACAGGACTTTCAAACCATTTTCACTGACAGTGAAACAGACCTCATTTTCAGAATATCTAGAAGTTATTTCTTGTAGATGGGGATTTGATGTTTGAAGAATATGTGCAGTTAAAGAACTTTCTCAAGGATGAAGAGAAGAACTTTTCAAGCTGAAATCTGATTAGTGGAAGGAATTTTTTTTCATTGTTATGAAAACTATGACAACTTTTCCGTTTTGTTTCAGATGATGGTGAACACTTGGTGAGCTGAGAGGAACCTTTTCCCAGCAGCAACATTAGAAGCTGAAATAATAATAATAATGAAGATGGTTTAGTGATTTAGATGTCTCCAGTTTTATTGAGGAAGAAGAGAAGATTCTATGAAGGAGATTGAAAAGTGAGCAAAAATCTCAATAAGGTAAAAAAAAAAAAAAACATTGAATTGTTGCCTGTGTGTGTTTAGTCATGGTTTTTAAAAAATATCCCGATTTAGTTCAGAAAAAACTTGGTGACTGGGCTGTACTGATACAGCTGCCTTCTAAATGGGCAGTGCACAGCTCTTTTGCATTTTCTTGTGGGTGCCTATGAGCCACAACTCTTATGCTCTAAACAGGTTGTTGACTCCAGGCTACCTCTGGAAGATGGTTTGTCTCACAGTAGCGGTTCTTTGTTTGAATGATGTCACTGTGGTGTATGACAAATTGACAGGCAACTTACCATGCTGCTATACACTCACAATGCAGATAAGCCTGAAATGATCCTTCAGAGCATGTTTACAGACAACACAGTTGAAGATTTTAATGAATCTGTCTCACAGAGATTTCTGTTCAATAGTAGATTATGATAAATATTCTGGCCAACAAAGTATCTGATTCCATTAAATTTTCAGCTATGTTTTTTCAATAATTGCAAATCTGCTGTTCAAAAATTGAAGCCTTTTGGATTGATATTTTGTTTGAAATTTCATTCTGTTTCTTTGATGTTTGAGATTATAAATATCATGTGTTTCACATTTTCAAATTATTTGGTTATGAAAATGCCTCATAGCACTTCTGTATCAAATTGAAACTGTTATAATTTTTCATAACCACTAGAACAGTTCCTGAAGTTAATATTGTAAAAATGTACCTTTGATGCTTTGCACCCGTGAGTTGAGTTGTGCTATCGTTGTTAACTTTCTCAATAGTTTTAGTGAGGTTACTGAATGAGAGTAGTTGTGTTGGGCCAGCCTTGGACTTGATGTCACATGGAACCAAGTGCAGTTTTATCTGTTGGACTGAGTAATGTGAACCCAGTGTATTTCATGAACTGTAATTTGCTTTTATACTTCTGCAACTTTGAAATAAGTGACTCTTTTTAGCCAGTTGCCAAAGCTTTAGAAATGTGGTGTTAGTTGTTGATTACATTTGGAGAATTGGGCTTAGCAAAAGCTACAATGTTGTTTCATCAGCAAGTCAAGATATTAACTGAAACTATATGACCTAGAGCCCACATGAATTGTACTTCTAAATATATTTGGATGGTGAGCTGAGCACAAAATACTTCAAATCTTGTCGATGATTGTTGATACTGTTTTCTAGGTTATGCAACAAATGTCATTGGAACTCTATCCTACAGTGTCATATCCCAACATTACACTTCAGACAGTTCTGACAAACAAATGTTACATCGTTTCAATATTTTCTTGTTGTTTGGAGTGAGTAACGGGACTCTTATAAGACACAGGAAGAGAGAAGAAATAAAGCTCTTGATATCAGAGGCAGGAAGGGTCTTGGAAGATAAGTTGAATGGAATGGAAGGAATAAAAATCAGAAATTTTTGACATTCCTACCTGGAATTCCCGTTGGTTGTTTTAAAAATGCTAAAATTCCACCAACCGACATATTGCCCCCTGCCAGTGGTGTGGTGTGATCTGATGTGATGCAACATGGAGGGGCAGCTGGTCAGCACACCTCTCTCCTGGGTATTTTTTTACTGTGGAACCACAACTACTTGGTCAAGCAGCTCCTCACAAGACTGACTGCATTTTGTACCAGTCACCCCCCACCCCCCCCCCCTCCCTCCCACCCAAGGAAAAATAGCTGGCAGTTAGTCGAATGGCACAGCTAAGGAGGCAGACAGTGGAATGGATAGTGTGTTAAAGAGCAGGTCTAAGATGAACGTAAGACAAGAATAATGGAATGTAGTCAAGTTCAATCAGGAGATGCGGAATGAATAACGAGGGATGATCAGCGAGTTTGCATTTGAAAGCTGTACGAGGAGGGGTCAAAAAGCTTCTACCCTAACAAATAAAGAGTGAAAGAAATTTCATAGTATCAATTTATTTGTATATATAATACCTGTGTACACTAATACACTTGGAGGCTGCTCAGATAACTTCTGCAAACCATTCAAATAAAAGATCTTTGATTTCAATTGCAACAAAGCATCAGTCACTGCATCATCATCATCATCCTTTGAGGTATTTTTTTTTCGGTTTGGGAAAAGGAAAAAGTCTGACACAGTCAGATCTGGAGAATATGGCAGGTGACACTTTGACACGTTCCACATCATTACAAAAGAATCGTGTTCATGATCCATGGAACAACTAATATAACTAACTAACTAGAATGGGAAGTTTTTCATTGTCCATTATACGAGGTTTGTCCGGAAAATACGTATAAAGGTTGAATAATGTCTTTATGTTACAGGTTGCAGTCACCATCAGGTGAGACTACTGCTGTAATCAATCAAATCAATGCTCAGTTCGAGTCAGAGCACTCTGCGTGAAGGTGGGAGTGTGCAGCAGCAGCTTGTGTTCTTAAAGACCGTGGATTGACAGAATGATTGCTGACGAGCTGTCAACCCTCAAAACAATTGTTCACAAAAACTTGAAATGGAGAAATTGTACCGAAGCTCTTGACACCAGAACAGAAAGCAAAGAGGGTTGAGTGCTGTAAGGATTGGTTGGAAGCAGAGGAACGAGGGTACTTTCTCAACCGAGTCATCACTGGAGACGTGTCCTGGTTTTAGAAATTCGATGTGGCGCTCGAAGCAAGGTATGGAACCTAGCAGGAGAGTCGCGAAAATCAAGGTCCAATGTGATGACAGTGTTGATTCTTGGAGCATTGTTCACAAGGAATTTGTCCCTCCCAGCCAGAGATAGAACGGAAATTTTTACGTTGAAGTTCTGACACATCTCGGAGCTCTTGTGGCAAGAGTTCGACCAGAGTTGGATCCTTCATCACAAGAATGCGCCCGCACACATGTCGCTCGTTGTGTTTTTGGCCCGAAGCTCAATCACCACCGGATTTAGTCCCGTGTCAGTTCTTCATGTTCCCAAAAATGCGTAATGGTGTGGCATTGGGAGATGTGGAAACGACATGGCAACTAAACAACATCACAACTGAAGACTTTCAGCAATGTTATCAACAGTGGAAACAGCGTTGGCAGAAGTGTATCACGTCTCAGTGTGAGCACTTTGAAGGAGACAATATTGTAATACCTGAATAATTGTGAAATAAAGTTATTATGTATTTTTCGGACAAACCTCGCAGATTAGGAAATGAGACACTGAAGATAATAGAAGTGTTTTGTTATTTGGGTAACAAAATAATTGATTTTGGCTGACACAGAGAGGATATAAAATGCAGGCTGGACTGTATATCTGAGAAAGAGGAATATGTTACGGAGTCTTTTCTGGAGGTATCTGCGTGAAGTGTAGCCTTGCTCCGAAACGAGATGTGAACAACAAGCAGTTGAAGCTAGAAAAGGATGGTATCTTTTGAAATGTGTTTCTAGGAAGAAATTTTGATGATTACGTGGATAAAACATAAGGTAAACTCTGTCCATCGGTACTGGCCGACCACCGTGTCATCGTTTACCAATGACGTCCAGCACACCACTATCCTGCCTGTGTCAGTTTTCTTGTCCTCGAGTTCCTCAGTTGGCATCACAAGGGTGAATGTACACTTTCCCAATCCTCTCACCCAGAAAAATCCCTGGCAGTACAGGGAATCTAAACCTGCGTCCTCGCCATGATAGGCAGCAGCAGTGAATACTAAGTTACAGAGGTAGTCAATAAGTGGATAGATGACTACTACTGGCACTCGACACCCTCTGCACTGCACCTAGAGGTGGCTAATGGAATAATTATGCAGTTGCAAATCAAATTACCAGGGACATAGTATTGAAAGAAATTTTCAGCACAACATGAGTAAAAGAAGGAACTGGTTGATAAGACATACCCTGATGCATCGAGGAATCATCAATTTGGTATTGGTGGGATTTGAGTGAGAGGAGGAAAAGCTGTTGAAGGGGAAATACAGTAAGCAGGTTCAAATAGATGTAGGCTTGCATAGAGAGCTGCATCAAACCAGTCTTTGGACTGAAGACCACAACAACAAAAACAGTTGGCTGTGTGTAGGAATTTTCTGTGGTCAGGAAAGCAATGAGAAATGATTTTCTGATTAAGAAAAGCGCAAACACTATACATCAATGTGGTGTAAAATGTTTCTTGAGCTGTTTATGAAGCCAGAGAAATCTTATATTAGTTCTTTTGGCATGAAAAACCTGTACACAATGATTAAACTACACCTACCCATGGGTTTTATGCAACTTGCAATGCCTACAAATGTCATGGGCAAGATTTTCATTTCTCTCACCCATTACATGCAAATTACTAGTCCTACATAAAAAAAATGAACAGGATCTTTTTGTGGGAAATTTAATGTAGTCATTTCTTTTTGGGAGGGGAGGGGAGGGGATACATTTTTGCTAGAAGCCATAGTTTTTGTTAAATAATTCAAAAAGTACAAGACAGGCATTCAAATGCCTTTTTTCTTGAATGTCACAGAAAGTGTGGTGTCCAACAAAGTACAAAATGTAATGTAGTTAATTTTGATACAAAAAGGTTCTCTTCATTGTTTTTGCAGGACTAACAGTGTGCATGTAGGGAGGAGAGGAGAGAAGATTAAAATCATGGGTGTGGTTCTTGAAGATGTTGCAGGTTCCATAAAACTTTATGGCAGGGGCAGCTGAATAACCCTGTGTATGATCCAGAAGATTCCACCACATGGCTGCTGACAGAAAATAGGTGGTTCATATTGGCTTTGCGTATCCCCATTACGTGACTGCTGTAAAGAAGAGGATGTGGGGTGTTCTCTGTCAACTTTTACACCCACATTGGTATGCCAAGAATGTAAGTACCATTGTGGGAAAGGACTCATGAAAACATTTCTTCAGACCATAACAGCCACCACTGTTCAGACATTTGTCATAGCAGTAATCCAACTTTTCTATGCCCTTTTCATAGAAAGATAATACCATTTAAGACCTCCAATACTGATCACACTTGCTTACATCATCATAGGTGTTCAAGCACCTTCATCCTGACTGATGATGAAGTAAAAGTGGTAGTCTGGAGATGTGAGATCAGCACTGATTGGCAGGTGGTCTCACTGTTCCCAACTGAATTGTTTAGTAAGGTTTTCAGTGCCACCAGCAGAAATGAAGCATCATAATGATTCGATTGAGAGTTTTGCATCTTTTGTTTTGAATAGTGTGATGGAGTTCTCTCGGTGTTTTCCAGTATCATACTGCTTTCATGGTTTCAGCTCTCAGAAGGAACTCAACAAGCAGAATGCCTTGTTGGTCGTAGAATCCATTTGACCTGACTTTTTGCACTTGCAACTTCATTATGATTTCTTTTTTGGGGGTGGTGGAGGATTGTCGGACTGTCAGTTCCTTCACTCCATAGATTGTTGATTTTATTTTGGAGTGTCATGAAGACCCCAAGTTTCATCACCAGTCACGATTCTATTTAAGAACTCATCTTCCTTATCACTGTATTCAGTGCTGAAATGTCAAAACTCTGCCAAGGTACATAATTTTGTAAGCATTTTTCAAACGAAATTCACAAAAATTTAAGCAATTTATGACTGAGTCATGCAAAACAGTTTTTGAAATACATTCTTATTGTGAACCATGTGTTTTCTCACCCATATCATCAGTGACAACAGAAGGCTGTCCAACACATGCTTCGTCATGAGTGTTTCTTCAACTGTCTCATCCACTTTCTCACCGTAAATGTCTACAAGTTGATGAATTTCAGCTGGCTTAATGTTCTGTGTGTTGGAACTAAACATAACAGAGCACACGTCACAGTCACTGGGCTCAGGGGTTGTCCTAAAGATTTTGACTGATCACTAACAAATATAAATACCACAAAATTGAGCTGCAGTGACAAGACAATGAACCAGAGAAATGTGTGAACCTACAACACAAGTGCTGCAGTGGCAGTAGAATGATTTGGCAATTACTTTCAGGATGCACCTCATACTTAGGACTTCAATGGAAGTGCCTGTCACCTTTTAATGTAAATTTTTGCTTATGATGGAAACTATGTTTAAGCAGTGTGTGTGTGTGGCAAGGGGGGTAATTAACAGTTGAACTATCTTTGTTTTGTTTATCTCTCTCTAGTCATGACAGGTAATGTGAATCAAGGACAAAGGTACTTTCTGAGTTACCTTAGTCAAGCTCCAACCCTTCTGTCCTGTACAGCTACTTGCTTTTATCCTGAGGTTGTTACTCTCTGGTCAGCAGGTGCTCCTAAAAAAATTGCATACATTGTGTACAAAAATCTACATTCACAAAGAATTTGTGGGGTCAGAGATGTTAGTAATGCTCAAGATATGGTGTGACTATTGGTATAGGGGCAATTCAGAAAATATCGCCTGTCTACATTATGGCACAACTGGAATATGCTTGCTCAAATAGTGACAATGCATTCAGCTGAACTGGTAACCAGTGCTTCATATACCAACTTCGTCTCCCCCTATAAAAAAAGAAATTTAGAGGCAGTCACATAAAAAAAAGCTTCTTTTCCTCTCCTAAACACTCGAAAATTGTGTGTATGTAGTTTGTTTTCATATACAGGGTGTATTAAAAGAGCTGTCACCATTACCTACACTGCTTGCATGGTGTTAATTTGCACACAGATTTCTGGTTGTTCCACTGGAAAGCTTACCAAGACATTTACAGCATAAAACCGATACCTGCTTGTATTTTAAAAAATGTACACAGCTCTGTAGAATTACCATGACTTTCATGCAGTACAACATTTTTAACCTCTGGGATTTGCTACGAAGTAATTACTCGATGCCATACGAAAAAACGAAACAGCCTCACTGCTAATATTTCTCACATACGTAATAGGTGATGGGAACAATGGAACCAACAAAATTAAGAAGACCATTAGCATTTTTTTTTTTTTAATTCATCTATCTTTTACAGTAAATTTCAGCCATAAATGTTTCGTAGGCACATTACAACATTAACAAACACTGCATTATAAATATAATTTGGGACTTCAGTGTGCAACTATATACATGACCATTTTTATTACTTAAGGGTTAATTTTATCAACTTACAGAAACAGTTAGGTTAAGAAACATTTAATCATGCCGATGGTCACCTGTTATCTCCCTGCAGTCTGTCACTGCTACATAGTGTTGAACCATAAGCTAGGTGGAAGACTCACTGGACGAAAAATTGTTATAACTACCCACATACATTGGTGAAAAGCAGTTCTGCTGGTCTCAAAATACTTTATTGTGCGCTTCTGTTCCAAATGACAACTTCACAGCTACAGTAATTTCACCAATAAGGTGGGCTACAAGTAGGTTGTAATATTCTGACCTGAGTAGCTCTTCAGCAAATAGAGCTACATAATATGTGCTACTGTTTTTACATGACCACTAATGATAGTCATGTTTACAATAGAAACAATAATTAGGCCCAATACATTTAAAATTGTATGCCTACAGCCAGAAATTACTACTTGTTGAAAATGAAAATTCATCAAAATACTTGCAGTACACACTGAAATACCTTGCTGCAATAAAGCTAAATCTCCTAACCAAAGGCAGTTGTACATTGTTGTGGGGACCTAGAATAGCTAGTAAATGTAACTAAATAATATCTGTATTCATTTGAGTTTGTTTCACCAAGATCCAGATTATGTTGTCACTTATGTCCCCTTGTTCTCACATTAACCTATTAGTTTTCAATTTTTGCCAATTGATACAAGACAGACTTATAACTCCTTCATGTTCACTGTTATTGGCAATAACTTTATTAGCTCTGATGACAATACAAAACTCGATAAACAAGTCAATGCAATCTGTGCCAGCACTTACCTCTTTCAAATTTTGTTTACATTCAGTGCTATTCATTTTGTTCTAAGGCTTGTGTTTAGTATAAATAACCAATGGTGCATCTGTAAGCCATACCAGTTCCAATATTAAAACTGCCTCAATTTGATCCCATAGATTGCCACTTTACTGATGTGGCATTTAATAAATTAAGAAGAGCATCTCTCTTGAAATATTTACAAACTGAATACTGCTGAACAAGACGTACGTACATTTTCACACAGGTATACAATTGAAAACGTTGACAGATGCTCCAAAAATTTCTTTTGCAACCTGAATACTGAAACATATTCTAGGAACTACTTTAAAATGTTAAAATTCTACACTGGAAGACACTCTGTTTCATTTTTATATTACTGCAGAAGGGCAGGAGCAAGGTAAGGTACTTTCAGGTTCCAGTACTGACCATGGTCTTACTGTCATCCAGTTAGAAACATTCACACAATGTTAGTCACAGCAGAAGCACTTCCACTACAATGGTTGTGACAAGTATGCTCCTAAACCCTATTGTTCTCATTTACTTTTTTGTGGTTTACATTGTTCACTGATAAACAATGGCATCCTAGCAGACACTGTAGAAATAAACTTCTTTGGACCAAATACATGTTAAATGTTTATTAGTATTTCTGTCACAACAATAGAAGGTAAGTAAGGTTGCTCCACACCGAAATTATAAAATTTTTTACTGCCAACAACAGTTGTTCTGCTCCAAAATCAAACTAAATTTTCAGGTCTTCTGTGTGGTCTGCAAGTTCCTTTATGTTGGGAGCATACGTTTTACTTAATAGACAAGTTTTATAAGAAAAAACTAAAAGGAAATGGAATGAGAAATTAGAATGTGTAAGAATCACTCTAATTAGGCCAGTGGCTATATAATCTTGGTGGTGCACGGAACTGGGTTCTCAAGGCTGAGAAGAGACAGAGAAATGAAGTGAGCTGTTTATGTTCCTTTGAAAGATCTACTGACACTAGGAAGGATTATGTATGCCAATCAAGGACTATTTAAGACCATGATAGTTGGTCCTCTTCACTAGGGGTGCGAGAGAACAAACCACCTCTTCACCACAGAAGAAAGGGAAAAATATTGTGAACTGCTATGCCAGATAGACAAATGTGTAAATTCATCAACTGAACACATAACAGGTATTGACTAGTAATAAGTTTTGCCAAAGCCAGTTGTCATTGGTTAGGTCAATACATGCCTAAGATGTCATTTTTCATGAGTAACACTGTGTGAACAAAGAACAGCTCTCAAGCATACTAAACATCAATGACCCACTGCCAGCTGGAATAACAAAGTTTCTTTATGGACCACATTTTGATCACTTGGCAGAAGCAATCTCTAGTTTATAGTGGGCTGTAATGATATCAAGCATAATATCTCACATCACCTCATAACTTTGGCATTCTGCTGTTTTTAGGGCAGTGCTTAACATATCAAAGAAGTTCGCCAAGATATGGCACCGTTTTTTTATAATACCTGCCACTCTGCTTGTGTCATGTTAATGGAAACTGACAATCATAGCACCCACAATGGTTCAATTTTCACTTTCACAAAAAGAAAACCAGACTGTCTGTGGGTTTGGTGTTCAGCAGGGGGCAAAACCTTGTTTGTGGTCTGGCTGCAAGACTCAAAAGCATTCTAATGCCCGTGCTTACATCACTGGGTTTTGAGGTCCTGAAAAAAACACACACACACACTTAAATCACTAGAAACTGCTGTCAGGTAGAACCACTGTACTCAATAACAACCAGAATCATTTCTATAAGTATCGCATATGAGTGCAGCTTATGGAAACTATATGGACATGAGTTCAAAATCCCTTTCTTATCTGCAGGAATTTACACTAGATTATCACACAACAGCTGTAGGGACCTAGAATAAGTTAATTCATTGAGAATACGAGAAATTGCGACACTCTCATTTCATTATTTTCAACAGAACAACCAAAGGAAATAGAAAATCTAGCTGAAGAAATTAATAAATTACACCACAAAATTCAATTCACTTCATGTCACTGTAGGAATGAAACATTAACAAAGCTTTTTATATAAAATTCTGAAATTTCCAGGAAGCCAACAATTACCAGGGTTACCATCCATATCAATATAAAAATGTGTTCTTCAGAAGAATGTTTAATCACATGCGTAAAGGTCCAATGGATACAAGTTAAAGATAAAAAGAAACACAAATTGTAAAATCAGCTGCCTCCAGTTATGAATACATTCCTGCTGTAATACATAAATTAAACCAACCAGTTTCTGGACAACCACCCACAAACAGGAAGACCATCTTTGTAATAATCTGACCTTCCTCAAGGAAGATTTCATGCCAACCTCTTCAAGTTGTATGACATGAAAATAAGCTTCTTCACAAGCAACACAATACTGAAAGCACTAAGCAAGAATATCACAAGTCAGGTATGTCCAAACTTTGGCAATAAACAAACTGGCAGAAGCACAGGGATGCACTCCGTCTTAACATCCAGAACAAATCCAACTTTGCAGAATGAGTTACTGGGCAAGAATTGTGGCAAACAGTGTAGAAAAGATCCAGGAAAGAAATCTGACTTTCTTGAAGGAACTGAAATATCTTTCAACACAGATACAGCACCAGTCTACTTGCTCAATGACAAATCTTGCCTTCACAACTATGAAGACTTTCTATTTCAAAAATAATTAAATAAAAAAAACCTGCCCCCCTATCTCTCTTTACATCTTACCTACATTGATATCACTATAAATAATCTTGCATGATATATCTAAGCCTTCTACTCTTGTTTTTAAAAGTAAACTTCATCTACATAGCAAGAGCTGCAAATATTGGAACTTAACTCTATTATTGGGCATTCATGTTCAGTTTTGATTAAAGTATTTACCCACACACTTTTATTGTCTCTGAGCAAAGTATGTTATATCTTCATAACACGCATCAGTTGTACAGTGCTGGCTAAGTTTAGTAATCGATTGTGCCTCATGGGCATGACTATTGTCTGAAGTAGTGATGGAAGGAATTGACACTGTGAATGCTGCATAGAGGGCTATGTGAGTATCTTTTCTGAGCAGCACATTGCAAATCATACCAGATAAGCTCAATGTTCAAATCTGGGGAGTTTAGTGGCCAGTGGAAGTGTTTAAATTTAGAAGAGTGTTCCAGGAGCCACTTTGTAGCAATTCTGGACCTGCCAACTGTATCATTGTCCTGCTGGAATTGACCGAGTCCATCGGAATTCCCAATGGACAGGATGCTTATGTATGTGTCACCTTTCAGGGTCATACCTACCCATATACTCCAACTGCATGCCTCCTACATCATTACAGAGCCTCCACCAGCTACAACTGTCCCCTACTGACATGCAGTGTCCATAGATTCAGGAGGTTGTCTCCATGCCTGTACGTGTCCAACTGCACGACACAGTTTGAAATGAGACTTGTCCGACAAGGCAATACATTTCCACTCATCAACAGTCAAATATTGGTGTTGATGGACCCAGGTGAGGCATAAAAATTGGTGTCGTTCAGTCATCAAGGGTACACAAGTGGACCTTCAGCTATGAAAGTTCATATCGTTGATGGTTCACACTCTGACACTTGTCCATGGCCCAACATTGAAATATGCAGCAATTTGCAGAAGGGTTGCACTTCTTCACTTTGAATGATTCTCTTCAGTTGTTGGTCCTGTTTTTGCAGGATCTTTCTGCGGCTGCAACGATGTCGGAGATCTTATGTTTTACTAGATTCCGGATATTCACTGAATGCTCATGAAAATAACAACTTCATTCTTACGTTGGAGATGCTTTGTCCCATTGCTCATATGCCAACTATAACACCACATTCAAATTCACGTAAATCTTGATAAGCTGCCATTGTAGCAGCACTAAGCAATCTAGCATCTGTGCCAGAAAAATGTTATCTTATATAGGCATTGCCGACTGCAGTGCCATAATCTGTATGTTTACAAATCCCTGTATTTGAATACGTATGCCAAAGCCAGTTTTGTTGGCAATTCAGAGTATATACATATCCTGTGAGAAGATAATGATATGTTAAAAAATCCACATACTGTGATGGAAGAGGTCCATGGTATTCTGGGACCATTTTATCCTCAGAAAAAAAACCTCTTACCTTGATATGCTCAGGCTGTTACTATGACTGGCTGACTCCCGAGACACAGTCTTTTTCCAGCAATATGGTGCACTGTGGCAGATGTTGCGGAACAGGTGTTACGAGGTATGCTGAAATGGCAGGGGTGGTCCTATTCCCTGGTGTTCTAGGCCAACAGGCATTGGAAACTTGGGCTTGTTTCTATGAGCATATACCAAGGACAGAGTCTAACAAGCAGCTGTCAACCACATCAAAAATTAAATGAACAAAATCATTACTGTCCTTGCCACAGGTGATGCAGATATAATGTGCTGAATGTGGATCGATCCTGATAACAGACTGGAAATTGTGCCCACTACCACTGGTGCACACATGTTGAAATTGATTAAACTGCATAAAACTTTGTGACAATACCTTAGGTCTAATTTGTTTGCATGCTGTTACACAACATAAGTGTTCTGTAACTTTTGAGACACTCTGTTTATCCTCTGCCCATTGCAGGTTAAAAACCTTATTGTGCTGTCAGAGTCCTTGATATGTTCTCAGAAAGAGGCTAAACCACCACACATTTCAAGTCACCTGCTGTCCAGATTATGTGGTGTTTGCTCCACTGACAACATATACATTTTTATGCCTCAATAGTCTTCTGCAAGGGTCCCACTGCATGCAACTTGCCATCACAATATTTGGTTGAAAACTAGTAGACATGGGTCTGCAGTGATTCCTGTTGTGTTTGAGACTGACTGTCAATGGCAACTTACAATGTTCATCTCGATGACTAACTACGAGTTAGGATCTTAATGTGGCCACATTGTGTGGTACAACATTCCTTGTAGACAAGCATTTGGGAGAGAATAATCCCATATGAGGAGGATTGAGGAAAGAGCATGTAAAAGGCACATTATAAAATATGTGATGAGGGGAGGCAAATAACGTGGAGTAGCATCTATCGACCCACTTCACTGAGTGGTCAGCATATCTGACTGCCATGCAGTTCATTTCCAGTCATGTCGCACCTTCTCTCTGCTCAGGGAGTGGGTGATATGTTGTCCTTATTATTGATTCATCATCGCCAGCATGAAAGTCACCCACCGTGGTGTCAACAGAAAAGACCTGCAACTTGTCAGCCAAATTTACCCAGCAAGTGACTCCCAGGTATCAATGTCCATATGACCACTTCATTCCACCTAGAGCATTAGAAAGGGAAACGTACTAAAGAGGAACAGTGACCAGATATGCTAAATGTGTTGGGCTATAAACAAACAAGGATACTATTTCAAAATTTAAAAGCTTTTGTCTACCTTGGTCACCAAAGTCTGAACATTATGGCTTTTCCTTAGAAACATACAGTGATCAGAAGTGCAAAGTAGCAACCGAAAAGATATCTTATCAGTGTACTATCAGATATGAGGCTCCTCTGAAATTGTCTATGGAGGTTTTTTACTTTCTCCTACATAAAGGGTGAGATGAACTCCACTGATAAAATTCAGGTGGTGGTTCAAAGGTGTTTTATGAGTATTTTGGTACAATGGACCTTGGTCTCCTGTGGCTCACTGCAAAGTAATAATGTAATTATGATTTATTTAGTTTGTTACCTTCATTTCTTCTGAAAATACACGTTAATGTGACTACCCGTCAAGACCTCGAATAACCTCTTTTTGCAGTGCACACCGTTGCGAGACATGCAGGAAGAGATTCATGGAAATGATCATATGGCATTAATGACTGGCAGACCCCATCCAGGCTCGATCAGTTGCCTACTGCAATTCTTTTCATTTTATGCTGCTTTTGAGACATGCTTGTTCATGACAAGAACAACACAATGCCCACTTTCCAAGGACACAAAAATCCCTTATCAAACTGGGCTCCCCCACGTGGCTGTGAGGTTCTGTATTAACAGGGGTGTGGAGCCATTACGATTTCATTGCCAAGTCCAGGTGTTCTACGTTTCTCATGTGAGGATCCACGGACAATACACCCTGGCAGGGGGGTTCCCACAGATTCTCAGTTGGTTTAAATCCGAGGACTTTGGTGGTTAGAGGCATGTGATAAACTCGTCCTGTTGCTGTTTAAACCACACATGTACCCTGCGAGCTGTGTTGCATTGTACTGCTGGTAAATGTCACTATGCTGAATAAAAACAAACTGTGTGTGCGGGTGGACACGGCCCTCGAGGACAGACGGATACATCTGTTAATCCTTTGTGCCTCCCAGAATATCATCACCACCCAGGGAATGCCACAGACTCCCTCCCCTGTCGTGCCCCATTCTGACAGTTGTTGCAGTGTGTTTTGCTTTCAGACATTTAACAATGTGCATTCCAATAGCCATCTGTCATTTGAAATGCCTCTCAGTTCATCTGGGTGGTCAGTTGTTTAACAGATGCACGTCTCTGCAGCTGACATTCACCCCTGTCATCTGTGGCCCACGACTACACCACAGTATCCTCGGCACCAATTCTGAATAGCGCCATTTTGCTGAGCTTAGTATACTTTAACCACACTGACATGCAAACAGTTTACAGACTTAGTCATTCCCAAATGCTTCCACCCTTTCCCCAAAAGCCAATGACAGTGCACATTTTGTCTCCTCCTTATAGTGACAACTGCACTGTTTTCTGTGGCTCCCAACATGCTTTGTATACCCTTCACTGCTAGTGGTTACTGCATGTCGATTTTGATTGCTGGCAGTGGTCACATTAATATTATGGACCAGACCCTGTATCTACACAATAAAGAAAAAAAACCAGTGTAGCATATCAACTGTATTTTGTCAAAAAATATGCAAGTTTT
The DNA here is from genome assembly GCF_023897955.1 of Schistocerca gregaria. NCBI lineage: Eukaryota > Metazoa > Arthropoda > Insecta > Orthoptera > Acrididae > Schistocerca > Schistocerca gregaria. The sequence goes on along the minus strand of NW_026061947.1, from coordinate 3,531,773 downwards.
TTTCACAGAAATGGAAAATTTCTAAATTCGTTCCCCTGTTGAAAAAGAGTGATAATCTTGAAACAGAAAACTGCAGACCTGTCTCACTTCTCCCAACTTTCTCTAAGGTTTTGGCGATACTAATCAAATATAGAGTGACACATTATCTTAATTATGGAATCTGATAAACAGTAATCAGCATGGATTTCTAGCTGGGAGTAGTACCGAAACAGCTGTACTGGAAGAAACCCAAAAGAAATAATTAGTAAATTGGGAGAGGGAAAAAGTGTTGTCAGGATAAATCTAGAGCTGTCAAAAGCCTTTGACACTGTTGACCACAGCATACTTTTGGAAAAGCTTGAAGCTATAGGTATCAGAGGACCGGAACAAAAAGTGGCTTGAGTAGTATCTGGAAAAGAGGATGACGGTGGTTGGAATTACAGCACCAAAAGAAGTGTATTAGGCCCCTTGCTGTTCCCCATTTACATTAATTATATTCATGTGCCAGAGAGAAAAGCTAGAATCAAGTTGTTTTGCTGAAGATACTAGTTTAATTGTTTGTTTTATGAAGCAGTCATTGCACACTATTGTGGACCATGTCCTACAAGATACACAAAAATGGCTCAGTGCAAACAAGCTAACACTGAATGCAAAAAAAAAAAAAAAAAACTAATTATGTGCAATATGGAAGAATAAGTGAACATGACGACCTACATCTCACTATGGAGGGAAACAACTTGAAAGAGTTCAGTGAGCAAAATTCCTGGGTATGCACATTGATGAGAAGGTAAACTGGAAGGACCATGTGGTGAGCTTAGCACTAAAACCCAATTCGGCATGTTTTGTACTTGGAATAATTTCAAGAGTTTGTAGTAATGACTGTACCAGATTAGTATATTTTGGCTATTTACAGTCAATTGAGGCCTATGGGATAGTATCCTTGAGGAAAAACAAATTGTTGTTTAAATGAGATTTTCAAATTACAAAAACACCCTATTCAGATAATGACCCAGAGCCCACATCAAACACGTCGTAGGCCCCTTTTTAAAGCATTGGAAATTTTTGCAATTCCATCATTATACATTCTGAAATGTCTGTCGGTGTTCAAACAAAATCACGACAAAATGAAAAACCAATACAGATTACCATACACGGCAATGTAAAGATCTCCACTTACAGGCTGTAATAAGGGACCCAAAGTGAGAAACATGTATGTAAACAAGGCATCAAACTTTTTAATGCACTACCAAAACATATCAAAGAGCTGGAAAATTAGGATAAATTTAAAACTGTTATAAAGAACCACATGCTTGACAAATGCTATTACAGCATAAGTGAATAGCTGTGCGCAAATGTATAAGGATTTAATTTCATGTGATGAACGAAATTTCATCAATGAATATGTCTGGCAAGCCCATAAGAAGATCAATAACCACATGCTTAACAAATGTCACTACAGTATAAGTGAATAGCTCTGCTCAACTGTACAAAAATATATGATGTGACAAATGAAATCACAACATCAAGGAATAGGTCTGTAAAGCACATAATTTCTTGTGTCATAAAAACAGTTATTTGTTGTATATTGTATTAAAAATGAGATAAATTAATATGAATACAGCACAAATTTGATCATTGGGATTTTGTGGTCTTAAGTCCTGATACTGGTTTGATGCAGCTCTCCATGCTACTCTATCCTGTGCAAGCTGCTTCATCTCCTAGTACCTACTGCAACCTACATCCTGCTGAATCTGTTTACTGTATTCATCTCTTGGTCTTCCTCTACGTTTTTACCTTCCCTGCAGCCCTCCAATACTAAATTGGTGATGTCTGAGAACATGTCCTACCAACCGATCCCTTCTTCTACTCAAGTTGTGCCACAAACTCACCTACTCCCGAATCGTATCCAATACCTCCTCATTAGTTATATGATCTACCCATCTAATCTTCAGCATTCTTCTGTAGCACCACATTTCGAAACCTTCTATTCTCTTATTGTCCATGTTTCACTTCCATACCAGGCTACACTCCATACAAATACTTTCAGAAACGACTTCCTGACACATAAATCTATACTCGATGTGAACAAATTTCTCTTCTTCAGAAACGCTTTCCTTGCCATTGCCAGTCTACATTTTATATCCTCTCTACTTCTCATCAGTTATTTTGCTCCCCAAATAGCAAAACTCATTTACTACTTTAAGTGTCTCATTTCCTAATATAATTCCCTCAGTATCACCTGACTTAATTCGACTACATTCCATTATCCTTGTTTTGCTTTTGTTGATGTTCACCTTATATCCTCCTTTCAAGACACTATTCATTCCGTTCAACTGCTCTTCCAGGTCCTTTGCTGTCTCTGACAGAATTACCACGTCACTGGTGAACCTCAAAGTTTTTATTTCTTCTCCGTGGATTTTAATACCTACTCCGAACTTTTCTTTTGTTTCTATTACTGCTTGCACAATATACAGATTGAATAACATCGGGGAGAGGCTACAACCCTGTCTCATTCCCTTCCCAACCACTGCTTCCCTTTCATGTCCCTTGACTCTTATAACTGCCATCTTGTTTCTGTACAAACTGTAAATAGCCTTTCGCTCACTGTATTTTACCCCTGCCACCTTTAGAATTTGAAAGAGAGTATTCCAGTCAACATTGTCAAAAGATTTCTCTAAGTCTACAAATGTTAGAAACGTAGGTTTGCCTTTCCTTAATCTACTTTATAAGGTAAGTCATAGGGTCAGTATTGCCTCATGTGTTCCAATATTTCTACAGAATCCAAACTGATCTTCCCCGAGGTTGGCTTCTACCATTTTTTCCATTCATCTGTAAAGAATTTGCGTTAGTACTTTGCAGCTGTGACTTATTAAACTTATAGTTTGGTAATTTTCTCATCTGTCAACGCTTGCTCTCTTTGGGATTGGAATTATTATACTCTTCTTGAGGTCTGAGGGTATTTCGCCTGTCTCATACAACTTGCTCACCAGATGGTAGAGTTTTGTCAGGACTGGCTCTCCCAAGGCTGTCAGTAGTTCTAATGGAAGGTTTTCGACTCAGGTCTTTCACTGCTCTGTCAAACTCTTCATGCAGTATCATATCTCCCATTTCATCTTCATCTACATCCTCTTCCATTTCCACAATATTGTCCTCAAGTACATCACCCTTGTATAGACCCTCTATATACTCCTTCCAACTTTCAGCTTTCCCTTCTTTGCTTAGAACTGAGTTTCCATCTGAGCTCTTGATATTCATACAAGTGGTTCTCTTTAATTTTCCTGTAGGCAGTATCTATATTACCTCTGGTGAGACAAGCCTCTACATCCTTACATTTGTCCTTTACCCATCCCTGCTTAGCCATTTTGCACGTCCTGTCGTTCTCATTTTTGAGACATTTGTATACCCTTTTGCCTGCTTCATTTACTGCATTTTTATATTTTCTCCTTTCATCAGTTAGGTTCAATATCTCTTCTGTTACCCAAGGATTTCTAGCAGCCCTCATCTTTTTTCCTACTTTATCCTCTGCTGCCTTCACTACTTCGTTCCTCAAAGCTACCCATTCTTCTTCTACTGTATTACTTCCACCCATTCCTGTCATTTGTTCCCTTATGGTCTCCTTGAAGCTCTGTACAACCACTGGTTCTTTCAGTTTATCCAGGTCCCATCTCCTTAAATTCCCACCTTTTTGCAGTTTCTTCAGTTTTAATCTACAGGTCATAACCAATAGATTGTGTCCAGAGTCCACATTTGCCCCTGGAAATGTCTTACAATTTAAAACCTGTTTTCTAAATCTCTGTCTTACCATTATATAATTTGAAATATTGCAGTATCTCCAGGTCTCTTCCACATATACAACCTTCTTTCATGATTCTTGAACCCAGTGTTAATCATAGCTAAGTTATGATCTGTGCAAAATTCTACCAGATGGCTTCCTCTTTCATTTCTTCCCCCCCAATCCATATTCACCTACCACGTTTCCTTATTTCCATTTTCCTACTACCGAATTGCAGTCACCAATGACTATTAAATTTTCGTCTCCTTTCACTATCTCAATAATTTCTTTTACTTCATCAAACATTTCTTCGTCATCTGCAGAGCTAGTTGGCATATAAAGTTCTACTACTGTGGTAGGCGTGGGCTTCGTGTCTATCTTGGCCACAATAATGCGTTTACTATGCTGTTTGTAGTAGCTTACCCACACTCCTATTTTTTTATTCATTATTTAACCTACTCCTGGTTACCCCTAATTGATTTTGTGTTTATAACCCTGTAGTCACCTGACCAAAAGTCTTGTTCCTCCTGCCACCGAACTTCACCAATTCCCACTATATCTTACTTTAACTTATCCATTTCCCTTTTTAAATTTTCTAACCTACCTGCCCGATTAAGGGATATGAAATTCCACGCTCCGTTCCGTAGAACGTCAGTTTTCTTTCTCCTGATAACGACATCCTACTGAGTAGAGCTCGCCCAGAGATCCGAATGGGGGATTATTTTACCCCCGAAATGTTTTACCGAAGTGGACGCCATCTCATTTAACCATACAGTAAATGTGCATGCCCTCGGGAAAAATTTCTACCATAGTTTCCCCTCGCTTTCAGCCATTCGCAGTACCAGCACAGCAGGGCCGTTTCGGTTCGTGTTACAAGGCCAGATCAGTCAATCATCCATAATGTTGCCCTGCAACTACTAAAAAGGATGCTGCCCCTCTTTAGGAACCACACGTTTGTCTGGCCTCTCAACAGATACTCCTCCGTTTTGGTTGCCCTATGGTACGTCTATCTGTATCACTGAGGCAAGCAAGCCTCCCCACCAACGGCAAGGTCCATGGTTCAATGGGATGATGATAAATAAAAGTTGCGAGTGGATGAGTGTGTTATGCATTGCAAGGCAAAACACAGCCAACTGGGCACGGTATAGCAAGAGCCAACGCTGCAGCACACTACTGGAACAGAAACCTTTCATCATTTTCCACTATGGAAGTGTTTAGAGAACGTGAGCTTAAGTCCTAAACGAACATAGTGTGGATGTGTAAGCCCTCAGCCTTCGTGCACTAAATTCTTCTCATCTCAGTACCACAGCCATCGCCATCGGCGTAACCGTGGAATGCAGTAAGGGGTTGGCTGTTCGACCACAAGAAGCGGCAGCCTGCCCTGAGTTACAAGGGGCTAGCGGAAATTCGCGGGGATAGTCAGCTGCACTGTTTTGCTGCTTTACCTACAACTCAGACTATTGTGGTCGTGACATTTCTTATACCTATTAAGTGTTGCAACAATGTATTTGTATGATTTCAGCTGTTACAACTGCGACTCTTTGGCATCACGGTAATAGGGTACGGTATTTTTTCGCCTGTTTAACTGCACAGTTTTATTTTTCGCTATCGATTTGCTGTAGTACCTTAGAACATATTCTGAGGTCAAACAGAACGACCTCAACGCGAGCCAGCATGAATTTTGAGAATATAGATCATGCGAAACCCAATTCACTTAAAAAGCACAGTTGTCCTGGTGAGTGAAATGCGTTTCGGAAATCAGTAAACACCGTTTTCCCCTGTCTGCCTTGATCTCTGGTATTCAGACTGTCGTTCGAGTCGGGTTGCACGTAGTCGATGTTTTCGGAATCCATGCTGCTTAGCAGGGGGGAGCTCATTCAGTCTGAGGTAACTCGTTACGCCTGAGTTCAGAATTATAAATTTTCTGCTTGACCAAGATTTCGTGCCACCGTGAAGACCAGCCTAGACTTCAGGGTGGCTCTAATGCCACTCTTGATTCCTTGTGGATGGCTTGGAAGTTAATGCTGATAATCTCTGAGAACTGTACACAGTCGTATGCGTGAATACAAGGTGCGCTGATAAAAAGTAAAACATTTATTAACAGTCGGCTGCTACTTGGATAATCAGCACGTGATTACCGACGCAAAAGGTAACACAGAGTTTGACAGTAGGAGTACAAAAAATATCTCGTGACCAAAGACGTAAGCGTAGTTATGGCGATTAGCTTCTTAAAAGTTTACACAAGTACAGATGGAAATTGTGCTCGAATATGTGATACAAATAAAGCAATATACTGATGTGAGTTGGGCGTTTTACTGCTCTGTAACTGGCAACAGGATCGCGTTTACGTGTATGTTATCTGGGCATCACAACCAATTAAAATAAATCCCCCCCCCCCCCACATAAGTATAAAAAGGCAAATGTCGGGCTTGGTAGTCTAGCGATAATGAGCGTGCAGGAACAGTAGAAGTCGTGAGTTCGAATCTCGGTGCCTTTCTTTTTTTGTATTTTTAAGTGCAGTGTGCCATGTTTTTGGCTAAATATACCACTTAATCTTTTACCCTTGTTTTCGTCTGTCTGTTGCAGATCCTTTGCTTCAGGAACGGGGAGATGTATCAAGTTGAAATTTTTTTCACATACTGAGGTCGTGTTCCCTTCACGGTGTAAAATATACAGACCTAGAGGGCACTTTCTGTTGACCTACACTAATGAAAATTAGCAAGGAGCAAGGTTTTACAGTACACGTAAAGGAAAAATCCGAAAACTGGGAATTTGTTATTATATCACACGGAAATTGTTATCCAACATCGAACTTCAAATTACAACATCAGTAGTTCTGCGTTCATGTTGACTGGTTCCCAATACTAAACGTCAAATATCGCGCAAGGAATGGCAGTATTGTGTTTCGGAATGTAGCCGTCATCAGATATCCATATGCGATTACTGCATCTGCATATGTCGTTCAAAGTTGCATGTGAAGCAGAACAGACACAGTTAGCCTCAATGCAGAACTTCTAATTACTCTAATAACAGTAATACTTAAATATCTGCAACATTTCGCGGTCCTGTCACCAACTGTATAAACATTAATTTTAATAATGAACAGTCTCAGTTGCACCGTTTATCTAGAATTTACCTGTGTTTCAGTCGGGATAACCCAACCTTCTTCACAATAACAGTATCTACTGTCTGTCCATAGTGGACATCGCCAAGTTAATACTACTAATTCATAAACTATCGCCAGACTGTAAAACTTATCTGGCACTGCATCGGCCCCACTTCGCGACCGCGATACGGCAGCCACGAGTGCTGTACTGGATCTCCACTATGAACACACAGTAAACATTGTTATTCTGAAGAAGGTTGAGTTATCCCTACTGAAACCTGGGTAAATTCTAGGTAAGCGATGCAACAGAGGCTGTTCATTATTAAAATAATAATACTGGTCGCCTGCTTCCTGCATGACTTTGTCACATTTATACTATTAAAATGAAAACATTCTCGAAAATCTTTTAATCCGTGGGATCGGTATCTTGCCAGGATCAATGTCGATAACGGGTGAAAATAGTCGAGATTCTCTATTCCCGGAACGTATGAACTGTCTACGTACATAATTAAGTTTGTATAACATCCTCAGCGAGCGAGTCCATTTTTTGTATATTATGCAATGTACCTTTTTTCTCTTTTGAAAATGTGTCTTAATGACGTGTAAGATTTTGCAGTTCATGGATGACTGACATGCAATGATTCAAACCCATTACATTCTTATGCCTTGTCTTAAATAACAATGCTGCAATGAGACTGAAAATTGAAACCTATTACAGGGTTGCCACAACTTTCCCCCAAGTGAAAGACCTAAATTGAAAAAAAAAAAAAAAAAAAAAAAAAAAATGTAATGACCTCTGTGTTTCTGAACGTGTGAACAAAAATCTTAAGTACTAACATCAAAATGTTGTGTAATGAACTGCTTGTAGATGGAGAAAGGAAGCCCAATGGTAGATATGTTTAATTAAGATCACTGATTTTATTTTCATAAAGCGAAACCCATTTGGTGACGGAAATATGCATTTTCTTGGAGTTGCGAGACACATTCCTGAAAGCAGTGATGGTATTTAAAATAATCTCAAAAAAAAGTAGGCCTCTCGAAATAAATGTACAAGGTGGGCAAGAGGTGTGTCAACCAACTCTGTAGGTGACTGCTAATAAAATTATGCTTCTATGTTCGTAATTGTCGGTTATTACTCACTGAGTTATGTCTATTATCTACAGGTATTGTGTGATTTTTTTTTCTTTCAATAAATACATGACTTCATAGTGTACAAACTGCCTGCGATTGCCACAATTTTTTTTTCTTATCGTCCATTCTTTCAAATATATAAACTACTTTCGAAGTGCCAAAATATACTATAATAAATAAATTTTGTATCAAACGCCGCACTGTACAATATACTTGCTGTGAGACAGTCACGATTCCCGAAATACATCGCCTGGGGCCGAGGAGGGGCACCACAGTCCTAGGTCCATGGTAGTACCCGCACATTAGTGGCAAACTATGGGCTTTGGATCGGCAGGCCCGATCCGTTAGAGAGACCCACAGAAATGGCCTGCAATTTTTGCCCGCCACGAAAGTCCATTCATGTGACCAGCCATTCACATGTCACAGTCACCACGTCGATGAAATGATACCGCGGCGATAACACACGCAACGGGTAACTCGAGCAAATACTCTGAGCGTAGTCAGCAACTCACCGTAAGGATGATCGCTCAGGCACATAGAAAAGACCATCAAACTCTATAACTAAATTTCTGGCTGCAGCCTTTGTCAGAAAACGAAAGTTGTTGTGACTTTTTTTTACCGCCAGTTCATTTGTCCAGTTGCGGAAGCTGTCAGGCGCTGACGCCACGCTGCAACACACCACTGCCAGGCGGGCTGCATCGAGCACAGCCCCTGTAAATCAGCAAATGCACAGTCCAGCGAGCTAAGAAAGTTGCAACTCGGTCTGCAGAGGTCCTTCGTGCATACGAGACACTAGAACAGGTGGTGCACACAACCGCGACAGTATCAGTGCTGCTGCGGACCTTTCGCTGCATCCACTGTGACTCGTGCGGCCACTGGAGTGTAAGTGTGCCTCCCGGGCAGTCCTGTCATAGCCGACAATTGGTGCCCAGCATCGCCTCCGACTGCACGCCGCCTTCGCTTCCTGTCCACAGTGTTAACTATACAGACGGCGCTTCTACGAAATCGGCAAAAAATTAGATACACCATTTAAAGAATATTATGTTTTTGAAGAAAACTACACTGTCAAAAATTCCCTTTAACTAACAGCTAAAATTAAAAACTTTTCCATTTCTGATGATGGTAATTCCGTATCCTTTAACGTAATTAATTTACTTGCTAACATTCACATTTATGAGACTATTAAAATTACTGATGAGAATCTTCTCCAACACAAAAACCTAATGTACAAGAAATTAAAGATGTCATTAGGTTATTACTTCTGATACTCTCCTACAACTATTTCCAGTTTAACGCTGAAATTTTTTTTACGACCTTAAGCCTTTGCCGTGCCCATTTGTATAACAAGTACGCTTGCCAACAGTTTTGTTAAACATCACAAAAGGCAGTACTGTAAGAAATTGGTGTGACCTGAGCAGTTTTCCAGTCTTTAGGTTCGGATCTTTCTGTGAGCGGTTGTATATAATTACTAAACATGGAGCTATTGTATCAGCACACTCAGAGGAACTTGACTGGTATACAATCTGGAACGGAAACCTTGCCTTTAATAAGTAATTTAAGGTGCTTTGCTACACCGAGGATATGCACTTTCTGTTGACTGGGCTTCGGGAATGCTTACTTCGTATTCTTTGCTGAAGGAGTTTCGGAAAACCACGTTTCTTAACTCTACTTTAGTGGCACTGTCATCAGTGACTCCACTGTTACTTTCGCCCAGTGAAGGTACTGATTGCGTCTTGACACTGGTGTACTCTATGCATGACCAGAATCTCTTTGGGTTTTTCGCCAGATTTCGAAACAGAGTTTTGTTGCGGAAATTATCAAGAGCATCTCGCACTGTAGTAACCGCTATATTTAGAACTTCTGCAAAACATTGCCAGTCTTGCGGATTTTGGATTCTTTTAGATTTGGCATGCTTTTTCGTTACTTCTGCAACAGCGATTTCACCCGTTTTGTCCATGGGGGATCAGTACCATCACTTATTAATTGATGTGGTATATATATCTCTCAATTGCAATCGATACTATTTCTCTGAAATCATTCCACATCTTTTCTACGCTTACATGATCAGATCGGAAGGAGTGGAGGCTGTTTCCTTAAAAATCGTTAAGAGCATTGTCACCTTTTTTTAAACAGATGTACTTTAAGTTTCGTTTTGATGGTTGTAGGTGTTACAGTATTCAGTGTACAGGCAACTGACTTGTGGTCGCTAATCCCTGTATTCGTCATGATACTACCTATTCATCCAGGAATATTTGCTGCTAAGAGGTCAAGTACGCCTTCGCAATCATTTATGCTTCGAGTGGGCTCACGAACTAATTGTTCAAAATAATGTTTTTAGAAAGCATTCAGTACAATTTCGGCTGACGTTTTATGCGTACCGCCGCCTTTAAAGGTATAAATTTTCCAGCATATCGAGGATAGATCGAAATCAACACCGACTATAATTGTGGGAGTGGGGTACCGATTTGAAATGAGACTCACGTTTTCTTTGAACTGTTCAGCAACTATATCCTCTCAGTCGGGGTCGGTAAAACGATCCAGTTTAGTCCGATTGACAAGTATAGCCTCTACCCATACTGTTTCGCAGGAACTATCTACTTTAGTTTCACTACAAGGTAAACTACTTCTGACAGCAATAAATACTCCAGCACCAACTATGTTTAATCTATCCCTTCTGAACGTTGTTAGGTCGTTTGAAAAAATTTCGGCTTAACTTATTTCCGGCTTTAGCCAGCTTTCCGTACCTATAACTGTTTGAGCTTCAGTGCTTTCTATTAGGGCCTGGAGCTCTGGTTCTTTCCCAACACAGCTACGATAATTTACAACACCGATCGTTTCTACAACCACCTTACTGTGTGTTACCTGCCCCCTTTTAGACAGACGCCATTTCTATGTTTTCCTGAGACCCTCTAACCTAAAAATGCACCCCAGCCGCCCCCACTACCCGTGTAGTGGACTCCTGACCTATTAAGCGGAATCCGGAAACCCACCACACTATGGCTCAAGTCAAGGAATCTGAGGCCTACACAGTCACGTAACCGCCTGAGCCTATTATTCATACCTTCCACTCGGCTCTGCACCGAAGGACCACAGTCGGTTCTGTCGATGATGGTGCAGATTATGAGCTCCGCCTTAAACTCGCTTAACCATATCCGCTAAACAAAAGGAGAGAGAATCTCCAACAATCCAAAGCGACACACGCCATTGGCACCGAGTTGGGCCACCACCTGCAGTTGGGTGCACCCTGTACTCTTCATGGCATCCGGAAGCACTCCTTACAAATCAGGACTGACTCCCCCACCTTGTGCACACTGCCGTCGTTCCCCTCCTTGGCAGCCATGTTACTAAGGCGGCCAATTACGCGCCTATTATTGGAGTTCCGAACTACCAGCAAACTCACCTTCTGTGAACACACAGAATTTGCGTTCCAAGAAGCTTCCTCTGGAGGCCCTACGATCGGCCCCTCGCAAAGTCTTTCGCTGCCTGCCATACTTTGGAATGATCTCTCACTCGACCACAGGTGAGGGATCAACCTCAGCGCAGCAGACCAACATAAATGTAGGATAATGACATCACTGCTGCTCGAAGATCTGCAGTCAGAGAAGACAACTCCAAATGCAAGGGGAAAAGACACAAGATTGCTGTAAGTAAATATCAGAAACTTATTTATTATAAAGAACATTCCTAGATGTTGAAAGCGACCGAAATTGTTAATTCTACTTACGATGTTTTAAAAGAATGAACTTATATGGTAAAATGAACCAAGTCTGCTTTTCTTCATGGTTACGTGACGTTACGTATATATCTGTTTTGTATTTTTATTCGTCAATGCCTTCCGTTTAAGCTCACTCAAGCTAAACAGGTCTCTGCTGCCAAGTCATTATCAATTGTCATTGATGAAGGGTGAAAGCAAAGGAAAGAGTATTCATTTTCTTTTCCCTCATGGCGGATTTAGGGAGTTGGGATGCATGGCAAAAGCGCATTCTTACGCGACTTTGGTAAAAATAAAAGTACTTTTATACCGTAACAGCGTTGTGTACGTTGATTATGACTCTATGATCATACTGATATACTAAAAAGGACAACCAAACCAGCATCTACTGCAACGTGGATAGTAGTACGAAAAGATTTGTTTTTACTTTTTAGACATTACTCCTGACTAGAAAATTCGAAGCGCAAAGGACCGTTACAATCGAGTCTGCACAATTCGAAGTTCGAATAATTAATTCTATTTAACTCGACTTTACTCTAGATGAAATCAGGAAAAATCGAAATAAAATTTTTATTTTCTTTTTACTAACGTATTTCCAGTTTTCTTACATGTTTTTTGCTTTAGTATTTGAAAAGGAAGGTACACACAAATGTTCGAAAATACATAAATTCAGCTTCATTCATTTTTCAATGCTGAATCAACTGTCACGAATGGTTGCTTTTTGTCAATTAAGTTTCTCATAAAGGACCTTATGTCTTTGGAGCTAGCTTGTCACTCCTTATTTGTATCTGAGACTTCTGTTCCCAGACTAACCGTAAATGTCTTAGCGTTCCGTAAAGCTATAACCTCCGACATATACCTTTTGTACCCTGCATTGAGTAAGGCAATACCATAAACTTTCGCCTCGCCCGGTCTGCTTGCTCCCGCTTTTTAATACTTATGAGCAACATTATCTTTCCGCTCGATGATCGTTTGCAGCTTGGATGGTGGAATCCCGAAACAATTCGTTACCTGCTACTTCTCGTTGCATTCCACAGCGTCGAAACTCGTTTCTGTTTTACGAATGTCGGAAACTTCCTGGAAAATATCCTAAAGTGAAAAACGTCTACTTTCTCCGTGGTAGAAGTTCCTTGTGTGACAAAATGGCGTCAGATTTGAATCACTATTAATTACGAGACTGACAGTGCGCAAACAAAGGTTAAGTCCACGTGGTTGTCACTTATTGCCTGTATTGGCATATGCGGGTCATTGTTAGGAATCATCTTTATGTAAAGTTATAAACTGGTGTAGCTGTAAGATAGGATTCTCATTTGTGTGTCATTGCGATGAACAGCTTAGGGAGCGCCGCTAGGAGTAACAGAAAATAAAAATATTCGCCGGAATATAAACGAAAATCTATATTGAGTTTAAACCTACGACACAAAGGGAGAGTTCGTCTCAGGACTTGTAAATATGCTCTAAATTACAGAAAACGCGAGAAAAGCCCTCCCAGAAGCCTAAATAGGGCAGCGCTGAGAGAAGGCGACAGCTCCCTCAGAGTCGGAAAAAAAGGAAGAAATTGCGCAACGCGATAACGTACTCAAAGGCTATATCGTACCCCAGCCACTGAAAAGTCCAAAATTGTGAGTGTGAACACTGTAATAAAGATATTGATAACTTAATTTCATATTAATATGAAACACATGTTACGATTTTATCCCGACGTTTTCACGAAAAATGTACGGCGCAGACCTGAACTGCACACACAGAAATTTATTTGCAACGGATTAATAATATGCTGTGGTATTTCGTGCATTGTTAAAACAACTGATGAAACAGACAGAATTATCTGGTGTAAGCTAGGCGTTGACTTGTAATTATAGAATGTCTGCGGGTCGTTTTGATATGACAGTCGCCTCGATTAGTGAAGAAGTTGCTTCGGTTTTCTCGAGGCATTTGGGAACAGGTTGAAACAAACGATTAACAACCGTCGACTGCATACAGTCGCAAAGGCTGATTTAAAATGTCTTTGGTAACTGTAAAGCTACTTCACCTGGGTAGGGGGGACAGCTACTAGTCGGAGGTAAACACTTCCTCCTCACAGCGTTCTAATGTTGCCGGCTACACTATGCCACTCAGCGTCCGATGTAAACACAGCCGACAACAGGAAGTGTGACAGGTCTACCAGACCGAGTTCAGAGCAGGAAACGGCCGGGGTCCCCGGTGGTCTAGTGGTAAGGGGGTCTGGAACGTTCCAGCGCCTCGGCTGGGGCTATTCGCCCCAGCCGGGCCGGGGTTCAATCCCCGGCCGGCGCTGGAATTTTCAGATTTCCGAACACTAGCCTCCACCTCTGCCCTGGCATGTGGCGCATGCCGGGCACCCCCGTGGGGTCCGTGCTTCGGATCCCACGTGGAGCTCACTCCCACACTACAAAATATACCTCATTATGCTGCTGCAATCACTTATTTTAAATTTTAATACGCACACTTTCTTCACCAGACCACATCCACATATATTTTCCAGGTACTTTCTACATAAGACATCTCACTGTCGCAAGAAACTGCATAGTATCATGAACATTTGTAGGATTGCAACAATGAAATGAAATCCTCACTAAAAAAACTAATAAGTTTTATTTTCCTTTTTGTGCTAAATGCTGCTAAGATAAATACCAAAACAGCTTTCATTTTCTTGTAGGTAATTATGAAAGTAAGTTTGGCTATAATACTGAATAAATTATCTCAATGTCAAAGAAATGCAAAATATTATATCAATACCATCACACAAGATATTTTCAGGTGTCTCAGTCTGCCTTTTCTTTTTAGTATCCTGATTGATTATACGATAATAAATAAATTCTGTATCAGAAATCGTTTCGTAACAGTTCACACTCAGTGCCATTTATAAGTGAATATTGTCAGTAATTGTAGTTTCAAAACGAACACAGGCCTTTTTTTCAAATTATTCAAGTGTCAAAATGAGATTAAGATAGGATACAGGTCACTAATGAGATAAACTCTTTGTTTGTATGATACAGGATAATTCTCCTGGTCTTATGTCAGCTGAATGCTAAATTAAACAGTTAACATTTAAAAAAATGAATTTTACTGACAGGTCTACATGTCTCATATAATATTTCTGTTGGTAGTTTCATGACAACCTCTAAGGCTCAGCTTTATATAAAAGTACCTTGCAGGTCAGAAAAGAAATTTTATTACTACCTCTACAGATTCAGTTGGTCTATTGTTTTTGTACTATTGTTGCATTGCGAGAGAGAGACTGCTACTATAGCTGTTTTCTTTTGCTATTAAATTCCGTGCCATATCTCCATTCTAAATGCTAAAAGGCGTGGATAAAACTTTTAGCAATACTATTTCCTTTTCACCACATCGCTGCTAGGTGTCGCTACTGGTCCCTCATACAGTCAGTTGTCTGTAGCGCAGGGCTTCGCTACCAGAGGGCTCTAGCGGAGCTGGCGACGACTCACTCTGCCGGGATTTGCTGCTTCACTCCTGAACGAGTACGCCAGCTGAGATACCCGCTAAATCCTCACACTAAACGAGAAGCGTAATAGCACCAATACCAAATAAGGCAACTCGTGGTCAGTGCGAATATTTTCAAACCACCACTATGATAACTCCTAGCTGAAAATACTGATACAAACTATTTGCGGAGGAATGGAGCACCTTACAGAAGCTGATTTAGAGGAAAATCAATTTGGAGGGAACAGCACCTATATTTATAACATCTTTCGATACAGAAAAAACTTTTGACGATGTTGACCAGAATATACAGTTTGAATTTAAGATGGAACCAGGAATAAAATATAGCGAGAGAAACATTACTTAGAACTCCACCAGAAATGAGACAGAGGCTGTACAAGTCGAAGGACATAAAAGTAAGGCAATACGTGAGAAGTGAGTGAGACAGCGTTCTAGTCCATTGCCTGATGTTATTCATTCTATATGCACGGTGTTTCACACTACTCGTGACTATACAGGGGATTTAACTGATCAAGTTTTACATAGGAATCTACTTCTGAAAACGTCATCTTGCGATGCTACAGAACGTCAAAGTTATAGGAACCGGCAACTACAAAAATAGATGGATCCCATGAAGATGTTACAAACTTTCTAAGATGATGCAGATGGATAAATGCGTACATTTGTGATTATGTCCTTGCACCGGAAAATTATAACAGAAAACCTTTCTGTTACCTCTGACAGTATGTAACGTTATCGTTGTTGCTAGGATGTAGGACAGGAAACTTGCAGAGGCGGTGGTATGGAACGAAAGAAGAAAACAATGTGCAGTACACATAGGCTGTAAGATGCATACATCATGAACCATGAGCACTTGTTCATCATCGCTTGCGTGAAAGCCATCTCCACTATTGAACAAGTGCTTACAGCTCCAGAATTATGCAGTTTAGAGTTCCATGTTTACTGCACTTTTTTTCTTGTTTCGGTCTATACTGCCGCCTCTGAACTTTGCCTACCCTACAATCCTAGCAACAACAGTACCAGTACATGTATTCCACTGTCAGAGGCAGGATAACGATTTTCACTTACAACTTTCGACACGTTTGTTTCCGGTACAGGGGCCCTTACCTCAAATCGATACATTTGTCTGTTTCCATCATACTAGGAAGTTTGTAACACAATCACGGATCATCTTGCATATACATACATTTACCGGAGCTGGCGCCTGTGACTTTGATGCTCCACAGCGTCGGTGGGTGACGTTTGCAGGCATGAGTTTCTATGTAAAACTGCAAGCTCTAGAAGTGTTGTGGCTCAGTGGTCTGAAGAAGATGATTCTTGCGAGGAAGGAAATATATTTGAAGATGCAAGTAGTGAAGAATTAGCCAATGAACCTGCAGATGTGAATATTGAGGCAGATGGCAGTCCTTCCGATAATATTACTTCATCAAAGTCTGAAAATGGAGCACCACCACAAAAAGGTATAGAAGACCACACATACATTAGTCGGAATGGAGCGATTTGGAAATTAGATCCTCCTGCAACTTTTCGTACGCCTGTCCATAACATCGTAAAGAAGGCATCTAGTCCAGCCCTTGGTTTGAATACCTGTAAACCTAAGGATGCCTGGGACTATTTCATCTCCAAGGAAATGATCATCTGCACAAATATTGAAGGCAGAAGAGTGGCTGCTTTACGTGGAAAAACGTTTTGCTTGCTGGAATGGTGGGTTTTCTTGGTCTTTTACTGCTTTCTGGTGATGAGAAGACTTGGGATGTCCTTATTAGAGAATTATTCTAGGATGAAAAGGAAAATCCTACATAGAAGGCTACCTTGTCAGTAAATAGATTCGAGGATATAAGGAGAATGATTAGATTTGATGACAGGCGTACCCGTGAAGCTCGATCTGCAGATGATGCAGCAGTTCGCTATGTATGTGAACTATTTCTTGATAAGTGTAGAAATAGAATGAATCCCAATCATTCGCTCACAGTTGACGAACAGCTAGTCCTAATCCGTGGAAAATGCAGCTTCACCCAGTATATGCCCTCTGAACCAGCCAAGTGCGGCATAAAAATATTTTTGTTATGTGATCATATGCTTTAGAGGGAACTGTTTACACGAGAAGGAAGCCCCATGAATTTATTCAGAAAAATCTTGGATTGAATGTAGTGAAAGATCTTGCTAAAAGCATTCAATGATCATCAAAAAATATTACCGTTGACAACTTCTTTACTAGTGTGCTTCAGAAGCAAATTACAGTGGTGGGAACAATCAAACAAAATAAACCAGAAATTCCTAATGAGATGAAACCATCTGTCTCAAGAGCAATTCATTCCTCTTTGTTTGCATTTATAGGTGTCATTACAATGGTGAGTTATCTTCCCAATAAGAAGAAGTCTATAGTTCTCATTAGCACAATGCAATACGACAGAAACATTGATGAAACTCATGCAAAAAAGAAACCAGATGCAATAAACTTCTATAACTCTACGAAGGGTGGAGTAGATAAATGGACCAGAATATTCGTTATTACACTTGCAAGAGACAAACGAGAAGATGTCCATTTGCATTATGGATGAATATGATGGACATCGCAGCAATGACCACTGAAATTTTATTTTCCGCCCAACATCTGACATACCATAGTGGAAGAAGCAATAAAAGGCGTTTGTTCCTAAGAGGTTTAGCAGAGGAAATGGTAAGACCTCTAATGGAACTTCATATTCAGATCCCTAATCTTCCAAAGAAAATCGTTGATGATTTGCGAAGATGTCATATTGCCGAACCAACTACATGTTTCAGGAAAAAGAAGAAGATGCAATTATTGTCCATATAAGAAACACAGGAAAAGTGCTATGACATGCATTAAGTGCAAACCCAACATTTGTAAGGAACATAGTGGCGTTCTTTGTGCTTCTTGTTTGTCACATGTTGGAAACTAAGAAAGATGCAATTTTATGTGAACAATGAATAATAACTTTTTATAAAAATATTGCCTATATACATAATACTGTGAATAATGAGCATGTTTTCATTGAAGAAATTGGTTGTAATAAGTGTTTTAAAATGTAAACTGCAAGTTATAAGTGAATTAATAAAATAATTTGTATATGTTGTTTGTAAAGGAAAGTAACTAATAAAAATTCACTCTTAGAGTTTTATATAAAAAATTTTATTCAGGCCCACCAGATCCTGTCACTGTATCTTAGGAATCTTGCAATATGACAAAAAATTTGACAGAACGAAATTTAACTCCAAAGAATGAATATGTGGAAAGAGGAAAATTTTAAATTAGGTCAGGGCCTTGGAGGCCCTGCATATGCATTCACGTTTGTTTTCGGCACCATGCATCCTAGCGTTAAGAGAAACAGAATGTTTGCATAAAGGCAAACCGCCGGGCTGTCCCCGAGTGAATGATACAGACGTCGAACGCATCCGCCACAGTTTCACGAGGGGTCCGCAGAAATCCGTTCGCCGTGCAGCTCGACAGCTCAGCACGCCCCCGATGTCCGTCTGGCGTCTATGCGTCGACGTTTCTGCATCAAACAACATTAAATTCAGCTACTGCGAGCTGTTCGTGAGGGTGCTAACATCGTGAGAAAGTTCCGTAATTTCACTCTTGGCAAGGTGGAGCATTGCTGTTTTCTCCCACAGTTAGTGTTTAGTGACGAGGCAACACTCCATTTACACGGAGAGGTGAACTGTCATAATGTGACAATATGAGGTACGGGACAACCACAAGAAGTTGTACAACATAAAATATACTCTCCTAAATTTAATATTTGTATTATGTATTCCTATTTTTTGTCTGCATCCTAGATATTTATAGGCATCTGATTATTCCAGCGCTTCTATGCAGTCGCTGTGGTTATCCAATATGTAATCTTCTTGTTTAGTGTGTTTTCCCTTGCCTATGCTATTTTTCTTACATTTGTCTGTTCCAAAAGCCATATTTATATAATTGCTGAATACTTATGTTATCTTCAGTAATTGGTTGAGTTGTTGATTTGTTGCTGCCAGTAGTTTTAGATCATCCATGTGTGGGTATGTTCCAGTAATATTGTATCCATAATTTGTATTATTTAGCATGTTGGATAGTGGGTTCAGAGCAAGGCAGAACCAGAAAGGACTTAATGAGTCTCCTTAGTATATTCGACGCTTAATCTGTATTGGCTGTGATGTGATATTATTTGAATTTGTTTGGATATTAAGTGTCGTTTTTCATTACTATGTTTAGGAACTGTATCAATTTAGGATCTACTTTGTATATGTCCAATATTTATAGTAACCATGAGTGGGGTACACTATCAAAACCTTTTCGGTAATCAATGTATGTGTACTGTAGCGACCTTTGTTTAGTTTTAGCTTGATATGTTACCTCTGCATCTATTATCAGGTGCTCTTTACATCCTCGTGCTCCTTTGCAACAGCCTTTTTGTTCTTCATTTGTAATTTTGTTCTGTGTTGTATGTATCGTTATTTTCTGTGTAATGACTGAAGTTAATATTTAGTATATTGTTGGTAGGCATGTCATGGGGCAATAATTTGCTGGGTTTGCTGTGCGTGCTTGATCTTTAGGTTTCAGACACGTTATTCCTTGTGTATGTGTATCAGGGAATGTGTATGGGTCTGCAATGTAACTGTTAAATAATTTAGTTAGATGTGAATGTGTTGACGTGAACTTCTTCAGGCAGAAATTTGCTATTTTATCTTTTCCAGTGGTTTTCCAATTGTGTGTAGAATTAATTGCTTTGGTCGCTTCATGTTGCAAAATTATCACTTCAGGCATTTGTGGTATCATCTTTTATGTCTCTGTTTCCGCTTGTATCCACCGTGCATGTCTTTAATGTTGTATCAGGTTTGACCATATGTTGCTTCAGAAGTGTTCCATGTCTGTTATGTTTGGTGGATTGTCTATTTTAATGCGTGTGTTATCTATTGTCTGGTAAAATTTCTTTTGGTTTGTGTTGAATGTTTGGTTTTGTTTCCTTCTATTTTCACTTTTTTTGTATGTTCTAAGTCGTTTGGCCAATGCTTCTAATTTCTGCTTCTTTTCATCTAATTGCTCTGTCGCTTCTTGTTGTGAGATTTTACCTAACCTTTTTCGTTTTTTATATGATATTTCTTTTCTTAGAAATTTTGTTAGCTGTCTGATGTCTTCTCTCAGTTTTTCTATTCCGATCTGTAGCCTGTGTTGCCATGCAGGTTTTGTGGGTTTCTTCTGTGTGTTGGTTGGTTCTGATGTCTGTCTAGTGTGTAAATTTAGTGTAGAGAATGCTCCTATTTAAACCAGTAGTTGTAACTCTCCCATAGTTGTTTTTTCATTTATTTTGTTGTGTATGATTGTGTTGATAGTTTTTATTGTTGTTTCGACTTGTGGGTTATTTTGCGGTGTATGCAAGAATGGTCTAATGTCTGTATTTGTGTCTTTGTATTCTATATATGTCAGCTGAAATTTTTCTTTTATATCTAACATGTGTGTCACTTCGAGTTCTATTTGTACTTGTTCTGGTGGCAGTCTTAAGATTTCGTTTCCCTTTGATTGTTTAATTGATGCGTGTTGTTCTTCGTTTGTTTGCTCTGGGATGTGTGAGTCCATTACTGTATTATTTTCTTCTTCTTCTTCTGATTGGGCATTATTTTGTTCCAGTATTTGTTGTACTCGTTGTTTGATGTTTTCTAATTCTGATTATTACACAGATCTGATCAGCTAGTCGTTGTTCTGTTAAAAATTTTAATTCTGGGCATCTGGTAGTAAATGTTGTGTATACTTGTGACCTGTATCCAGTTGTATTGGTTGCTAGGTTTGTTGCTTGTTATTATTATTATTTCGTTGTTGTTCTGTTGGTTAACGTGTGTGTAGCGTTGCCAGGTTACTTGCTACAGTAATTTCTTTTTTTTTTTTTGCCTTTGCTAGAGCCGTCTTTTAAGTTTGCAGGAGCCACCGCTAGTTGCTTCTATTGGATTGCGACATTACTGTTCTTTCGAAATGTGCCGTTTGTTACTCTTAAAACCAACATGGAGAGCTCCCCAGCGGTGGGGTCGACTTTTTGAAACCAAATAAGCGGTAGTGTAACTCAAGACCCCCCAGTATCAGACCCTGCATCCAGGTGGGCCTCCGTTTGCAAGTAACTGACGCAGAAGAGTTTGGAATTTTGCGTCATGCTATATAGCGTTAAGGAAGTCTTATTCCATAGTCTGGTTGCGTGTCATAATGGTTAGGACAGAAGCTTAACCATGCCTCGTCAGGTGCAGTAAATTTTTTTTTAAATCCTTATCGAAATGACTTTGGTGCCTATTTTTACTCAATTTATTGTTTTAAATGTAATTTCTTTCGTTCTATTCCTCTGTCACATCGTTTTAATCACCGTATGAACTTTTCCATTTGTTTCATTTTTCTTTACATCATTCTTCTTCCAATCGGAATGTTTGTGAATGTGTATTTTATTGTACCTATCTGTTTGACTATTCAATTACCTCAAAACTCCGATAAATTAATTAAAAAAACAAAAGACGAAATAATCTGTTTATATTGACTGTGCATTAACGTGAAAAACGTATTTTTCGTTACAAGACGTGCCTTTTTTTGCATGGTAATCGACATACAAATATTTAAAACATAACCTAAATTCTTTGTGTACTATGGAAATGTATGGTAGATGAGGATATGAATGAGAGAAAGTTTTCTAAGTAAAACAAAATTCAAGCAATGTGAGAAATCGATATAATGAACACAATAACGAAAACACAGGGCCATAAAAATAGGAGAAATTAAATCGGAATTAATACATGAAGATAATTAAAAGTTCACGAACAAATATTTCCAGTGGAAAATGGATGATAAGAAGAAAAATTAGAGCAAATGAAGAAGTTCATATCACTATTGAATCACGTGACCGAGGAGCGGAAATAAAAAAAAAAATATATTTACATTAGTTGAAGGAAAATGATTATCAATATCACTTCGATAAACACCTAGCATAGATTTCTTCCTCTGGTGAGATTCAAACCCACAACCTCATGCACGTGAAGCTAGTATCCTTTCCAATACCCTCACAACCAACTTAGGTCATTCGGCTTTCTTCACGTTATTGAGTCTCACACAAAATTCCGAATTTCTTTTCTCGTCAGTTCCTCGAAACCGTCTACCCACCAGGATGAATGGCTGCACTGTGTAATACTTGGGTGCTTAACCTACATAACCATATAGATGGTTACAGAAAGTCGATCCTACCCCTGGAGAAATCTCCTTGTAAGACATAACGAAAGAGTGCCGCCGTTTCATTATATCTACTGATACGGTGGTGGACACACAGTTAGTAGTGTAGCCATAGTAACACAAACGGTCTGAAAACTGCACGATCTAAGCAACGAGGGACTACCTCGCACTTAGTCCAATGGAAAATCTCCAGAATTACTAGAAGACTTGTAGCCAATGAACCGAGTCCCCTGAAGTCATTTAGTCCGTAGCGACTGTTGAGAACCTTCAGAGCAGTCATTACGATTCGCACTCTACTACTTCGATGTTACACGTTCGGTGTCCTACTCTATGGAGCTGAGTCATGGACTGTATTAGGCATTTGAAATGCGATCGTATGGAAAAATATTAAGGATACCATCGACAGATTTAGTCAAAAGTACGGCGGTACGAAAATGTAGAAATTCTCAACAGCATCCAGAGAGCAAAAATCGATTGTTTTGGTAGCGCAATTCCGCAACAACAAATAAAACCTGTTGAAATTAATAATTAAAGGAAACATTAATGGCCGGCAGTCTGGACGAGCGTTTCTAGGCGCTTCAGTCTGGAACCGTGCGACCGCTACGGTCGCAGGTTCGAATCCTGCCCGGGAAATGGGTGTGTGTGATGTCCTTAGGTTAGTTAGGTTTAAGTAGTTGTAGGTTCTAGGGGACTGATGAGCTCCGATGTTAAGTCCCATAGTGCTCAGAGCCATATGAACCATTTTTTGAAAGATTAATGGAATATGTGATCCATGACGCACAGGATTAACCTGGCTAAATAACTCAAACCAGCAGTTTGGGTTCAGCACTGAATCAATGTTCTGAAAAACCATGGACGGACAACAGATCATGCTATCGATCGGCAGTGTTACTGGAGGACGAGGTACTTAAGAGAGGAAGAATGACAATGCTTAAAAATTACATAAATGCTCACCATTAAATCTAATACTCCACTCATATAATCGCGCTAGCTGCCATTACAATTAATCTGCAATTGGCATACAGTTAAAATTTTTTGAACCTAGTGCTCTTAACAGCACTCATGTCACCACTTATTTTAATCAATGTACGTATTTTCTCAGACATCCACCGTACGAGGACGCACTGAAAAGTAATGTCGACAGATGTTTTACGTGAAAACTCGCAAAGCTTTTTAAATAAAACAAACTTCATTAACATTCTACATTGTATTCTTCACGTCTATAAATTTATTTCTCAAGACACTCACCCTCGGAACCAGCAAAATTTCCCCAACTAGATACTATTTTGTTGACACCGTCACAGTGTATTGTTTGACTATGTTAACAGAGCCACAACCTTACCCCTGCTTGCACCGCTTGACACAACTGAAGTGCTCAAAGGTTTTCTTAGTTTTGCGATAGACGAAAATCGAGACTGTGTGTAGGATGATCGACGGCAGTGAACCAAGGACGTCGGCTTGCTGCAGATGCCGCAGCGATCGTGTGTAGTTTGGCACTGCCGTGCTCAAGGAGAGTGTGCTCCACATGCGGACGAAGTCTTCGAATTCGTTCTTTTAGTTTTGTGAGCTCTTTCTCACCCACCAACATAGTCACTCAGATAAGAGAGGTAACTATCCAAAATAAGGATAAACACTTGTTACAAAACGCTCCTTACGCAAAATCAGAGGGCTGTAGGAATCCAAAGTAAAGATGTAGAATGTTACTGACTTCATCAAATAAAACAGACCGAGTCGTTATCTTCTCAGCACGCCGTCGTGTTATAAGCACAAAAATCCAAAAAATTGCTCTGAAACAAAGTATGCTGTACTTTTAAGTGAAGATCTTTGTAATGTACATCTGTATTAAACGTTATGCTGGTGATATATGGTGACAATGCGTATTTATATTTACAATGAAGAGAGATTGACCAGTGGCCAATATACAACTAAAACCAAGTTGTCAGATGGATATTAACTGCAATGGATTAGTGGAGAAATACAAGGATGAAGAAGTAGTTCGATTGTCTTGCCGCATGCATGCTGTAGAGCACATCTTCCACCGGACTGCCTTGATGATGCATGGATGGTAACAGCGTAGCAAATGCCCGGTGGCGAAAAGGTCATGAATTCGTTGACTATATAGTCAGTCAATAGATGGAAAATCCTAGTACACCATCTGAAATGTGGAATTGGTGAAGACAGACAGTCGACCGAAATTATATCGAAATAAATTCATGCTTAACTTGTCTTCAGTTGCGTTAGGTAACACCTCGATAGCTAACACATCTGCGTTCAGAGAATTTATTTCGAAGTGATTTCGGTCAGCTATCTACCGTCATCAATTCGATGCACAGGACCATGAATACTGTCGAAGTTTGGCATAGCAAACGATACTCAATCAGGCAAAGGTATCTGAACCTACAATTTCTGATCAATATGCTAAAGGAGAATGTAATAAAATCAATACCTGAAATTAAAAAAAAAAAGTAATCCGTCGGTTAGCCTATTCAGTGAAAGAGATTAAAAATAAATCCGTGTTGAAAAGGAGTTAAAAGATATTTTAAGAATACATAATGACTTGGTGGATTTAAGGAGTTTAAAATTTACGTCATTCGTACGAAAAGTTCGTAAAATAAGACAGAAGTAATGTTGTAGAACGGAAAATGTAAAAAAAAAATATTTTTTTAAACACGGCTATGCACTATGTGCATAGACAGCCTTAAGCCTAGATAAAATGTGGAGGGGCGATCTTATTACAAAACACAGCCTCCCCATTGTCGCGGCTTCCCTTGCAGGTCGCAGAAACCGCAGCTAAAATGTATGTGGCCAGAAACACCACGTTGACTCACGGGTCGCCGAGTCCACGGCCGCAGAAGCCCATGACACCCTTTAAGAGGCGGCGAGGCATCTCGTACAGTAGTTATATGAGAGTGAATTTATTCCTCGCTCCTCATGAGACATCATCAAACTTATTTTCCTGCTTCTGGAGTGTCTACAGCGAGTATGAGGGAATCCCGAAACGTGACATCTTACTTTTGTACTGCTCTTCGTTCCACACCTTCAAGGACGAACTTCTTTTCTGTGGCACTCGAACACTTGTACTTCTTCGATGTCATTTTCACGGCGGATCTATGTACTGTGCTTATGCTTTATTGAGAAAACACGGGAATTTTTCAAAGTGTTTAGGGATGAAACGATTATCTTAATAACCGATAAAACAATTCCAGATATCGAGTAATATGTACCGGCTGGCACTTCATTACGAAATGTTTACGGGGCTGTCTGTTATGACAGCCGCATCCGTTTATGGAATGTACCGAACACAGGAGGTTTCTTCGGTAAACAGAAGTTCTTACATGGGTCTTGACAACACGATCGAATTACAGAGGTTCAAATAGTGAGACGCGACTGTGTGGAACTGCATAGGCAGATTTCGGTCCCTGGAAATAATTGTAACTCAACTAAGGACTTTATAGCGACACGAACGTCAGCCGGGTAAATAAGTCCCACACTAAGTGGACATCCAGCGGACGCAGGTAAACACTTCCTGTTACACCACGCCACTGCTGCCTCGGTGTAAACACGGAGGACAGCAGGAAGTGCACTACGACCACTAGCTGGACTCCAGAGCAGGAAACAGCCGAGGTCCCCGGTGGTCTAGTGGTAAGAGGGTCTGAAACGTTCCAGCGCCTCGGCTGGGGCTATTCGCCCCAGCCGGGTCGGGGTTCAATCCCCGGCCGGCGCTGGAATTTTCAGACTTCCGAACACTAGCCTCCACCTCTGCCTTGGCATGTGGCGCATGTCAGGCACCCCCGTGGGGTCCGTGCTTTGGATCCCACGTGGAGCTCACTCCCACACTACAAACTGTACCTAATTATGCTGCTACAAACATTTAAAATTTTAATTCACACACTTTCTTCACCAGACTTCATCTACATATATTTTAAGGTATTTAATATATCTCACTATCAAAAGAAACTGCTTGGTATATTTGTAGGATTACAACTATCAAATAAAACCCTTACAAAAAAAAAGATTTTGTTTTCCTTCGTGTACTGAATACTGCTGAGGTAAATACCCAAACATGTGCCATTTTCCTGTAGTTAACAGTCAATATTCGAAAAAAAAAGGTTATCATACTGATTCATATATTACATACTGTATTTCACACGTTCTCAGTGCTGAAAAAGCAGTAATTATTTCAACGTCATAAGAAAATGCCAAATATTACATCAATAGCAAATCACAAGCCAACGCTGTGTTATTTTTAGTATCATGATTGACTATGTGATAAATAAATCCTGTATAATTGCATTTTCAAAAACGAACAAAGGCCTTCTTTTTTCTCAAATTATTCTAGTATCAAAATGGGATGTTTGATGTGACACAGGTCACTAAAGAGATAAACTCTTTTTTTGTATGAAAAACGTTGTTTCTCGTGGTTTTATGTGAGCTGAGTGCTGTATCAAACAGATAACACTTAACGTTAACAAGAGGAATTTCTTGGCGATTTCACTAACACGCCCATATATTTGATATAATATTTCGATTAATAGTTATATGACTACCTCTCTGCCTCTACTTTATGTAAAAGTATCTTTTGGATCAGAAGAGAAATTATATTACTACTTCTACGCGTTAAGTCTGGTTGAATGAAAGAGATTGTAATGGCCTCAGCCGAAGATGCTGAATGTTACCTTCTCTGCAAGGCATTTGCCATCGGTAATGAGTGAAACTGTAAAATAGGAAAAAGAGATGAAAAAAGTCTATTACTGTTGTACTATTATATCACTAGCGTTGCATTGCATAAACTTACTTACAGTTCTCGTTGCTGTTCAATATTCTTTAACTCACTATACCGTGCGATTATTTTGTTAACATTTAATATAACAGTAGCCCTGTTCCGAGCCACAAATCCATTTTTAATGCTTAAAAGAGTGGACAAAACTATTAGTAATACTAAATTACGAAGAGGGAATGATGAATGTAACATTCTGCGTACATTAATGTCGCTCGAGATGTAGTTTGCATTATATGTTAAGAGAACAGAATTATTTTGTAATGTGTGAAATACACAAAAATACGGTAACAGACAAACCGAGCAGTGATGCCGTAGTCTGTTTTGTAATAATAGTGTAAAGGAAGAAATAAACAGCAACTAGACATTTAAGTCACTCAATATTCGCGGCCATTTTGCGGTTCATCACTTCGCTGCTACGTGTCGCTACTAGTACCTCACACACTTCGTTGCCTGTAGTGCAGAGCTTCGCTACCAGAGGGCTCTATCAGCATCGGCGAGGACTCACTCTGTCGGCGTTTGCTGCTTCACTGCTCAACATCTATGCTCGCTGATATGCTGCTAAATCTTCAGAATAAACGAAAAAAACAACACCAACACCACATATGGCAAATAGTGATAATTGTGAATACTACCGAACCATCTCTTTCATACGTCCTGGCTGAAAATACAGATCCAAAATATTTGCAGAGGAATGGAACACATTAGAGGAGACGATCTAGAGGAAAATCGAACACACTAGCCGCTAGAGATCGGTTGAAGAAATTCAACCCATATTTATAACATCTATAGATGTAGAAAATAACTTTTCACAGTTTTGACCAAAATATACAGTTTGAATTTAAGATGCAACCAGCAATAAAATACAGTGAGCGGCATGTTATCTAGAGCTCTGCCAAAAATCAGCCAGCAGATGTAAGACTTATAAGGAAGCCGGTAGTTGATAGTTGAGGAGGGGGAGAGAGAGAGAGAGAGAGAGAGAGAGAGAGAGAGAGAGAGAGTTTGCATACAGAAAGTTTCACACGTCGTGCGACACACTTATCGCGTTTGTAGAGGGGACCTACCTGCGAATCGATGTCTGGAAACGTCATCCAGCGACGCTACAGAGTAACAAAGTTACAGGCACTGGAGTCTGTAAAATATGTGTACACAGGGAGATCCAATGAAGATGTTAGCAATTTTCTATGATGATGGAGATGGATAAATGTATAAATTTGAGGATATGTCCCTATAACGGAAAATTGGAAGAGAAGACATTCCTGTTACGTGTGACAGTATGTACCGGTAGTGTTGCAGCTAAGATGTAGGGCAGGAAACTTTCAGAGGTGGTAGTATGGACCGAATGTCCAGTACACATGGGCTGTAAAATGCATACCTTAAGAGCTGTGAGGACTTGTTCATCTTCGCTAGCATAAAACATATCTCCACTGTTGAACAAGTGCTCATAGCGCCTCAGGTATGCATTTTGTATCCCATGTTTACCGGACATTTTTTTCTTACTTTGATCCATACTACCACCTATGAAAGTTAGCAACAACAGTACCAGTACTTGTATTCCGCCGTCAGAGGTATGATAACGATATTCCCTTGTAACTTCCGGAACATGATACATGATCAAATTGGTACATAATCACGGCATCACACTCTACTTACATACATTTGCCGGAGCTGGCGCCTGTATTTTGATGCTCTGTAGCCTCGTTAGATGACGTTTGCATGCATGAGTTACTAGGTAAAATTGCAAGCTCTAGAAATGTGAAACACCTTGTATAAAGAAAGCAACATACGAAACGAACGAGATATTTGGGAAATTAATCGAAGATAAGAAAGAAGAAATAGAAATTGTTTCCAAATCGACCTTTCATTTCGCTGCTGCTGATTTGAAATTTCGTGGCATTTATTCGCTCTGAAGAGGATCGTTGAAACGATGGTCGAAATGTCGTTATTTTAGTTGTTTCACTGTTGCATAATGAAATGGCCTAGTACCCTAAATGATTTTCTTAAATTTGTTTGTAGGAATTCTATCGCTTCTCAACGATATTTTCAGAATGATAGTAGTATTTTTTCCTACACCTACCAACTTTAATAGTGCTAGAAATGATGAAAATAGTACCTAATACTGATATGGAGACAGAGACGGTGCTTGGTTTTAATGATAACAATATACAGGAAAATTCAGCCATGTTTCTGCGAAGTAGCATTACGCCGAAATTCTGAAATACATCCGTATATTTCGAATGTGGTACAACAGCTGTAGGTAGGAGACGAGGTACTGCAGAAGTAAAGCTGTTTAGACGGGGCGTGAGTCGTGTTTGGGTATCTCAGATGGTAGAGCACTTGCCCATGAAAGGCAGAGGTACCGAGTTCGAATCTTGGTCCCGCACAGAGTTTTAATCTGCCACGAAGTTTCATATCGGCGCAC
This sequence comes from Schistocerca gregaria, assembly GCF_023897955.1. Classification (NCBI taxonomy): domain Eukaryota; kingdom Metazoa; phylum Arthropoda; class Insecta; order Orthoptera; family Acrididae; genus Schistocerca; species Schistocerca gregaria. Next base: position 3,502,190 of record NW_026061947.1, on the reverse strand, counting down.
ACTCCGCTCCAGAGGGAACTAATTCTGGAAACAGCTGTATAGTTACTGGAGAGATACAGGATGTTCCAAAATCACGTTAAAACTTCTAGGGAACTGAGTAATGATATTCTGAAGAGGAGCCCATGTATGGAAAGGTATAACCGTGCTACAGCCGTATGAATACACTTTCGCTAATGTGGTATGCAACAGGGTTATAATCACTGGAGGGGGGGGGGTTACTTACGTCGGATCGTATGATGTCATTTGACAGCTGTCTCCTCTCTGACCTGGTTCGAGTCTCGTTCATGTTTCTGTGAGTGTTAGAGGAACATTGCTGAGTACACTTTTGCCGAATACACCGACACGAGTATTGTGTGGCCAAAGCGCACAGTACTGGGAGAGCTGCCGGTCGCCTTTATCAAGATCGTTTTCCACAACGTCTGACTCCTCCCCACACGCTTTTCGTTACCATTGCGCAACGTCTTCGAGTAAGGGTGCCTTCACCGTTTAGCAGGTGCGTCTGAGGTGCCCCGTGGAGACGCAGCGCACGAGAATTGGAAAATATATTTATATGGATATGGTGTCTGTTCTTTCGGACATGTCCGAAAGGACTCTACGAATGTAGTGTGTGGTCATACAAAGGTGAGAAAGTGGGTCTCGCGGGAGGCGTGCGCGAGAGAGTCCCTGTAGTCTCACTATCCTCTGTGCCGTCGGTGGCTCAAATGGACAGATCGACTGCCATGTAAGCAGGAGATCCATGGTTCAAGTTCCGGTCGGGGCACACATTTTCACCTGTATTCGTTGATATATATCAACGCCCGTCAGTAGCTGAAGGAAATAATATCATTCTAATTTCAAATTGGAAAAGGCCCTCCTGTAAAAACAGTGTATCTGAAGACCGATTTCTTTGTTTCTTGATTATTAACGAGTGAAAGTGTAATACAATAGATGTACTAGATCACATTTACACTGAAATGCCAATGAAACTAGTATAATAATGCATATTCAAACGGAGAGGTATGTAAACAGGATTAATATGGTGCTGCGGCCGGCAACGCCTGTGTATGACGTGTGTCTGGCGCAGTTGTTAGATCGGTTACTGCTGCTACAATGGCAGGTTATCAAGATTTAAATGACTTTGAACGTGGTTTTATTCTGGGCGCAAGGCCGATGGGACACAGCATCTACGAGGTAGCGATGAAGTGGGGATTTTCCTCTACGACCATTCCACGAGGGCACCGTGAATATTAGCAATCCAGTAAAACAACAAATCTCCGACATCTCTGCGGCCGGAAAAATATCCTGCAAGAATGGAATCTGAAGAGAACCGTTCAGCGTGGCGAAAGTGCAACCCTTCCACAAATTACTGAAAATTTCAATGCTTGACCATCAACAAGTTTCAGCATGCGAAATATTCAATATATCTACATGGGCTTTCAGAGCCGAAGGCCCACTCGTGTACCCTTGCTGGCTGCACAGTACAAAGCTTTACGCCTCATTTGGGCCCATCGGTACGAACATTGGACTGTTGATGACTCGAAACATATTGCCTGGTTGGACGTGTCTCATTTCAAAATGTATATACAGTATGGAAGAGTATGGGTATGAATACGACATCATGACTCCATGGACCCCGCATGTCAACTGCGGACTGTTCAATCTGGTGGAGGCTCTGTGACGTTGTAGAGCGTGCGCATTCGGAGTGATGTGGGATCCCTGATACGTCTAGATACATCCTGTCTAATCACCTGCATCCATTCGAGTCCATTGTGGATTCCGACGGAAGTGGTTAATTCCAGCAGGACAAAGGAGCGGCCCACACAACCACAGTTGCTAAAGAGTGGCTGCAGGAACACTCTTCCGAGCTTAAACACTTTCGCTGGCCACCAAACTCCCCAAATATACTGTACGTTTCTAGTAAATTTTATAGCATTAACTAGCATATCTGGAATGCCTTGCAACGTGTTGATCAGAAGAGATCTCTGCTCCCTCTTACTGTTACGGATTTATGGGCAGCTCTGCAGGTTTCATGGTGTCAGTTCCCTGCTGCGCGACTTCAGCCATCAATAGAGTCCATGCCACGGCGTGTTGAGGGATTTCTCGCGGGGGCCATAAACGATATTTCTTTGGCTCCACAGTGTAACAAATTACTTGTCAATGTGACAGCGTTACCAACATGTTTTCAAATGGTTCTAGTATACGGTACGTCTCGGGAGACGGGTTACAATTTAAAATATGAGTATTATGTACTCAGTCCCCTCTACAAGTTCTAGCAGGTAGTGACGGGAATTTCAGAACATCCTGTACGTTTCCAGCAAACTGTATAGCCGTTGTCGTATTACAATTGGTATCTGCGAATACATTCCATAATTCGTGACAGATCGCGAGGCGCGTTTACCCAGGGGGCGTCTCGGCTACGGGAGCTCTGACGGCCACGAGAATAGCCGGAGGTAGAGAGCGCAGCACGGCTAGTTTGAAAGCAACTTTCAACTAGTGTTGCCAGAGGTGTCTCGTTTTAGAGATTCTACGACTCGCCCCACGTAAGCTTTATCTGCTAACATTTCGAAATACACTATCCTATCAATGAATGTACAGACACCTATTAGTGGACATTAATATGCAGTGTGTCCAACCTTTGTCTCTATGGCGGCTTGAACTCTGCTCGGGACACTAAGTGAGGTGCCTGCCGACAATTTACGCACCACACACAGAGATCGTATCTACGTGTTTGTACATGCAAGGCAATACATTTCTCAGCAAGATAGCCACATCTCTCGCCAATTTTGAACATTTGGAGCAAAATGGACAGGTTCTGTAAAGAAGGTCGCGATTTTGGCGATGTAATGAACCAACTGAACTGAATTTGGTACCATATCCATCAGGAGGGTATCCACTAACCCTATCAGTCAATGTCAAGCCTAGTAACTGCCAGAGGTGGCCCAACACGTTATCGACTTATCAATTTGTGAAGCTCTTTGTCTTGAATTAATCATCCAGTTTTTCTTCAACTCTAATCATTCATTTGCCCCTACACGTACAGTCATGCTCAAAACTATCCTAACGAACGAATTGAATTTCGCCTGATTCACATGCAACCCACATAACGCAACTGTCTAGCAGGTCCCCTTATCGCTCCTTGGTACAGTCGTTTGACTATTGAAAGTGGTTCCAACAAGTCACCACGAGAAAACACTGTTCTGTATCGCAATAACTCAAGATGTAAAGTAATACCACGATACTACAAATATCACGGAACACCTTATCACAGATAAGACTGCCCTTAAGGCTTGTAGCTCACATTTATTACAATTAATGACATATCTGACATTTTACCACTCTCATTATTACGTCAGATAGGTAATGCACATAGTAAATTCGTCGAAATCATTATATACTCTTCAAAGTAACATACCGTACTTATTAAACACAAAATAAGATTAAAAATTAAAGGTATTCACGAGCAGCTGATTGAGAATATTTATGAACTTCAAATTACACGACGAACCGTCTCGTTCTGCATATGGATGCAAACTCAGGTCATGCAGACTAAGCAAAGATTTCGTGCCTGACGGAAACTAACAGTCACTCGTGATTAGGCATACAGAGAGTGATATACCTCGATTTTAGACAGAGCCAGTTTGCAAATACCAATTTTAAATTACATAGCGCAAGTATTTTTGCCGGACGCGAATTCCTACCCAGCACCTGTTGTCCCTGTTAACGAACGACGAGAGATGTTGAATCTTGGTTCTTAACAAGTAACTTACTTGAATTGCCGTGAGGAAAGGCTTTGTATTGGGCAGGGATTCGAACTCAGAACTTAATCGGATAGATATCGACGCACAATCAACTGTGACATTTCGGATTTTCTCGGCAGTAGCTAGATGTTTTAACTGAAATGATAAGACCAAACATTAATTTTTTTCCTTCCCAAGACTCCAACCCGGCATCTATCGCTGTTATATTCTAGATAAAACGAACGTTAAATATGGGTTTGTTGCACCAGCAGCGACATGTGAGCGTATTTGAACTAGAAATAATATGACGAAGAGTTCAGTGCTCACTGGGAATACAGCTCCACACATCATATCGCTTTTGACTACACACAAAGATACGTCAGCTTCCGAATTTTTGTCCAGCTCGGACTAACATCTTGAACTTACAGTGATCTCGCAAATAGTCCTGTGTCTCACTGGGTGTCAAAAACGTCACATATCGTTAGTGTTGACAACGAATGAAAATACATTAAACATTAAAATAATTATCCACCAGCAGATAGGTGTTCTCATGCTAGAGCTTGATAATACATAATGAAATCTATAGTGCCGGGCCAGTATTCGAACCCATTCACGCGCAGTATGTGGAGATGTTGAGGAATCTGCAGTTCTGAACAAACAACAAATTGTAGCCGTGCTGTATTCTCACGAAGGGATCAAATTGAGCGTTAAGTACGGTCTAAGTTGCATTCCCAGATCAGAACCGATTTTATCGACATACAGAAGCTCAGATAAAATATGGACTAAATGTCCTTTGAGCGTTATTTAAGCATCACAAGACTGCACATACATGCAATCGATTTCGAGGTGCAAAGTGTTTATCTTACTTTGGTGACAGGTGGGCATAAGAGATTTCCAAAAACTTTTTATCGTACTGAAATAATCTTTTGTCGGAAAGAAACAAGGTAAGTGTTTTATTCGTATATATTTTGTAGGAAACTGTAATCGTAATGGAAGATTATACACCTTAATGTTTGACAAAACTGCTAGGAGAAAACGCTGCATCCTAACCAAACCCCGCGGTTCCTCTCCATATCCCCGTAAGACACGAGCAGGGGATTCTCCACGCATACCGCTACATAGCTGTTCCTAGCACACCTGAGATTTGGCAACATCGTCACAAACATTAGGCAACACTGTGACTGCAATCACTTCCGCCTATGGTACTGAATTGGCTCACTAAATTTACTTGATAGTACCTTTCCATTTGAATGGCTCATGCTGTATAATCCTTACGTAAACTAAGATACTGAGGCAGAAAATTCAATTTTTTGGCTAAAGAAATGCTATTCTCCACATAAGTGGCAACTTTTATTATCTTTCACGATGCGTTATGAGGCTGAGCGACCAATACCATGATGAGAGTGGTGTAAAGGTAGCAGTGTGTCTGTAACCCGGTGGTGCCGCCCATGTCTCGTGTCAGAACGGCTCAATCAGTCGTCAGTTCCAACTGAGGTAGGGACCATCGTGTGCGAGCTTTTTTTTATGGAGCTGCGAATTTCCAGAAAAAATTCTGTATCGAAATCGGAAGAAAACCTTTACACATCAAATCTTCTTGGTAGCTCGACTCAGTAAGTTGTGTTAATCGTCATAGATCATGGCGTTCTGACTGCCAAGCTGCTTCGCAATACCAGCGTCTCTGAAGAAATTCGAATCGACCATCAACGATACGAATTTCAGTATTGTTCTTCACGTAACTCACATGCCAGGGTGATAAGTATGAAGGAAATGAGCCTCTTGATTACTCTATGCTAAACTTTCCTGCAGACATGTGCTGACAGTGTCTCTAGCAACTTACTTTTTCTCTGGGTAGCTTCAAATATGGGCAGTTTTGTCGCCTTAAATCCAATTGAATATTCTAAATATCATTTGTGAAAAGCGTTCACTTCTCCATTAATTAAATTTATGGACCTCAAAACAAGAAATTTGCCTTAGTAGCTATAGAGCAGGTTCTGATAGGTATTGACGCAATCATTTTCATCCATTTACCATAGAAAATCAAAGAAAGAAACCAAACACATTACATTGCATTTACTCCCTGTACATTGAGTAATACATATGAATCCACGACAATAATAAATTATTTGAAGAATCTCTTGTGCAAGGAAAAGAACAGAATGTGACGCTTTAATTATAGCGCACTGGATCTGAAACAATGAAATTAATTTTGTGTCACATTGACGTACTGCATTCTAATGTAATAAAGTAATCATCAAATAAAAACGGTTTTGTGCCTCCTTTGCTATCAGGAGTGAAACACAAATCGTAGACAGATTTTATGGGTCACTACTCAACAACATTAAAGCATTGTACATGGTTGAGAGTGTGGAGTGGAGCAGATGTTGTCGGCAGAAGGCAGCGCAGTGCCTCAGCCCCCGCCGGTAGGCAGAAAACGGTGTTCAGAGGCAGATGCTCGGTAAAGAAATCTTTCGCTAAAACATTGTTGAACCAAACTATTATTACCAGTGTGACACAAAGCGAAATATATTGTAGATTCGCTTGAATTACACGCATAGCTTCAGCACCGAGACGAAAGGGGCGATAAAAATTTTGTCGTTGTCTGCTTCCGGTCGCCAGATTTCATATTAGCTAGTCTCGCGTTTTACCTCAAGACTACAGCCTTAGTCAAGAATAATGTACTAAGACTGAACTCAAGACTTCCTCTGGGAAGTGCCGCAGTCTACAATGTTGCTGATCGAGCATACTGCCGGACACAGGATCCTGAGAGGAGCACGACTGTGTTGTCCACCTTATGTGGACGGCTCGGCGGTCAATGTTTTGCTCTAAGGCTGTATCTACAACACATATTGCACCCTGAACACCTAGAAGAATTAAGAAAACAAAAGTAGTTTATGAGAGCAACGTTAACTATGGCGTTAGAAGTATTCATAGTGTTGTGTTCGTGTGTGCAAACGCCTTCCAATGCCCACTCAAGGAGGACAAGGATGCAAAGTCTAGCTTCAGTATAATAAATTCGCTACAGTCTGCGGATGAACTCACACTTAGGTTGATAATTAATTTGAATATTTAGCAATACTATACTCATTGGTGTTAAACTCGTTATTAACCAATGATTCCCACAGCTACAGGGACACTACTTGTGATACTTAGGCAGTGCTATCAGACGAAAAGATCAACCTGACACAAACTGTGGGAAGTTTGTTTTACAAACTTCGTACCAGGATAATGAGCTTTTACGTATTTGGGATGTCTGTGAACGTTGCTGCTTGAGACGATTTAAGACGAAAGTAAATTCCTTCAGCAACGACAATGTTTGAAGAAATCGTCTTAACGG